>NC_137333.1:46823374-47454486 GCF_965287045.1 Carcharhinus amblyrhynchos | reverse complement strand
TAGGATGGATATCTGGCAAATGTTTCCACTTGCAGGAGACATTAGAACCAGACGATACAGTTAAAAATAAGGGATTTCCCATTTGAGTTTTTTTCTTTGAGGCCCATTAGTCTGTGAAATTGTCTTCCCCAGAAAGCAGTGGAGGGAAGGTCTTTGAATATTTCAAGGCTGAAATTAGATTCTTGATTAATGGAGGATTTAAACATTATAGGGACTAGACAGAAAAATAGAGTTGAAAGTAGAGACTGCAGTCAAATGAGCTATAATCTTACAAATATTTTAGATAGAACAGGTGTGAAGGACTGAATGGCCAAATCCTGCACATAACTTGTATACCTGTCTCAAATGCTGGATAAAGTTTCAAACAAGCTCAATTTAATACATTGTGGATTTAATAGAAATTAATGACCTAATGCTATAATACATTTATATAATGCATGACATATTTATGTAGCATAAATATGTTGTACTTTTATAGAGCAAAAAGAAGTGCCTGAAGCTGCAATAATGGCTGGAAGTACAACCTTATGTCATCCGAAGGAGCAAGCAAGTAGAATTAGATCTGAAGTAGACAGAAGGAAACAGGTAAGATTGTGGAAACTCAAAGCAAAACAAATGGCCAAGTTTACAGACACATTTTGTACATTTTCTTGGTATAAGTTCTGCCACCCACAAAAAAAGTTAGTACTCTTCTGGTCTGTTGCAAAATGCAAGTTAGCACAGCAGCACGTTATATCCAGTTTCTGATAAGTTAGAATGGTGAAAATTGCATAATTTTGATATGAGAAGTGGCACTATTTTAGTTCTGAGTGTTTCAATATTCATTGCAGGGAAATTTTGAGTAGTTTCCAATTAAGCTCACTTTTCTCTTTCATGGGATGTGGGAGTCACTGGTAGGGTCAGCATTTATTGCTCATCCCTAAGTGCCCTTGAACTGATGGCAGTAAAGTGTCAACCACACTGCTGTAGACTAGGAGTCAAGTAAGTGCCAGACTGAGTATGGATGGCAGATTTCCTTTATTCAAGAGCATTAGTGAACCAAAAGAGTTTTTAATGACTATCAATTATAGTTATCCTGGCCACTGCTACTGGGACTGGCTTTTAAATTCAATGAATTCAACCTGGAATATAAGTTCCATCGTCTGCTGTGCTGGAGTTTGAATCTATGTTCTGAGCATTAGCCTTGGCATCTGGATTACTAGTCCACACCACCATCTTCCCCACCCCAACCTTTTTAAAATTAATTAATGAATTGAATCACCTGGATGAGTATTGGCATTTCACATATGCAATCTACTGAAAATGGGAAAAAAATTGCTTATAATAAATATTTTAGGGCTGGGTTCCTCTCTGGTTGGCTTTGCTACCCGAGAAGGACTTCTACCAATCATGTGCTTCCACCATGTACTTATCTTTCTGGTTCAAATCAACTGACTTTTTTAGCTTTGTAATTTTACCTTTGGATGTTCCTGTGGCTGTGCATAAGTGTACAGAATCCATTGAATGATTTTCTCTCCTTCACTGAGCTGTAATTTTATCTGTCACATTTTTGACCATTATAGAAACTGTATTGTACATTAGACTAGTACCAGTGGAACAGTTAGTTCAACTAAAGGATGTTTCCTTCTTGGCACTGACTTCATTCTTGAAATGAAAGCTCAATTTACATTTCAAGAAACTTCTGATAGTTCTTCACCAATTCTTTCAAACTACCTTTGGTCATGCCTTCAGCTGCCTACATCCAGAGTTCTGGAATTCCCTCCATATCTGCCCATGTAGCTCCCACTTTTCCTTTTTAATGTTGCTTTTTAATACACAGATGACCAAAAATTTGGTCAGTGATGTCCTAATATTTCAGCACCTGACTCACCATCACATTTATTTGCTAATCTTCCAATGAAGCACCTTGAGATCTTTTACTATAGTAAAGATGCTATATAACTGCAAATTGTTGTTACATTTATTTTTGCATTCTACTTTGCTTATGTGGTAACACAGGGAATGTGTCTTTTATGTAGCTTAGTGTAAGCCTAACATTGGAAGGGCCTCCATCCTTGATTTAACCTCATGGTCATTCAGGTTGTTCTCCTACACTGCCTAAAGGATACTGGAATAAAAACCCTGGAGTGCAAATATTCTAATTAAGAAGAAAAGTTTTTGGTGGGACATGAAGTTGGAACTTGTGCTCATTGTGTGTAATGAACAGTACTTTTTTTTCCAGGAATTGCATTGTCAACATCAAATGTTGCAATATAATTAAGGTGCAATTAGGTTTTTCAATGTATCCAAACCTCAGAATTACAGAAAAGTGGTTGATTGAATCCCAGTTCTATTTTGCTTTGCAGTCCTACCTCATAGAATAGGATGGAAAGGGATAAGAATTGAATTCCTCAATTAGAGTTAAGTATCGTTGATCCATCACCACCCTCCACTTTTTTGGTTTTTCATTAGTTGCATGAATTAGAACAACAAAAGCAGCAACAATTGACTTTGATCTGGCAATCTGAACAGCAGAAACAGAACCTGGAAGAATACTTGCGGAAAGCTCAATTACTGCAACAACAAGCTGAAGAAACACAAACACAAGCAAGACTGAGTGATTTTGAAAAACAGTCACAGCAGGAGCATGGGCGGATAAAAGACTATTTAGGACATCAGGCAGAAAGGGAAAATAATATTGTCAATGAACAAGGTACTTGGAGACCTCAAGCTGCGCATATGGATATGGGACATCCAGGTGTGAATCCTGAGGTGAGTAACTTGGATTTCTGTACCAAGCCTTAAATTGTGAAAATTGATGCAGATTTTTATTTTGTCATAAATGTTTGCATTACGTTTTGTATGCATGTCATTAAAATACAAATCACTGAAATGCAAGGGTGGCACAGTGGCACAAAGGTTAGCACTGCTGCTACACAATGCCAGGAGCCTGAGTTCGATTCTGGCCTTGGGTGACAGTATAGAGCATGCACGTTCTCCCCGTGTCTGTGTGTTTCCTCCAGATGCTGTGCCTTCCTCCCACAGTCCAGAAATGTATTGGTTAGGTGGATTAGCATGTTAAATTGCCCTTAGTGTCCAAAGATCTGTAGGTTGGGTGGATTCACCATGGTAAATGCACAGAGATCTGGAGATAGAACATAAAGTGGGGGGGCTCTCATGGGACCTCATCCAGGTAACTTAGTCACTCCTGCTGCTGAACCCCTTGTTTTGAAGCCCTCTCACCTGACCAGCTCCCATTAAGGAAGGGCGCTCCCTCAGCTGCAATATGGACAGGAACCCAGGAAGGAGGACACTGCTTGTTTACCAGCCTTGAAAGCCATTTGAAGCAAAGGGTGGTCTGAAATAATGGGAAGGTAAGGCCTGTAAGTTACAACTCCTCCCCCCGATATGGCGATTCTGAGACCTGATCCCCATGTTGCACTCATCTGTGCCCTCCATGTCATCTCCACTTCAGGGCTTCATCGCACCACTGTCAGTATTTTACTGTCACACTATGCAGGGAGCCCAGCAATTTTAGTTGCAGGGATTGGTGTCAGTCCCACAGGTCTAAGTGAGGTACCCTTCCGACTCCCAATAGTTATCACCTCTCCCACCCCGGAGCCCCTTAAACACCTTCACCAAGAACCCTGACTTACCTAGGCTCCCAGTGTGATGGGACTGTCTGTAATCCCAGCAGTGGCTTGTGCTCCCACAATTCAGTGAGAATCAACTCTTTAGAACATAAGAACATAAGAACATAAGAAATAGGAGCAGGAGTAGGCCATCTAGCCCTTCGAGCCTGCCCCGCCATTCAATAAGATCATGGCTGATCTGTCGTGGCTCAGTTCCACCTTCCCGCCCTCTCCCCATAACCCTTAATCCCTTCTCTTATCAAAAACCCATCAACCCGCTTCTTAAAAATATTTAGCGAGGCAGCCTCCACCACTTCAACGGGCAGAGAATTCCAGAGATTCACCACCCTTTGAGTGAAGAAGTTCCTCCTCAACTCCGTTCTAAACCGCCTCCCCTTTATCTTGAGGCTGTGCCCCCTAGTCCTACTGTCTTTTTTGAGCGGGAAGAGTCTCTCCACCTCTATCCTATCCATCCCATTCATCATCTTATACGTCTCAATGAGATCTCCCCTCATTCTTCTAAACTCTAACGAGTACAAGCCTAGTTTATTCAGCCTCTCCTCATAGCTCAATCCCCTCAACTCCGGTATCAGCCTAGTAAACCTCCTCTGCACTCCCTCCAGGGCCAAAATATCCTTGCGCAGGTGCGGCGCCCAAAACTGCATACAGTACTCCAGCTGCGGCCTCACCAATGCCCTATACAGCTGCAGCAAGACCTCCCTACTTTTATATTCAATCCCCCTCACTATGAAGGCCAGCATCCCATTCGCCTTGGCAAAACTTTGTGTTGATAGTAGTCCAATTAATATAAGAACATAAGAAATAGGAGCAGCAGTAGGCCATCTAGCCCTTCGAGCCTGCCCCGCCATTCAATAAGATCATGGCTGATCTGAAGTGGATCAGTTCCACTTTTCCACCTTCTCCCCATAACCCTTAATTCCCTTGTGTATCAGAAATCTATCTACCCGTGACTTAAATATATTCAACGAGGTAGCCTCCACCACTTCAATGGGCAGAGAATTCCAGAGATTCACCACCCTTTGAGTGAAGAAGTTCCTCCTCGACTCTGTTCTAAACTCCACCCCTCCTTATTTTGAGGCTGTGCCCTCCTTTCTAAGCGGAAAGAATCTCTCTACCTCTACCCTATCCAGCCCCTTCATTATCTTGTAAGTCTCTATAAGATCCCCCCTCAGCCTTCTAAACTCCAATGAGTACAGGCCCAGTCTATTTAATCTGTCCTCATAAACTAACCCCCTCATCTCCGGTATCAGCCTGGCGAATCATCTCCTGGCGAATATTGGCCTCCAAGGCCAATATATCCTTATGCAAATAAGGGGACCAAAACTGCACACAGTACTCCAGTTGCGGCCCCACCAGTGCCTTGTACAGTTGCAGCAAGACCTCCCTGCTTTTATATTCTATCCCGCTCGCGATAAAGGCCAACATTCCATTTGCCTTCTTGATCACCTGCTGCACCTGCAGACTGAGTTTTTGCGATTCGTGCACAAGGACTCCCAGGTCCCTCTGCACAGTAGCATGCTGCAACTTTTCACCCCTTAAATAATATTCCTTCCTACTATTATTTCTACCAAAGTGGATAACCTGACATTTTCCAATGTTATACTCCATCTGCCAGGTCCTTGCCCACTCACTCAGCCTATCCAGATCTCGCTGCAGACTTTCTGCGTCCTCCACGCAATTGGCTTTTCCACTCAACTTCGTGTCATCAGCAAATTTTTTTACCCTACATTCAGCCCCCTCCTCCAAATCATCTACGTATATGGTAAACAGTTGAGGCCCCAGCACCAATCCCTGCGGCACGCCACTAATCACGAACTGCCAACCAGAAAAGTACCCATTGATTCCAACTCTGCTTCCTGTTAGATAACCAATCCTCAATCCACGCTAACACTTTACCCCCAACTCCGTGTACCCTAACCTTCTGCAGCAACCTTTTGTGTGGCACCTTATCAAACGCCTTCTGGAAATCTAAAAACACCACATCCACCAGTTCCCCTCTGTCTACCGCACTAGTCACATCTTCATAAAAATCCAGTAAATTCATCAAAAACAACTTCCCCTTCATGAATCCGTACTGTGTCTGTGTGATCAAAATGTTCTTTTCTAGGTGTCCTGCTGTTTCTTCTTTGATGATGGATTCTAGCATTTTTCCAACTACGGATGTTAAGCTACTCGGCCTGTAGTTCCCTGCCTTTTGTCTGCTACCTTTTTTAAACAGCAGCGTAACAGTAGCTGTTTTCCAATCCGCCGGCACTTCCCCAGAATCCAGCGAACTTTGATAAATAATTACTAAGGCATCTGCTATTACTCCTGCCATTTCTTTCAGAACCTTGGGATGCATTCCATCCAGTCCTGGGGACTTGTCTACTTTCAGTCCCATTAGTCTACCAAGCACTACCTCTTTAGTAACAGTAATTGTATTAAGGACCTCATCTCCTACCAACCCTCTATCTTTAATATTCGGTAAGCTATTTGTGTCCTCTGCCGTGAAGACCGACACAATAAACTTAATTGAAGTCTCAGCCATTTCCTTGTTTCCCACTATTAAATCCCCCCCTCTTGTCCTCCAAGGGTCCAACATTCACTCTAGCCAGTCTCCTCCTCTTCATATATTTGTAAAAACTTTTACTTTTTTTTTATATTTAGAGCTAGTTTAGTTTCGTACTCTATCTTTCTTTATTGCTTTCGTAGTCATTCTTTGTTTTTTAAATCTTTCCCAATCTTCCAATTTCCCCACTATTTTTAGCTGCTCTGTATGCATTGGTTTTTAATTTAATACTCTCCTTTATTTCCTTTGATATCCGCGACTGGTTAACCCTTTTCTTATAGTCCTTCTTTATCAACGGAATATATCTCTGCTAGGTACTGAAAAAGATCTCCTTAAAAATCCTCCACTGTTCCTCAGCTGTCCTACCAACCAATCTGTGCCCCCAATCTACATTAGCCAATTCCGCCCTCATCTTATCATACGCCCCTCTGTTCAAGCAGAGGACACTGGTTTGGGACCCTACTTGCTCCCCTCCATCTGTATCAGAAATTCAACCATATTGTGATCACGCGTCCCAAGAGGATCCCTCACAAGAAGATCCCTAATTCTACCTGCCTCGTTACACATTACCAGATCTAAGATAAGTTGCTCCCTCATAGGTTCTGCTACATACTGATCAAGGAAACTATCCCGACAGCATTCCAAGAACTCTTCCTCAAGTCCACCGTGTCCGACTTGAGTCAACCAATCAAGTCTATAAATATCAATATATAGCTATATATATATTTGTGCTTAAGGGGAATATTTAAAAGTTCAGCTTTATGCTACAGGCAGGCAGTGTGTTTGGAAGGAATGCAACCCAAATGCTGAGAGAACAGGACATTTACTCATTTTAGCCTTGCAGGTGGTTATGATAGAATCCCTACGGGGCAGAAGGAAGCAATTCGGCCCATCAAGTCTGCACCAACAACAATCCTATTCCTTTAACCCCGCATACTTACCCTGGGAATCCTCATGACACTAAGGGCAATTTATTATGGCCAATCAATCTAACCCACAATTTTTGGACTGTGGTAGAAAACCAAAGAGCCCAGAGGAAATCCATGCAGACACAGGGAGCACTACAAACTCCACACAGTTACCTGAGACTGGAATTTAACCCAGATCTGGTGCTCCGAGGTAGCAGTGTTAACCAATGTGCCACCCTGCTCCTCTAATGTGTTAATTATGTTAAATAGAATTCATGGACTTTTGTTTACTTAAGTTCCCCTGGGATTTCTGCTTAGTGATTGACAGGGTCATGTGAAGATATGATTTATGTGTAATCCTGGGTCTGTAGCAGAGAGAACAATCTTTTGCAGAAAGCAGTTTAGTTTGCAGCTGAAGCATGGTTGAAATTAGAAGGGTTTTGCAGGTTTCTGGAATTCTATCTCTCTCTGAAAGCTTCAAGACTGTCTACAAGTCATAGCAAGTATATTTATGGTTCCTAACTGTATTTAAAGTGGCATTTAAGACTGCAATAAGTTAGAAATTAAAATTTTTCTTTTCATTTTTGAATTTTGTTTAACTGTTAATAGTTACTTTCTTGTTAGCATCATATTTAAACTGTTGTTGATTACTTCAACAATAAAAAATTCCTACTTTGTCTATGGAATTATTCTTGGAAGTACGTATCCTTTCCTCACATTTATGCCAAAATAGAGAAACTGCTGGGGTCTATAGTGGCTTCACAATATACCTTGGGGCTCTGATCTGGGACACTATCAACTTCCTTCAAAGAAAGGGGTAAAAGTTCACCTCAGCATTAAATAGATGGGTTTCCCCCGCCACTGACTTTTTAGCCATGGTGGCCCCATAAAATCCAGCCCTATGTTTCTTTGCCTTATGTCCAGTTACACTGTGGTTCTTGAAAGAAATAGATTGAATCTGATGCCCTACCAATTGCCCCATGTTGACTGAAACGACTAATAGATTAAAATCTTACACTTTGCGCTTTGAGGTAGTGGCAACTGGCAAAGTTATTAATTGGCTGTATTTTGGTAAAAGAAGGTGAAAAAAATCAAGACACAGTCAGTATGTTTCTATGCTCAACAGATATAAAAGACTTTCCTACGTTCCAAAACTACATTTTGCCTTATGGACATCACTGTTCAATTGCAAAAGTTTAACTGATAGCATTGGGCAACTTTGTGCCATCCTTTGCTTCTTCATTCTCTTGAATCAATGCCATAGAGTATTAACAGCCTCAGTGCATTTGATAAATGACTGTCACTGCTGAAAGATTGCTGGTTCTAATAACATTTCAAGTTGATTACCAGAAGGTATAAATAGCTTTTGATCAGTTAATGCAATGCTCAAGTTTGCCATTGCAGTACTGCATAGAATTGATGTCCTAATCTGATCAGCATTCAGTAAAGCTCATTTCTCATTCTGCAGACTTTTGGGCAAATAACTATAGTCTTATCTTTTATTAATCTTTGCAATTATGTAATCTACTACCCATGAAATGGCAGTTTTTTTGAGAAGTGAATGTTATTCAATGTGACAGTGTTTAATGAAGATAGAGATTCTTTTATAAGTTCCTTGATAATTATTAATGATGATGTGCAAAAAAACACTTTTTAACTGGGCCTGAAGCAGCATATTTTGGAAACGGAAAATTAACTAAGCTTTGTGAATACAATCCACTTGTTAATGTCTGAAGATTTGAATATAACGTTTCTGCTTAAGACAATAGTAACTATACTTATTATAAAGTACTTTGTGCTCCGTAATAGCACATGCGTATATTTTACCAGATACCCGATGCATTTGTTTGTGCATTACAAAGCATAAGAAATTGTTTTTTTTTAACAGATCATTCGGTTTGTTTTTGTATTCTCCACAGTTTGAGCATTGCAAGCATCCTGTATCAAATGAACTGTTTTCTGCAGATGAATATACACATAAAATTCATCAGTATCAGCAGCATCTTGTTGAGCATAACAGGCAAGAGTTGACTTGTTTATTTCTTGAGTTGTTGAAGCCCTTAGTTTCTCATTACTTTATATGAAGCATGCATTTTTAGAATTTTGAAAAGTTGAATTTAAACTATATATTTTGACTCAATTGGAGATTGCATTTACTGATGAAATTATTTGACTCTGTTTTAATGCAAATGTCTGCAGAAAGTTTGCTATTGCAACAATCTATGCAATGCTGACTTGATGGGCTTATGTTTTGGACAATGCAGTCATGGTACATGAAACTGCAACAACCCCATTCACACCAACTCTCAAAATTATTGCAAGTGACGTAATTTTTTCAGTAAACTTAAGTCAATGTCATGAGAGAGTTCTGAAATCTCAGAATTTTCACAGGCATTCCAAAATTAGAGTGATTTCTTGTAACAGTGCTTCTGCGCAACTTCCCAAACTTGAGGTGCAGCATCATTACAAAAAGTAAGTTTATTGGCTGTTTGATCTTTATTGATTTATGCCTGAAAAAAAAACGATTTTTAAAGCAAATCGCTTATTTTGAAAAGAGATATTTGTATTTTGATGTATGAGACAGTAGGGTTGGCTAATCATTTTGGTTTGTTTAAAATAAATAATCAGCCAGCTTTGAAGAAAGCAAACAAAATACAAAGAGCACAGGCTATTTTAGCCCCTTAAACCTGGTCTGCCACATGGACCATTACTGATGTGTGACCTAACTCCATTTGCCTTTACACAATCTCATTACATTTGGCTAACAAGAACCCATTCACCTCAGGTTAATAGTTAACCACTGGACTGCATCAACTGCTATTTGTAGAAGAGCACTCTTCCACCACCCTTTGCATGTACAAGTCACAGAGTCTTTACAACATAGAAGCTATTCGACCCATTAAGGCCATGTTGGCCCTCGGTAGAGCAGTGCAATCAGCCCCAATCTTCTGTCCTATGCTTCAATGCACCCATCCAATTTCCATTTGAAATCATTCATCATCTCTGCTTGCACGTTTTTCGAAAAAAGTCAATACCATTTACTGCATAAAAAAACTTCTTCCTCATACACCCCTGCATCTCTTATACAAACCTTAAATCTGTCTCCCCTAGTTCTTGCACAGCCAGCTAATGGAAACTGCTTTTCTTTGTCTACCTTATCTACGCTTGTCATAATGTTGTATAACTGATCAAATCTCTGTTCAACATTCTTTGCTCCAAGAAGAACAGCTTCATCCTCTTCAATCAGTCTTGCAGCTAAAATCTCGCATCCCTGGAACCATTCTTTTTAGTCTCATCCACACCCTCTCATGGATCTCCACATCCTTCCTGAAATGTGGTAGCCAGAACCAGATATGATCTTCTAGTTGTAGCTTAATCAGAACATGATAAAGGTTTAGCATAACAATTCCTGCTTCTGGACTGAAAACCTGTTTATGAAGCCCAGTATTTTCAGATATTTTGCTAACTGCTGTTAATATGTTCAGCCATTTTCAAAGATGTTTTTCCTATTGTCCCTGTGCACTCTTTAGAACTCTGCCATTAAGTCTGCATTCCCTTTCTGTAACCTCTTTTGCTGATATGCATACTTCCTGCATTAAATTCCATCTGCTACTTGTCTGCCATTCTGTTAGACTGTCTATGTTCTGTCACGATTGATATCATCCTTATTGTTTGCTATGCCGCCAACTTTTGAGTCATTGACAAATTTTGCAATTTTATGCTACATTCCAATATCCAGGTTATTTGTAGAAATTTTAAATAGCTGATTCTAACACTGACCTTTGGAGAACATCATTGTCTCCCATCCTCCAGTCTGAAAAACAACCATTTACCATGGCTTGCTGTTTTCTGCCCTTGAGCCTATAAGCTGATACTGGCCCTCCTATTTCATTAGATTTTGCCAACCAGTCTTTAATGTAGCTCTTTATCAAATGCTTTCTTAAAATCTGTATAGACAGTATCCATTGCTTTCCCTTAATCAATTTTCTGTTACTTCCTCACAAAATTCAATTAGTTTAGTCAAGCACGATGTGCCTTTGAAAAATTCATGCTGCCTCTCTTTAATTAACTGAAACCTCTCCCAGTGCCTGTTGATTCTTTTCCTTCAATTATTGTTTCTAAAGCCTTATTCATTACTGATGTTAAACTTGAAGGGTGAGTCACAAGGGGACATGGGTTCAAAGTAAGGGGCTGGAGATTTACCAGGAATGTGAAGAAAAGCTTTTTTTAGCTAGAGGGTGGTGATGGTCTGGAATGCACTTATAAGTGTAAAAAGAGGACATAGCCTCCTTACATCTGACTAAACAGCGCTGCTAGACCCAGACCTCACCTGGCCTGTGTCGAAAGGTTGGATAAGATGCGATCAAAAGAAACTTGAGGTAACAAAAAGAAAGAGCAGAACGATAATCTGACTCTATCCCTTCATGGAAGTTGAGGCTAATTTGTAGGATGGCATTGTGGGAATTCTTCTAGGTGGCCTGATTAATTTAAAGACTTTTTTCATTATTCTTTTCATTTAAACATTTCCTTTTGCAAAGGAAAAAAACTTTTATTCAATTCAAAAGTCTGATGGCAAAAGGGAAGATGCTGACCTCAGTTCTTGAATTGGTTGGTACGTGATCTCAGACGACTTTACCTTTGGGGTGGCACAGTGGTTAGTACTGCTGCCTCACAGTGCCTGGGGGCCTCAGGTTCAATTCTGTTTGGAGTTTGCCCTTTCTCCTCGTGTCTGCGTGGGTTTCGTCCGGGCACTCCAATTTCCTCCCACAGTCCAAAGATGCGTGAATTAGGTTGATTGGCCATGCCAAATTGACCCTCGTGTCAGTGGTATTAGCAGAGTAAATGTGTGGGGTTACAGGGATAGGGCCTGGGTGAGATTGTGTTCGGTACAGACTTGATGGGCCGAATGGTCTCCTGTACTGTATGGATTCTATGATTCTAATTCAATGTAATTCTCCAATTAAACTACTTTTTATTAAAACATTGAAATGTTAGAATCAAAAACATTACAAATTAAGACATACAAACATATACAAGACAAATCTTTTTTGGCCAAAAGGGAGATTTCTGATTTCACCTGTACAGCAAATGAGCTATGAGGCATTCTCAAAAGATCTCCATTTCCATGCCAAAAGACAGAACAGTACACACTCTTGTTATCAAATGATATCGCCCAGCTCTTAATTAAAAGCAATTTCATTCATTCACTGATCTGTCAATCTAACAATGACATGTCCTTCAATCAATTATAATTTGACACCTTTAAATAAAGATTTGTTATTTGTCTGTTTTCATTGACTGAATTTATGCCTCATTAAAGTTGACGCCTGGTGTTGGTCCTTGTTTTTTTTCTAGTTCAAACCAGTTCTTCTTGTATCTAATTTTGACCCATTGTCTGGCTTTCATCCCAGATTACAACACACTCTCAATTTTATATTTCAATGTCTAGTTTCTCAAAGAAGCCCATTGTTTTTACTAATTTTTTTTAACTATGTTGCTAAATCTTTCACCTTAGTTTGAATTTATTTGCATGTAAGACCTTGAATTAAATACTTTGAGCTACCTTTCACATGAAATGTAATAATTCTGTTAATTTCATTTTAAACTTTTAAAAGTATCTCTTTAAAACAACATGCTAAAATGTTAATGCCATTATAAAAAACAGCTGTTCTATCTGATAAGTCAATTCCTGTATCTAATTCCTAATCTACCTAGTCTTGTAAAACCCCATCTATAGATGGATGTATTTGTGATCAGTTCTTTCATCCAAGTCCTGTTTTTATGAAATTTTTGACTATATGAGCACAGTTTTGCATATTTTAATGTTCATTAAAACATTTTTGCACTTTATTTTGAAAGTATTAGTGGAGTTGGATAATGTCATAGAAAAGGGCTGAAATCAATTTTATGCAGAGAAAAATGATATAAAGAGGTTATGATAAATCAGTAAAAGGCAATAGTTAGTGATGTGTGCATAGCTAGAAACTATATTAAAGTCTCAGGCCCAAATCTAACAATTCCAGAGAAGCAAAACCTGGAATTAGGTCTGTGTTGTATACCAGGACATTGTGGAAGTCTTGGAGAATACTTGTGCTGTAACTGCCAAGTAGGTTTCAGCATCTGATGAACAGATTTGTGCTGTCCCGGACAAGCCATAAATATCTTCAACTGAGAGCTTTAGGTCAGCGACTTGGGCCAAATATGAGGGATTTACTCTGATCCACACAGTAGGAATATTGCACAATTTAATCTGTGGTGTAAATTGGAGATTAATGTAACTGAGCTGAGCATCACAACTGACCCCCAATCCAAACTTAACTACCTCTTCCCCGACCCCTGAGCCCAACTGACTACTTGCCCACCCACTTTTGGTCAGTTCCCATCATTGGTGCTGACCAAAAGATCTGGGCAACACATTTACCAGCACGATAGAAACTATAGTCATTACGAGGAACATGAGGTATTCCCACTGATGTAGAGATAAATTAGAGGAGATCCACTAGGCTTTCCAATTTGAAAAGTGTTCTGATGTGATGTGTGTGGGAAAGCAGTGACAAGAGGCAGTTAACAATTTCAGTTTATTATTTAGAGAAGGGGCTGCTTGGAAGAGATTTCCTTGGAGTTGAAGCTTGAAATGTTTACCCACACTGAGTAATTGAGGAAGAATCAATTGCATCTGTTAAGGAAAGAGTAGATAAACATTCAAAGAAGAAAAAGATGTAATATATGTGAACAGAGTAGAATAATTAGATTAGTTTTGAAGTGGTCCAGTGAAGAACCAGATGGATCAAATATTTTTTGTGTGCTTAAACTTAGTTCTGTGATCATAAGTTTATAGATTCAAGGCCTACTTTGAATGGGTAATCATAGAGTCAAAGCTAAAGTATATAGTCCACACTTGAAGACGGGACAGCAGGGGATTGGGTAAAGAGAAAACAGAGTACCATTTTTATAATGTGGGATTTAATCCAAACAAACGGAGAACAATTTGTAGTCAAGACCTCAGTGCTATTAGTCTCAAATTCTCTCTCAAGCTCTTGTCCTCACTCAAGCTACCTATTCAGTAAAATTTGCAATACGAGATCTTGCTTTGATGAATTAATTGTGTTTATTTTTAAATACGTTAAATATGATAATGCATTTCATATGGATATTTCCTTTAATTTGAGAGTAGTGGATTTGCATATTTATTGTTGGTAGTCATGACTTTTCGGTTATTGAAGAAAATTATCTATAGTTTGTACTTTCTTTAAACTGCATTTTATTTTAAGGTTGCAAAAAAAATCAGTGGAAGAAATCAGGAAGCAATTAGAGGAGTATCAGTTGAAAAAAGGATGGTCTTCTGTTTCTACTACAACAAGGCACTTATCGGAGCAACATTCAGTACCTCAGATAAGTCACCATGATAAATTTGCTGGACCTGAACTCAAGATTAGTACATCCATTAATAAGCCTGAACAGACTTTTGTCCCTTTTGCTCAACATCATGATTTTGTGAATCAATCTAGATCTCTCGAGCAGAGGAGACCCGTGGCAGCACCATTTGCTTCCTTGCCTCTATCAGAATTACCATACATGAACACTGACCAATCACATGTCAGTCTAGGGATACAAGTTCCATTTTGCACCATGTGCTTACCCAAGAATTCCGAAAATACCCAAATTTTTTTACCAAGGCGTCAACTTTTAAAATATCAACCTGTGTTGGATTCAGCATTGCTCAAACCCATCCAGCAACATGCTGCCACTGATGAGAACATAATTACACCACAACAAATAACCAAACCCGATAATAGTTCAAGAGGTTCTAGAAGCCCTGAGGATCTTAAACAAAAACAGCCTGTTGTGTATGATGCAAGCAATAGTCAATTTGAATCACCAAAATCCAGAAGACATGTAATGCCTTACAGTGTACTTGAAATGAATGGCCCAGAAACATCAGAACCTTGCATTAGGACTTCAGGTACAGTTGACTCACAGCAAGGGCTGTCACAAGTAAGGTTAATGGAGGTGTTGCGGGATCAATCAATGACCCAAGAAACACAGCTGAGAACATCAGAAATTTCCGAGGGACCATTGAAACAGCCAATGTTTTCCACAACCTTGACAAAACGTACGGAAACTTCGAGCAATCATCCTTCATCTGTAGGTATTCGGGTTCAACAAGAACATTTGAAAGGATTGCAACAACAGCTGCGTAGACAGAGAGAAGACCTTGTTGCCACACATAAGTTACAGGAGGAACCCATCCACTGGCAAAGGCATCTGAAGGAACTGAAGCAACAACAGCATAATGCTCTAGAGAAGAAGAGTATTGAAAATCAGGTAATGATACATATATCTATGTACTCTTATTTTTTGTATGTGTAGTAGCATAGAGTATAAAGTGAAAAAGGGTGAAGTTAGTGGAAAAGTTTAATTTTATTATTGGAAGAGCCATGCGAACATGGACTGAAGAGTCAAATTCCTGTGATAGAGCTCTTTGTGAAACTGGAGTCAAAGGGAATCGGGTATAACATTTTCCACTGGCATTTTCTTACCTAGCACAGAGAAAATAGTTGGGTTTTGGAGGACGATCATCTTAGGCCCAGGACGTTGCAGGAGTTTCTCAGGGCAGTATCCCAGGCCCAAACGTCTTCAGCTATTTCATCAATGGCCTTCCCCCAACATAACAGAAGTTTACTGATTGCAATGTTCAGTATCATTCACAACTCCACAGATATTGAGGCACTTTATGCCCTCATGCAACAATGCTTGGACAGTATTCAGAATTGGCTGATAAATGGCAAGTACATCTGATCCAAGCATGTGGAAACCAATGGCATCTCCAAGAATAGAGTATTAAGCAGCCTCCCCATAACATTCAGTGCCATTACGATTGCTGAATTCCTGACCATCAAGATCATGGCGATGCTAAATTAGTCACTTTTTATTTCAAGCTGTAGACGTTATTATGCCTATTTCTTACTGTCCTAGAAAAGATGATGTGAATCATCTTCTTGAACCACTAGTCCATGTGCTGGCAGTGTTTCCGTGTGCTACTAAGTAAAGTTCCAGGGCTTTGACCCAACACCTTTTGCTTTTGATCCTTTACCTGGGCCATAGTACAAACCGTAGCTGCTTCTGGGTTGCATAGTGACTTCCAACTTTTCCATTATCTTTCCGGGCTGCAACCAATTTTGGACACTTCCCGTATTCCCTCCTATTGAAGCACCTGCATCAGCTCTTCCTGTCATGCTCTATTTGAAATAGGTTCTGGACTTCATTCGTTACACCTATCTCTGAACTGTGATAACAGTTTGTTGATGCTCCATGCTGAATCCCATCCTATCCACATACAGTCATAAGAGGTTTACAGTGTGGAAACAGGCCCTTCACCACAATTTGTCCTTGCCGCCCTTTTTTTTAAACCCCGAAACTAGAACCAATTGCCCTTTTTTTTTAAACCCCGAAACTAGAACCAATTGCCCTTATTTGACCCATAGCCCTCCATACCCATTTTACCCATGTAACTGTCTTAATGCTTTTTAAAAGACAAAATTGTACCTGCTTCTGCTACTACGTGTGGCAGCTTGTTCCAGACATACACCACCCTTTTGTGTGAAAAAATTGCAAGACCCGAGCAAGACTGAAAATTCGCACCTGTGGTCAATGGACATCTGTGTTGTCAGCATCTTGCCCACTCTGATTCTGCAGTGAACAAGGCCTGTGTGCAGGAATTGAGGCAAAAAGGGCTACATTGAATGTGCTTGTTGGAGAAAGAAACAAATTTTAGGCAAAGTTTGCAGAAAGCAAATGCCAAATAGATAAATCAATGTTACCTTACCACAGGATCTCTGACTTTAACTCTTGACCACTTCTCATTGTCTCCTAAGTTTTTCCTACTTATAACTGTGTTTCTATACACTAATAACTGTTATATAACCAGGCTTGAGTTTTCTGTGTTTCCGCTTGCGTTCTTAACATTGGCTGCTGCCCTGCATCTAAGTCCATACTTTCTATTTTCACTTGTTTTATTTAGCCTCCAAGACCCATTTTTTGTACTGCGATGACTAATTAAAATTTCCCTCTTAAGTACTCTCCCTTCCAAATCCCTTTCTCAGCCCGTTAGTACATGTCAACATTCTAGCTCTTGTGTTGTTAGTGCAGCTGCTTCCCTCTTTAAGCCTACAGCTTCCCTCTGCCTCTCTTGAAGATCACATAGTGGCTCAGCATCAATGAGAATTTTTTCTTGTTATCTTCTCTGTCCAGATCACTCATGATTTTGAAAACTTCTATCAAATCTCCTTTCAACCTCCTCCTCTTCAAGGAGAAAAGCCCTGGCTTTTCCAAACTATCTAAGTAACTAAAGTTCTTCATCCCTAGAACAATTCTTGAGAGTCTCTTCTGTACCCTCCCTAATACCTTCACATGCTTCCTGAAGTGTCGTGCCCAGAGTTGAGGCCGAACCAGTGTTTTATACGAGTTTGTCAAACCTCCTTGCTTTTGTACTCTCTGCCTCTCTTTATGAAGCCCAGGATTCCAAATGTTTTATGAACTGCACTTTCTATGCCATCTTCAATGATTTATGCACATAATTCATTGTACTCGTGCTCCTATGTCCATTTTTGAATTGTACCTCATCTTTTATACTTCCTTTCATAGTTCTTCCTACCCGAAGAATCAGTTCTCTGCATTAAGTTTCATCTGACACTTGTTGGCCCATTATGTAACTTGCCTATGTCCTTTTGAAGTTTTACACTATTCTCTTCTCATAATTTCAAGGTTTTGTCATCTGCAGATTTTGAAATTGTGCCTTGTATACCAACACGTTTATCTATATAAAGAGCAGGGGTCCTAACATTGACCCTGATGGGGAGCCCCTATAAACCTTCTTCCAGCCTGAAAAACAACATTTTACCACTACTTTATCCTATACAATGATCACTGTTCCCTGACCAACATTGAATTGACTTAACTCACGTTGTTCCCAAGAGCCAGATCCAACAATTGTTCCTCGTTTGGAATATAGAATTTTTTTCTAAATGCACCTTATGCCATATATATTTATATTTGCTGTCCTTGAAACTGTTTATGTTCTAGTCTATAAAATGATAATTGAAGTCTTCCATTACAACTAACCTTTAATTCTTTCATTTCTCTGTAACCTTTAATTCTTCCATTTCTCTGTAATTTCCTTCCAAATTTCTTTCTGGTTTGATCCCTGCCTGAGTTCATCTTGCCTTTGTTATTTCTGGACTTCAATAATTGAAGCAATCTGGCTGTCCTCCCATATTTTATTCTGTAGACTTGGTAGCTGGGTTATGGATAACATCATAAGAACATAAAAACATAAGAAATGGGAGTAGAAGTAGGCCATCTAGACCTTCGAGCCTGCCCCGCCGTTCAATAAGATCATGGCTGATCTGAAGTGGATCAGTTCCACTTTCCCGCCTGCTCCCCATAACCCTTAATTCCCTTGTCTAACAGAAATCTATCTACCTGTGATTTCAATATATTCAACGAAGTAGCCTCCACACTTCAATGGGCAGAGAATTCCAGAGATTCACCACCCTCTGAGTGAAGAAGTTCCTCCTCAACTCTGTTCTAAACTGCCCCCCACTTTATTTTGAGGCTGTGCCCTCTAGTTCTGGTTTCCTTTCTAAGCAGAAAGAATCTCCCCACGTCTACCCTATCTAGCCCCTTCATTATCTTGTAAGTCTCTATAATATCCCCCCCTCAACCTTCTAAACTCCAACAAGTACAGGCCCAGTCTGTTTAATCTCTCCTCATAAGCTAACCCCTTCATCTCCGGCATCAGCCTGGTGAACCTTCTCTGTACTCCCTCCAAGGCCAGTATATCCTTTCGCAAATCAAGTCCATATCACATCAAGTTCAGTCCAGTCTTCACCCCTTTACCTGCTGACCTACGTTGGTTTCTATTCCAGCAATGCTTCAGTTTTAAAATTCTTGTCTTTTTTTTCAAATCTCTGTCCTCGTTTTTTCCTATTCAAATCTCCTCCAGCCCCATAAACCTTGGTATTTGTTCTTATTTAATTCTGATCTCATGAGCATTCCTGATTTAATTGGTGACTGTACTGAATTCCTAAGCGCTACATTCTATCCCTAAATCTTTCAGCTTTTTACCTCTCACCTCCTTTTGTATGCGTGCCTTTTGACAAAGTTGTTTTGTTATCTGATTTTGCCTTGCATGGCTCAGTCACAAAGTTTGCTTCATGATACTCCTGTGAAATGCCTTAGGAAGTTTCACTCTGTTAAAGATGCTGTATAAATACAAGTTGTTGCTTCGGTGAAGGAACAGTAATATACTTTCCTTTAGCTGCCCAAGACTTGTAGGTGTTGGATTGACAATTTAAATATTTTAATGAAGCTGGTTGCCTCTGATAAATCTGCAAAGTTGGTTAAATAATGACTGGCAGTGTTTCCCAGACTTTGGCAGCTGAAGAGAAGGCAAGGTCAGCTCTGGGTAGAAGCTTAACTGTCTTTACAATACTATTAGTTGACCAAGAGGAACATCCTCTGTTCTGTTTCCACCTATCCCGGTAAAAGACTCCAGGGATCAAGGGTCAGCTCTACCTGTTACAGCAATCTATCCGAAGTTCTCTCTGCAAAACTGGAAATCAAGCCTATCAATAAAACTTCCATGTCTGGAAAGTGCCAAGTACAAATGATATGCTATGGATTAATTGCCACACTGTTTGAAGAAATCCAGACCTCTGGGATTCCCAACTGTAATTCTGTCTCTATGCAACCTCCCCAACCACAATGTTTATGATGGAACCTAAAATTATAATCTTGAGCTTTGAATGCATATGCATCTAATCACAACCTATTGATCTGGAATGTTTTTCTATCAGGAGGTACTGGTGTTTCTATAAGCGTTAATTCTGCTGACAAAAAAATACATTAAGATTGTAGAAATATGTTGGTAAAACACAACTCTTAAATGTTATTCTAGCTTGAACATTTACTGCTGCACGAAAAAATCTGTGGAAGTGAAAATGTTGAGCAGCCTGATCCTCTATCATCTGTGCTGCATATCTCAGAGGATTTGAATACTGGATCAACTCAGGAGAATCTCTGGTTAAAAAATGAAGATCAGCTGAAAAATCTGGAGCCAGCAACTCAGACAAATGGGGCATTAAATCCTTCATGGCGCTATGATTCTAAATTGATTCATGCTGGTAATTTTGGCTATTAATCTTGATAATTTAGTCTCACAGAACTTAATTGATTATTTTGTAAAAAAAAGGAACAAATAAGTTTAGAGTAGTGCACCTTTGCGCAATTTCTATGCAAACTACTCTAATTACTACCTATTGAGCTTTTTTGTAAAGGATCATTGTTTATAGTTATTTAGCACTTAAACCAGCACACTGCTGCTGCAGTGGTTGAGTATAAAGATAAGTCGACAGATGGTGTTAACATCTTGTTTTGAATGTGATGTGATATTAACCAGAAAGTACAGCACACAATGAAACATATATGAACCAAGTACGTACCTTTCACTGAAAACCAGTTTCTTGTCCACGTAAACCATAACTGATTGAATAGTGTGAATAAATCTAAAACTACCTTGGCACTGGTTTCAAGTATTAAGAATCTGTTTCAGTCAGACATTTCTCTGCTCTAGACTTATGATTCAAACATTTGATGTTGAACGTGTAGCAATCTTCTATGCTGCGAGTATTTTCCTGACTCTGAAGTCTCATAATCTATTATTTCAGTGCTTGGTTTTATAATTGGTTTATATTGTTAACTTTTTATCCATATACCATATTCTTGTGTCATTATTTAAGTCACTTTTCATGTCAACATTTTAAATTGAAACTGCCTATATTGATATGTGTAACCAAATCTGTATGTACAACAGCATATCTCTACTTTGACACATCACCAAGGTAATTCAAAAATTTGGAAAATATTTTACCGTTTTTTTTTCTAATTTTAAAGGAAGTAATTCTTCAGAATCTCCAAATATTGAAGTTCTCACAAAAGAGGCTCAATATCACCCTTCTAAACCACCTGTAAGCAAGTCAAGGTTGGGACTTTTTGGACTAATTGAACAGCATGAATTAAGTGCAATTCAGGAAGTGGAATCCCCCAAAAGCGACAGACTGTCTATGTTTGGTAAATATTTTTTCCTTTTGAGTCTCTCTCTCTAAGTTTATTTATAATTTTTTTTGAGTACTTTTAGTCCCACTTCCCAATTCAAAAGCCATTCCTCCGCCAACAGGAATAGGTTGGAACATAACCTATAGTCAGGTCTCGGACTATGCTACTAAATATCATGGGATTGATTGCTCAGTGGTGTTCTGTTTTCTACCTCCCTCTTTACACATGAAGCATATACTTCGTATTCTGCAAGAAATCTATCTAAAACAAATCGAACTGTAAAACTGTTGGTGGCAATTTTCAGTTGCAGGTCACCTGGGGCAGAAAATCATTTTGGATGTCCAATGTCCAGTAATGAAGTTTTCACATTGACCATATGCTTACATAAAACAGATTGATGGCTAATTGCAATTGTAGGACCCTGATCCCAATAAATAAGTGGAGTATGCCCTGCTTTGCCCAATTGCCTGCCAGCACACAGATCAGTTTTTGGCAGCATGATCACATTATTCTGATGAAGCCCAAAATTGAAAATGGCTTGAGTTGGCACAAGCAGCATCTAGTGCAGCTGATCTTATTCTGTTTTGAATGCAAGTTGAGAAGTCCTTGGATTTTTATTTTGAATTGTTACAAATTTACCAGCCCTATTTGTAGAAAAGCCAAAATCAGAAGCCACATTCATACACAACACAGCACATGCAATTTTATTAAATGGCAAAAGGTATTGTTGATCAGAAAAACCGCCGAAAGGATCATGTTGTTTAACTGAAAACAGAAAATTTGAAATTATTCTAGTGCAGATTTTGCCATGAACATATGAAGTAATGGAAAACCAGTATTGTAGAAAACACTTATAGTGGGTACTTATTTTCACAAAACATTTGATACTAAAAAAAATCTAATTCCTACATAGATGATATTGTTTGTGATTATTGGGCAGTTAACTTGTAAACTTTAATTGGGGGAATCTGTTTTATGTCAGGTAACAGGAATACATTTTCTGATGACTGCTTTTCGTCAGCCAGAGAGCTAATGTCAAGTAGGGTGGATTCATCCTGTTCTTCTGAAGTAGACTTGTCCAGAATATCAACAAGCAGCAGCAACAGTCAGCAAAATTCTAGTGTTGCAAATAGCACTGCAGAATCCATTCAAACAGGCAGAATGACTTGGAGGGAAAAGCTGAAACTGGAGACTGGCAGTTTCCCAGGGCCAGGTAAATTTTTAAAAAATGTGCGTAAGAATATGCTAAATATTAACAGTTGATGCTCTTTAGATTCCTTTTATAAATACGAAATAACTTGAACCTTTTCATTGTTAGATTGGGTATAATTTTGGGATTCTCCTCATTTAAAAATGCAGGAAATTATTTAAAAATGTTCCCAAAAAACATATCACTGGTGGTAATATTCTAGCATTTATTTTCTTTTTGCCTTTTCTGCCCCACATTAACTAAAAAGGTGTTGGCCAGGACACTCCCATTGCACTGCCAGGGGACAACGACCTTTAGTGTGATTCGACGCCAGTTGCGTGATTCGCAGGTGCTTTTTATTAACACAATCCCCTCTTTGCACCCCCTCACCCACCCCTGCACTGAGATAGGTTCCCACCAGCAAGGTTTACAACTCCTCCCTACTAACAGGGAACAGGTGTCTTCTCCCCACCAGTTGAGCCAGAGGCCATTGAGGCACCCTCAGGAGGTTGTGGGCAAGAGGTGTACCCTTGGACTGTGCCAGCCTGGAAAGGGGGTGGGACTATAAGGGGAGAGCCAGTTGGGGTCGGGGATGTGGGGAGGACTCACTGTCACTCTGCGAGTGGGAGAGAGGGGGAGGGGATGATTGGGCCTGGTCATCAGTGTTGGGGGAGAGAGGTTGGGGCTGGCCATGGGAGGGTCCAGTAGGCCAGCAATAGTTTTTATAGGGGGAGGAGGTGATGGCAGGTTGGGAAGACCAGCAACTGGGGGTTTTGGTGTAGGTTGGCGATTTTGGGGGTGGGGGGGGATGCAGGCAGTGCGCATTGCCAATCTCCACACTGACAGATCGGCTGTCAGGTAAGATCACTGTTCAGGTAAGTATGCCATTGGGCACTTAAGATAATTTAGTGCCCATGTTATTGTAACTGCATGAGTATTGCAACTGTATTCAGAACAAAAAATGAGAACTGATCGTTTTGTAGAAGCCTTATATTCAGTAAATTCTGCCTTTATTATGTGAAATATATTCTCTAACCTAGCTATGTAATAATTTTCAAATGAACCATGTTCATAGGTATGTCTACACGCTCAAGAAACTATAAACTTGAAATACGTGCATATATTAAAACAGGCTATTAAAATAAGTAACAAAACGAGGAATACTGGACTGGAGAGTTGTGAAATCAATAACTGCGAGGCAAAGTTTTAGACTGAAAAAAGAATTTCATTTGCAATAGAATAATAGGGACGTAACTTATTTTTTAAAATTTTGGATCTGAGGATGGGAAGGATGATATGGATAAATTTGTGATACAGCAGATAAAATGTTACATAAATCTGTGGAAGTAATGAATTCCAAGAATCACTATTATTTGTGCTATTTCTCTTCATTTACCTAAAATTCTCCATAGTCCATAAGTGGTGGAGGCTGCCTCGCTAAATATTTTTAAGACGCGGGTTGATGGGTTTTTGATAGGAGAGGGGATTAAGGGTTATGGGGAGAGGGCGGGAAAGTGGAACTGAGCAGCGACAGATCAGCCATGATCTTATTGAATGGCGGGGCAGGCTCGAAGGGCTGGATGGCCTACTCCTGCTCCTATTTCTTATGTTCTTATGTCCCTTCAGCTCCAACTTCAAGATTACCACGGTATTCTGCTGACGTTGGGCAAGATATGCTTGAGAACCCTGGCCCAACTACATCAACATGTAGCACAACTAGCAAGGTAAGCAATAATTTTATTATGAACATCATTATTGTGGAGGATCAGTGTTTAGTTTGTTTACTTGCTGTATCATTCTTTCTAACTTGATGCCTATACCCCCAAGTATGTTTTCTGTTCGCTTATACATTTACTTATGAGTAAATTATTAAATAATTCATAACATAAGCCACGGCTTAATGAAGTATTAATCTGTACCACTTCCTAAAGTTGGTGACACTGGATATGTATTTTAAGTGCAATAACGAAGGATTTATTTTTCATCCTTTTTGTATCTGACCAGTGTTATAGGTGACCCAGGGTGCCATTGAGTTTTGTGTGCATGTGTGTGGGTGGGGGGGGTTTAAAAAAAGTTACATAAATGTTGTATTGCCAAGTCATGACTCTATGCACAAAACTAGTTTTTTATAATGTTACTTCTAAAACAAAAAAGTGAAATATCTATCTTCATAACTTTGTTTTTACTGCATTTTGCTCTGAGTCTCTTCTGAGATCTACTGGTTTATTCAGTGGGTCAATGATGAAAAATAGCCAAATCTGATCATTATTTGTGCTAAATAACAAATGATTAGAGATCAGACCAGAGAAGCAGATATGCGTGTGTGCGTGTGCGTGTGTGTGTGTGTGTGTGTGTGTGTGGGGCGCTTGTGTGTATTGTGTGCATATGTGTTGAATGCAGTTAATATATGCATGAACAAACAAGTATTCTGACTATATTTTGTACTGAGCAATGATGCAAATATATACTGATTTTAAAAAATGTTCAGTGATGTTCACTACACTTGAACTGAGCTCAGTTTTGTGTGTGTGTGCGCGTGCGTGCGTATGTGGTGCCTTTGTGTATGTGCACTTGTGGTGCCTTTGTATGTTGTGTGCGTATGTACTGAATGCAGTTAATATGTGCATTTGCAAATAGGTAATTCTTCTGAGATTGTAATTTTTTGTACTGAGCAATGATGCAAATATATTTATACTGATTTAAAGAGTGTTTTCAGTGATGTTCACTACACTTGAACTGAGCTCAGTTCTTCATATACTTAGCATTACAGCATATCTCATTTCTGTAAAATTGTCTAAGGCGACAGACTGGAGGGGGCTGATTGTGGACAAGTCCCCAGGACCGGATGGAATGCATCCGAGGGTTCTGAAAGAAATGGCGGAGGTTATAGTGGATGCCTTGGTGGTTATTTTCCAGACGTCGCTGGATTCCGGGGAAGTGCCAGAAGATTGGAAAACGGCTAATGTTACGCCGTTGTTTAAGAAGGGTGCCAGGCAAAAGGCGGGGAATTACAGGCCGGTTAGTTTAACGTCTGTGGTAGGTAAAATGTTAGAATCCGTCATTAAGGAGGAAATTGCGAGGCATCTTGAAGGGAATTGCTTGATAGAGCAGTCGCAGCACGGTTTCATTAAAGGGAAGTCGTGTCTGACAAATTTACTGGAGTTCTATGAGGATGTGTCTAGGGCAGTGGATAGAGGAGAGCCGGTGGATGTGGTCTTTCTGGATTTTCAGAAGGCGTTTGACAAAGTACCTCATAAGAGGTTATTGCAGAAGGTCGGGGGACATGGAGTTGGGGGTAGGGTGTTAGCGTGGATAGAGGATTGGTTGTCAAATAGGAGGCAGAGAGTGGGGGTCAACGGGTGCTATTCGGATTGGCGGATGGTGACTAGTGGAGTGCCCCAGGGGTTGGTGCTGGGGCCTCAGCTTTTTACCATTTATATAGATGATCTGGAGGAGGGAACCGAGTGTAGGGTGTCGAAATTTGCTGATGACACCAAGATTGGGGGAATGGCAAATTGTGCGGAGGGTGTGGAGAGTCTGCAGAAGAATCTAGATAGGCTGGGCGAATGGGCCAGGAAATGGCAAATGGAATTTAATGTTGGCAAGTGTGAGGTGGTCCACTTTGGTCGGAAGGACTATTACTTACGTGGCGAAAAACTGCAGCAGGCGACGGTGCAGAGGGACCTCGGGGTCCTTGTGCATGAGTCGCAAAAACCCAGCTTGCAGGTGCAGCAGGTGGTCAGGAAGGCGAATGGGATGCTGGCCTTCATAGCGAGGGGGATTGAATATAAAAGTAGGGAGGTTTTGCTGCAGCTGTATAGGGCATTGGTGAGGCCGCAGCTGGAGTACTGTGTGCAGTTTTGGGCGCTGCACCTGCGCAAAGATATTTTGGCCTTGGAGGGAGTGCAGAAGAGGTTTACTAGGCTGATACCAGAGTTGAGGGGGTTGAGCTATGAGCAGAGGCTGAATAAACTAGGCTTGTACTCGTTAGAGTTTAGAAGAATGAGGGGAGATCTCATTGAGACGTATAAGATGATGAATGGGATGGATAGGATAGAGGTGGAGAGACTCTTCCCGCTCAAAAAAGACAGTAGGACTAGGGGGCACAGCCTCAAGATAAAGGGGGGGAGCGGTTTAGAACGGAGTTGAGGAGGAACTTCTTCACTCAAAGGGTGGTGAATCTCTGGAATTCTCTGCCCGTTGAAGTGGTGGAGGCTGCCTCGCTGAATATTTTTAAGACGCGGGTTGATGGGTTTTTGATAAGAGAGGGGATTAAGGGTTATGGGGAGAGGGCAGGAAAATGGAACTGAGCCACGACAGATCAGCCACGATCTTATTGAATGGCGCGGCAGGCTCGAAGGGCTAGATGGCCTACTCCTGCTCCTATTTCTTATGTTCTTATGTGCCTGACTCGGTATTTACTGCTTTGGTATCTCTTACAAACAACAGGTTAAACGGATATGAGGAACAAGAAGGGAGGTGCATTTGAGACCAGGGAGAGATCAGCCATGATCTGACTGAATAGTCTACTTCTGTTCCTAATTCCTATGTTCCTGTTTTAAGACATCAAATATTTAAAATCTATTCTTCCCATTTACACTGATTCAAAGCAATTCTATCATATTGCATTTCAATTTTTTTTAGTTTTCAAATAGTGCTCTTTGGTTATTGAAGTATATGGATGAGCTTACTTCTAAATTTTTAGCTACAGCTTCTGCAATATCAACCTATTGCTCACAGATATGAAGAAAGGGGCTTAGAGGTCAGGTTACATTATAATTTATAAATAAATGTACGTCACTGCAAAACAAGCTTATTTTTAAATTTGGTTACTGTATTCCTGGCTCAGCATTCAGTTCTTCCACATAATTATTTGGCATTGGAAGCAGCACTGTAGAGATGTTAAATTAAAGAATTTAAAGACAGCTTCTTAAATGTGCAACATTAAGCTCAGTAACAAAGCATGCAGGCTTGCTGTTTACTGAATACATCAATTCAAAGTTAAATTTAAATGTTTCCAGTGTCCCTAATCTAATCTTGGCTATTTAAAGGCCTTTGGGAATTTGTCCATGAAAATGGTTAAATATGAGTGACTTGCTGTCTGCAATTTTAAGTGCATCCTAAAACGGCTTGCAGTTTGACATTTGATTGACTTGAATAGAGAAAGTTCACTGATTTTTAAAAGATTTGAAAGATTCTAATAGAGTATTTTCTATTCACCGTTCTTTCTCTGTCCAATTGGTGGGGTAAAAACATAATATTTGATAAAAGGCGAGCTATATATTTGATAGCATTTTAAAAAATGTTTGCTCTCCTGTTCAATGCGAATAGTTTACCTATCTTCTTTCCAAACATTAAGAAAATTTTATCATTCCAGTTGTTGTAATATTTTATTGAATCCTGCTGTTCTGGATCTCTTTCCCTCCTTAGCTAAACTCTATGCTATGGGAAGAGCCTATATCCATCCCAATGCACCTATTTGCTGTTGTTGAGGTTAAACTTCTGGCTGCAATGTAAGCCTATTGCTCTAAGCTATGGAATAAGCCTATATTCAAGAATCATCGAGCACCAGTAAAAGAATCCACTGCTATCCTTTCTTGTGGGCAATAGAAACTTTCCTATTGTAACCAGTCTAGGTTGCCAGTAATTCAAATCTTATATCTGCTCCTGTTGCTGTTCCAGGATATACAGTAGTCATCTCTATATAATTATTGAATGCCTGAAATATCTGATCCTCCTCAGGCTGTTTCAGCAGTTATTCATACAGGTGATAAGCATTTTGTTTTGCTTAAAACTTGTTGCTGAAGAGTATTTGAAACTAATCTATTCTGAGCTCTACAATAACTGCATGGAGGGATTTCCCCTTTTAAGTGTTCTGATTGTGCCTTACATTCTGTTCTTAGATTTATCTTAAATTCTGTTCTTAGATTTAACATTTTACATCACAATCTTTATACTCTGTAGGTATTATTTCCTTACTCTTGGTCCAGTAATGCACTTGGAATTAATGCTCAAAAAACTCCTGAGGCAGATCAGGCATCTTCCACAACGCTGTCCACTGGGAGTTTGCCTTCAAGTGAACAAGTAGATGTTGGTCCCATGAGTTCAGGTTTGTAATATTTATTTTTATTTATCTTATTGCATGGTGACATTTCTCTGAGTCACTATTGAATATCTTTCCATAATACAGGTACGTATGAATGCAAATTACTGTACAATTTTAAATGCATATTTAGTACTCTGCTGTATATCATCAAACTTCAGTCTTCACATGACAAAGTGAAGATGCAAAGGCAGAATGAGTATTTTTTGATAGCTGCCTTTGTTGCATGTGCAATTCTGATGTTTTACTCTGTCATTGCAAGCAACAACATAGGCACCGGCCAGGGGCAAAACTGGCTGTGTTTAGGTGTCATGGTTTTCAGCTTGCTGTGTTTGGTTAGCTAACTTTAAGTACATTTTTAAAAATATCCCTTTGGTGTTTTATGGAAACAGTGGAGAACTTAAAAAGAGAAGGGTTCTCAATGTAATTGGAGTGTTTAAGACCCAGATTCCTGTCCAGTGATTTAATTTGTACTGTGTACTGGATATTGAGGGAATATTCTGACTCTAGGTTGTTTAGAGTGTTTCAGTGACATTCTGACTGAGTAAAACACTCCTGTGTCACCAAAGGAAACTCCAAGAGGTCTTGTAAACAGAGTCATACATTCCAGCTGGTGAAATGTAAGATCCCGGTATAAACTGGATGGAGTTTAGGAGCATGAGATGGATGGCACGGGTGGCACAGTGGTTAGCACTGCTGCCTCATAGCGCCAGGGACCCTGCTACAATTCCTGTCTCAGATCACTGTGTGGAGTTTGCACATTCTCCCTGTATCTGCATGGGTTTCCTCCCACAGTCCAAAGATGTGCGTGTTAGGTTGATTGGCCATGCTAAATTGATCCTATGGGATTAGCAGGGCAAATATGTGGAGTTACGTGAATAGGGCCTGGTGGGATTATGATTGATGCAGGCTTGATGGGCCGAATAGCCTCCTTCTGCACTTCGGCGTGGCCAACTCATTCTATTTTATGATGAGGTGGATTATGGTTTAGAAACCAGGGAGTATGGATTTCTTTGACCATCATTAAATTTTAAGTCCTGTTAGTGTGAAATTTATTTAAAATTTGGAATGGGAAGTAATAACTTGGCCTTTTAATGTAATAGCTATTTTAGGAATGTTAATCCATTAGAATGTAATTGCACATGATTGTAACACTTCTATTGTTTCAGCTTCAACTGGAAGTGGTAAATAAATGTTTGTAGATTTTTAGAATCATGTTCCAAAAGCAGCCCAGAAAAGAGATTGAACCCCTCTGGTGGCGAGAAAGCAGACCTGTGAACCCCCTTCTTTGAAATATTCACAGAAAGTAGAAGCTGGAGTAGGTAATTCAGCCCTTCGAGCTGGTTCTGCCATTCATGTTGATCATCAAATTCAATTTCCTGATACCACCGCCTCCCCCCCCCCCCCCCCCCCCCCCACCCCCAACCTCCATTTCCCTTCCCTTTAGCCCCAAGAACTATATCTCATTCCTCTTTGAAATTACACAATGCTTGGCTTCAACTACTCTCTGTGGTAGTGAATTCCACACATTCATCACTGTCTCGATGAAGAAATTTATCCTCACCTCAGTCCTGAAATGTTTACCCCCTTGTCCCAAAATATGACCCCTAACTCTGGACTCCCACCATCAGAAACATTCTGAATCTATGCTGTTTAATTCTGTTAGAATTTTAAGTTTCTATGAGATCCCCTCTCGCCCTTCTAAATTCCAATGAATATAATCCTAACCTCTCCTCATATGACAGACCTGCTATCCCAGCAATTAGCCTGGTAAACCTTCGCTGTACTCCCTCTATCGCAAGAACTTCCTGCCTCAGATAAGGGCACCGAAACGGCACACTACACTCTGGGAACTCTTCAGTATCCAACCTTGACCTGTAACACCTGCTCCCAAATGCACTGTTCCGTTTCCTCTAGCCATAGCGTTTATCTCTCTGGGCTACAGCCTAAACTAGGGTCTCATTGCCCAACCCATAGCCCAGACAGGAGGGGATGGGGTGTTTCCAGGAAAGTTGTGGGAGAGTTGGGTGGGTTTGTGTCCGTGCAGGGGATCAAAACATCTGAAATTGAGGTCAGTTCTGAATCGCTGTTGCATGTCCTACCGGCCCAGCAAGGAGGAGTCCTCAAGATTGATGCATGCACAGCAGATTTCTGTACATACATGGACCTATGGCCATCTTGCTTTGTCAAGAGATGGTGATTTTTAAAATCACTTCTCATCTTCAGCTGTAGCTATTATAGTGCGGAATGTTGTACAGTACAAATTCTGCAGTGATTACTGTGATGTACTGACTCACTCTGCTTTATTTCTGACAGGTGACTATCCCTCTGCCATTCATGACGTTAGTAGTGGACAATTGACTGCTACATCATCTGTTATTACATCAAGTTTACTATCTTCATTTCCTGCAAACCAGGATACAGTTGACATGAATCAGTGTTCTTCCAAGTTAGAGAAATGTATTCCTACTGAAAGCAAAATTCAGCAGATAATAGAGAAGTATACTAGAAATCTAAACGAGTTACTGGATTCAAGTGGAAAGTACCAAGGCAAGTCATTTTCATTTTTCTGAAACTGTCACGATAAAAAGAGAGGAATATAATTTTACCAAATGTTTAGAATCCTAGTCCTAGGTATCCTAGTCGGGATACCTAGAATCCTGACAATGCAGAAGGAGGCCATTCAATCCACTGAGCATGCACTGACAACAGTCCCAACATGCCCTGTCCCTGCGAATCTGCCTGACGCCAAGGAGCAATTTAGCATGTCCGACCCACCTAACCCACACATCTTCAGACTGTGGGAGGAAATCGGAGCATCTGGATATGGATATATCCATATCTAACTGATTAAAATATCTGGGTTTGTAGTTGAACATCTGTACTTTTATATAATATGTACATTTAGCCAAACTTTCCACCTGGCTCATTCCCTTCATGTAAGCAAACAATTTTGTTGCTCTAGCTTGTGTTTTCTCTGATGTTTTTTGTGATGCGATGACTAGAAAAGAGCACTGTATTTTAAATGAGATCTCACCAATGCATTGTTAAACTCAGGATAAATTGCAAAGATGTACTTTACAGTTCTAGATATATATCCCAGCATTTACTTTTATAATTGCTTTGTCATTGCCCAGATATAAAATTGAGTCTTCCACTGCTCTCAGATCCAATATATAATACTCCACATTTCTCAATGGTACATTGTCATTTTGATGCCCACTAAATACCTGTCTCAGTCGTCATGCCATTTCCCTCTTGTACTTCCAGCAACACGCAAAGCAAAATATTATCAACATTGAGCAGATAAGTCTTAACAGCAGGTGGCATTCATTGGGCTATAATTTTTGGGTCATTATGCCTTTGCCATATGATGAGAATAACTAAAGCAATGACTGCTATCACAACATAGTGCAGAATGCAGTTCATTGTATTCCGAAGTCAAGGTGTTTTCAAACAGAAAGAAAACAAAAGCCTAAAACAGGAAAAATATGCCATCCATTTGTTTGCTGCTTTCTTACCACCCACCTCCCGTCCCTGCCACCAACCTGAAGGCCTTTTTATGGATTTATATTTTCTAGATAATTTCTGACCATATGTGAATTGGCATTGCAAGCATCCCATGTCATTCCAACCCAGCTGTCATTTGATGTTCATGTATTTTAAGAAGGAGCTTCTCTCTCTGTCTCTCTTTGTCTGTCTCTCCCCTCTCCATCCCCCACACACTTTTCCACCCCACAGTTTATGTATCATTGGATAAATTTACTGAGCCAACGTGGGATCCTTGATTTAATTTTTAGTGAATCTTTTCACACTTACGTTCACTGCTGTGATACTTCATTTTTTTCAGTACTGCACAAAATCATGCTGTTGTATCTTAGTTGTGCATATGAACATGTTAATTTTCCCTATTTGTTTCAGATTTTACAAATGGCCATAACATTTCGGACCAAGAAGCCCCTAATCTCTACCTACAACTGCAGTCATCCCAACAGAATTCAGATACAGAATTCCAGCCTTTGGAATCGAGACCGAATTTCAGCCTTTCAAACTCTTCAGCATCTCCTACTTCTAGCAAGGTGCTATAGTTACATTTGATTCTAATTCTTAGTTACTGATCTTAGTTTATGCAGGTAGTATTTTGAAGTCAAACCAAATGCATTTTTGAAAATTGTAGATTATGTTAAAGCAAACTAATTGGATTCTAAAGATTTAATCTAATAGTAGCCTTAACTTCAAAGTTATGTGCAAAGAGATGTACATATCAGTTACCGTTTTAAAAACTATCATTTTTAGTGTCGATAAGATACTGATTGCTAAATTACTTTTTAATAAATTCATCATGGTGAAATATCACTAACGTGTTCATGTGGCAGCAAGTCACTCTAGAAGTAGATAATGTAATCTGATTTTGGATATTTTGACTTTTCTCCTTTGAATTAATGTCAGAAATGTGTTTTACGTAGTTTGGGGGCATAGAATGGTCAGGTAAAGGGGATGGTATTAAGAGCGCTAAAGGTGGAAGTTCTGTGTTGGAAGAGGGGAATGCATTTTTTAAACTTCCAATACTTGAGGCAGTGAATATTTTTGTCCACTGTTTAATGCAAGTTACTGTGTAGAAAAAAAACAAAAACTACAGCAAACCTAAAAGTTATTTCTAAATAATTTCGACCAATATATGATGGTGTGTTTTGTGTGTGGACTGCAGTGTGTGAGAAGTTTACTCTGGAAAATGTTGCTGTCCACATCTGTAGTAAATGTCTCTACTTCACACCTTGGTGGGTCCAGACTCTGTTTGATGAATCAGTGCATCTTGAAATTATATAGAGGGCACCAATCAGCATGCCGTTTCAGCCTTCATTGTCTAATTCGGAATGGTGAATGGTGATGTGGTGGATACAATGTAATCTATTTCAAAGGGCCAAACAGCATTAGAATGCTAAGAAAGTTAATCAACTGATAAACTCAATGGAGGAACAATAATTATCTAAATCAACACAAAAATCTTTTAAAGTTACATTAGGAAAAATAAGATGATCAGAAGTACTGTTGACTGCTTGAGTGGTGATTTCAGTGAAAATAAGGAAATGGCAGACATGCTGAATGAAGGAGAGGTCAACCTGCTAAACAACATTCCACTGTAACTTTTATTGAATCAGGGATAGGATCTCAGCAAATAATGGCATTTAACTGCAACAAATCCTCAGGACCACATGGTTTCTATCTAGGGCTTTAAAAGGAGATGAGAACATTGCCAGTAACCTAACTATAATTTTCCAAAATTGTCTTGATTCAGGGATGATGCGTTTTGATTAGTAAATTACATATGTCATTTAGCTATTCAAAAGAATTGCCAATCAGCTATTCAAAAACTTGAGAGAGGAAAACCAGAGAACTATAGACCAGTTAGTCCAGCGTATGTTGTTATGATTGCCATAGAGATTAATGACTTCTAAATAGCTAACAGGATCCATAAAATTTTGAGTTTTAAGACGAGCTAAATATTGCCTAAATACTATTTCAATCCGAAGTATGTGCTCCAACCTGCAGAAAAGATTACTCATCTAACATTTCAAATAACTGCATATCTCCTTTTGCAGTTACACTTTACTCTGTTCCTTAAGTAGACACTGCATTATCAAAGCATCCGAAGTGGTTCTTAACTCCTTTTTCCTTCTCCAGCTGGCTAACTTCTAATCCCAAACTAACTTTCATTACACTGAAGATTCCTGTATCTAGTCAAAGCTAGGTGAATCTTCTAGCTTTGTCTAAACCCTTGCGACCTTTATCCTTTCGAGCTTGAGCTTTCACCTGCGTTTTGCTTCGTGAATAGTAAAGACTTGCTGCATTTATCTCTCTTCCAGCTCCTTCCCTCCCAGGCTGTCTGAGTTTGTAGTATTTAGGATCCTACACCGGTTTCCTATGGACTCTTCCCTTATCAAAGCCCATTGCCATAGGAACATAAATCACAGGGGCCTTGTATCAGGTGCAAATGCTGATTAACTATCTTCTAGACATTTAAAACATTTACAAAATCTAAGGGTCCTAACATCTCCCTGTGATTTGGAGATGAAGGCATGAAGTTTTGCAACGAAGTAGAGAGTCTTAGAGACTTTGCTAGTATGGTACCAGAGCCCTAATTCTGGATCATATCTGGCTTTTTTGTATAGGTCAGGGTCGCCTGACTCGAATGCCTCAGACCTGGACTTCAGTAAGCAATGAATATCCCTGTTCATCCACGGTTTCCAGTTGGGAAACATGCAAATTTGCTTCTTTAGCACACATTCTTTTACACACGTACTAATTAAATCAGTTATTGTAGTGGCATACTTAGTCAGGCTGGAACAGTGATCGTCACATCTCTGATTTAAGAACTGTTATGGAAAAATACACGGAACAATCCAAGGTACAAATATCAGTGAATCAAAATGAATCTGGCCTACGTGGACTTCAATCAAAATTTAGAGGCAAGGCAGTAATAAAACTGAGATTCCTTGAAGGAAAAAATGGTTTGGGTACAGACCATACACATTCCCATAAGAGAGAAAAAGTACTGTGCAAAGTTGGTTGACTCGGGATATAAAGGTTAAAATGAGCTGAGAAAAGCAGGCTTTATGACAAATAATGTTCACAATACAACAGGGAGCCAAACGAAATATAGAAAATGCAGAGGTGGTCGTTTTAAAAAAAACGGTCAGAGGATCAAAGGTTATGAGAATAGAATAACAGTATACAAAAGGTGTCCCACAATATTTTATGAACACATAATAAAAGGAAGGATGGGCTGATTCAAGGCCAAAGAAGACAGATCCTTGTAGAGGCACAGGGCTGGCTGAGTTACTCACTGACTGCTTTGCTGCTGTCTTCATTAGAGAAGTAGATGCTGCCAATCCACCTGTAAAGTAAGAGGCTGTAGCAATATTGGATATGATAACAATGGAGGAGACAGTTAAGGGGTTGGCGCTTCTCTGTGTGTATATATGTCATTTCAACCCTTGATTACGCGGGGAAATTGGGGTGAAAATTGTGGTTGCAATCTTCCTTAGGATTGGTGCCAGAGAATTGGAGGATTGCAAATTTTTATATTCATTCATGGGTTGCTAATCAGGCCAGCGTTTATTGCCCATCCTGATTTGTTCTTGAAGGAACAGTTAAGAATGAACCACTTTGCTGTGAATCTGAAATCATATATAGTTAAACCAGATGAGGATGGCCGATTTCCTTTCCAAAAGGACATTGGCTGATCAGGTGGGTTTTTGCAACAATTGACAATGGTTTTATGGTCATCATCAGGCTTTTTTTAAATTGCAGATTTTTTTATTGAATCCAAATCAAAATGGTGGGATTTGAATCCGGGTCCCTGGAGCATTACCCATGGTCTCTCAATTACTGGTCCAGTGATATAAAGGGAGGAGGAAAAGCTGCAACTATAACCAGTCAGCTTAACATCAAATTGTGAAGAAATTTAGAGATAATAATGTGATAAAATTCATTGGCATTTGGAAAAGTATGCAATGTTAAATGAAAATCGGCATAGATTTTTTGAAGACAATTGTGTTGGACCACCTTAGTCACAGGAAGGACAATGAGGGTCATATGGATGATATTGTATATCTGAGCGTTCAACAGGCAGAAAGGTCCCACATATTCAACTTGTTAGTAAAGTTGAATCTCCTGGGAAGCATGCACAGAAAATTGACTAAGGGACAGAAAACAGTTGTTTTTCAGACTGGTGGAAAGTATACAATGGTGTTCCCTGGTTCATCATTTTAACCACTGCTTTTCTTGATGTATAGTAATGCCTTGGACTAAGGTGTGTAGGGCATTATTTCAAAGCTTGCAGAATAACAGGAAACTCAAAAATGTAATAACAGTGGAGAGGATGGAAAAAAAAATCAGGAGGACAAAAATAATAAAATGGGGAAAAAGAAGTGCACTTGAAATTTAACAAATCTGTAATGCATTTTGGTACCAAGACTAACGAGTCACAATATGAACTAAATGATATAGCTTTAAAAGCAGTAGAGCAACAGGAAAACCTGGTGATGCAAGTATACAAACATTTGCAGATGGCAGGACAAGTTGAAACGGCTATTTACTTTCCTTTTTCAAAAAAGAAGTGTCGTAACCGTTGCTTTAATAATGGCAAAATAAGAACAAGAAAGTTATGCCAAACCTTTCTATGGAAGAATGGTCAGGGTTTAGCTGGAGTATTATTTTTAGTTGTGGGCACCTCACAGAAGGAAGGTTATCAAGGCCTTGAGGATACAAAATAAATTTAGTAGAATGGTACTGGGGGCAAATACTTTGGTTAAGTGGCAGGAGAGGGCAAGGTTGCTCTCCTCAGAGCAGCAAAAGATTAGGCGAGAATTTAATTAACATGTTCAAAGTTATGAATGATTTTGATAGAGTAAAGGAGAGAAGAGTCAGTAGCCATTGGACCTACAAATGATTGGCAAAAGAACATGAGGACACTTAGATATGTTTTTTGTATAAATTGTTGTCATCTGCAGTGCATTAACTGGAAAGAGAGCAGAAGTAGATTTAGTAATGTTCAAAAGGAGGAATTAGATACTAGGAGAAAGAAATTATAAACCTGTGGAGAAAGATAGTGGTACTAACTAGATAGCTCTACTGAAGAGGCAACACAGGCACAATGGATTAAATGGCTTACACCGGTGTTGTATAATGTCATGTCTTTGGACACATGTCAGTTTGATTTAATTATTAGTAATTTTGGTTCTAAAGACTGTGGGTTCAAGCTCTTCACCAGAATGTTACTGGACAAACAAGACTGATATTTCAATGTTTTGGTTTGCTGCACTGTTAGTAATACAGTCTTTTAGAGGAGACATTAAAGTGACATCCTGGCTACCTGTTCAGGTGAATATTGAACAGGAAGTTGATGTCCTGATCAGCATTCCGCCTTCGACAAATACCATGTAAAATAAATAAAACATTTGCCTCATTTCATTGCTGTCATTACTGGTGTAAAATGATATGCAACCTTCCTAAGGAAAGGCACTGCATTCAGTGACTTGACAAGCGGCTGTATCGATGCAAGTAATTTCACTTCTGAATCCCTGTCAACCTTATTAAATAAATTACTGGCATTTGTAACATGTTTTCTTTGTGACTATAAAAGTCTTCAAAGAAATGACATTTTGAAAATAGCAGTTTTAAGACTTTTGATGTAATCTCAAAACATTGCAATGCTTCTGATATTTTCCAAAGTTGCCTTAAAATTGCCTTGTTTTGGGGAAAAATAGGAAGAACTGAGATAACATTTCTTTCAAATCGTTACAGAATTCACATGGGCTTGATACTGATACCACTGTGGTGGATCAGCTGTCTAATCCAGCCACAAACTCAAAAATTGAGTCCTTCACTGATAGCATTGTATCCACTCCTGACCATGAGAGAACAGCTTGTAATATCGATCAAAAGGAAGAATATATTCAGCAGGATTATAATGTTGGTAAGCGTCTGTCTGATAATAGGGGGAAAATGCAACAATTCTTTCCAGTGTAGTATTAATGTGAACGTTGCTGTACCAGAAAAGTCTCATGTAAATGGCCCAGAAAATGTTTTGCAAAACATTTTCTGCTCTGCAAACCTGTTCTATGTTTATACATAATATGCAAAAAACTTGATGCAGTACAACAGATGCACCAAACTATGGAAATGTCTACACTTCCGTATGTAGTGCAACCAGAATAGCTCAGATTACATATACAAATCTGTGCTCATAAAAATTGATAATAGTCATAAATAATGAATCACATTCCATACCTAATTTCCTTATTCGGTAGTTACCACAGGTATCAACATTGACGTTTGGCTGTGTATATTTTGATTTAAAAAATGTGGATTTATAGAATCCAGAATTGGGTATTCCTGCAGTGCATTTAGGCAGTGTCACTTCCAGCTAGGCAAATTACAATTCATGAGCTATGCTCATACACATGGAGGTCTAGAATGCAGTGGTGTTCACTGAAATATATTGTTAATGGCAAATATGCAGTTACCCTGCCATCATATTATATGGCTCCCCTACAGTCTATTTCTGAATCAAAAACAGAAAATGCCAGAAAAACTCAGCAGATCTGGCAGTGTCTTTGGAGAGAAAAATGTAATTCACATTTTGAATCTGTATGATTTTCAGAGCTAAATAGGTAGAAATACAATGGATTATATACTGTATAAGAGCACAGCAGAAGGCCATTGTTTGGTGGGAGCTAGGCAAGATGACAACAAAGATGTGTAGGTCACAAGACAGGTGGAGTGCTAATGGCAGGTGAAGGTGCTAGTAGCTGCAAAAAGATATCAGATTATGTTAATGGAAGAATAAAAGGCCAATGCCCTGAAAACAAAACTCAGGTGACAAATGGCTAATTGAGGGAGGGAAGGACAAAAATGTTTTGGATATAAAAAAAGGGCCAAGATGGAGAAGAAAGGCCACAGTCTAAAATTATTGAACTCGGGATTGAGTCCTGAAGACTGTAACATGTCTAATCGGAAAATTAAGTGCTGCTCCTCCAGTTTGCGTTGGGCTTCACCAGAACATTAAGCCAGGCCAAGGATGGACATTGTGGGCATGAGGACAAGAGACAGGGAGGTTGGATTCATGCTTGTGGACTTAGCATGTCAAAAGATGTACAATCCAAAGATGTACGGGTTAGGTTGATTGGCCAAATTGACCCTAATTTCAGGAGGATTAGAGGTAAATATGTGGGGTTATGGGATTGTTGTTGGTGCAGGTTCGATGGGCCAAATGGCCTCCTCCTGTACTGTAGGGATTCTATGAGGAGAGGTGCTCTGCAAAGCAATCACCCAGTCTGTGTTTAATCTCTCCAATGTAGAGAAAATCTCATTGGGAGCGTTGAATACAGTCGGCCAAATTGTAGGAGGTGCAAGCGAAATGTCGCTTGACCTGAAAGGAGTGTTTGAATGGTGCCAAATGAGGAGAGAAAGTGTAGTTGCACCTCCTTGATTCCATAGGAAGGAGTTGAGGGGATGATGGAGGAAAGGAACAGGGTGCTAGAGAGGGAGCAGTCACTATGGAATGCTGATGGGTTGAGGGGAACATGTGTTTTGAGGTGGCATCATGCCAGAGTTGGCTGAGGCTGGTGGGAATGGGAAGTGAGGATAAGGGTGACACTATCATGGTTCTGGAAGGAAAGGATGAGGGCAGAGGTGTGAGAAATGGGTTGAACCTGGTGGAGTGCCCTGTGTGAGGAGCTGTAGTTGAGTTAGTGGGAGTTGGTAGCCCTGTAAAGAATATAGGTGGCCATTCTATCACCAGAAGTAGCAGATTAAGCTTCACAGTCCCCAAAAGGCAGTATTACTGGTCCCACCAGCTAGGGGATCGTGTTATATTACTCCCAGTTCTCCACTTTACCTTGGACAAAGGATGTGTATCCCTGTGTGAAGGTCTGAGATTTTTTTATTCATTTATGATATGGGTATCGCTGGCTACACAGCATTTACTGCCCATCCCTAATGGTGGTGATTAGGGAGGAGTTCCAGGATTATGACCCAGTGACAGTGAAGGTGTGATATATTTCTACAAGGTGCTGTGGGCCATCAGCAGTAGCAGAATTGTGTTCCACCATGAACTCTTAACCTTGTAACCTGACACATCCCTCACACTACCATTACCGTAAATCCAGGGGATAAACCCCAGTTCAATGAGGAGAGTAGAAGAACATGTCATGTCCATCACTGGGTATATCTAAAAATGAAGTGCCAACCTAATGAAAGTATAACACAGGATATTTATGTTTATTTCCTATGTCCACAAAAGCATGGGAAATCCAATCTGATCCGTTATTACCTGACCAATCTGTTCTCAAAGATTGGAAAAGTGATAATAAAAATGAAAATGTGCTGGAAAACCTCAGCAGGTCTGGCAGCATCTGTGGAGTGAGAAAAAGAGTTAAAGAATTGAAGAGAGACAGAAATGCGTTGGGTATATACTGTCATAAAAGGAGAGAGTCATGTGGAACAAAAAGGAAGTCAGGAATTGGTTCAAGGGCAGAGGAGATTAAATTACAAAGATGTCATGGAACAAAAGACAAAAAGTGGGACTGGTAACGGAAGAAAGCATCATTCTAGAGTAGGTGTAAATAGCAGAATAAAGATCAGCACTGTCCAAAAGCAAAAAAGCAGAATGTGAATCATGTGTAAAACAGCTTCCTATCAATTGTGTTCAAGTTTTATAGCAGCCTGAACTGCACCTTCTTTGTGTATTAAGTTTGTGAAGTGGCATGCCCATTGGCGTTAAACTGTATAAAAGCACTAGAGGACTTAAACTGTTACATCTCCTTTGTCTATAGACTAAATGCTAATGTATTCATTTAATTCACCTGACAATTTTTCTAAAACCTTTTTGTTCAAATCTAATGAATCTTCACTTTTGGCACATTGAATAGCTTTCAGATAATAAATTGTATCAAATAATTGTCCCTGGCATTTAGCCACACTGCACCAATTCAATTTTATCCACGCCTCCCATGCCATTCCCTCCCTATATTATTTCATTGTTCCCATGTCATCCCAATCATGCCATTTCCATCCCATTACTTCCACCCCTTGTGGTATGAATCTCTGCAGCTAAAATATCTGCCTAACTACTGCTGTATCCAAGCTCCACAGTCCTAGATGTGCCCCTTAACCTGACTAATCAAAACAATCCAGACAGACAAAAATTGTTATTGTACATAGTGTTTTCCGTAACAGTTTTTTTTGTGGGGCTAATATAATTGTCTTTGTTGCAAATGTAAGTGTTTTGTTAAATTTTAGTAGTATTTAAGTGCTTTTTTTTCATTGCATTTTGATTATTTTAAAACTAAGTGTGTCCCAAATTATCTATATCCCATTCACCTCCCTGGAAGAAGTAAAATGTCTTAATATTTTGCCTTTTTTATAAATGAAACCAGGCCATGCTTGATTGAGTTATTTCATAAGTAACATGTATTGCTTCAGTAAATACAGTAAGCAAAACAAATGATTTGGTGTACAATAAGCACAGAATATAATACAGACCACTTTGCTGAAAATGTGAATTATGTCACTGAAGATGATTCTGTTTTTTAGAAGATGGTGGATTGAAATCTTTTCAACACTTTCAACCGGAAATTACTCCAAGTAAACACCCTTGGGATATGGACCGTTCTGGTGGAAGTTTAAGATGTGACAGAACTTCAGAACAAGGGTTTAATAACACAGCATCTTCAATAACCAATAGATACCTTCCTCCACCTCCTCTTATAAGACAAGGAACTGTAGCTGCTGCTTCACAGACCCTGGAATCTGCAGACCAATCAGCTCGCTCTGACTTGGCAACTGAAAATTTGCGAGGAGGTGACGGAGAAACCTCACCGAAGCATTTTGGTTCATTCTCCCAGCTAAATGCAACATTGAGTTCAGCAAATGATGGCAATTGTAACATTTCTGATCAAAATGGAAAACAGCAGGAAGATTGTGAGTGCATAACTCCACAGGTCATCACATTTATCAAGAGGTTAAACCCCAATGAGTCAAATGAAGTGGCTACTTTGAATGATCTACCTAGTGAACCCTTCAACTTAATGTTACCATTGGAACAGTATTGCGCTGGCAGTGATTTGCAACGTGTTTCAGTACAGACCCACATGATGCATTCTGAGCAATTACCTGATGCAAAAGAAGAAACTGCTGCTATAGTGGAAAATGAATTTGAATTTAAGGTTGAACAGGATCAGCCTTGGTCTTCAAAACTTGCATCAAAAGTTTACGTGTCTCAAAATATCATACCAGTGTGGGTATGTTTTTAACATATAAACTTCATTCAAAAATCAAGTGTTCTGCCTGTGAACAGAATGGATTGAGTGATTCCACTGTATTAACCATTTAGTTTGCTATTTACAGCAATTTGATGCAATTTTAGTATGGTAAAATATTTATTCCTGTTGAAAGAATTGTCAGTTTATAACCCTTTACATTTTTATAGTTTAATTTTGAAATAGGCCAAGTATTAAATTGCAGCAAAGTAAAGCTCATCCTTTGTCTCAACAATGCATCTCCATTCCTATTGCACCAAGATTAGAGCCCATTGTTATTGTGCTCTGAATGAGATTGCCAGTTTGTGCCATTTCCTGTGTTGTGGACTCATGGTCAATGAGAACTGGATCCAACTAATTCATACCAGCAAAGAGGAGACTTTGACTTAATTGTCTTGAGTAGAGTATGAACCCAAATTACAAATTTAACTGATCATTCCCTCCATTTTAACACCACCCCACCCAATTTGAAGTTCAAATTATTTTTGCAATCATTGAGATAATTATTTCAATTTTGACGTTAAGTTCAACTTTAATTGAAGCAATTGGATTTATAATTTTGCCTATATTAGCTAGCAGTGAAATTGTTACAGATATGACATTTTATAGTTTGATAAATTTGACGTGTTGAATATCATAATTGTGATACAGTGGGCCATAACTTCCTGGCTCCCCATTGTCGCATCTAGGAGGTAGTCCAAAGATGTGTCGGGGCATCCCTGTCAGAAGTTCTCAGGTAAGGGTTTATCCGGCAATTGTCCAGAAGGGCTAACTTCCCTGTTTTTCCAGACAATTGCGCTGGGTTGGGAACTATTTGACAAAGTGATTTAAATTGTTAATTTCAGAAGTTTTATGCTAGTTTTATGTTTGTGGTCATTCTGAAAGAATTAGAAGGGAAAAACACATCTAACTTCAGAGTAACTATTTTAAAGATCCAGGCTGACACTTACACAGAACAGAGTCCCCCTTCCACACACCCCCCATCTCCTCGAACCCCTGAAAATCAAATCAAAAAGTAGCCCTGGAGAAATTCTCAAAACGAGAATAAATAAATTAAATTTTACAAATTTTGAATCCTGCTGCTAATAACCTCAGCCAATGATTTTATTAGTACTGTACACTAAAAATATTAATATGCTAAGAGTATCCAGACAGCTAAGTAATTCCATGACTGACCAATACTAGCTTTACTTCTCCCATATTAACTTACCAACAGGACTCCTTGTTGGCCTCACTGCTGTCCAAAGGCTAGTTCTATTAGAAGTAGCTAAAAAGCTATCCACACAAAATGCGCAGCTGAAATGTGATGGATAATAACACATAAAATAAATATTATCTGATTCTAAAACTATTATTTTGAAATAAACAGTCCACAATTCATGACTGGCAAAATACATTGAATGTCAAACAGTCAGTCATATGTACAAATTTGACAAAGCCAGACTTCTTTGATAATGATTTTTAATTGAAGAATTGTTCATTGTAAAACTTAAGTGTTCAAAATTTCTAATCTCTTGGGAGCACAGTTTAGCAATGCAGTTGAGAAAATGTTTTACAATATTATTTTTATGTTGTAATATTACACAGTGTAAAGCATTGAATGTAGTTCATTTTTATGAGCCATGTACTTGGAATTTTTCTTCATAATATAAATGTGACTGATGTTGGGGAGTTATAATGATCCATTTTATAAATTTCATTTTAGGAGATTGAATCAGATATTGGGATCATGGAAGAACCTGAACTAACGCAGTTGACGTTGAATGATTCAACTTTAGTAGAAGATGAACTAGGACAGGAGTTTCCAATTGAAAATCTGACAACTAAAAATGAATTGAATGAACTCCAAGCATTTTCTCAGGTAAAATGTCAAATAAACATTGTTCCTTTGGTGTCACATCTTTGACTTATAAATTATCTGGTATTCCTTACCTGTAAGCAAAATTCAACTACATGAGTCAACATAAACTTAAAGTTAATAGATGTATATAAATTTCAGGCTACAATTTGGCATACAACAGTAATAACTTGTTCATAACTTTTGATGTCAAACTCCTTGATGGATGTAACTCTCAATAACACTATTGTTCAGTTGGCCAAGTAATTGACTAAAATTCAGTAAGGTCTGAAACTGTGTGCAGTCTCAAATAAAATGCAGCTCTTATATGAAAAGAGACAAACATAATGTAGCATCTGGTATTTGTATTATGCTTCTTAATGAGCATAGAGGGATTATTGTACATGTTTGAGATGCACATTCTGTATTAAATATACCTTGCTAGTTGACAGTCATTGGAACTTGATATGTACTCTGTATTTATGATAATACTATCCTCAAGTGTACTACATAATAAGAACATAAGAACTAGGAGCAGGAGTAGGCATCTGGCCCCTTGATCCTGCTCCACCATTCAATAAGATCATGGCTGATCTTTTTGTGGACTCAGCTCCACTTACCTGCCCGCTCACCATAACCCTTAATTCCTTTACTGTTCGAAAACTTATCTATCATTGCCTTAAAAACACTCAATGAGGTAGCCTCAACTGCTTCACTGGGCAGGGAATTCCACAGATACACAACCCTTTGTGTGAAGAAGTTCCTTCTCAACTCAGTCCTAAATCTGCTTTCCCCTTATTTTGAGACTATGCCTCTTAGTTCTAGTTTCACCCTCCAGTGGAAACAATTTCCCTGCTTCTATCTTATCTATTCCCTTTACAATCTTATATGTTTCTGTAAGATCTCCCCTTATTCTTCTGAATTCCAATGAATATAGCCCCAGTCTATTCAGTCTCTCCTCATAAGCCAACCCTCTCAACTCCGGAATCAACCTAGTGAATCTCCTCTGCACCCCCTCCAGTGCCAGTGCTCTACCCCACATTCCTATTTGGAAGATTTGTTTTGTGTTACTGCTAGAAAATCATTAAACTTGCAATACACAAGATTTAGATTTGGCACGGTACTCTGGAGTAGTACTTTATGTATTCCAAAATTATTCAGTACAAGTTGTATTCCCAACCTTGATGGTCTACTTAAAAATATAGTTGCAAACAGTGCTTTTCAACAGCATAGGAAATTTAGAAATGCAGTGAAGTATTACAGTGTGAGCAGTAACTGTAATCTGACTGTGGAATGATGACTTTTTTTGCTGGATCAAATATTCATAATCAATGAAAAAAATTAATAAAGGAGCATTGTGAGACAAAATGATTTTTAACTGCTGTTTACTAAAGTTTTGCAAAATTGAAATTGAGAAAGGCATTTTGTTTGATGACTGCAATGAAGTTCTTATAAAACTTATAGTATACCAAAGTCAACCCCTCCAATGCTTAAAGATAATACAATTATCTATAATCTTAACTTCCATAAATACGCATAACCATGGTATACAACTGGTACATTTCTCATTGTAATATTACTCTCTGCACATCTCCGTGGCCTTCGTTTTTTTTCATCAGATGTAATTATTTTAGAAACAAGAAAATGATCTAATGTTTGAATGGGATGTATTAGTCTTGGACGTTTTAAGAAAACTAATCTGATCATGCACCACAAAGCCGCAAATGACCGCTTCTCGGCCTTTTGGCTAAGATCAAGTGTAGTATGGACATACTGTGCTTGGTTGAAGCCATTAAGTTATGTTTTGGCTTCATTTGAATCAATTTTTAAAAGCACCATCTCAGCCTTTTGGCTAAGATGCAAATGAGATCAAGCCTTGGAGGAGGAGCTATGCCTACTCCATCAGCTTGGATCATGTAGATCAAGCCCAAGACAGGAGGTGAGAGCTCTGTCTTGTCAGCTTGGATCAGGAATGTCTCAATTTATTGAGACTCTGAATTAGACTTGATTGGATTGAATTGGAATAAAAACAAAACTCAAAGCCACAAATGATTTTACTATTTTCTTGAAAAATTAGATCTTGGGGAATCCAATAATGTTCTTTGAATAAATATTTCCATTCTTGTGAAATGGAGCAGCTATTTAGTTTAGCAACCTGAACATATAAAACAAATTCGACAAATGAGTCAACAACTACCCTCTCAAGAAGCTTAAAAATTCACCTGGTCTTCTGACCCTTGAATACTTGGGTACAAATGTGAGTTTTTTTAATTTGGCGAATTTGTATTACACTATTTGATTATAATACTGACTTTAAATCCCCAAACTAACCTTTTGAATAACTGGCCATGTGGAATTTAGAAGCTTTTCTGATACCACATTCAGCTTTGTGCAATGGTTTTGCCTCTGCTTTGCAGCATACAAGGCTGCATTAAGTAAGAACATTTCCTTTGCCAGAATGAAGATAACCAAATAATTTTTACATTGTTGGAAAATGTATTTTTGTAGGTATTTGAATTACAGCTGTGAGCTGATCTAAGAAGTGTCATTGTTAGGGTATGAAAAAAGTCAAAGGTTAGAAGGAATATGTTGAGAAGTGTTGTATCATGCAACTTGAATTTAGGGTTATTGTGCTGCCAAGTAACTCCTGAATAATAAAAAGAATTGCATGGTGTGATCTCTTTGTTAGATTTCAGAAATTTAATATCCATGATTAGAATAGTTAATGCATCAAGATTTTTAATAATTATGTATAACATCTAAGCAGAAGAAAGGTTTCTATTTAAAAATATAATTCACTGTTAACTACTCTCTTATATGCTTAGCAGCATGTGAGACACCACATTCCTTTCATTACTGCACATCAGTGGATAAGCTTCTGTGATGTTTCCTTTACAAAACTATCTTATAAAGTTGCTGCATTATTAATTTGACCAGGACTGTAAATCATAAGCAAAAGAAATGAAAAATAACAGACACCAATGTGTTGTTCTTTATTATGTTACTTGCTAGTGAATATATTCAGTCATGAATAACTTCATGTTGTTGACACACTTTTGAACTAACATTCATTTATGCCCATCGCTAATTGCATTTGGGCTGAGTGGTTCACAGCCTTACCAATTTGTTGGTATTTGAACCAACAAATTCAATAGTTTGTTTACGTCCAAACTATTGAAACTCAGTTATAATGCAAGCCACGGTTCTGTAAAACATGTGGAGTACATATGTCCTATACTGCCGTGAGACACATCTGCATATATCTTGCTGCCGTTCACACCAGTGGGATCTTGTGATCCTGCCAATGGGCACCACAGTTGCAAGTTTCCTGGAGGCGAGGGATGCATTCAGTAGGAAACTCTGAGAATGGCAGATCATAAAATCCTGCCATTGTGGCGTCTTCTGCTGTGATGAAGGAAAATCCTGCCCATAGACCCAGATAATAGTATTGGGATGGGGTGAAGTTGCAATTCTACTATCTGGTTCTTCCGGTTAAATTTAATGGCAGTAGTCCGTTTCCTGGTTGTAGGTGGCTGCATTGAGAAGAGATGGGGAGAGCTTGAGGTTGGGGGTGACATCAGTGAGGTGGCTGGACTGATCACAGGTAAGAGGTGATATCAATGTTGGGTCTAAGATCTGGAGAGATAACTTTGGAAAGGAAGAAGGGCAATCTTGAAAGACACATGGAAAACATTTGTGATCGGTGAGTGGGAGATGACATAAAGTTGGTCTTGGTCTGATTGCTGGGGTGAGCCAGGGTAAACGCACCTATCCCTCATGACTCACAAGCTGTTCTCAGGGAAGCACTTGCCTATTCCATGGAGGAGTCCTCACCTTTAGTCTGCTATGTTTCCCTTAGCCTAGGAAATTTGGCCGGTCAACATGAGCACTAAGACGATGGAAAAAAATTCTGAAGCATGCAGCATTATTGGAATGTTTAAATGAGTAATAATACATTCTTTTGGAATGGGTAGTTTGCTTGTATCTTGCCCATCACCATTATGAAAAGAAGTGAACGGATTGAGCTCTGGTTTCTATTGCCCATTTAATATCCTGTTTCTAATCCAACAATTCAGCAAACTCCCTCCTTGGCTTTCTAAAATTTACCCTTTCCCAATCTTGGTTTTTGTATCTTTTTCCTTTCTGTTTGGACTTGAGATGCTGAAAGATAAAGGGAGTTGTTTTTACTTTCTTCTTTCATGGGATGTGGACATCGTTGGCAAAGCCAACATTTGTAGCCCGTTGCTAATTGCATTCGGGCTGAGTGGTTCACAGCCTTTTCAAAGGGCACTTATAAGTTAGCCACATTACTGGAGTCACGTATTATGGAGACTTGCTTTTTATTCTAGCAGTTCAGTTTAATTCCATCAGCTGCCAAGGTGGAATTTGAACTTGTACCTTCCAATGATTAGCATGGGTTCTAGGTTACTTGTCCAATGACATTACCACTACGCCCCCTTAAGTATTAGAGAATCCATTTCAACTGAGGTGTTCTAAGTGAGGTATTATGAGTTATAATTTCTTTGTTCCCTAATATTTTTGGTTTCATAAGTCATGGAGAATAATAAATATTCTATCTTTTTATGTAGGCAAGTGGATTGCAACCAAATATTAATACCTCAAAACACACAGTTTCTATCTTGCACACCTTAACAGTTGCAAATCGTAATCTAAATGATAAGGAATCTTCATGTCAAAGATCTCCAACAGGTACAAAAAAAACTTCAGAATACTAATGTTGAAAACACTGATGCTTTAATATTTATTCATACTATTGATACATCGTGTTGTTCTCTCTACACGTTTTTATGTGGTACTTTTTTTCAACTGTTAGTAAATGATTTTAGCGAAATTGTTTGCTTTTTGCCTATTAGTGGTCATGGTAGTAATAGACTGTTCAGTAGAATGACCGGCTGTTGAAAATGACATCTTCTCTCTGTCAGAGGACTTCAGCGGGGTCAGCTCACGCCTGCTGCTTGCGTGCATGTATGATGCAGAATGGAGTGCTGCTGTGATTTTAAACACCTGCCAGGTGACTGGGGGCATGGAGATTAAAGTCACAAAGTTCGCTCAAATTCTCTCAAGAATGAAGATGTTGAGTAGAATGTTGCCTGAAATCACCATGCCAGGGGTTAACGTCAGGTCTACCAGGGCTAGAAGGGGCAGTCTAGCCATGGGACCTCCATCCCAGGGGCAGTGCTGAAATCAACCTCTTGTCCCAATCCCAAACCCACTCAAACCCCAGGACATTTGAAGAACCCTTCCTCTGCAACTTGGCAGCGGTAGAGGGCACATGGCCACTGGATCTACTTCCTTGATTCACTCAGGATCCAATGTCCCAGGTCCATCCTGGTTATTACCAGCATCAAAGCCTGCTTGGTGCATTTCTCACTGGGGAAGCAGGTGCATGATAGGATACTGCTGAATGGACCATCCAGCCTGCTAATTGTATGGGTGAGAACCTGATTGGAGTGGGTGGAGTGAATCACCATTGCCTTCACACCCAGCAGGAATCCTGATTTTTGGCTGACACCACATTCAGCAGGACATCAGGATTCCCATGGGCAGTTTGATGGGGCTGGAGACTTTCCCTCTTCAAATGCTTAATTAGAAACATAGAAAGATTTATGACAAGGATGAGCCCACTCAGCCCATTATCTCTATGCTGCTTGAAAAAGAGCTTTCCAGTCTAATCATACTCCAAGCTTTTGATCTATACTCTAGTAGATTGCAGAAAGCTCAAGTATTTACCTTAACTGTTTTAAATGCAGTGCGAGTTTCTGCCTTAATAACTTTAATAATTACTTTAAATCTGTAGAAAAGTAAAAAAAGATGCTAGAAATCGGAAATAAAATGGAATATGCTTTAAGTACTCAGGCAGCACCTGTGAAGAGAGAACACGTTTCATATTTCAAGCTGAGGAGCAGGAGAGGAAAGCTTAAAAGAGCATTTGCTATTGTAGCATTCATAAAATACAGACAAGGCGAGGGAAGTTGAATGCTAGAAGAAGCAATGGTTAAACCATGGAAATCACCTGTTGCAATCATAAAACATTCTTGAAGTTACAGTGCAAAATTAACTTGAAAATAAATTGTCCAAACTTCTCTTAAAATAGTGCACATTTTCACGAGAAATTCCCCAATTTGTCAACAATTTTAATTGGCAGTGACTTTAAGTGGGTTGTTCCCGCTATAAAAATAGGTTACAACAACCTAGATCTTGTTTCAGAATAAAGTGATGATCGTTTTATTAAATACTTTAAGTAAGATGTTCTTCTGCTTTCCAGTTATGATATTTGAGTTTGAATCGCCTAAGGTTTCAAATGAAGCAGTTCTAAAGAAAAAACATAAATTTCTTGCAAACTCCGCAAAACGAGTGGAGAACATGAAACGAAAGGAACGAGCTGGAATGGTGAAGTCTGTTGAACTACACAAGAAACCAATACCTTTAAAACAAGAACGGACTTTGTCTAGTAAGAATTATTCTGTACGTTTTTCAATATTTGCTCAGATTATTTGACACATACCTAATTTCATTCATTTTTCTGTACTAATCAGCATCATCATCAATGGCAGCCCAATTGAAGATGGTGGGGGAAGTGAAAGTCTCTACTCCCGAAGACAGACAGGCTATAGAAGTAGAAATGCGGCAAAGAACACTCCGGTATGGTAAAAATAATTGTAGAATTGTATTATAGGTATGATTTCTTTAAAAATAATAGCAAACTTATTCACATTTGGAGTTTGTTGTGCAACATTGTTATTTTAACCATTTTGAATCTAATTTTATATTGAAGTTTACCCATATACAGATTTGGTTTTTGGTTATTCAGTAAAGTGACTAGATGTGATTTCAAAAGGTAGTTTATGTTCCATTGGTATATCAACAGCATATTGCATTGCAATAGCATCTTTAATGTAATAAAATTCCCCAAGGGATTTCTCAAGAATGTCACTGAACAAAATTTGACACCGACCCAAATGAGATTTCATGGCAAATGACCAAAATATTGGTCAAAGAGGCAGGTTTTAATAAGCACTTTAAAAAAGAACAGTGAAGAGAAACTGAAGATTAAGGAGGAATTCCAGAGCTTTGAGCCAAGGCAGTGGTTACTTCACTTCTCTTTTGAGATCCACATGGAAACTGTAATGCAAGCTTATTAATGTATTTTTGTAAATTGTTGCAATCCTCTGTAGTGTTGACTGTCCCTCCAACTTGGTGTCTGTCATCAGCAAGCTTAGAAATAGTTATTTTGTTTTTCAAAGACAAAATTGTTTTTTTTTAAAGTCGATCCAGGTGATCCTTATATAACCCTGATTCCCCATCATCTCCTACTTTGAATAGATACCCTTCACCCCTACTCTCTGCTTGCTGTCTTTCAGTCTGTTGTCCTTTCTGCTGCTTGTCACCTGACTATGCAAGTTCTGACCTTATTCATTGGTCTATTTTGTACTACCTTATCAAAAGCCTTTTGGATTTGGGAGTTAATTTTTGAGGGATTTTCTCGTGATTTGAGGTTGCTGTTCAGATTTTCTCTGGGGCTCCTTTTTATTCTCACTATGTTCTTTGTTAAATGACACTGCCACATAGTAACATTACCGTCTTTATTTGTGTTAACATGTTAGTATTTGGACTTCCATAGAAGAAGAATTAGGAGAATTCACAAAATCCTCAATCATCACATTAAACAGAAAGCTACAACACAAAAAGAAAGCATTAGTTTCCTGGACATGACAGTATTTAAGTTAGCAGAAGAATAATTTAGTAACAAAAGTTTTTTCCCAAGATTTAAATTTTCTGAAAGTCCCAAACTTAACTCCTTGGCATTTTGTGCTTGAATTGAGGTGTAAATAAGAAATTCCTCCTTGACCTTTGTAGGGTCCATTCATTCCTCAGAGTAGACGAAGACAGCACTGGTACGTTGAATTTCTTTTATTGAGCAGAATTTTAAAATAACACATTGTAGAGTGTAAAAGCTGGGAGAGAATGAGCAAGAGATACTAGCAAAAGCCAGTCCCACCACAGACTTGACCCAAGTCTCACTGAACACAAATGGCTGTATACAGAATTATAACCTTTCCATTGTGTTATGAAATTGCTTGGTACAGGCTGTCTCTAACTTTCATAACCAATTTGCAGCTGTGGCTATGAAAGCTTTGTTTTGGCTCATGAAAAAGGACTGTTTCTGCTTGCATTGTAATTTCAAATAATGCAGTCAATTTCTCAAGCTAATCCCAGCATGCCTGCCAAGTTCAAAATGTGGTCAAGTTAACTTTAAAAGCTTAGCATTTAAATGTAATTTCATAGGCAGAATTATCTTAAAATAAAGTCTTTCTTTGCGTTAATGAAGCAAACCATATATAGGTTAAAAATGCCATAATATTTCTCGTTTTGCTGCTCTTTATTACAAGTACAAAATATCTATTCATGCACCTCAGTAATTGTCATATGATTCCATGACATTATTGTCCACAAAAATGATCTCTAGTTGCTGAACTAATTTCATGAAATCAGCTTAAGTGTTTGGGAAACTAAGTCCTTGTCAGAGTTGTCATGCAATTCCATTTGACCCATCAAGTCCATGCCAGCACTAGAGCAGTTCCATTCCCATGCTTCTTCCTTGTATAAGTTTATTTCAACTCAAATACGCATCCAATGTCCTTTTGAAACCATTCTTTGTTTCCTCTTCCACCACCCACATACATGAATTATGTTCCAGGTCTTTAACCTCCTGCTGGTTAAGAAGTTCCTCCTCATTTAACCCCCTCTTCCACATTTCTTGATCAAAACTTAGATTTGTGTAATTTCGTCTAGTACAATTAGCTAATGGGAACAGCATTTCTTTGTCGACTTAAACCTGTCAATCTTGTACTTCTCAAATCTCCTCTGAAACACCTTTGCTTCAAAATGAGCTCAAACATTATCCTAGTCAATACTTAAGTAATATAGTTCCCTATTATCACAGCCTATACTATAGTTCTTGCACATTTCTATTATTTCCCAGTAGATTTGCTCCTCTACCTCTGACTGTATGGAGGCCTATAGCATATTTCAGTCATGTGATCATCCCTTTTTAGCTTCTGAACTCTAACCAAATGAATGGTCTTAGCTCCCTCCAGCGCACCCTCTTCTTGCAATATTACAGTAGCTTCCCCAATCAGTACTGCTACCCCACTTACTTTTCCCTGATCATTTCTGAATATTTCATATCTTTGAATATTAAGCTTCCACTCATCATCTTTGAGTCAATTTCTGTGACTGCCACTGTCATATTTGCATACGACTAGTTATGCTTGTAACTCTCCAGTCTTTTTCACCACCCTTAGGTTTACAATATACATAAATGCACTATATTTGTATTCCTTTTTCATCTGCTCCTATCTAATATGGCACTAGGTCCTGCTCTAGTACTGTACAGAACTGTCACTTCTTTATGCACCTTTTTCCCTTCTCTACTTCTATGTTGGTTCTCATTTCCCTGCCAAATTAATTTAAACCCTTCCAAACAAAACAAGTAAATGTTTCCATGAACACATTGGACTCAGTCTTGTTGCGGTTCAATCTGGCCCTTTTGAATAGGTCACGCCTACCATCAGTGTCATTCTCCTTGTCCTGTCACACCTGCACCACACTTCAAGTCGAGCTTCCTATTTCTCCCCTTTTCTTCCTATTTCTACTTGCACAAGCGTGTGGCACTGGGAGTAATCTGGTGATTACTGCCTTTGGAGGTCCCACTATTTACCTTCTCCCAGCTGCTAAAAGCCTTGACCATAGGGTGTCAATAACTGCTCTCTGTTCTGGCTCACTTCTTTCCCCGCAGAATATTTTTCACCCTCTATGTTCTTTTAATCCTGGCATCAGGGAGGCAGCACATCATGCAGGATTCATGAAATTGGTTTCAGAAGCACTAGTTTGTTCCCCTAACGATGGGATCTTCTATCAGGAATGTATTTCAGCCTTTTCCTCTTTTTTTGCATTTCCTTGCCTATTGGTGCTGTGATCTGGGCTAGACTCCTTCAAATGTTGTCATTTCCAGCAGTCTGCTTTCTTGAGTACCAAGAGTGGTACACATCCTGAAGTTTCTTGCAATTTCAGCCTCCACCTTTTTCTTCCAGATGGTCACCCATCTGCTATCTTGAACTCTCACTGCCTCTGGAGTGACCACTTTCTGGAATGTACAATCCAGGAACACTTATCCTACCTGAAGCTCCACTGTGACACCAGCTTGGAAATCCTGAGCTGCACACATTGTAACCCAAGGTACATGAAGTGCCCTGAAGTTCCCACATGGTGCAGAAATTGCAAACGATTAGCTTCAATTGCTCATCCATGATCCACCTAATTTCTTTTCCCTTCTTAGGATCTAGTTAGTGCCTGTAGATCTGCTCTGTGCTAGACTTATTAATGTCCTTATATTGGCATATTATTCATGCAGTCTCTACAGCCAACTCGATGAGGTGAAAAGCAGGAAAAAGGAGGTGACCAGACAACTAGTGTGTGCCAGAAATCGTGAGAAAGCTAAAGAATTCCAAAAGGTAAATGTTCAGTCTGTACATCTTCGTATTTCTGAGGAACATAAAATAAATTTTAGAAGGATAATTCATCTGCCACTTCCACACTTTCCAGGCCTCATATTTCTTAGTTGACAAGGTCTGTATACTTTGTTTTGAGTAATTGCTTATGCTAAGTAGATATTGCAATCGTTTCCCCCTCAATAGCTGATTTCATGTTTTCTTCTGTATTATTGACACAGACTGTTCTGGTTGTATATAGCCTAACAATGTAATTCCCTTGGACAACTATAGTACTTATTTGTGAGTGATAGAACTTTTAAAAATAGAAAACAACCTGGAGTGTTATCTTCAAGAAAAACTCTTTGCATTTAGCCTGATATCCAGAAACCAAGCACACCAAGTTAGTAGCAATAGTTCAATCAACATTTGTCACATTGCTGAACGTAGGGGGAGCCCTTTCTTTTGGTATGCTATATAAGTCAGGGACTAACGCCTTTTGAGGGACCCCTTGGAGATATTAGTCATGACTGAGTGGTGGTACTCGATGAAAAATATATTTTTTATTTGAAGTTCTTGTGGTGTCAGGACGAACAAGAGCTCCCATTAACTTCATGAGAGTTACAGTCACCCATCCATTTCAATTCAAACTTCAAAGGATTTCCCAAGCCTACTGTGGAGAAATCAGTAGTTGACCTCCAGAATATTGTTCAGTTACTGCTGCACATGGACGCAAGTTGTGAATGTTATGGAAGTTGTGAATGTCACTGAATGCTGTAGCAAACATCCCCGTTTCTGACCTTCCAAATTGAGGGAATGTCATTATAGAAGCTAATTGTAACTAGGAAAATCTTGCACAGATACCCTGCCATGAGATGATAGATCTCTAACAACCATATTCTTTCTTTGTACCAGGTAAGATTCCAACCAGTCAACTACTGATTTCTCCCAATCCTATTGATTCCAATTTTGCTATGGTTTCTTGAGGTCAGTCAAATGCTGCTTTGATCTCTCTACAACTCATTTGTGGCTGTAGTTAAAGCAGTTAACACATTGTGAAATTTCTAGTACGGCAGTAAGGGCAAAATGCTTCTTTCTTACATGAGTATATAATGAGGCTGTAAAACTTGACAGCAGTATCAAGATTATAGGATGCCAAAACAAGTTCTCAGGTGCGAGGGTAGGTGATGTTAGGAGGTCTACAGTTAAGGATAGGGTACAGGTAAGGGAAGAGGCTGAGGATGTCCCAAGTGGTGGCGTTATGGCAAATAGGGTCCAGAAGAAGGCTGGGATGAAAGCGCTTTATCTGAATGCACGAAGCATTCGGAATAAAGTGGATGAGCTGGTGGCGCAGATCGACACAAATGGATACGATCTGGTGGCCATTACAGAGACGTGGCTGCAAGGTGACAGGGACTGGGAGATGAATGTACAGGGCTATCAAGTGTTTAGGAAGGATAGGCAGGAGGAAAGAGGGGGTGGCGTAGCTCTGCTGATTAAGGACAGCATCAAGGTGGTAGCAAGGGATGATATCGGAGCCAAAGAGCAGAAAGTGGAATCGTTGTGGGTGGAGATTAGGAACAGCAAAGGGAGGAAGACGCTGGTGGGTGTCGTCTATAGGCCCCCGAATAATGATCTGGAGGTGGGGCGGGCTGTTAACGCGCAAATAAGTGCGGCGTGCAGGAATGGGACGGCAGTAGTTATGGGGGATTTCAATCTGCATATTGATTGGTCGACCCATGTTGGACGAGGTGGGCTCGAGGAGGAGTTCTTGGAATGCTGCCGGGATAGTTTCCTGGAACAGTGTGTGTTGGAGCCGACGAGGGAGCGAGCTATCTTGGATCTGGTGCTATGTAATGAGGCGGGTAGAATTAGGGACCTTGAGGTGAAGGATCCTCTTGGAGAGAGTGATCATTGTATGGTGGAGTTTCTGTTGCAGATGGAGGAGGAGAAAGTGGGTTCCCGGACACGTGTCCTTTGTTTGAATAGAGGGGAGTATGGTAGGATGAGAGAAGAATTGGCGAATGTGGACTGGGGGAGCGCGTTGGAAGGTAGGTCTGCTGAGGAGCAGTGGACGATCTTTAAGGAGATCTTTCTTGGTGCTCAGCAGAAATTTATTCCGATGGTTAAAAAGGACAGTAGGAAGAGAGGTAATAAGCCGTGGATAACGAAGGAGGTGAAGGAAAGTGTTAAATTAAAAGCGGAGGAATTTAGAGTAGCTAAGAGCAGTGGGCGAGAAGAGGATTGGGAAAGGTTTAAATGTCAACAAAGATTGACAAAAAAGTTGATAAAGGAGGGTAGAAGAAGCTATGAAGCTGGGCTAGCGCTTAATATAAAAAAGGATAGCAAGAGTTTTTATAAATATATAAAAAGGAAGAGGCTGGCTAGGGTGAACGTTGGTCCCTTAGCGGATGAGAAAGGGGACCTAGTGGTAGGGGATGGGGATATGGCTAAGGTCTTGAATAACTTTTTTGTTTCTGTCTTCACGGAGGAGGACGTGAATAATTTGCCGGGTGTTAGCGATGGAAAGGTGGTAGGACTGGAGGGTCTTAATGACATTACTGTTACTAGAGAGGTGGTGCGCGACAGACTGGAGGGGCTGATTGTGGACAAGTCCCCAGGACCGGATGGAATGCATCCGAGGGTTCTGAAAGAAATGGCGGAGGTGATAGTGGATGCCTTGGTGGTTATTTTCCAGACGTCGCTGGATTCCGGGGAAGTGCCGGAGGATTGGAAAACGGCTAATGTTACGCCGTTGTTTAAGAAGGGTGCCAGGCAAAAGGCGGGGAATTACAGGCCGGTTAGTTTAACGTCTGTGGTAGGTAAAATGTTAGAATCCGTCATTAAGGAGGAAATTGCGAGGCATCTTGAAGGGAATTGCTTGATAGGGCAGACGCAACACGGTTTCATTAAAGGGAAGTCGTGTCTGACAAATTTACTGGAGTTCTATGAGGATGTGTCTAGGGCGGTGGATAGAGGAGAGCCGGTGGATGTGGTCTTTCTGGATTTTCAGAAGGCGTTTGATAAGGTACCTCACAAGAGGTTACTGCAGAAGGTCAGAGGACATGGAGTTGGGGGTAGGGTGTTAGCGTGGATAGAGGATTGGTTGTCAAATAGGAGGCAGAGAGTGGGGGTCAATGGGTGCTATTCGGATTGGCGGTTGGTGACTAGTGGGGTGCCCCAGGGGTCGGTGCTGGGGCCTCAGCTATTTACCATTTATATAGATGATCTGGAGGAGGGAACCGAGTGTAGGGTGTCGAAATTTGCTGATGACACCAAGATTGGGGGAAAGGCAAATTGTGCGGAGGGTGTGGAGAGTCTGCAGAAGGATCTAGATAGGCTGGGCGAATGGGCCAGGAAATGGCAAATGGAATTTAATGTTGGCAAGTGTGAGGTGGTCCACTTTGGTAGGAAGAATGGTAGGAAGGACTATTACTTACGTGGCGAAAAACTGCAGCAGGCGACGGTGCAGAGGGACCTCGGGGTCCTTGTGCATGAGTCGCAAAAACCCAGCCTGCAAGTGCAGCAGGTGGTCAGGAAGGCGAATGGGATGCTGGCCTTCATAGCGAGGGGGATTGAATATAAAAGTAGGGAGGTCTTGCTGCAGCTGTATAGGGCATTGGTGAGGCCGCAGCTGGAGTACTGTGTGCAGTTTTGGGCGCCGCACCTGCGCAAGGATATTTTGGCCCTGGAGGGAGTGCAGAGGAGGTTTACTAGGCTGATACCGGAGTTGAGGGGGTTGAGCTATGAGGAGAGGCTGAATAAACTAGGCTTGTACTCGTTAGAGTTTAGAAGAATGAGGGGAGATCTCATTGAGACGTATAAGATGATGAATGGGATGGATAGGATAGAGGTGGAAAGACTCTTCCCGCTCAAAAAAGACAGTAGGACTAGGGGGCACAGCCTCAAGATAAAGGGGGGGCGGTTCAGAACGGAGTTGAGGAGGAACTTCTTCACTCAAAGGGTGGTGAATCTCTGGAATTCTCTGCCCGTTGAAGTGGTGGAGGCTGCCTCGCTAAATATTTTTAAGAAGCGGGTTGATGGGTTTTTGATAAGAGAGGGGATTAAGGGTTATGGGGAGAGGGCGGGAAAGTGGAACTGAGCCACGACAGATCAGCCATGATCTTATTGAATGGCGGGGCAGGCTCGAAGGGCCAGATGGCCTACTCCTGCTCCTATTTCTTATGTTCTTATGTTCTTATGTTATTAAAGTGTCCTAAATGAGTCAAGATACATATGAGGTTGCATCAACACCTTCCATTTTTCAATCAGATTTATATTTTGGTCACACCAAATGAATGCATAAAACATGTTCAGTAGATTGAAAATGTCACAGAATAGTCTTTCATAGCATTTAATGAGCATTCATTGTGATTACTAGAGCCAATTTTTAAACTTGTGTATGAAACAATGCATGAAACTACTAAGTGCTATTTTTCTGTTTTATCCTAGAAAACTTTGGAAAAACTAAGAGCTAAAAAAATTCATCAGTAATGTTGTATGATCTATGAATCAATCAAGAACAGCTTACACAACCTTATACAAATAAATATGTAATAATGTATAAACTTCTCTGGTTTAATGCAATATTATAAAACCTTATTTGTAGTTTTTAAGCTTCATTATATGAAGATATCTGTAAATGGTGATGAGAATTTTAGATGGTTACCCAATTTTGTAAATCTTGTTTTCATGCTTATATATAAGATTTTATAAACTACATTTTATTTATCCATTTTATAGACTAATTAATTCAATTTTGTATAAAAATACTCATCACTATATATATTTTGAAAAATCAGTTTTTTCAACTGAATCGGTCAATAAATATTATCTTTTGTACATCTGCAACATTGTTAGTTTTGTGCATGGAAGATTTTCCAATGTGTCAGCTATTGGTCAGCATTCCAATGTAATCAAGCAAACAAGATAAATTATACCTAGTATTAAATACCACATTTTATGAATTTGTACATTGTGTCTAAATATACTTTTTTTTAGATAAAAAATAAAACTGTGTTGGACTATCTGACTGCTTTAGATTATAGCTTCAAAAAAAAATCAAACTGGTGTTTTCTCATTTAAAAGCTTTTGGCTGTGCTTACAATTATTTCACAAATATTCTCAAAGCAGATAAGCCTTGCCTTGTGAGGTGCTTGTTTTACTTTTCATGTTGTATATAGTAATGTTAATTTGTAAAAGTGTAAAGACACAATTTTTAAAATATATTTTAGAAAAGACCAACTTCCCTGGTTGAAAACCTTTAATTTCAAATATGTATGCCTTCTAAAAATACACTTCTTCAGGAATCATGGACTTCCATTGGATTGGTGATGCCAAAATACTGCAGTGGTTTGCTTTTGGCTTCTACAAAAATCTACTATCTTCTTAAAATTAAAAATAAACAGCACAGTATACCTACAAATGGCTGACTTCTGAATTGTTAAGTAATGATCACTAATCAAGGAGAGGCAGGTTAAGCAGCAGGTCAGGAATCCAACATGATCTTCTCATTTCCAAATTTACTCCAGGTGGGTTTGCAGATCAGTGGGAACCTCTGAAGCCGTCAAATAAGCAATTAACTGAGAATTTAACCCTTTAAAATCCAGCACATATATCTCGCTGTGTGGAACTGGCCAGCGTCAGTAAAATTCACAGGTCAGGAAATCTTTGAACAACAAAACTGAATAGTTGCAGCCATGCTTAGGTAAGAGATTGGTGCTCTCATAACTTCTGAAAAAGTGTGCTCTTCCTCCTTAGCAGGTGTATTTCAACTATTTGGAACTCAGTTCCACCTGCTTTGGACTTCACTCACTTTGATCCACATTTTTCTGTTGTCAGCCATCAGCATGACATGGGAACAGCTTATGCAGTTATATCATGCATCTTCAATGAGGAATGAGGAGCAAAAGCAGCTGCCTTGTCAGCCACACATTGTTCCATAAGATAGAAGCAAACAAAAAACAAAGTTCCTAACTTAGGGTTTTCAGTTGAAGGTGAACATTCTAGATATGTGCTCAGTGTCTTGGTGTACTCAGATCTTGCAGAAAGTTATTGCTGACGTCTGCAACTATTTTATTTGTTCATGCAAATGAGTCATTGGCAAGGCTAGTTTTCACTGTCTATCACTAATTTCACTTGAGACAGTGCCAGTGGACTACTGTGAAGCATTGTATACCATTTGGTGTAGTACATCCGCAGTGCTGTTAGGGAGTTCCAGGATTTTGACCCAATAACAGTGAAGGGACAGTGATTATAGTTCCAAATTATAATGCTGTGTGGCTCGGAGGGGAAACAGAAGGTGGTGATGTTCTATTGTATTTGCTAGCAGTCTAGATGGTGGAGGTTGTGGAAGGTGCTATCTAAGAAGACTTGGCAGATTTTTGTAATGTTCCTTGTAACTGGTACACCATAACGACTTTATGGTTATGGTGTACCAGTTACACCATAGTGCAGCTGATAGTGCAGTGAGTCAATGTTTAAGGATGGAATAGGCTGCTTTGTTCTGGATGGTGTTAAAGGGATGCTGTAGCTGCACTCATCCAGACTAGTTAGACATCTCTCCATCATACTTCTTACTGGAGCTTTGTAGATTGTGTATTGGCTTCGGGGAGGCAGGAGGTGAATTATTCACCACAGAATTTGTAACATTTGGCCAGGTCTCAGTTACGGTATATGACTAGTCCAGTTATATTTCTGATCAATGGTCAGTCACAGGGTGTTAATGGTGGTGGATTCTGCAATGGTAATACCATTAATGGGAAATGGTTATATTCTCATTTGTTGGAAATGGTCAATGCCTGGCACTTATGCAGATGTTACCTGCCACTTTTGTCCAAATCCTACTGCATATGAACACTGCTTCTATATTTGATCAGTCGTGAAAAGTCATCAGCAAACATCCCCACTTCTAACCTTATGTTGGAGGAAGTTTAATGCAGCAGCTGAAGATTGTTGGGCCTAGAACACGGCCCTGAAACAAGACCTCCTCCTCGGTGAACCAGGTGGGCATACACTGACAGTGGCTGTCAAGGCACCTATCTCTGGAGGCCATCCCACCACTCTATTGTCCCTGGAACTTTGAGCTCATTTCTGCAAAGAAATGAAGCAGAGCTGCATGTATGAGAAACTCCTTTGGGAGTTGAGGGGGATCAAAGAATCTTCAAGGAGATTTGGACAAGCTGGGAAGTAACATGATGGATGGAATATAATGTGGAAAAATGTGAACTTATCCAATTTGGTAGAAAAAACATTAACACAGTTGTTACCAATTTAAAACGTATTATGACAATTTCAACATCAACAGATTCCATTATTTTCCAAAAAAAATGCTTTTCCTTTTCAGAAAAGTAAACCCAAAGATAGAAAACTAAAACACCATTTTTTTAAAAGTCTCATGTTCTATCATCCTTCTAATACCCCAACAATTTTTCACCACAAGCATTCCTTTTGGCGAAATAGTTTGATAACTGATGGTTTGTATTAACCTACTGGAACTTAGATTTCCTTTTTCTCCCCCATTTGTTTTAAATTTGCATTACCAATTCACAATCTTCTTGCACTCCAAGAGTGTGTATATATTGTCCCAAAGGGATTGATTATCAATGTAACACTACTGGAACATTTTCTTCATTTCCCCAATGTATTTTTCCCCTAAAATTTTAGATAAAGGAATGCTGTGTTAACTACTTCTACTTGTGCAAGAGTCTCTACAGGATGCTTTTTTTTAAACCATTCACCTAATTTTCTTGGCTTCTCAAGCCAATGGATAAGAATTCCCATTTTCACCCATAGTAAATATTTACTTGAAAACCCATCAACAAGGTTTGCATGAGAGGCATTACTAAACACAATCAGTATTCTTCAGTTACCCAAAGATGGAAATTTTGAGTGCATATTTCTTCTTTAATTCTTAAATATTTTGCTCACCCAAAAGATTTCCTGGATCTTGGGTTTTTTTTAATTATAGTACTTAGTTAAAGAACATCAGACTTGCATCCAGCTCGTCTGTATCCAGCCAATTGAATTGCCAACCAGGTTCCAAAGCTGCTCTTTCTTGGAAACATCAGCATCTTTTGTGAAGACTTAACTTGACTGATTGCAAGACTGCAATAGGGCCAATACTATTGAAATACAATTGCTGATGCAAAGTAATTTCAGACCTAAACTGTTTTATTTCTAATCCAATATATTTGAAAGCTCTAAAAGCCTGACTCCCAACCTTAAAGTTCTTTACTAATCTTATCAACAGTTTTGAAATTCACTGGTGCCACAGGAGGTTGATGTGTACCAAGATGATATCTGCCAGTTTCCTATTATGGTATAGGTAAAACATGGCAGAATCTGCCTTCATTTGCAGATGATCCAACTTTAACAACACCAAAAGTACCACGTTATAGAAACTAACAGAGTTTTCCCTCTGTCTCAGGTGCCTCCTCAGGAGGTTTGAGAAACATTTCCCTCTGGAGTTGATCCCCCTATAGAAATGCAGATTTTATGTCTATTGACTTACATTCTCATAAAAATGTCACGAAAGGGCCAAAAATCTTCCCTGCTCTGAATTTTTTTATCTGTTAAGCCAATCCACCCCTCACACTGGAAGTGCAACCACTATCTAAAACTGTTTAATTGAATGAATTAGACATCAAAATACTCAATCACCGGATCCAAACTCCCAGTGACCAACACAACTCCTTTGTGTAGACCCCCGTCATCATTTTCAGCCTCAGAATCAGGTTCAGAGGGTGAGCTGTGAGGAGCATGTAGGGATGCTTTAGTGTGATTTGGACAAGCTGAGTGAGTGAGCAAATAAATGACATGCAGTATAATGTGGACAAATGCAAGTTTATCCACTTGGATAGCAAAGACAGCTATAGACTAAGAGAGGGAAAAGTGCAACTAGACTTGCGTGTCCTCTCCACCAGTCACTGAAGGTAAGTATGCAAGTGCAGCAGGCAGTAAACAAAAGGCAAATTGTATGTTGGCCTTCATAGCAAGAGGATTAATGTACAGGAGCAGGGATGTCTTGCTGCATTTATATAGAGCCTTAAGGAGGGCATATCTGGAATATTGTGTGTAGTTCTGGTCCCCTTACCTGAGTGTAGACTGATTCCTGGGATGGCGGGACTGACGTATGAAGAAAGATTGTGTTAGGATTATATATTTACTGGAGTTTGAAAAATGAGGGGGAAATCTCATAGAAACCTATAAAATTCTACTAGAACTAGACAAAGTAGATGCAAGAAGGATCTTCCTGTTGGCAGGGGAGTCCAGAACCAGGAGTCACAGTCTAAGGAACCAAGGTGAACCTTTAGGACAGATGAGGAGAAACTTCTTCATCCAGAGAGTGCTAAGTCTGTGAATTCACTACCACAGAAAGCAATTGAAGTCAAAACATTGTATGTTTTCAAGAAAGAATTAGATATAGCTCTTGGGATGAAGTGGACCAAAGGATACGGCCGGAGGAGGGGGGGGCGGGGGGCGGCAGCAGAGTAGGATTGAGTTGGATGATTAGCTATGATTGTAAGAAATGGTGGAGTAGATTAAAAGGCTGAATGCCCTACTCTTGTGCCTATTTTCTATGTTTCTTTCTTTTGTGCATTACTTCAAAAACATGATTTTTTCACTCTATGCAATTCATTGTGCAATGATACTTTGCAGCACACTAAAGTAAGTTTATTCTGTGTGTATTTCTCAGGTTCAAGTGTCTACAGTCACCATCCCAGACTCACTTTTTGTCTAGACTCAAATTGGCTAAGTGTGACCACTTCTCAGCAACCCGTCTTTGTAATGGAACCCATATGTAATATTTTGTCAATCCTGATATTCAGCCACCATGAAATCCTTCATTTTATTGCAGTTACCTATATTTGATAGGAAAGTAGCTGGAAGTAACTGTTTAACCAAAATATGTCTTTACAGCAGTAGCCATTTGGTGTAGGAGACTCTTTCCCATGGAATTGAATCTATCAATAACAAAAGTCTAGAAAGAGAAATGCACGCACAGTCAAGTAATTTAAATGCCAATACAGACTCTACATTTTAAAGGTTAAACTTTTTCAGTCACCAAAGTCCATAATATATATATTCCTCCATCGATAAGTCATCTGTGTTTTTAAAAAATATATCAAAGATTGACTATACTTCATATGCTTCCACCAAATCAATCTTTTTGTAAAAATCTCATCCAAAAACTGTCGAAGAATAGTCAATTCTTCTTCAAGCATCCAAGTCATCCACTGAATAAACTTCATTCCTATTCTGACTTTTTACTGGTAATGACATTGCCAAAACCATATCTTGTTTCTTTCAGAGTAACAAAGTAACCCTTGGCCACATCTCAACTTTATTTTTCCACTGATGTGATTGCACCTCAGTGGATAGTCAAAACCTGAGATTTCACAATATTCTTCTCCCATTGTATAAGTGAGTTGTTAGTAACAGTATATTTATTTATCTCTCAGACAATAAAGACAAAACTTCTTAATCAGCAACCAATCACCAAAGCTTAATGTTCATCCTCTGCTACTATGTTAAATTCACCAATTGTATGTTGAGGAAGAATGAGTCAGTAGCCAACCTGTGTCTTAAAACAAGTTTATTTCCAAGGCATTCTTTCTGGTTGTATCACAGCTTGGTATGGTTCCTGCTCTGCCCAAGACTGTAAGAAACAACAAAGGGTCATGAATATAGCCCAGTCCATCACTCAAACCAGCCATCCAACCATTGACTCTGTCTACACTTTCCACTACCTCAGAAAAGCAGCTAAGCCTAGTAAAATCACAGCATGTTTCAGTTCTTTTCAGATAACCAGTAAATTGGTTTATATATGCTTGCAATGATTCCCTAATGTGTCCCCCGGCAGAGGCTCAGGTGTGTTATAGGCCCCAACAATCACATTTTAATTTAATGTTTTAAGTTTCCTTTGGACCTTTTTTTTTCAGGCTGTCCTCCCTTCCTTTTGGGGGATGCACCTTCTAATTGGTCCCTAAGTTAATTTGAGTTTGTTTACTTGTTTGGTGCCATAAAAGAGCTCCCAATTTGAGACAACCTTGCTTAATTGCCAAGTTAAGGCATGTATTCAATACATCATTAACAAAACTATTGTACAAACTGGAGCAAATGTATCTAGGAAATTTTAGCTGTTATGAAATGGGTTTTTGCAATAAGCTTGATAGAAGCCTCGATATATTTTCCTCTCTCGTGCTTCTTTAGAATGCATTGGGGGAGGTAGACCGGTGGATTTCTGTAGATAATTTGCATGAACATCTCCTGGACTATGTATAGCCTGAGTTAGCAACCTGAGAGAGTGGCCATCACCAAGCGAGGCCAACGTCCAGCTATTACCCTCCATCCTGTGAGATCCATTTCTGACCATTCACACCGGAATAAGTGCAGAATGAATTGTGGACTTGAACATCCAGCAATAACTGCCTTCCCAGTCATGTATATGTTTATATATATGATCAATAATAAATAACTCTTTTGAATGAGCCTCACAACTCAAGTGACGTCACGGGGAAGGTCGGAAGGGCTGGTGCGCACGCGCGGTGCCTGGATCGGCGTCTCGGCCCCAGTCCCAGGTTCAGCCCCAGACCCAGCCGCAGTGTCCGGGCGGCGCCGCTCTCGCCATGGCGGCCGGCCCAGCTGTTACCATCAGTATCGAGGCGGCCTGTGAGAATCAGGTGCAGGAGGTTTCTCTGGACGGCACCGAGGCCTATGTACAGCCGCTCTCCATGTCGGAGAATCTGGCCAAACTGGCGCAGAAAATCGACTTCAACCGCAGCGACTCGGAAGGAGAGGAGCCGGAGGCCGGGGAGGAGTGGGCGCAGCGGCAGCAGGACAGCGAGGACGAGGAAGGTGAGAGGCCCGGCCCCGCCCGCGATCGCCACCCACCCCCCCCGGCCCCGCCCGCGATCGCCACCCACCCCCCCGGCCCCGCCCGCGATCGCCACCCACCCCCGGCCCCGCCCGCGATCGCCACCCACCCCCCCCGGCCCCGCCCGCGATCGCCACCCACCCCCCCCCGGCCCCGCCCGCGATCGCCACCCACCCCCCCCGGCCCCGCCCGCGATCGCCACCCACCCCCCCCGGCCCGCGCGCGGTCGCCACCCCCCCCCCCCTCCCGCCCGCGCGCGATCGCCACCCCCCCCCCTCCCGCCCGCGCGCGATCGCCACCCCCCCTCCTCCCGCCCGCGCGCGATCGCCACCCCCCCTCCTCCCGCCCGCGCGCGATCGCCACCCCCCCCTCCTCCCGCCCGCGCGCGATCGCCACCCCCCCCCCTCCTGCCCGCGCGCGATCGCCACTCACCGCCCCCCCCCCCCCATCTCCCCCGGCCCGCGGACGCCCCCCCCGGAATCTGTGGGAGTACTCGCAGTTCTGAATCACAAGGTCTTTGAGCCCCACTCTGAATATTCGAGCACATAATTTGGCAATTAGCTCTATTTGATGCATTGGGGGTGCCATCCTGTTACATGTAGCTTGTTTCAGTTGTGACTATTAAACCAAGATATAGCATACACTGTCTGATTTCTCAGTCACATGTGAAGGATCGCCACACGATTTGAAGTGATCGGAGGAATTGTCTGTTTCTTGGCCAATTGACTTCTGGCTCCTTGACCCAGGTGAAGACCCAAGAACATTTGAAATGATCTTTTATCATTTTTGCTTATTGTGGAACTTTGTGCATGCCACAAATTGGATGCCACATTTCCTACGTTACAATGTGTGTGCATCAGAAGTACTTCATTGACTATAAAACATCCTGAGATAGTGAAAGATGCTACAGAGATGCAAGTTTTTTAAAATCGTACTTATTTTCTTGTGACATTTAGCAATACTGAAGTTTCAACCCTCTTTGTGGCCTTGGGATACCGTTAGGAATAACCTGAGAAGCACACTGACAGAGATGTGTGTGCTTTATGATGTACTTAATGTCCTGAAGGAGAAAAAGTATATGGCCTTGGATCCTGTTTCCCAGGAGCCTCCCCCTTCAAAACAGGTATTTACAACTTACGGTGCAACAGAATTGCCTAAAGTTAAGATTTCCGTTGAGTGTAAATTAATATTAAGCCAAATTGCTGCTTCACTGCAAAACTGTGTTTTGTTTACTGTGGAAAGATGTAGCATATGATTGAAGCAAAAATCAAGTTTAGTGCTTTCACTAAGAGCATTTCCTTTTCTCTACATCTTTGTAAAACTTGTTCAATATTCATTGAACCAAATCGTGGCATCGTTACAGCATGATAGAGGTCATCTGGCCCTTCATTTCCATAATGGCTCTCTGCAAGAGTAAACTAGCTAACCCCACCCCACCACACCGCACCGAAAAGAAACAAAGGGCCTTTTCTCCATAGTTCTCCAATTGTTTTCAGATAATTATCCAATTTTCTTTTTAGCCACTTTTGGACCTGCCTCCTCCACACTTTCAGATAGCACATTTCTGATCCTAACCACACACTAACTAAAAATAACTTCCTTCGTGACGCTTTTCTTTCTTTTGACACTCACTTAGTGTCCTTTGGCTCTTGGCTCTTCTGTCAATGGCAAGTTTCTCTCTCCTCTGTCCTGATTCCTCATGTGGTGGACAGGGCTGGGAATGCAAGTAGTCCCCAGATTCTTAAATCCTGGGAGTCCAGGATCAAGTAATCGTGGTGGTCTCAGGGCAGGGTGGAGAGTTGAGCCTCAGGGAGTGGGCAGAGGGAGGTGGGGATGTTGGTGGCAAGACCTGGGATAAAAGAGCACTTGGATTTTTGCAGGAGGTTTTGGGGTGGGAGGGAGGTGGCAGGGGAGGGCGTGTTAAAAGGAGGCTGCTGGTGGAGGTACCTTTCTCCACTACCCCCTACCTTCCCCTGCCTGCAGCCTGAACAGGATTACTTTTCTGGCTTCCCCATTGCCCTTGAACTTCAGCCAGCCAACCTGAAAATTAAGGCTGGGCAGGAAACAGGCCTTGAAATAGTCAACAACTGGCCATTGAAGAGCTTGAGTTGAGACAAGGGCGGAAATATTGGCCTAGACCTTGTTTATCTGCATTAGATAGCAGAGAGATCGAGACGGGCCAACGCCTGACGGGAAGACCATCCTAAAGAATTTTATTCCACTACTACCCTGTTGCTTGGCACCTTATGAATGTCTTTTGAAAATTCAGTTGCATTACAGCTACTAGTTTCCCTTTAGCCACTCTAGTTGCTTCCTCAAAAAGCACTAATAAATTTGTCAAACACAGTTTCCCTTTCATAAAATCATAATGACTTTGTCTGATCATATTGTGATTTTCAAGTAGATTGTTCACACTTCCTTAATAATTTTCAGCATTATCCTGATGAGTTGTGTCAGGCTGTCTGGTCTATAGTTTTCTTATTCCATTCCCCCCCCCCCTCCACTTTTTAAAATAAGTGTTAACTTCCAATGTATTAGGACTGTTCTAGAATATAGGGATTTTGGAGAACCATAACCAGTGCTTCCACTTTCTCTGCAGACCCTTTTTTAGAACCCTGGGATGCAGGCCATCAGATCCTGGGTTTGATTTTAGTCCCCCAAATTTCTCCAGTGTTTTTTCTCTGCTGTTTTTGACTGTCTCCTCTTTACTGTGACAGTATCTCCTTCCTTGGTGAAGACAAATGCAAAGTGCTGATTTAGTTTCTCAGGAATGTTGTACATCTGCATGAGTAAATTCCTATTTTGGCCTTTAATTGGCACAGTTTCATTATTCATATGATAGTGTGAGATGTTCAAATCTCTTTTATATTAGCTGCCAGCATCTTCTCGTATTCTCTCATTGCTTCTCGTTTTTCCACCCCCCCACCCCCCTCCAAATTTCTGTTTTGAGCCTGGTTCTAACTATCAACCTGACATCTGTTAGATGTGCAGATGCTGGCGTTGGACTGGGGTAAACACAGTAAGAAGTCTCAAAACAGATTTCTTACTATTCTGTCAATGCACAATCTTATTCACTCTCTTGTCCAGGTCTCTTTGACCTTTTGGTGTGTCTTTCGACCTTTTGGGCTCCCTTTTCCCCTTTTGGGAATTTCTCTCGATTGCACCCCAATAAGGCAGTACATTGTTCTTTTACAGTTTTGCCTGCCAGAATTTGATTTCAATATACCTAGACTGATCTGTTCTTACCTCATTGAAATTTCCCCTCTGCCAACTAATTATCTTTACGCGAGTTTGCTCCTTAACTTTTTTCACAGTGAAACTAAAGCTAATAATTTCATAATCACTGTGCCCTAATTGTTCTCCCATTGGCTTTTGATCTACTTGACTCGCCTCGTTTTCCAGAACCGGAACCAGCAATGTCTCTTTCCTTGGGCCAGAAACGTATTTATCTAGAAAATTCTCCTGATCGTACTTAAGAAATGCTTTCCTGTCTCTACCAGCAACACTATTATCATCCCAGTCTGAATTCGGATAATTTAAGTCCTCCATTATCATTACTCTACAGTTTTTACATTTTTCTGTAATTTCCTTTTAACTTTGTTCCTTGATGTCTTTTCTACTAGACCTTAGCAGAGAGAAAACATTCAGTGGTGCAATGCTACCTCTGTTTCTTAGCTGTAGTCAAGAATAGAATCTATTTGACCTCTCTGGGACATTCTCTCCAACACTGTATTTTCTCCTTGTGCAGAGTATTTCCTAAATGGTAAGAAATTAAAAGATGTAGATGTGTAAAGAGACCTGGATGTCTGGTACCTAAGTCACTGAAGGCAGGTGCAGCAAGCTATTACAAAGGCTAATGGAATATTAGCCTTTATCGCAAGAGGATTTGAGTACAGGAGTGGTGAGGTCTTTCCTTAATTGTGTAGAAGCTTGGTTAGATTCACTGGAAGTACTGTGTGCTGTTTTGTTCTCCTTACCTCAGAAGGTTATTATTGTCGTAGAGGAAATGCAATAAAGGTTCACCAGACTTGATCTGGGAAATGGCGAGACTCTTATGGAGGAATTGGGCCTGTATTCTCTAGTGCCTCAAAGAATAAGAGGTGATCTCATTAAAATCTACAGAATACTTAAAGGAATAGACAGGGTAGATACAGATAAATGTTTCTCTTGGTTGAGGAGTCTGGTATCAGGAAGCACAACTTCAAAATAAGGTAATTGCCACTCAAGACCGAGATGCGGAGAAATTTCTTTTCGCAGAGGGTTTGAATCTTTGGAATTCTCTACTCCAGAGGGCTGTGGAAGCTCAGTCATTGACTGTTTAAGTTAGAGATTGATAGATTTCAAGTTAACAATAACATAAAGGGTTATGGAGATGATGTGTGTAAAAGACATTTGAAGCCATGATCGGACTGAATAGTGGCGCAGCCTCAACTGGCTTCTGTCCTTGTGTTCCTGAAGTAGCACTGTGACTCTTTCTCCTTTTCTTCTGTATCTTTCTTGAGCACCTTGTATCCAGGAAAATTACCTGTTGCCTTTTATGAGCCAGATCTTTGTTATTGCCACATGATATTCCCATGTAGCCATCTGCAGCGCACCAACCTTATTTATTTCACACTGTTCCTTTACAAACACGCACAGTAAACATAATTTAGACCCAAGTACATTCCTGTTACTCTCACCACTTTGAATATCTTATTATTTCTTACTCCAGTCCTGTGGGGCGGCACGGTAGCACAGTGGTTATCACTGCTGCTTCACAGTTCCAGGGTCCTGGGTTTGATTCCTGGCTCGGGTCACTGTCTGTGTGGAGTTTGCACATTCTCCTCATGTCTGCGTGGGTTTTCTCCAGGTGCTCCGGTTTCCTCCCACAGTCCAAAGATGTGTGTGTTAGGTTGATCGGCTATGCTAAGAAATTGCACCTTAGTATCCAGGGATGCATAGGTTAGAGGGATTAGTGGGTATAATATGTAGGGATATGGAGGTAGAGCCTGGGTGGGATTGTGTTCAGTGCAGACTCAATGGGCCGAAGGGCCTCTTTCTGCACTGTAGGGTTCTATGATTCTATGTTTCTCCTAATTATTTGCGCACCTCATTTTCCCTCTTCTGTTTCTGACTGCTTTTACTTTCAATCAGTTATATATTTTAAACCTTTTAAATGTTACAAAATGTCTGATTTTTGTCTGAAGCCTTTTAAGGGACATTTTCTGCTTAATGCATATTGCCTTTTGTACTTTTGCATTGTCTTGTCACCATTTGCCCCATTTTGCTGTTTTCCTTCAGGGTTTGCAACTGTGTGGGAAAAAGAAATCCCTAGCAGGAGCTGCTCAGATTCTCTTGAAAGGAGCAGAAAGATTAAATAAATCTGTAGCTGAAAATCAGGAGCAAAAGCGCCAAAGAGACTTCAATTCAGAACTGCTCAGACTACGGCAACACTGGAAACTAAGAAAAGTGGGTGACAAGATCCTTGGGGACTTGAGTTATAGAAGTGCAGGTATGTAGAATTTCAGTGCGCAAGTAATTCTTAGATAAGTTTTAAATTATTCTGTGCAGAAATTATTTGCCACAGATTCTTGGCTATGACATGTGCAATCATTCACAGAACTAATACATCTAAAGGACCAAAATACCAGAAAACACATGTATGCATTTTCAAAGTCGTGTGGCAAGGTGCCCCGTGCTACGAGTGTATATCAGGAAGGGAAGTGCAGGCTAATTGAATTCAGTGGATAGCAAACTGCCGGTGCAGGGTACGTGATTTCACGATGTGCACTTGCATAACTTGCAGCATGAGAATTCTGAAAATCGACACGATAGACTATTATGGAGAGAGAGATATGATTGGCGTCTGTAAGGATATTTTTTAATTAAATGATGAGTTTTTAATCTAATTTTATTTCTTATTCCAGTTTCAATTTTTTTAACTCTCCTGTTCATTATTTCTTGTTCTTTTGTTTATATGTACATATGGTGTGTAAGTACATGTGCTTATAAATAAAAACCACCCAATTTCCCCAGAATGTGAGAAACCTTACACCAGTGCTAATAAATGTTTTTAAAAATATTTTAATGATTCATGCCTCCATACTAACCAGCTGTCTTCCCAACCTAGTCATTCGATTGTCACATATCCAACTCCCCACTTGTACCTTAGTCAGCAAGGAGAATGATACTTACTTAAATATAAAATGTTTTGAAATATTTTGTTATCAAATAAAACATTCCAAGTTAATTAAGCTTTGTACTTTGTAGATAATGCAACTTGACATTGTTTATATGCTGGATATATTTTAATATGCCTTTTAATTTCTTATTCCTGAACCTCTACATATGTACAGCAATCTTCGAGTATGCGGTAGTTTCAGTTCTTAATTACTTGAATTATATAATTTCACTATCCTTAACTCTTTTATATATACAGTTTCTTTCTTTGAAAGTTTCCTTTATTACTAGCAACGTAGATATATCAATATAATAGTAGACTTATGTAATACTTTCCTTGCCCTGCAATGCATTTTTTAACTTTGCTTTATCTGGGATCCACCTTCCCCTACCATCCAGTTGTTATCTAGTATAAAATACTAAATGACCTAACTTTGTAAAATATATCTTGAACTATTACTTTTCACTGTATATTAATACATCTGACAATATTGTTTCTTGTGTGCTATATGAACAAAGTGTACCATTCATAGAGAAGGAAAAGAGAGCGTGCAGAATGTAGCATTAGAGTCATAGCTAGGGTGTAAAGAAAGATCAACTTAATGCAGATAGGTCCATTCAAAAATCTAATGGCAGCAGGGAAGGAGCTTCGAGATTAAATATTAGGAAAGTATAATTTTCTTATAAACCACTTAATTTCTTAAATTGCAAATATATGTTGAATTAATAAACTTATGATGGTTACGTGTTCTTCATTAAACTTGAATCTTCTGTCCAAAGGATCACTCTTTCCTCATCATGGTACATTTGAAGTACTAAAGAATACTGATCTGGATCCAGATAAGAAAATTCCAGATGATTATTGCCCTCTTGACATAATGATTCCTAGCGATCTGGAGGGGTCAGCATATATTAAGGTAAACACAAACTATACAGCATCTAGTCCTGCTTGAACTGCAGTTTTCTCCAGTTAAACGTTAGAAAGACTGTAGCACCAATGGTGCTATGCAGCCTTATTGCCATTTTCTGGGCCTTGCTGCACTGTCAGTCACTTGCTGCATGGTCTATGTGATGCAGCCCCATGAGAGGTGTGCCTGAGTGGGCATTCCCAGCTTGTGTTGGAAACCTGCAAAGGATCACATTCCTTGTGCCACTCAGCCCAACCAGCTGGTGCAATGCCACTATACTTAATTTGAACCATATGGGTTCAGACAACAAATTTGCCTGTCATTCTGCAACTACCAAACTTTCAGCTGGATGATGTGCCTTATCCTTAATGGGCCAAGCACTAAAATTGCAGCTAACCTTATTGCAAAATGTCTGGATATTCTTTGGTGAACTTGCCAGTGACTTGTTGCATCCTCATATTGGGGAGATGGTTGAATGATTTATGTACACACAAGCTGCAACTGGTATGGGGCAAAACTGTCCTCTGGGTCTGCCACACAATCAGATGGAACTGAATTTGTGCAGAGAGCATGCTATATGTCCTGTGCCAAGTTAGAGCCAGACAATGCATTTCTTGACGATGACAGAAGGCTGTCAAACCAGTCGATGCACCCATACTAAATTTGAATGCTGTCCATCTCCGATGGAACTGGGACTCGCAAGCCATGAATCGATTCCTGCACCCAAAAGGCGGGGCAGGCAAATTTTTGGCTGTGTTTTCAGCTTCTATCACAAAACTTGTCACTGATTCTGTCTCTCCCTGCTATCTGTCTGAGGCTGGATCAGATTGTTCATAATATTATTTGATGCTGAGCTGAGATTCCGGCATCTCTTTTCACCACAAAGCTTACTTCCACCTCCCCAATATGCCTGTCTCATCCCCTAGTTCAGTTAATTTCCTGTTGTAATGCTCATGCATGCTTTCATGACCTCCAAACTGGATTATTCCCTTGCTCTCCTGTCCTGCCTCCCATCTTCCATCCTCCATGAACTTGAGCTCATCCAAAGCTATGCTGCCTGTAATCTAACCTGCAAACATCTTGATACCCCACATTTCTTCTTGTTCTACTAAAGCTTGAGTTTTAAATTCTCCAAATTCAATTACTTTCCAATCATGTCAAAATCCATTTCTTTCTCTCCCCATCTCTAGCCTTCTCCACTCTGACCCTCCAAGAATTCTACATTCCTCCAAGTCTAACCTCCTTTTGCAACACCCATACTTTTTGCTGTATAATTGGTTGTTATGCCATCAATTATTCCCTTCTTGAGCATCTCCATCTCTCTGTCCTTAAACATCTGACCCAACATAGTCCTCTGTCCTTTTAACTCTTAAGACTCAGTTTCAACTTATTATATGAATATTGAACATAGAAAGTAGGAGCAGGAGAAGCTCATTCGCCCTAGCAGCCTGTTCCACTATTCAGTATGATCATGACTGATCTTCTGTCTCGATGCCATATTCCGGCTTTCTGCCCACACCCCATGATGCCATTAAGATCCAAAAAAATTATCTATCTCTTGATTGCATTCAGTGATTTGGCTTCCACAGCTTTCTGTGGTGGAGAATTCCATAAGTTCACTGTCCTTTTGAGTGAAGAATTTTTCACTCATATTAGTCCTAAATGGTCTACCCCATATTGTGAGATTATGTCCCCTAGTTGTAGATTCCCAGTCAAGGAAAACATCCTCCCTGCATCTAGTCTGTCTAGCCCTGTTAGAATTTTATACATTTCAATCAGATCTTCTCTCATCCTTCGCAGCTCCAGTGAATACAGGTCCAGTTGAACCAATATCTTTTCAGTAGACAGCCCTGCCAACCCTGTTGTCAAGCTAGTGAACCTCTGCTACATTCCCTCTATGGCAAGTATATCCTTTGTTAGGTAGGATAACCAAAACTGCATGTAATAATATATCCAGATCCCTTTGTATATCCACACTTTCCAATGTATCACCATTTAAATTATACTTTTTTTTTCACACCAAAGTGTACAACTTCACACTTGGTAAAAGTAAAATTTATTTATTAATCACAAGTAGGCTTACATTAACATTGCAATGAAGTTACTGTGAAAATCCCCTAGTCTCCACACACTGGCACCTGTTCAGGTACCCTGAGGTAGAATTTTGGTCAACGCACCTAACCAACATGTCATTTGGACTATGGGAGGAAACCTTCGCTGACGTGGAGAAAACATGACTCAAGCCAGGAATTGAACCCGGGTCCCTGGCACTGTGAGGCAGTGGCGCTAACCACTGTGCCACTCTGCTATGTTATACTGCATCTGCCATATGCTTGCCCATTGACTCAACTCATCTAAATCACCTCGAAGTCTCCTTGTATCCCCCCTACAGCTTACAATTCTGCCCAGTTATGTGTCATCAGCAAACTTGCAAATATTACATTTGGCTCCTTTATCTAGGTCATTTAACAGCTAGGGCCCAAGTACTGGTCCCTGTGGCACCCCACAATCACTATCTGCCACTTCGATAAAGACCTATGCTCCTGTGAAGTATCCTGGGATTTTTTTCTGTTAAAGGCAGAAGTGATTATTGTAAATGTATTCTCTGTTAAGTGACTTAATTTGTAACACTTGGCTAATTTGTTATATGAATTCAGTTCAACTAACAAGATTAAGTGGCACAATTCATTCAGTTAAGAACATCTTCAGGGCTGTATTTTCTTAAGTACTTTAATCTACTTTTAATTTCACAAGTATGATTAATGTATTAACTGTTGCTGTTATGTTAATCTTTGTCATGTGTAAATTTTGATAACGTATTTCATGTATAACACATTGTTATAATTTTTTAAAGGTTTCTATTCAGAAACAGGCTCATGACATTGGAGATCTTGGCACAGTCAACCTTTTTAGACGACCCACACAAAAACCCAATCCAGGTACATAGTTTGGAATCAAGAATTGGTTTATATTTAGGATTATTCCTTGCCTTTTGATGTGTGTTGTTCATTGGATGATTATGATACCAGTTAAAAATTGTTAGCAGGGTTTGCAAGGTGGCTGGGTATCTCCGAAACTTCAGACAAAATAAGACTCATGAAAGCCAGTGTCCCAGTTGGAAGACGTATCTTTTATTTGACCAGCAGCTGCAGGGAGTCACCAAAGAATCCTAGGTTCTCCAGACACAAGGAACAGCCTGACCTCTCCAATGAATTCTGATGTATACTGTTTAGAATAGATCAATTATACATTTTTCTTATCAAATTCTCCTGCCTTTCATTAGCTTTGAATCAATCAACTTCAGTACACTTAAATCGTTAATACATCTGTCACATGCTATAATCAATTGTATTTTACCTTCTGACACGATGGGATTTTGTTGGTCTGTAAAATCCAGATGCTTTCTCCCGCTATTGCTGACTTAACTTCTTCTATTGCTTAGCAATGTTAGAGGCTGAGGTCAAAGTTAATAGTCCCACCATTTCCCTCCATGTCAGCGACCACATCAGACTAATGTACATTCTCATGTCTGAGAAGGCATTGTCCTATCTGGATAGTGAATAACTCCATTCATAAGCTGCCTTGAGAATCTTACTGCTAGCAATTCCTGGTGATAAGATCTGGCACATTCTGACATTTTTATTGTTTCCTAAGAATGTGGTTCTGTCTGAAAGTCCCCGTATCATCAGGGGATTTGCTGTTGGCTAAAATGTGCAATCACTTTATAAAAATACAGTTAATATATTTAAAATATCAAAATATGCAAATAATGTCATCACTTGTTTTAAATCTCTTACTGCATTCACATGTGCAAACTATTCACTCACTTGATGAAGGAACAACGCTCCAAAAGCTCATGTTGCCAAATAAACCTGTTGGACTTTAACCTGATGTTGTGAGACTTCTCACTGTGCCCACCCCAGTCCAACACTAGAATCTCAATATCATAACTATTCTCTTGTTGGCTTATAAGTCTAATTTAGAGGCATTTAACTCAATGCTGGTAGTTCTGTCAGTCTCTTAAAATGCCAAATGGTTTAAAATCTTCTCTTACCTGCTAGGATTTTTTCCTTTCCCTAAACACAATGGAAAGGAGAAAATCCTAGTTATGTGCTGCATTTATTGCTAGGTTCTGTAATTGGGAAGATGCATGAATGATTCCAGTAATTTTATTTGTTTGAGAAATAATTTGAAGTCTCGTTGAAGTGCCTACTCAATAGTTAAAGCTGACTTCATATTCATTTTATTTAAGCATAAGTGAGATTTAATCCGCTCAGCATTGTCCAAACCAATCTGGTGATCCTCCTGATCATTCTGCACTTAGAGTAATCCAAACCTCCTCAGATACGCTCCAAAAACTGAAATTACAAACAAACATCCAATTGGGTATCTTCCATTTGCTTCACCCTCCCAGCCTACGCAGTCAGGAGTCCAGCAAGGTCCAAGACCAACAAAGGCCTTTGGCTTCACATTTTCTTTTGACTTAGAACAAACTTTTTTGTTTTCATGCTGTTTTCCCAAGGTAGTGTCCTCGGCCCAACCATCTTCAACTGTTTCATCAATGACCTCCTTTCTATCATAAAGTCAAAAGTGGGGATGTTCATTGATGATCGCACAGTGTTCAGCACCATTTGTGACCCCTCAGATACTGAAATAGTCTACATCCAATATCCAGGTTTGGGTTGACAAGTTCTAAGTAGTATTCACACACATAAGTGCCAATCGATGACCATCTCCAACAACAGAGAATCTAATCATTGCCCCTTGACATACAATGGCACTTCCATTGCTGAATCCCCCAATATCAGCAATCTGGGTGTTAACATTGACAAGAAATTAAACTAGACTAGCTAAATAAATATTGTGACTACTACAAGAGTAGGTCAGGGGGTAGGAATCCTATGGTGAGTATCTCACCTTGTGACTCTCTAAGCATATCCACAGCCTACAAAGCACAAACCATCAGGAGTGTGATGGAATACCATTCCCTTGCCTCAAAGGGTGCAGTTCCAATGACAGTCACGGAGCTCAAACACCATCCAGGACAAAGCAGTCCACAAACATTCAGTCCCTCTACCACCAAAGCACAGTAGCAACAGTATGCACCATCTCCGAGATGAAGTGCAGGAACTCACAAGGGCTTCTTTGTCATCAACTCCCAAATCCATGATCACTATCATGGCAGCAGAACTCTCTCCAGCCACCATTGTGGTTGTACCTGCACAACATGGACTGTAGTGTAAGAAGGCAGCTCAACACTGCAAGATGGCACTATATGCTGCCTTAGCCAGTGAAGTCCACATTGTTGAATGAATAAAAATAATGCAGTTCAGCTCAGTTGGCTGGATTGCTGTTTGTGATTCAGAGAAATGCCAACAGAGCAGATTCAATTCTGTACTGGTTGAGGCTCTTCATGAAGACCCTGTCTTCTCAATCTTGCCTCTCACCTGAGCTGTGGTGATCTTCAGGTCAGCCTATGGTATCTAGGATTATGGCGTCTTTACCTTTTTATACCATGATACTGTTATTCCTGGTTTTGTGCATTATCATTGAAAGTAGGATATTCTACAGTCATTTCAAGGAATAATTCAACATAAGTTAGATTTTGACACATTTTCAGGATGTCATGAATGTTGTTTGAAGTTCCCTTCAAAATAGGAAGTACTGCATGCAATAATTATCTGTTAATATAAGGTAAGCAGTTGTGGACATGCAGCTGCCAGTCAGTGAGCACAGCTCTTTACGCAAGCTGACATGATTCAATAAATAGTCCTTTTCCAAACACTTCAGGTTGAGGGATTTTCACCAAGAATCCTATTAGAGCAAGTCATAATCCTAGAGCCAGAAAATATGTAGAAAAGTAAACAATTGATAAGAAGGCTTATGTGAACCCACATTATAACGGAGAAGGAAAAAAGTCAAAATGTTTGAACTTGTCTTTTTTAAAACTTTTATGCTTTAAATCAGCTACCATTGCATTTGATTCCCTCATAATCCCAGCAGCTTTGAAAATAATATCTTGCATACTCCAATGTCGCAAGTACGTTGCCAGATCTTCCATTCCCAAGTGATGATTAAAGTGAAACGTGCTGTTTGAGATAGATTTTGCTGATACCCCTGGTTTATAAAAACTGTAACAAACATAGCCTATTTTCTGCTTTTGGCTGCCCAACTGGCAATATAGCAGATATCTAGTGGTAGACCTGTACCCAAAATGGAACATCCACCTGTCTGAAGTAGTATCCCTTTTGCTAAAATATGCTTCGTTGTCTGAAACGTCAGCTTTTGGCAGCAAGATTAAATAACATTTATATTCAAAATTTAGTTTTTTCATTAGTTAAAGGTTCTGTTTGCAGGATTCTGTTTCCAAGCAGGATAAATGCTAAATATGCAACCAGAAACATCATCAAAAAGAATTTCTGGCAGCCCTAATCATCAATGTTTTTGAGTCTTTTGTATTAGGTTGGGAAGAAAAGATATCCTACGCTTCTATAATAAAGTGGAAGACCAAGCTGATTTCAAAATAATTGTCTTTAAGAGTGTATCTTGACAGTGATTAAATCTTTCAGTAGTTCGTTTGAGAAGTTGTTGTTAAACTGTACATCATTTGCAGGTACAGCACACTGGCAGACCAAGCTGGAAGCAGCACAGAATGTTCTCTTGTGTAAAGAAATTTTTGCACAGCTATCTCGTGAAGCAGTGCAGATTAAATCACAGATACCTCACATTGTGGTGAAAAATCAGATCATATCTCAGCCATTTCCAGGTAAGGAGTATATATTTTTCTTGTTTTATTTTAGTCCCGTGCATTATGAATTATTCTAACGATTTTATGTAGAGCATAAGACTGAGCCATTATCTGTTTGAAGTGGTTCAAATTCTCTTCCACATGCAACTTTTCCAAATGATTAACAAATAGTTGATTAATATGATCTTTTCATTTCATCTTCCAGAACACCAGTACCATTCTACATTGTTACCTTGACTAGGCCAGCGTGTTGGATTTGCGTATTTTAGTTTTCATTCTCAGAGCTTTCTCATTTAATTTTACCATGTGACTGCACACAAGGCAGAAACCTTTAAATGAAAATAAACTAGGAATACAGTAGTATGAACTGACAGCAAATGTTGAACTCAGAAAATAATCTTGTATCCAATATATAATGTACTAAGTATAGAGCATTTTTTTAATCTTTCCTGTGAAATAAAAACTGTTTTTCAGACATTGAAATGTTTGGTGGCACAGAAACCATGACGCGTCTATTTGAACATTGTGACTGACCTAACTTTTCAGGAAATTATCCAGAATTCTCTGTATATTGTCAATTATTGTCTAATTGTCAAAACAAAATCTTGAATTGTTAAACCTTCTTCAGATATCTGTTTTACAAAAGGAGTTAATCAGGATATTTTCAGAATGATCTGGATCTCAACAGTTCGTAGTGTACCATTGCTTTGGCTTTCTAATTTACCAGGCTTTGCTGCTTAAAATGAGAAAGTTGCTGTCTTTCCTGCAAAGATGTTTTGCAAATGACAGAGCCTGCATTCTTCTGCACTCTCTACATTTCTAAAATCTTTTCAGACTTAAGATGTTTTCCAGTTTTTAAAAAATTACTCAATTAGTTTGATGTTAGATCTTTGTGCAATGATAAAACTTTGAGGTTGTGCTCAAAGTAGTGAGTCTTTCTGTGAACATTAATGCCTTTGAGGCCCTTTTTATTTACTTTATCAAGTTAATAAAACTGTAACTGAATCTTTTTTTTTAATATAGTTTAAAGCTGTGTTTTCATATACTGTATAGATAATCAGCAGTTTATGTAATGACATTTCAGGTTTGCAGTTATCCATTTCCTTGTGCCACTTTGTGAATGATAAAAAAGCCCAGAAAATATCTGTTGAGAAGCAACGACCTGATGACCATCTGTATGTGCTGGAACACAATCTTCACCAGTTAATTAGAGAGGTATTAAAGGATTTCAAAATTCTTTTAAACTATTTGTTTTAGATCATACCAATGAAATTAATAACAAATTGATTTTAAAATAAATAAGCATCCACGGCTCTTCTGTATGGGAATCAATTTGAGCAGATTATGGGTTTTGTGAGGAGTCTAAACACTAGAATCTTTGGAATCTAGGGGTTTTTATCTCAAAAATCAAGAATCAAAGATATTGCAAAAGCAAAATAATAATATTTTAGATCGGAAATAGAGAGTAAATACTAGAAATACGGAGCATGTCAGGCAGCATCTGTGGAGAGCAAAACAGAGTTAATGTTTCAGGTTGGTGATAGCAAAATGCAGTACTGTAGATGACCAACCAAATGGAAAAAGAATATTTTTTGAAACTTAACTACATGCCTCTGATGTCTGGCAGCACAATGGCTAGCGATGCTTCCTCGGTGCCAGGGACCCGGGTTCAATTCCGGCCTCGGATGACTGCTGATGACACAAAGATGAGTGGAAAAGCAAATTGTGAGGAGGGTGTGGAAAGTCTGCAGAGGGATCTAGATAGGCTGAGCGAGTGGGCGAGGACCTGGCAGATGGAGTACAATGTTAGCAAGTGTGAGGTTATCCACTTTGGCAGGAATAATAGTCGGACGGATTACTACTTAAAGGGTGAAAAGCTGCAGCATGCTACGGTGCAGAGGGACCTGGGGGTCCTTGTGCATGAGTCGCAAAAACCCAGTCTGCAGGTGCAGCAGGTAATCAAGAAGGCGAATGGGAAGCTGGCCTTTATAGCAAGGGGGATAGAATATAAAAGCAGGGAGGTATTGCTGCAACTGTGCAGGGCACTGGTGAGGCTGCAGCTGGAGTACTGTGTGCAGTTTTGGTCGCTGCACTTGCGCAAGGATATTTTGGCCTTGGAGGAAGTGCAGAGGAAGTTCACTAGGCTGATACCGGTGATGAGGGGGTTGGACTATGAAGAGAGACTTAATAGACTGGGTCTGTACTCAGAGTTTAGAAGGATGAGGGGGGATCTTATTGAGACGTATAAGATAATGAAGGGGATGGATAGGGTAGAGGTAGAGAGATTCTTCCCGCTCAGAAAGGACAGCAGGACTAGAGGGCACAGCCTCAAGATAAGAGGGGAGCAGTTTAGAAAGGAGTTGAGGAGGAACTTCTTCACTCAAAGGGTGGTGAATCTCTGGAATTCTCTGCCCGTTGAGAATTCCAGAGGCTACCTCGCTAAATATATTTAAGTCACGGGTAGATAGGTTTTTGGTAGGCAAGGGAATTAAGGGTTATGGGGAGAAAGCGGAACTGAGCCACTTCAGATCAGCCATGATCTTATTGAATGGCGGGGCAGGCTCAAAGGGCTAGATGGCCTGCTCCTGCTCCTACTTCTTATGTTCTTATGTCTGTGTGGAGTTTGCTCGTCCTCCCCATATCTGCAGGGGTTTCCTCCGGGTGTTCCGGTTTCCTCCCATGCTCAAAGATGTGTGGGTTAGGTTGATTGGCCATACTAAATTTCCCCTTAGTGTCAGGGGATTAGCAGGATAAGTATTGGGGTTACGAGGATAGGGCCTGGGTGGGTTTGTTGTCGTTGCAGGCTTGATGAGCTGAACGGCCTCCTTCTATAGTTTAGGGATTCTGAGTCTATATTTACAAAACATAAAGATGCATGGCTCCGATTTTGTCATCAGCGGTGAAGTGATAACATTTGTCACTGATTTCAAAGAAAGATTCCCACAGAGATCCAGTGATCTATGAGATGTGTTTCTTACCTTTCCTGACATTAATTTGTATCTGGCATCAAGTCTGCAGGCATCATCAACATTGATGTCATTAAGCAAAGAAAATAGCCAAACAATAAGGAATTTTCAGTTGGCAAATCAGGAACTAAAATTCATTGATTATCATTTACTTTTCAAAATAAATTTCAGAGAGAACTAAATAGAGACTGGAATATACACATTAGAATGGATTCGATTCTTGGCTTGGGTCACTTGTTAGAATGTAACCGGTGACAACTGTGTATTGGATGTAATGTGACAAATGGAAACAAGAAGTAAGGGTCAGCTGATCCAGTAAACCATGGAACCAATTGCAGAATGATGTAATAGTCAGCTGACGCATTATTAAGAACCACCTGTGTAGAATCCTGGGGAGCTTGAATTGGCCCAGGGTGATGCCCCAATTTGGAATAATGATGTTCCTTTAATAAACCCTTTCTTTGATTTATAAGTTGGAATAAGTTTTGTTCTATTTTTATTATCTGCATTTGAAGAGTTACTTCTGAGGAAACAGCTGTCTGTATGGAGTTTGCATGTTTCCCCCGTGTCTGCATGGGTTTCCTTTTGGGTGCTCCGGTTTTCTCCCACAGTTTGAAAGACGTGCTGGTTAGGTGCATTGATCTGAACAGGCGCCTGAGTGTGATGACAAGGGAATTTCACAGTAACTTCATTGCAGTGTTAATGTAAGCCTTGTGACTAATAAATAAATTTTACCTTAGAAGCCAAAATATAAGAAACAGATAATACATTTTTTAAGGAATTCATCAAATGGAAAATTTTAACATTGCACAAATTAAACATAAGGGATGGCCCATTTAAAACAGAGATGAGGTGTAATTTTTTCACTTGAGGGTCATGGGTCTTTGGAATCCTGCTCCTGAAAAGAGGTTTGAAGCAGTGCCTTAGAATATTTTTAAGGTGGATAAATTCTTGGTAAGTAAAGGGATGGTAACTGGGATGCAGATTTTGGTTACTATCAGATCAGCCATGATCTTATTGAATGATGGCCCTGGCTCAAAGGACTGAATGGCCTGCTTCTGCTCCTTGTTCATAGATGATTAGTTTTCTAGGGCCAGAGAGATTGTTTGGCATATTAATGACTTAGTATGACACTGACAACACAATTATACTTAAATAAAAAGCATAACTGAATATTTTTAAGGAGCATTGTTAAAGCATAAGCAGGTTCTCATCAGTTTAGTGATAGCTAAAGGCTGTGGGAATTTCAATCGTACACATTGTGGAGGCAAAAAGAATTACTGACAGCATCTGGATTGCATTGCTAAAACAGACATTATCCCAACTACAGAACTGTACACAAAAATGTTGAATTAATGTTAGTTGCCTTACTGTGGATTTTAGCATAGTTTGCTTAAAACTTAATTGGTTTAAGTGATAATTACATAGAAGCAAGTTTGGTATCAAGGTTTTTGGAGAAAGCAATTAGATTTTTCAGTCTGGATTTAAAAACTTTACAAGGGTTGCTTCTACTCTGCTCAGTGTGACTAAATGATGGTATCACGTTTGACTCAGAAGATCATAGATTCAGGTCCTTTCCGAAGACTTGGGCATATAATCTAACTGATGCTGCAATATTAGAAGTGTTGTCCTTTAAATGAAATGTTGAACCAAGGCCCCTTCACACACATTCAGATGTTATATGATGACGAATCCAGGAGTTCTAGAAGCCTGGACATCCTTTATCTTTCAACTAACGACACTTAGAACACCAGATCCAATAGGTTTATTCCTTCAGAGGAGCAGCACTCTGAAATCTCCTGATTCCAAATAAACCAGTTGGACTTTAACCTGATGTTGTGAGATTTCTTACTGTGCCCACCTCAGTCCATCTCCAAATCATAACTACACTTTAAAACTGATCAACTGGCAATTTTCCTTATTGCCATTTTGGTGAATTACGTGCAAAATACCTTCTCCGTTTGTCAACTGTCACATTAACTGTACTCCTTCAGACAGCCAAAACTTTTCATCTGAGCTTTTCTTGTGATTTAATTTCAGAAACTGGAAGTGTCTTTGTATTATTCATTCACAGCTACTTTGGAGAAATATTTTTATGGTATAAGAAATTGAAGACATGAAGCAATCTGCTTGTTGCTTTGTATTTTAAGTCACTGAATTGTTTGGAATGTCTCTTGGAATTTAGCAAATCAGAACAATTTGGCAGAAAAATTCAATTACAGTCCATTTTGGCCCTGATTGTTTCAGTTTGCATACACGTAGACCTGTGTAAGGAGATTGCTATGATCACCATGTAACTTGGAATTGGCAGTTTTAAATTTTGCAATTCTCTTACAGCTCCAATTTAACAGGAAGCCTGAAATTTGGGAACAATTAAAAAATTGGTACATGATAAAATTTTGTGTTTGTTCCATGTGAACAAGTAAAACAGCCCCTGGCACACACTATGTAGGGACCTAGATTTTGCACATTGTACAAGGAGATACAGAAGCTACCAGCTACTATTTAGCAGAGTGCAATGCTGCTGTAAGTTGTGTTTCTGCGTGTATATATTTAGAACATTTTTAATGTGCAATTTACGTATACTTTAATACAATAAAATATCTCAGGAAAGATATCAAACAAAAATTGACAAGATATTAGAGTAAATGAAAGATTGGTAAAAGAGGTTGATTTTAAGGAGCTTCTTTAAAGAAGGAAAGAGAGGAGAAATGGCAGAGAAGTTTAAGGAAGGGAGTTTCAGAGATTAACGGCTTGGCAGCAGAAAACAGTCACCAGCATGAAACAATTACAATCAGGGATGTTCAAAAAGACCAGAATTGAAGAAGCAGGTAGATAGGAGGGTCATTGCTGGTGGAGATTACAGAGGTAGGGAGGATTTGAAAGAATGAGTTGTGCCTTAACCAAGAGCCAGTATAAGTCAGCAAGCATAGGTGTGATGGGTAAATGGGATTTGATGTGAGTTAGGACATGGGTATTGAAATGTTGCATTACCTCAAGTTTATAGAGGGTGGAACATGGCAGGCCGGCCAGGGGAACATAATGCAGTATGGAGCTAACCAAGGCGTGGATGAAGGATTTAGCAGTAATTGAAGGCAGGAAGAAGTCGAAATAAGTTGGCTAAGCAACAACTTCGATATTTAGTTGGAAAATCTTCTTTGGATCAAGTATGATATCAATATTGTGATGGTCTGGTTCAATCAGATAATGGTGAGGAAGCAGAATGGAATCTGGGTAGGGAACAGAGTTTGTGGTGGGGACTGACGATGACCGCTTTGGTTTTCCGATATTTAATTGCAGGAAGTCTCTCATCCAATACTGGACATTGGAAAAGCAGTCTAGCAATTTAGAGATGGGGGAGGGATAAGGTGGAGTAGGGTGTTGTATGTGTGTAAACTGATGGCTGTGTTTTTAGATGATGCGATCAAGGGGAAGTATATAGATAAGAAATGGGAAGGGTGTAGGTATGGGGCTAAATCCTTGGGGATCACCAGAGTTAATGATACAAGTCAGTTGCAGGTGAATCTCTGAGTATCGTTGAAAGATAAAGATGGAGCCAGATGAATGCAATGCCACCCATCTTGACAATGGTAGAATGGAAGATTGTGCAATCAGCCGCATCATAGGTTGCAGAGAATAAAAAAAAAGGGACTGGTTGCCCTCGTCATAGTCTCATTCTGATATGACAATGAGGATTTTGGAGCAAGTGCCAAACATTAATAAAATTTAAATTAGACTGATTTGGATTTACTTTACCAAGATTCTTTGTAGCAGCTGGCAGCACCTTTAAACCATCTTCCTGGTTCTACTTCATAGTGGTAAGGACTAGCATGGGGCAAGTTGTGGGAGGTCAGATTTTTCCAATAGGACTGAACGTGAGCAGGCAAGGGACGGAAATGTGTTGCGTACTGGTGAGCTAAAGATTGAATGTTATTTGCTGTGAGTGGAACTTAGTGTCCCGTTGTTTTAAAGCTTATTTATTATTGCAACAATTAGGCTTAAATTAACACTGCAATGAAGTTACTGTAAAAATCCCCATTGGCTATTTTAAACACTATTCTATTTTTGAAGCAATTTTAAATCAGTTCATCACCCTGAGGTATGACAGCAGACACGGTTGAGAAAAAGTCGAAAACAAATGCTGAGCAAAATTAGGTTTTCAGAAGTCTTCCCACCAGACTCCTATTGGTGAGAGCCTATGATTGCGTTCTAATAGAGCAGGAGTAAGTGGAAGTTACTGGCAATTGCACTGTGAAAAATATGTTAAGCAGAGTAAAGTTTACTAAGATTTTTTAACATAGTGAAGGTCTCTTAGTATGGCTTGCAAAGCTAGTTAGGTGCATTATTAAAGGAAAGGATTTTGACAGGGAAAAAAGAGATTCAAGGTGCATAAATAAAACAAAATATATAGAGGAGTGAAATAAATAATGGAGATGGCAGCGAATCTATAAAATAATTGATGCAGAAAGAGATGATGGAATCATTAATTGATGTAGTAAAGGGAAAATAAATTGAGTCGGAAAAGGCCATGAAATAATGAAGTGGAAGAAGATTATGAATTTATTGCAGCTACATTTTGTTTATCGCCTTCCTGTATAGACCAATACAATTATTGGATTTATTTGATCTTATTACATATAAAGACAATTGAGAAATTTTGATGAAGAAGCTGTTGAATAAATTTGAGAGCGGCACCTTGAGGAGCAGAAGCTGAAGGCTGTGATTGCATGGAGGGCAGAACTGACAGGGAAGATCAGTGACTAGAAACAGGCTACCAGGTGCCAGTTTATCACTGAGATGTGAGAGCTGGAAAAGGGGGCATACAAGCTGAAAATAAAGATGAGAGCCTAGGAACTACTGGGAAGGGAGAGAAAGTAATGAGCAAATTAAAATATAAATTTTAAATGTATCAGTTGAGGAGAAAACCTAAAAAATTGGAGGAAAAACAAGGTAAAGTCTGACGTAGCAGACAAAGCTGATAATTGCTGAATAATGTCTCCATGGTGACTGTGGACATGACATTGGCATAGAAACTTTGAGCTGTGATTTGGAGTAGAAAAGGTTAGTTTTCATTATATTGTCATGAAAAGGAAATGTATGCAGGTGTATAGGATCCTTAATTATGCTGGCTGTTTTGCCAAGGCAGCGAGAAATGTAGATAGAGTCAACGGATGGGAGACTGGTTTGTGTGATGGATTGGGCTATGTTCACTTGTGGTCTTGGGCAGGGCAGGAGCCATACTGAACTGTGATGCAACCAAAAAGAATGCTTTCTATGGTGCATCTGTAAAAGTTGCTGAGAGTCATAGTTGACATGCCAAATTTCCTTAGTTTTCTGAGAAAGTAATCACTAGTGGGCTTTCTTAACTATAGTGTCATTATGGGGGGAACCAGACAGGTGGTTGATGATCTGGACACCTAAAAACTTGAAGTTCTCAACCTTTTCTACTTCGCCCTATTGATATAACAAGGGCATGTTCTTCACTACATTTCCTGAAGTTGATGACAATCTCCTTCGTTTTGTTGACTTTGAAGAAGAGATTATTGTCATCGCACCAATTCACCAGATTCTCTGTCTCGTTCCTGTATTCTGTCTGAGATCCAACCAACTACAATGGTATCGTCAGGAAACTTGAAAATTGAGTTGGAGGGAAATTTGGCCACACAGTCATAGGTATACAAGAAGTACCATAGGGGGCTGAGAACACAGCCCTGTGGGACACCAGTGTTGAGTTGTTGTTGCCTATCCTTACTGATTGTGGTCTGTGGGTTAGGAAGTTCAGGATCCAGCCACAGAGAGAAGAGCTGATGCCCAGATCATGGAGTTTGGAGATGAGTTTCGTAGGAATAATGGTGTTGAAGGCTGAGCTGTAGTCAATAAATAGGAGTAAGATATGTTTTTGTTATCTAGCTGTTCCAGGGTTGAGTGCAGGCCCAGGGAGCTGGTGTCTGCTTGGACCTTGAGCTTGATATATTTGGACAAATGTGTGCATCTTTTGATATTACAGCGGTTGTGCTTTTGATTGCTGAAAAGCTTGGTTGATGATGTTTGAAGGCCAGGTGCCTGAAGATTGTAACCCTGTTTTCCTATGACGCATTGTTAACGTATTAGATTGAAATGGATCTGGACCAAACATGGTATGATTTCAATCAAGTGACTGGACAGATTACAATCGACAGTGTCTTTGTTAACGTAATCCAGCTCTTGACTGCCTTCCCCATCGAAGGCCTTTGCCATGCCCTTCTCTGGACTGCCCCTTCAACTCTCATGCTGAAATAGGATTTTGACTCCCAACTCTTCCATCTTGTCTAATGAATGCATTTTATATTTTAACCCACAAATTGGCTGAATTGCCTCCTGCAGGTTACTAAAGATCACTGGTTTTCATTTCTCTATTACAGTAATCCACAGTAGCACAGTGGTTAGCACTGCTGCTTCACAGCTCCAGGGTCCTGAGTTCGATTCCCAGCTTGGGTCACTGTCTGTGTGGAGTTTGCATGTTCTCCTTGTGTCTGCGTGGGTTTCCTCCGGGTACTCCGGTTTCCTCCTACAGTCCAAAGATGTGCAGGTTAGGTTAATTGGCCATGCTAAGAAATTGCCCCTTAGTGTCCAGGGATACATAGGTTAGAGGGATATGGGGGTAGGGCCTGGGTGGGGTTGTGTTCAGTGCAGACTCAATGGGCCTCTTTCTGCACTGTAGGGTCTATGATTCTATGTGCTTCCCATCCAAAGCACCCATCAGTATTGAGTATTTCACCTCTCCATTGGCTAGCTGTTCATTGCCTCTGTCACTATTGACCTGTATTGTCCCTGCCTGTTTTAGCTCCTGCCCACTTCTTTTGCTGTATCTTTCCACTCTCTCTGCCTTTTCAAACCCTGAATGATAAATTCTAATTGGTCTGAATAATACATATACAATGTACCGAGAGGTTAACTAGTATTTGTTCGAAAAAATGTTTTCTGTACCGGGGAAAATTGTTATTCTTTACCTTTCAGTTTCATAAACAGACCTTGAGTTCTTCAGTGATGCCTCACCCAGCGACTGCACCTTTTGGACTGAAAAGAATGAGGTTAGCAGGGCCTCAGGCTTTTGATAAAGGAGAGATTAGTGCTTTACAGCAAAGTGAAGGGTTACTGGAGAAGATAATCAAACAGGCTAAACACATCTTTTTGAGACGTAGGTAAGTAATGCTAGAGTGAATTGTGTAAGTTGGAAAGTAACATATCTGTGTTAAAAAGTTAACAGTTATGCTGGTAATGACATAGATAATGGTGTATTACTAATTACAGTGTTGCACCCGAGGGAGGGAGTCTAGGAGTTATGTACCCACTCTGTAACCTGTTTAGATGTAGTACTATTAAACAAGTGTTAAGCAGAGTATGTCTACAGTCTGCCTAAGAACAAAGTACCATGAAGAACGTACCTCAATATCCTTGGAAAATGCCAGGAGCAATAGATTTTGCTGTTACATATTTCATTATAAATCACTTGAATATATTCTTCAGGTTAGTGACAGAAATAAGGTTGAACTTAATAGAGGTTATAGTTAGATCTTGAAAAATATCTAAATAACTTTCCGGGTGTAGAAGAAATGGTAGCAATACACTAGAGATCAAGACTGCACAAGTATTTGTGCAGAATTATTCAATTTATTGTTCAGCAGCACAAAATTTTCATTTATACAGTACCTTTTTCAAAAATATCCCAAGCAACTACTTATTTTACTGTATTCTTTGGCTATAGGGGGCAATTTAACAATCAGAGATTCAATCAAAGGTTTATGCTTTTAATTTCAGAACTGCCTGGACAATTGATAGCTTGGCCAGTCGTATCGAGGATCCACAGATACAAGCTCATTGGTCAAATATTAATGATGTGTATGAGTCTAGTGTCAAAGTGTTAATAACCTCTCAAGGCTATGAGCAGATTTGCAAGTGAGTACTGATGGAGTGGATGCAATGTTAACAGTTACTGTATTTCTCAAGCCAGTGCTCCCCACATTTGTGTTTTTGTAACTTCTTACACTTTCTATATGTGCAACTTTGAAGACTTTGATAAAAACCCTTGATCATCAGACTTTTGTCACCCTAAAATCCTAAATCCTTCTGATGACATTTTGGTGGCAACCAGCACATGAATCATCCCCTTTTAATTGTCCCATTGTGTGATTTTAATATGTAACTTTTGGCAAGAAATATTTTATGTACACACATGAATTAAAAGCAGGAATAGGCCTTTTGGCCTCAGGAGACTGCTCTGCTATTCAATAAGATCATGGCTGATCTGATTATAACCTTAATTTTACATTCCTGCTTTCCCCAGATAACATTTCACCCCCTTGCTTATCAAGAATCTATCTAGCTCTGCCTTAAAAATATTCAAAGATCTGCTTTCACTGCGTTTTGAGGAAGGGAGTTCCAGACACTCCTGACCATCTTGAGGGGAAAAAAAATTCTCTTCATCGCTGTCTTAAATGAGTAGCCCCTTATTTTTAAACATCCACTTCAAGCCCACCCTGTCAAGATCCCTTAGGACCTTAAAGATTTCAATCAGGTCACCTCTTACTCTTGTAAACTCTGGAGGAGACAAGCCTAGCCTGCCCAACCTTTCCACTTGAAACAACCCACCCATTCCTAATATAAGTCTAGCAAACCTCCCCTGGATTGTTCTTTTAATGCATTATTCCTTAAATAAGGAGACTAACAATGTATACAGCACTCCAGATGTGGTCTCAGCAATTATCTGTAAACTGAAGCATAACCTCACTACTCTAGAAATCAGTTCCTTTCAGAATAAATGATAATGTTCCATTAGCTTTCCTGATTACTTCCTGTACCTGTGAACTATCCTTTTGAGAGTCAAGCACTAGGAAACCTGGATTCGTCTGAATTTCGGAACTCTGAATCTCGGAACTTTGCATCTCTCAAGTTTGTTTCTTATTTATCTGTTTGTTTATTATTTTAGTTGGCATTAATTATCTGTTTTAAGATTTTCACCAATCTAACTATCTTGTTTCCCCCAATACCATACAAATAAAATATTTGATTTATTTTATTCCTTGCATTTTCAGCATTTGAAATTCATTAGAATTTTAACTTTGTATACCTCAAAGGTACAGTTCCAAAAAAAATTGAACTTCTGTATTGATGTGATTTTTTTCACTCCCTTTGTTTAAGGTCAATTCAGCTACAGTTGAATATTGGTGTTGAACAAATTAAGGTGGTGCACAGAGATGGAAGAGTAATTACGTTGTCCCACCAGGAGCAGGAATTGCAAGACTTCCTTCTATCCCAGGTAACTTGATGAGGGGAAACAACATAATCAGGGGCAGTTAGAAACTTCCAAACCCATGAATAAGTAGGTCATGATGAATGGAATAAAATAATATGGAAAGGCATCTGTTCTGAAGGGAGCTGAGGGACCTTTTTAATGTGGAAATTGCAATGATACCAGTTTGCTTTCAATTCATCATATAGTATCACATTTGCACATTCATAAAATGACCAGACAAGGTGGGTAACAACCTGTGAACCCATTCAATATCCCTGATGGCAGGCAGTACGAGAATTTCCTGGTCCACCATTCTGCAGAAGGTGGCAAACCGCTGCAGTACTTTGCCAGTCCATGGTAATGCAGTCCATTACCATGGACTAGTGCCATCTTAGGGCATGGTACCTGGAGGAAATATAGCGTATTGTTTAGATCTATTGGCTATTACTGTCTTAAACCAAAATCATAAACTGCATTTCTGATGCTGGCAGTATCAATTTTATGTTATATTGTAATAATGTGTAATTTTGTATATTTTCAAATATATAACCTCTAATGTGCATTGCTATTTTCTGTACTTGATTTTGCGGTCATGTTTTTGCATATATGCATAAATTGCACTTTTGAGAATTTCAAGTAAATTAAAACTGCCTGTAGTATTGGAACATAGGAATTGTCAAATGCCTTCTGGAAGTTTAGATATATCACATCCATAGGCTCCCTATTAATCACCTTGCTGACTATGTCCTCAAATAACTCGAGCAACTTTGTCAGGCATGACTTTCCCTTCATAAAACCATGCCGACAATGATGGATTGAGCTTTGTCTTTTCAAATGCTCAGTCATTTCCTCAGTGATTTTTGATTCCAGCAATTTCCCATCACAGGTCAAGCTAACTACATTTTACCTCTCTCCTTTTTTGCATAGGGGGCATCACATTAGCATGTTTCCAATCCACCAGAACCTTACTAGAATTCAAGAAATTTTGAATTGTTGCAACCAATGCATCCACTATTTCTGCTGCCATTTCCTTTAATACCCTAGAATGCAGGCTATCAGGTCCCGGAAACTTATCTGCCATTAATCCCATTAGTTTACTGCTTATCTTTTCCCTAGTGATGGTTATTGTACCAAGTTGCTCTGCATTAACTACAGTTTTTGGAAAGTCTTCATTATTTTCCACTGTGAAAACAGAGGCAAAATATTGCTTCTGCCATCTGTGTTCCTCATTAATACCTCATCAGTATCGTCCTCCAAAGGACCAACGTTTATTTTAGCTATACTCTTCCTCTTTATATACTTGTAGAAGTTTTTGGTATCTGTTTGTTTTCTGCTAGTTTCCTTCTGTAGTTCACCTTGGCTCTTTTGATTCTATTTTTAGTAGCCATTTGCTGAATCTTTAAAGTTCATCCAATCCTCAGCTTGCTACTAGCTTTGGTAGTTTGGTATGCTCTAGGTTTTGTCTTTATGTCCTCTTTAACTTACTTGACATGTTTTTATTCCTTTCATAATTCCTCTTCCTCTCAGGAATATACTTGAGAAGTATTCAGTATCTTCCTGAACATCTGCCATTATTCCTCAGTTATTTGTGCCCAGTTTACTTGGGCCAACTCTTGCCTCAGTTCCTTTGGCTCTGGTTATCAAAATGCAGGATACAGTTCTACATGCTTTTGTTTTTGGAGCTTTCATAACACAGCTATAGGCATGTAATTTTATTTAGTTATTTACAATTTCTCATTTTTTAAAAATCTGCTTGCTGATAAATCTGTCATTCGAGTTCTGATTCCTTCCTTGTTTGAAGGCTTAAATGTGATGTCTGGACCTGAACACCCAGTCCTAATTTTCCTGCTTTTGTTTATAATCAATACCTTGTCCCTCAGCTGTTGAGGTGCTTTAGTTTTCATAGTCATAAACATCAGGTTGTGTTTGGAATTCCCAAAGTATTGAATCTAATTGATAGTTCCATGCATTTTGAAAGATATTTAAAGCTAATTTGCTTCGTGGTGTGTTCTATGCTGATAAAAATACTGCCTGCAATTTTTTTATTGAGGATAGAAATGTATTTTTCATGTTATGTAAAATGTAGCTTATTATATTGTCCTTAATTTCACAACACTTGAAATACTGTACACAAAATGGACAGTTTGTAACAAATCTTTTCTCTATAATTTTGAGGCATGGGACTGAATGTATGAGGCACAGACAGTGTCAAGTTCTATCCAGACATTAGTGAAGCGCCTGAGGCCTATGTTCTTATCTCAGTTTTGCTGTGGATTTTGATTTTTAAAGATTGATTTGCTGCCTTTTAGAACGGTTTAAAAGGTTTCATAGCGCACATACCTGTAGTATGTTTTGTTGCAGAGAGTGAATGTTACATTTGTATCTGCAAGTAGGATCTTTGGATAATCAACTTCTAAGAGATATGATCTTTTTATTTTGGTGTGTTTAACAGATGTCGCAGCATCAGGTTCATGCAGTTCAGCAGTTGGCCAAAGTAATGGGATGGCATCTATTGAGCTTCAGCAACCATGTGGGCCTGGGTCCAGTGGAGAGTATTGGAAATGCTTCCGCCATAACTGTGGCTTCACCCAATGGCGAGTATTCAATTTCAGGTAAGTGTATCTTAAGAATAAAGTTCCTGCACAGTGAATGATCAATCAACTTGTTTAGAGGCAAGTATGGATCCTCCTTCAGTGTTAAGTGCATTTTTGAATGAAACTCGATGAATTCTTGTATTCATTTTGTTTTCACTTCCACAAAATGGCCAGAAGAAGAATGTGAGCTTAGCTATGGTTGCTAGTTCAAAACTAGTGACTGTGGCTTCAGTCATAATAGATTAGACGCAAGAGCAATAGACCGTCTGCTGCAATGATTTAAGCTCATGTTTCCTGTTAAAATGATTATTAAAATTAATACGAGTAACAAATGTTTAATTGTGTTTCCACATTTCACTTGACCATGATAGCATACTAACTGATAATTAGTTCTGTGAGGAGGAAGAAAACTAAGCAATCTTTTCAAATGGTCCCAATTATATTCACAAATGAGGTGTGATTATTTATAAAACTCCCTTTCTGATGCCATTTTTTTTTTTTAAACAGTACGGAATGGGCCTGAAAGTGGCTGTAAAGTGGTGGTGCAGTTTCCTAGAAGTCAGTGCAAAGACCTTCCCAAGAGTGATGTAATGCAGGACAATAAATGGAATCACCTTCGAGGACCATACAAAGAAGTATTGTGGAATAAGATGGAAGGACGCAACTTTGTTTATAAAATGGAACTGTTAATGGCAGCTCTTGCTCCCTGCCCATAATTTTAATGGCTTTGTATACCTCCAAGGCAGAAGTTTCTCCAGACTGTTCCACTAAATTCTGAGCAATAGGATTTAAATTTAAAACCTCAGCAGAAAAATGTAGGTTTTGTGTTGCTGAGATTTCCAAAATATTGACATATACCTAACAGCTTCCAAATGTTGTCTCCAGTTGCTCATTTCCTGAGATAGATGTAATTTTGAACTTTTCATTTTTGTATAGCAGTTTTTATTGTCTGTAAATAAAATAAACTTGTATTTCAATTGCAGATTTTCACTTCACTGAAAGATCCTGAATCATAGTGTCTGGAAACTGAAATGTTAATATCTTCTGATCACAGCAGCAGGAACACTATTCATGAAGGATAGTTGAATTAAACATTTGTTTACTTTTTTCCTTTAGAATAGTTCCTCAAAATACAAGTTGTACTCAAGGAGGTTTTGCTGACAATATAAATGGGTGCTACACAAGAGCAGTTGTCACCACCTTGCCCGAAAGCAGGTTCTTGCTGACTATTTGCTAAATAGTTGGGGACCGGAGGGAGGAGGGTGCGGACCAAATGCCTCAGCCTCTCAATCTGCATAACAGGTTTGAGGTTCTTGCTTCCAGTGTGGACAAGAACGAGGGCTGTGAGCTTGGTGAGCAAACTGCACACGGTACAGTGATGCAGACACAGGTCATAGGCAAAGAGAAGGTGAAAAGGAACGTAGTAGTAATTGGGGATAGTGTGGTTAAGGGTATTGACACTGTCTTTTGTCACAATGACAAAGTGCACAGAAGGGTGTGTTGTCTGCCTGGTGCTCGGGTCCAGGATGTCGCATCTGGGCTGCAGAGGAACCTGGAGTGGGAGGGTGAGAACCCGGTCGTTGTAGTACATGTGGGTGCCAACGACGTAGGCAAAATGCGAACTGAGGATCTGGGGAGGGAGTTTGAAAAGCTGGGAATGGAATTAAAAAGTAGAACAGACAAGGTGGTTATCTCCGGACTACTGCCTGAACCGAGTGCAGAAGGGCATAGGGTTGATAAGATTAAGGAAGTGAATGGGTGGCTCAGGGATTGGTGTAGGAGGAATGGGTTTGAATTTATGGGGCATTGGCATCAGTATTGGGGTAGGCGGGACCTGTTCAGGTGGGTTTGGTCTGAACCGTGCTGGGACCAGAGTCCTGGCTAATCGTGTAAATAGGACTGTAGGTAGGACTTTAAACTAATTGTGGGGGGGAGGGTGCGAGGGTAGGTGACATTACAGAGTCTAAAGTAAAGGAGAGGGTGCAGGTAAGGGGGGAGGCCAAGGATGTCCCAATAATAAAAGGAGTAGGGGGTGTGAGTATGGTTGGTGGCGTTCTGGCAAATAGGGTACAGGTGAAGGCTGGGATGAAGGCACTTTATCTGAATGCACGAAGCATTCAGAATAAAGTGGATGAGCTGGTGGCGCAGATCAGCACAAATGGATATGATCTGGTGGCCATTACAGAGACGTGGCTGCAAGGTGACAGGGACTGGGAGCTGAATGTTCAGGGGTATCAAGTGTTTAGGAAGGAGGAAAAAAGGGCTCTGCTGATTAAGGATAGCATCAGGGTGGTAGTATGGGATGATATACGAACCAAAGAGCAGAACGTGGAATCGTTGTGGGTGGAGATTAGGAACAGCAAAGGGAGGAAGACGCTGGTGGGTGTCGTCTATAGGCCCCCAAATAATGATCTGGAGGTAGAGCGGGCTGTTAACGCGCAAATAAATGCGGCATGCAGGAATGGAACGGCGGTAATTATGGGGGATTTCAATTTACATATTGATTGGTCGACCCATGTTGGACGTGGTGGGCTTGAGGAGGAGTTTTTGGAATGCTGCCAGGATAGTTTCCTCGAACAGTGTGTGTTGGAGCCGACGAGGGAGCGAGCTATCTTGGATCTGGTGTTATGTAATGAGGTGGGTAGAATTAGGGACCTTGTGGTGAAGGATCCTCTTGGGAAGAGTGATCATTGTATGGTGGAGTTTCTGATGCAGATGGAGGAAGAGAAAGTGGACTCCCGGACTTGTGTCCTTTGTTTGAACAGAGGGGAGTATGGTAGGATGAGAGGAGAATTGGCGAATGTTGATTGGGGGAGTGTGTTGGAAGGTAGGTCTGCTGAGGAACAGTGGAGGACCTTTAAGGAGATCTTTCTTGGTGCTCAGCAGAAATTTATTCCGATGGTTAAAAAGGATTGGAGGAGGAGAGGTAATCAGCCGTGGATAACGAAGGAGGTGAAGGAAAGTGTTAAATTAAAAGCGGATGCGTTTAGAGTAGCTAAGAGTAGTGGGCGAGAAGAGGATTGGGAGAGGTTTAAATGTCAACAAAGAATGACAAAGAAATTGATAAAGAAGGGTAGGATAAACTATGAAGCTGGGCTAGCGCTTAATATAAAAAAAGCAAGAGTTTTTATAAGTACGTAAAAAGGAAGAGGCTGGCTAGGGTGAACGTTGGACCCTTAGAGGATGAGAGGGGGGACTTAGTGGTAGGGGATGGGGAAATGGCTGAGGCCCTGAATAACTTTTGTTTCGGTCTTCATGGAGGAGTACGTGAGTAATTTGCCGGGTGTTAGCGATGGAAAGATGGTAGGAGTGGAGGGCCTGAATGACATTATTGTTACTAGAGAGGCGGTGCTCGACAGACTGGAGGGACTGATTGTGGACAAGTCCCCAGGACAGGATGGAATGCATCCAAGGGTTCTGAAGGAAATGGCGGAGGTGATAGTGGATGCCTTGGTGATTATTTTCCAAACATCGCTGGATTCTGGGGAAGTGCCGAAAGATTGGAAAACGGCTAATGTTACGCTGTTGTTTAAGAAGGGTGGCAGGCAAAAGGCGAGGAATTATAGGCCGGTTAGTTTAACGTCTGTTGTAGGAAAAATGTTAGAATCCGTGATCAAGGAGAAAATTGCGAGGCATCTGGAGGAGAATTGTTTGGTAGAGCAGACGCAGCACAGTTTCGTTAAGGGGAAGTCGTGTCTGACAAACTTATTGGAGTTCTATGAGGATTTGTCTAGGGCGGTGGATAGAGGAGAGCCGGTGGATGTGGTCTGTCTTGATTTTCAGAAGGTGTTTGACAAGGTGCCTGGCAAGAGGTTATTGCAGAAGGTCAGGGGGCATGGAGTTGGGGGTAGGGTGTTAGCGTGGATAGAGGATTGGCTGTCAAATAGGAGGTAGAGAGTGGGGGTCAATGGGTGCTATTCGGATTGGCGGTTGGTGACTAGTGGAGTGCCCCAGGGGTCGGTGCTGGGGCCTCAGTTATTTACCATTTATATAGATGATCTGGAGGAGGGAACCGAGTGTATGGTGTCGAAATTTGCTGCTGACACCAAGATTGGGGGAACGGCAAATTGTGCGGAGGGTGTGGAGAGTCTGCAAAAGGATCTAGATAGGCTGGGCGAATGGGCCAGGAACTGGCAAATGGAATTTACTGTTGGCAAATGTGATGTTGTCCACTTTGGTAGGAATAATGGTAGGAAGGACTATTACTTACGTGGCGAAAAACTGCAGCATACGACGGTGCAGAGGGACCTCGGGGTCCTTGTGCATGAGTCGCAAAAACCCAGCCTGCAGGTGCAGCAGGTGGTCAGGAAGGCAAATGGGATGCTGGCCTTCATAGCGACGGGGATTGAGTATAAAAGTAGGGAGGTCTTGCTGCAGCTGTATAGGGTACTGGTGAGGCCGCAGCTGGAGTACTGTGTGCAGTTTTGGTCGCCGCACTTACGCAAGGATATTTTGGCCTTGGAGAGAGTGCAGAGGAGGTTTACTAGGCTGATTCAGGAGTTGAGGGGGTTGAACTATGAGGAGAGGCTGAATAAACTAGGCTTGTACTCATTAGAGTTTAGAAGAATGAGGGGAGATCTCATTGAGACGTATAAGATGTTGAATGGGATGGATAGGATAGAGGTGGAGAGGCTCTTCCCGCTCAGAAAGGACAGTAGGACGAGAGGGCACAGCCTCAGGATAAAGGGGGGGTGGTTTAGAACGGAGTTAAGGAGGAACTTCTTCACTCAAAGGGTGGTGAATCTCTGGAATTCTCTGCCTGTTGAAGTGGAGGCTGCCTCGCTCAATATTTTTAAGACGCGGGTTGATAGGTTTTTGATAGGCAAGGGGATTAAGGGTTATTGGGAGAGGGCGGGAATGTGGAACTGAGCCACGACAGATCAGCCATGATCTTATTGAATGGCGGGGCAGGCTCGAGGGGCTAGATGGCCTATTCCTGCTCCTATTTCTTATGTTCTTAAAGCAGGGCAAAGTGATGTTTTATTTAAAAGGAGGCAAGCCCTAAGTTATCCTCAGTTGGAAAGGGAATGGAACTCTGCCATTATCCTTAATCTGATCCACAAGAACATCATCTACTAATAAAAGGGAACTCCCTCTTACTAAAAATGTGATAATTGATTAAAAACCTTGAAGTTAAATGATCCTTGAACAATGGTGCTCGATTCTCTCTCCATTGATGCCATCGGACCTGCTGAGTTTCTCCAGCATTTTCTGGTTTTGTTTCAGATTCTGGCATCTGCAGTATTTTGCCTTTGTCGCAATAGGTAATGTTCAGAGTTGAAGCTGAGATGCAAAATATAGTTTAAAAATGCAAGCAGCATTTCTTCCATTACATGTAAAGAGTAATAAAAGACAGCAGGACTTTGTAAAGATAAAAATGAATTGCAAAGTATTGTTGGATGGCAATTTCCCCATCCCCTACCACTAGGTCCCCTTTCTCATCCTCTAAAGGACCAACGTTCACCCTAGCCAGCCTCTTCCTTTGTATATATTTATAAAAACTCTTGCTATCCTTTTTTATATTAAGCGCTAGCCCAGCTTCATAGTTTCTCCTACCCTCCTTTATCAACTTCTTTGTCAATCTTTGTTGACATTGAAACCTCTCCCAATCCTCTTCTCGCCCACTGCTCTTAGCTACTCTAAATTCCTCCGCTTTTAATTTAACACTTTCCTTCACATCCTTCGTTATCCACGGCTTATTACCTCCCCTCCTACGGTCCTTTTTGACCATCGGAATAAATTTCTGCTGAGCACCAAGAAAGATCTCCTTAAAGATCCTCCACTGCTCCTCAGCAGACCTACCTTCTAACGCGCTCCCCCAGTCCACATTCGGTAAAATGTTAGAATCCGTCATTAAGGAGGAAATTGCAAGGCATCTTGAAGGGAATTGCTTGATAGAGCAGACGCAGCACAGTTTCGTTAAAGGGAAGTCGTGTCTGACAAATTTACTGGAGTTCTATGAGGATGTGTCTAGGGCAGTGGATAGAGGAGAGCCGGTGGATGTGGTCTTTCTGGATTTTCAGAAGGCGTTTGACAAAGTACCTCAAGAGGTTATTGCAGAAGGTCGAGGGACATGGAGTTGGGGGTAGGGTGTTAGCGTGGATAGAGGATTGGTTGTCAAATAGGAGGCAGAGAGTGGGGGTCAACGGGTGCTATTCGGATTGGCGGATGGTGACTAGTGGAGTGCCCCAGGGGTCGGTGCTGGGGCCTCAGCTTTTTACCATTTATATAGATGATCTGGAGGAGGGAACCGAGTGTAGGGTGTCGAAATTTGCGGATGACACCAAGATTGGGGGAACGGCAAATTGTGCGGAGGGTGTGGAGAATCTGCAGAAGGATCTAGATAGGCTGGGCGAATGGGCCAGGAAATGGCAAATGGAATTTAATGTTGGCAAGTGTGAGGTGGTCCACTTTGGTAGGAATAATGGTAGGAAGGACTATTACTTACGTGGCGAAAAACTGCAGCAGGCGACGGTGCAGAGGGACCTTGGGGTCCTTGTGCATGAGTCGCAAAAACCCAGCTTGCAGGTGGTCAGGAAGGCGAATGGGATGCTGGCCTTCATAGCGAGGGGGATTGAATATAAAAGTAGGGAGGTCTTGCTGCAGCTGTATAGGGCATTGGTGAGGCCACAGCTGGAGTCCTGTGTGCAGTTTTGGGCGCTGAACCTGCGCAAAGATATTTTGGCCTTGGAGGGAGTGCAGAGGAGGTTTACTAGGCTGATACCGGAGTTGAGGGGGTTGAGCTATGAGGAGAGGCTGAATAAACTAGGCTTGTACTCGTTAGAGTTTAGAAGAATGAGGGGAGATCTCATTGAGACGTATAAGATGATGAATGGGATGGATAGGATAGAGGTGGAGAGACTCTTCCCGCTCAAAAAAGACAGTAGGACTAGGGGGCACAGCCTCAAGATAAAGGGGGGGCGGTTTAGAATGGAGTTGAGGAGGAACTTCTTCACTCAAAGGATGGTGAATCTCTGGAATTCTCTGCCTGTTGAAGTGGTGGAGGCTGCCTCGCTAAATATTTTTAAGATGCGGGTTGATGGGTTTTTGATAAGAGAGGGGATTAAGGGTTATGGGGAGAGGGCGGGAAAGTGGAACTGAGCCACGACAGATCAGCCATGATCTTATTGAATGGCGGGGCAGGCTCGAAGGGCTAGATGGCCTACTCCTGCTCCTATTTCTTATGTTCTTATGTAAGATTGTGATGACACTATAAACTTGAAACTTTTTAATGCATGATTTGGGACCCTCAAGATCATGGCTTTGGATTGAAGGACACTGAAGTCTTGCTATCTTAATTTGAAATGAGGAAATATGTAGATTGAAGAAAGATGTTGGGCAGAATTTTAACTGCCAAATATAGGTATGGGTACAGGAGTCAAAGTAGTGCTGGGTTAGGACTGCAACATAAGAACATAAGAAATAGGAGCAGGAGTAGGCCATCTAGCCCTTCAAGCCTGCCCTGCCATTCAATAAGATCATGGCTGATCTGTCGTGGCTCAGTTCCACTTTCCCGCCCTCTCCCCATAACCCTTAATCCCCTCGCTTATCAAAAACCCATCAACCCGCGTCTTAAAAATATTTAGCGAGGCAGCCTCCACCACTTCAACGGGCAGAGAATTCCAGAGATTCACCACCCTTTGAGTGAAGAAGTTCCTCCTCAACTCCATTCTAAACCGCCCCTCCTTTATCTTGAGGCTGGGCCCCTAGTCCTACTGTTCTTTCTGAGCGGGTAGAGTCTCTCCACCTCTATCCTATCCATCCCATTCATCATATTATATGTCTCAATGAGATCTCCCCTCATTCTTCTAAACTCTAACGAGTACAAGCCTAGTTTATTCAGCCTCTCCTCATAGCTCAACCCCCTCAACTCTGGCATCAGCCTAGTAAACCTCCTCTGCACTCCCTCCAAGGCCAAAGTATCCTTGCTCACTTGTGACCCTGCTCACTTGTGTTTAACCTGGGCTGGTTTGCAAGTAGATGGGGAACTGTCAGAAACCTCCCGGGTAAATAATTTCAGTATTCAAAGAAGCAATTAATTGGGAATTTGACCCAGCATTCTGGCCCTTGAACCTCTTGGGGCACTGTCCAGGTTCAAAGGATCAATACTTCTGCTGCCCACTTATTTGACTACACCAATCCTTAGTTGGAGAGACTAGTCTCTTTATCCTGTTCTTGGTAAATGGCCCTCATGTTAGTCCCTTGCATCATGCAAGAGAACTTCCAAAATAAGCGTCTGAAACCCATAGCGCAGCCTTATCAGGTCATCTTTCCATTCTTGTGATTGTTGAAGCCTCAGGATTCATTATCCATTTCTTCCATTCTGAACACTGTCAGTGTTCCTTTAGCTACAAATCCTTCCTTTAACACATTCCGTGCAGTTTCCTGCCTCTCCTTCCTGATTAGTTGGGACACCAAAAACAGAATACCAATACTAAGACTAAGCTAAAGAGCCATAGCAAAGCCCACTGACAGCAAATTGGTTCCTGACTTCCCATTGATTTCGCCACTCTGGCTCTGCATAGCTAAAAATGGTCCACTGATTTCTCCACTTCTTGTCAACTGCATTTTCGTCAACCTAAATATTCTCTATCCCCTTAAATTGCTTCAATGCAGCATGAGTACATATGCATATAAATTGCAATGGCTGGAAAGTAATTGAGCTGCTGCATTTAGAATAAAAATACTGCAAGGAAGGTTTGCCAGTGTTTCACATCTTAGCACTAGAAAATTAGTCCCAACAGGATACCTATTTCTAGTTATGAATTTAATTTATATTCACACATTTTCAGCATTTAGATAGGCAAGCTTAAATAAATATTGAATTTGCTTTGTATGCATGACATCTTCAAGTAATTTTCCCAAACTTCCAGTTTTTTGGGATATTACAACATGGGTACAGACAGTAAAAGCAAACTGACTTTGTGTTTTGCTGCAGCTGGTTAACCGTAAGTAAGCTGTTCATTTATGGTTAGTCAGCCAGGCTGAGTTCTGTCATCACCTATTCAGTAAACTCCAACTGATGGCAGTTGACATTAGAGAACTTTGCTGATTTTCTCCCTCTTTTTCCAAGGGCAATCGTTAAAACATAAAGTTTGTTTATTAGTATCACAAGTAGGCTTACATTAATTCTGCAATAAAATGAAAATCTGCTAATCACCACACTGCCATGCCTGTTCAGGTACACTGAGGGAGAAATTAGCTTGGCCGGTGCACTTTACCAGTGCCTCTTTCAGACAGTGGGAAGACACCAGAGCACCTGGAGGAAACCCAGGCAGACACTGGGAGAATGTGCAAAGTCTGCACAGACAGTGACCCAAGTTGGGAATTTACCTGGGTCTCTGGTACTGTGAAGCAGCACTATTAATCACTATGCCCCCCTTCAAATAAATCATCTAAAGTATAGTACTATTTCATCTAATGTCAGAGTCCTGTGTGTTGAAGGAACTTTGCATTTGGGAAGTGGAGTACCTGAGAAGCAGATTGTAAATCAGTGAAGACAGATGAAAAGTTCATTATGGGGGTAAGGATGGGCTGACAGTGTACTTGTAAAGCAATAATCAGCATTTAATATCTTAAGGCAGATTAAAAATGAGCTGATATAGTATTCTGTTCAAAAAGATGTGAGCTTTGCCTTCCAGCTAGAGATCGATCAACTAAATCGCAGTAATCAAAAATATAATGGAATAATTAATCAGAAGAAAATGGAAAATGCCATGAGGAAAATAACTTGTTAATCACAGCAACTGATTTCAAAATTAGTGGATATTGAAAGTATGATCTGATCGGTACATGTAGGTGAGTATGGCGGCAGTTGTGGCCCAATAGCTGTACTTATAGCTCTAAAGTTAAACATTTGTGGATCAGTCATACAATTCAGTCTGGTACTTCAGTGAAGTACTGAGGCAGTGTTGCTGTGGTGCCGGTGTTATCTTCAGCTCTTTGTTCTTTTGAATTATCTGGTCATATATCTTATTGCAATTTTGCAGTGTGAAAATCAACTGCCATGTCTCCAACATTGCACCAATGACTACACTTCAAGCAGTCAAGTATTTGGAATGTCCTAAGGTTATGAAAGAAACTATTCAGATCTTCTGAAGAAAATTCGAGCAGCTTTGTACTTGCATTATGAACAAATGCATGGTATGGCATATGGTGATTACATTTAGCAGCCACCTCTACTCCATGGACTAGATGGAATTTGGCAAGAGGAAAGTGACACCGAGTGATCATTGATCTATCACGCTCTACGTCTAGCTGCATGTCTAATTAATGCAGCAGTAAACAGCAAATTGGGTTACTCTTTGTGTTTTAAGGTTGTCCTACTATACATGCCATCTTGCCAGTGTTGTACACCACTTCATCCAATGCCATCTTTTTGGTTGCAAATTGAATTTCCTGTATATATGTATGCAAATCACTGAAATTTAAATTTCCAAAACCTGCTGGAGCTGTACAGAGCTCTGCAGTCAACTCTTGAAATGCTGGGTACAGCTCCTACATTATAAAGTGGGTTTAAAGGCAATGCAGGTAGAGTGATGAGGCTGATCCCAAAGTCAGAGAACGAGGGTCTGCAAAATGCCTAGAGAAAAAGAGAGCTCTCCTAAGGAGACATATAAGATATTAAATAATACAAAGAAGGTAAACCCCTTAATACTTTCAGGTATATAAACAAGGTTAGCAGGATTCAGGATGATGAAGTTGAGTTTACAACAGGTATCAAGTGTCCTTCTGCAAAGAGGGTAATTGTAAAAAAGTGTTGTAGGGCAGGATTTTCCAGCCATGCTTGCCTCAAAACTGAAAATGGGATGGGAAAACTCTTCTTCTGCCCCTCCCCCGGTGATGTGGGAATTGTGCTCTGGAAGGATGGGAGCAAGAGCATTACGTGGCATTCATTTAAATCTTTCATGAAGTTATAAAAATCAAGTGTAATTTACTGCTAAAGCATAATATATGCCCAAAACAAACAAAAATTGTGAATACATTTTTAATTTTTTAGTCCTGCAACTAATTGAATTAAAGTTGAATAAGCCAATTATAGCCCTCTGCTACTTTACATAAACAACAGATGAGTTAACATGGGAAAGCAGATAATTCTGGGCCATAATTTCAATCTAGCGATAGAAAGCCATGGCTTGCTAAAAGGTTTTGCGCACTTACCTGCGTTCAAAAATCATGTCTAACTTCCAGTTGAGCCGCAGTCTTTGGCTTTCAGCAGGAAAATCTCCGTAGGCCCCAGCACAGTGCAAGAGAAGTCCAGCCAGATGACGAGGCCAGATTGTGAACACCCTTTGAAGTCTATCTTTAAACAGCAGTCTTAAAGTGAAAACAGCGAGATCAAAAGGATTCCATGCTATTGTAAAGGTATGTTGATTTTTTTTGGATTTTGTTTTATATTATTTCTTTTAAGCATTTAATCCAATTATTGACTCAGAATTCTGACTGCATAAAGAGGCCATTTGGCCCATCTAATCCACACTGACACTCTGACAGACTATCTTACCCAGACCCTCACTCCTGCCTTATCCCCGTAACATTTACCAAGGCTGATCCACCTAACCAGCACATCTTTGGACTGTGGGAGGAAACTAGAGTACAGAGAGGAAACTGGAGCACCAGGAGGAAACCCATGCAGGAGATTGTCTATGTGGAGTTTGCACAATCACCCAAGGCTGAAATTGAACCTGGGTCCCTGACACTGTGAGGCAGCACTGCTGACCACTCTACCACCATGTTGCTTATTTAAAGTGTATTTTTTAAATTTCATTTTAATGCTTGAAGATGAGGATTATTTAATATGTATAAATGAACATTAGTTTTGTTTTAATTTAGAATACGGAAATTGAAATTGTAATTGAGAAGGAGTGAAGTCAGAACTTCTCAGACCATGATTTAGAGACTTTATTGCATAAGGTTAAGCAAAGAAGAGTTTGTATTTTGGGCTGTGGAAAATCTAAACCCCCAAGTCTATATCATTAGTTTCTTCTGCCTTTTTTTACTTCAATTATGTTATTCATTTAGAATGATCTCATGTTTAAACAATATTTTGATGTTTCAATAAAACATTTGTAGAATTTTGTGAAGTTTAATGGAAAACATTTATTAGCAAAAATGATGTAATGAAACTTGGATACCGTGCTAACATTTAACTAAACATTTAATCTTAGCAGCTGCACTATGACATTTTATTTAATTGCCTCATATTTTCATATTTGTTGCAATAAAATACATTTTGTCTTTTTAATGATCAATACAATTTTTTTTACTTTAACACAATGGTTCTGTCGTCTCTGTAAACAAGGAGGTAAAGGAGGGAGGGATGTGAGGAAATTGGAGGGATCAGAAATTCAGAAATGGAGGAGACTATATTCTTGACTTTGTCCGACAGGTATGAGACACTTGCCTCCTGTGTGGATGAGGAAAAGGACTGTAGGGATGATGAGCTAACCAACCATTGTACCATGGACAGGAGGCCATTCAAGAAGGGGGAGCAAAAAGAAGAGTGGCAGTGGTAGGAGATTCCATAATTGGGGGAACAGATCGCATTCTTTAAAGCAAAATAAAGAGTCCTGCATGGTATGTTGCTTACCCAATGCCAGGGTAAGGGACATCTCGAACTGGCTTGAAAGGATATTGGAGTCTGAGGAGGAGGATCCAGTTGTGGCCCAGACTGGGACAAACAACATAGACAGGAATAGGCAGGAGGATCTGTTTGGGGAATATCAGGAATTAGGAATCAAATTGAAGGGTCTTCAAGGGTTATAATCTCTGGGTTATTACCTGAACTACATGCAAATTGGCAAAGAGAGAAGATTAGGGAGGTAAATACATGGCTAAAGGAGTGGTGTGGAAAGGGGGTGTTCCATTTTCTGGGGCACTGGCATCAGTATTGGAACAGGAGAGAAATGTACCGATGGGAAGGGCTCCACCTGAACTGATCTTGGACCAGAATCCTAGTGGAAAAGCTAAATAGGGAAGTCACCTTTTAAACTAAAAGTTAGTTAACTTTCCAGAACTAGCCATAGAGCAGAGAGTATGGAACTGGCAGGAATAAAACTTCAGGCACAGCAGATAAAGGGGCAAAAATGGGAAGAGGGGGCAGTCAACACAACACTGAGGGTGCTGTACCAGTATACGGAACAAGGTAAATGAGCTGGAAGCACACATTGTAATTGGAGGGCACAATGTGGGCATCACAGAGACGTGGTGCAAGGGGAATCAGAAGTGGAATCTGAATATCTAAGAATATGTGTCCTCCTGAAAAGACAGGCAGATGGGTAGAGGAAGTGGGGTTACCTTGTTGGTAAGAAACAAAATTAAATCATTAGTGAGAACTGATATAGGGTCAGAGAGCTTAGAATCTATGTGCATAGAGTTGAGGAATTGCAAAGGGAAAAAGACACTGATGGGAGTTATGTACAGGCCTCCTAGCACTAGTCAGGATGTTGGACAGAAAATAAATCAGGAGATAGAAAAGACATGTAAGAAGGCCAATATTACAGTAATCATGGGGGATTTCAATATGTAGATAGATTGGGAAAATTAAGTTGGGAGCGGGCCCCAAGATAAAGAATTTGTGGAATGTCTATGGGATGATTTTTTTAGGAGTAGCTTGTGCTAGAGCCTCACCAGGGAACAGGCACTTCTGGATGTGGTGGTGTGAAATGAGGCAGACTCAATCAGGGAACTTAAGGTAAAGGAATCACTAGGGGGCAGTGACCACAATATGATAAAATTCACCTTGCAGTTTGGGAGGGAGATGTAGGTATCAGATATAATGGTGCTACAATTGAATAAAGGAAACCACAAGGTTATGAGGAAGGAGCTGACCAGATTTGATTGGAAAGGGAGTCTAGCAGGGTAGACTGTGGAACAGTAGTGACAGGAGGTTTGAGGATAATTCAGAAGGTACAACATAAATTCATTCCAAGGAAGAGGAAGCATGTTAAGCGGAGGACGAGGCAGACATGGCTGACTGGGGACGTCAGGGATAGCATAAAAGCAAAGGAAAGAGCATACTGTGAGGCAAGGAATAGTGGGAAACCAGAGGATTGGGAAGCTTTTAAAAACAAGCAGAGGACAACTGAAAAAGCAATAACAGAGGAGAAGATGAAAAATGAGGATAAGCTCGCTAGTAATATAAAAGAAAATTGCAAGAGTTTTTTTAGATATGTAAAAGGTAAGAGAGAGGCAAGAATGGACATTGGAGCACTGGAAAATGAGGCTGGAGAAGTAATAATGGGGGACAAAGAAATGGCAGAGGAACTGAATACATACTTTGTATCAGTCTTCATGGTGGAAGATACCAGTAACATGCCAGAGAGAGTCAGGGGCAGAGAGAAATGTAGTGACCATCACTAAGGAAAAGATGCTAGGGAAACTGAAAGGTCTGAAAGTGGATAAATCACCCAGACTAGATGGACTACACTTCAGGGTTCTGAAGGACATAGCTAAGGAGATTGTGGAGGCATTGGTGGTGATCTTTCAGGAATCACTGAAGTCAGGGATGGCAGAGGACTGGAAAAAGGCTAATATAACACCTCTGTTTAGGAGGGGAGGGAGGCAGATGGTAGGAAATTATAGGCCAATTAGCGACCTTGGTCATGGGTAAGATCTTGGAGTCTATTATTAAGGATGAAATTGCAGAGCACTTGGAAATGCATGGCAAAATAAGGCTGAATCAGCAGGGCTTCATCAAAGGGAGGTCATGTCTGACAAATCTGTTCGAATTCTTTGAGGAGGAAACCAAGAAGTTAGACAAAGGGGAGCCAGTGGATGTGATTTATTTGGATTTCCAGAAAGCCTTTGACAAGGTGCCTTACAGGAGGCTGCTAAATGAGCTAAGAGCCAATGGTGTTACAGGCAAGGGATTGGCATGGATACAAGATTGGCTGACAGACAGAAGGCAAAGAGTGGGGATAAGGGGGTCCTTTTCAGGATGACAACACGTGACTAATGGTGTTCCACAGGGGTCAGTTTTGGGATCACATCTTTTCACTCTATATATTAATGATCTGGAAGTTAGAACAGAGGGCATGGTTGCTAAATTTGCAGATGATGCAAAGATATGTACAGAGACAGGTAGTGTTGGGGAAGTGGGGAGGCTGCAGAATAACTTGGACAGGTTAGGAGAGTGGGCAAAGAAGTGGCAAATGGAATACAATGCGGGTAAATGTGAGGCTATGCACTTTGGTAAGAAGAATAGAGATGCAGACTATTTTCTAAATGGAGAAAGGTTTCGGAAATCTGAAGCACAAAGGAACTAGGAGTCCTGGTTCAGGACTCTGTTGATTTCAACCTGCAGGTTCAGTTGGCAGTTAGGAAGGCAAATTCAATGTTACCCTTCATTTTTAGAGGGCTAGAATACAAGGGCAGGGATGTACTGCTGAGGCTGTATAAGGTTCTAATCAGACGCCATTTGGAATATTGTGAGCAGTTTTGGGCCCCATACCTAAGGAAGGATGTGCTGACCTTGAAGAGGTCCAGATGTGGTTCACAAGAATAATCCCAGGAATTAAGGGTTTGTCACGTGAGGAGCAGCTGAGGAGCCTGGGTCTAAACTCGATGAGTTTAGGAAGATGAGGAGGGGATCTAATTGAAACTTATAGAATACTGAGAGGCCTGGATAGAGTGGATGTGGAGAGTATGTTTCCACTAGTAGAAGAAATTAGCACTGGAGGGCACAACCTTGGAGAGAAAGGGTGTTCCTTTAAAACTGAGATGAGGAGGAATTTTTTCAGCCAGAGGATTGTGAATCTGTGGAACTCATTGCCACAGAGGGATATGAAGGCCAGGTCATTGGGTGTCTTTAAGACAGAGATATATAGGTTCTTGATCAATAAGGAAATCAAGGGTTACGGGGAAAAGGCAGGAGAATGGGGATGAGAAACATATCAGCCATTATTGAATGGTGGTGAAGACGCAAATGGCCTCATTCTGCTCCTATATCTTATGGTCTTATGGGTAATGAGGCGAGGTGAAGGGAGTGGGAGGGGAGGGGTTGGACATTTTAATTGTACACTTTACATATAGCCAGACTTTTCTCACGATCTCTGCACGTATGTCAAAGCCTCAAGAGAATTTTAAGAAGCTAAGCTAAAAGTGTGATGTACCAGCAGTGGTGGAACATAGCTCCAGATTTTCCATCTATACTGGATTCTACATAGAACATAAGAACTCGGAGCAGGAGTAGACCATCTGGCCCCTCAAGCTTGTTCTGCCATTCAATAATATCATGGCTGATCTTTTTGTGGATTCAGCTCCACTTACCTGCTCACTCACCATAACCCTTAATTTCTTTACTGTTCAAAAATTTATCTATCCTTGCCTTAAAAACATTCAATGAGGTAGCCTTAACTGCTTCACTGGGCAGGGAATTCCACAGATTCACAACTGTTTGGGTGAAGAAGTTCCTCCTCAACTCAGTCCTAAATCTGCTTCCCCTTATTTTGAGGCTATGCCCCTAGTTCTAGTTTCACCCACCAGTGGAAACAACTTCCCTGCTCCTACCTATTCCCTTCATTATCTTAGATGTTTCCATAAGATCTCCTCTCATTCTTCTGAACTCCAGTGAGTATTGTCCTAGTCTACTCAGTCTCTCCTCATAAGCCAATCCTCTAAAATCTGGAATCAACCTAGTGAGTCTCCTTTGCACCCCCTCCAGTGCCAGTATAAGGAGTGGCCTCAACAGCACCTTATACAGCTGCAACATAACCTCGCTGTTTTTAAACTCCATCCTTCTGGCAATAAGAAACAAAATTCCATTTGCCTTCTTAATTACCTGCTGCATCTGCAAACCAACTTTTTGTGATTTATGCACAAGGGCACCCAAGTCCCTCTGCACAGCAGCATGCTGCAATTTTTCACCGTTTAAATAATTGTCCATTTTGCTGTTATTCCTACCAAAATGGATGGCCTCACATTTACCAACATTGTACTCCAACTGCCAGACTCTTGCCCACTCACTTAAACTATCTATATCCCTTTGCAGACTTTCAGCATCCTCTGCACAATTTGCTCTGCCACTCATCTTGGTGTCATCTGTGAATTTTGACACACTGCGCTTAGTCTCCAACTCCAAATCATCTATGTAAATTGTAAACAATTGCGGTTCCAACACTGATCCCTGAGGCACACCACTAGTCTCTGTTCGCCAACCAGGTAGACGCATTTACCCCCACTCCTTGCTTTCTGTTTGGTAACCAATCCTCTATCCATGCTAATACACTATCTGTAGCATCGTGCAACTTTATCTTATGCAGCAGCCTTTGGTGCAACACCTTGTCAAATGCCTACTGGAAATCCAGATACACCACATCCACAGGTTCTCCATTGTCTACTGCTGCACATGTAATGTTCTCAAAGAATTCCACCAGATTAGTTAAACATGACCTTCCCTTCATGAATCCATGCTGCGTCTTAGCAATGGGACAATTTATATCCAAATGTCTCACTATTTCTTCCTTGATGATAGATTCAAGCATTTTCCCTAACTACAGAAATTAAGCTAACCAGCCTATTTTTATCTGCATTTTGTCTATCTCCTTTTTTAAATAGTGCTGTTTTCCAAACCTTGCTGTTTTCCAATCTGTGGGAACCACTCCAGAGTCCAGCAAATTTTGGTGAATTACTATTAGTGCATTTGCTATTTCCCCCACCATCTCTTTTAATACACTGGGATGCATGCCATCAAGGCCAGGAGACCTGTCTACCTTTATCCCCATTAGCTTGCCCAACACTATTTCTTTAGTGGTAATGATAGTTTCTAGGTCCGCACCTGCCACAGCCTTCTTGTAATCAATTTTTGAACATAAGGACATAAGAAATAGGAGCAGGAGTAGACCATCTAGCCCTTCAAGCCTGCCCTGTCATTCAATAAGATCATGGCTGAGCTGTAGTGAATCAGTTCCACCTTCCCACTTTCTCCCCATAACCCTTAATTCCCTTGTCTAGCAGAAATCTATCTACCCGTGACTTAAATATATTCAACGAGGTAGCCTCCACCACTTCAATGGGCAGAGAATTCCAAAGGTTCACCACCTCCTGAGTGAAGAAGTTCCTTCTCAACTCCACTCCAAATTGCCCTCCCCTTATTTTGAGGCTGTGCCCTCTAGTTCTGCTATCCTTTCTAAGCGGGAAGAATCTCTCTACCTCATCTAGCCCCTTTATTATCTTGTACGTCTCTATAAGATCCCCCCTCAGCCTTCCAAACTCCAACGAGTACAGACCCAGTCTATTCAATCTCTCCTTATAAGCTAACCCCCTCATCTCTGGTATCAGCCTGGTGAACCCTCCCTGTACTCCCTCCAAGGCCAACATATCCCTTCGCAAATTTGGCATGTTATTTATGTCTCCCAATGCAAAGATCAACACAAAATCCCTGTTCAATGCCTCAGTCATTTTCTCATTGCCAGTTATTACATCCCTCTTGGACCAATGCTTACCTTAGCCATCCATTTTTGTTTTATATATTTGTAGAATCTTTTGCTTTCTGTTTTTATATTCTGAGCTAGTTTACTTTCATAACCCATCTTACTTTTCTTTGTAACTTTTTTCATGGCTTTCTGTTGACCTTTAAAGATTTCCCAATCCTCTAGGTTCCCATTAACCTTTGCCACTTTGGTAAGATTCCACCTATTAATTGCAATACTTATCAGCGAGATAGTTCACATCAGCTTACAAGAGGTTTGCATATGTCATCTTACGGAATACACTTTCTAAAGCATTTGAAATAGCCAAGTTGCATACTTCCCACCGTAAATGTAGAACTCATTTCATACTATATCTTAAGAGGCTTCTAAGGGTCAATGTTACATCACAGAGACTTAAAATTGGGATAATCAACACTGCTTAAAATACATAGCAAAATCCAAATGGACTTCAGCTGAAACTTATTTGAGACACCTCAGGTCCACTTTGTTATATATGAACGTACTTTTTACTGGAATTAACAGTAGTCATCACAAAATTGTAAAAAATAAATCTTTCTTTCTCCTCCTGTGCATAAACGTCTTTTAACCACATTTATGAAAATAGTGTTGGGCAAGCTAATGAGGCTAATGGTAGACAGGTCTCCTGGCCCTGATGGAATGTATCCCAGCATAATAAAAGAGATGGTGGGGGAAATAACAAATGCATTAATGGCAATTCACCAAAATTCCTGGACTCTAGAGTGGTTCCCTCAGATTGCTGGTTTGGAAAACAGCACTATTTAAAAAAGGAGATAGGTTGGTTAGCTTAACTTCTGTAGTAGGGAGAATGCTTGAATCTATCATCAAGGAAGAAATAGTGAGACATTTGGATATAAATTGTCCCATTGGTAAAATGCAGCATGGATTCATGAAGGGAAGGTCATGTTTGACTAATTTGGTGGAATTAATTTAAAGAATGCCTGCTGCCTCTACTCACTGCAGCTAGAGCAGAAAAAAGGTGTGCTAATAAATTAGCCTAAATAGTCATATTTCATCAAGGCATGTAAGCTAGTGCTTTGAGAGACTTCAGCACAGAGCTTCAATCCTCACAGCCCTTCTGGAGGTTTGAACTTGGCACGGGTTCGACATGCATGTCGTGTGTTGGGATTTCTGTACTGTCCTGACACATACTCTCCATAAGTCAGGATTTCAGTAAGAATGATGGGCCATTATTTATTTTTATTCCCTCTTTGCCCCATAGGAGGCGTCACATTCCCTCATTTTACTGAAATCAACAAGTGGAATCTTACCAAAATTTAGCAAAGGGTTGATTCCAGTGAGAAGATGGGTGTGAATCTTATCAGCAGCAGGAACCTGACGGAATATTGAGCCTCTTAACAATTTTGTCCCCCGTATTTGCGGTGGACTCTGGCTGATTAGTTTGTCCCAAAACAACTTAATCTCTGTTATCAGTGGAGAGCTCCATATTAACACCTCCTGGAACTTGTTCTAGATCCATTCTTGGAGAATGGATCTAGAAGGGTTTGCCCCTTCATCAGGTGAGTGGGGAGTTTTGATCACGAACAAGGCATATCTGATCAGAACTCCCCATTTACCTGACAAAGGAGCAGTGGTCCGAAAGCTACTGGCGTTTACTACCAAATAAATCTGTTGGACTTTAACCTGGTGTTGTGTTTACCCCAGTCCAATGCCGGCAACTCCACATCACGAATGTGAAATTGGCAGAGCCATTTCTGTCCCCCCTCCCACATCGATGACGCAGTAAAGATATGCCGCTGCTGGCTTGTCTTCCCCCCATCCCCATTCCCCTAACCTCCACATCCATGGAAGGTGAGCCATCCCCTCCCACAATATCAATGCTCAGGCCTCTCATGTCAGTTACTTTTCACCAATGATGAGGAGGCCAAGGGTTGACAAAGTGCTGGAAGGCTGCCCACTTTGGGTATAAAATGGATGTGAACACCAGGAGCTCTGACCTTAGAACCATAGAAAATTACAGCTCAGAAACAGGCCTTTTGGCCCTTCTTATCTGTGCTGAACCTTGGTGGGGGCTGTATTAGTTCAGGTAAATCATCCTGATGGCAGGATGCATTTAGCTCTCTGATTAGCAGGAGTCAGACATGTCGCTGAGGATGAGAGGTGCATCCTCAATGCAAGTCATCATCATTCTTCCACAGGGTCTGGCCAATGGCTTTAGACTCCTGCACATGAAGTTGGACACAGTCTTGAGAACCCAACTCTGGCACTACATCACTGATTAGATGTCACTCCCGCTGGTGGGGAGCTCTTCACTCTCTTGTCCTGGCCATCCCTGAACCAAGATGCAATGAGGGCATCCCTTGCTCTTTGACCCACGTGGGACCTGGCCCTCGCCTGAGGTTCTTCCTCCTCCTCCTCCTCTGTGTGTTGACCTTTGCTGGCTCCGCCCCGACCTCCTTCTCAGCCAAGGAGATGTGTCACTTCCCCATCTCCTCCTGTTCTATGTAGTCTCCCGTCTGCAGCACCAACTTATGGAGAGCACGGCAGACCACAATGATACGGGACACCCTCTGAGGGTTGTACTGAAGGACACTCCCTGACTGGTCCAGGCACCGGAACCACATCTACACAAACCTATTGCCTGCTCAACCATCACACATATTGATGCATGAGCCCCAACATAGCTAGTCTCCTCAGGGAACAGTGGCCTCCGCACTGGCATCATCAGGTACCTCCTGAGTGGGTGCACCCTGTCCCCAAGGAGCCGTAACTCCAGTAGTCACTATCCTTCAGAATCGTCTGGGATTTGAGAGTTCCTCAAGATGTAACTGACATGGACACCTCCCGGGAAATGGGCACACACCTGCATGAAATGCATCATGTGGTCACAGACGAGTTGGACATTAAGGCAGTGGTATCCTTTGCAGTTCAGGAGTGGTGCCGAATGATGTCAAGGAGACCGCATGGCACATCCTGCACCTGGGGCATGTCAGCTAAGCGGGCAAAAACCCATGGCCCTGGCATCCTGGCTCACCTGGTCTTGATTCAAGTTGATGTACTTGTGGGCACTTGCAAATAGAGCATCTGTTACTTCCATTATGTATTTGCATATGGCTGACTGGGAGATGCCACACACAGGTCACCGGGCTGCCTGAAATGAGCCACTTGCAAAGAAGTTCAGAGCAGCGGTAACCTAAGGGCCACAGGCAGTGGGTGTCCTCTCAGTCCATGTGGAGCAGGAACTGGAGAAGCTGGTTCATCGTTTCCCCCCCAAGTATAGACTCAGTCTTTTCCAGCACTGCAACTCCAACATCTGCAGGTAGGATGTCTGACCTTTGCCATTAGTGTCTCCCAAAAGACTCTACTATTTCTGGTGTTTTTTCCAGAACAGCTACGGACCCAGCCTAACCCTCACCTGCAGAGCACTGGTCCTTGCCACATGCAGCAACAATTTGGCATCACTCCTGCTGCTCGATCGCTATGAGTAGGAAAACCAGCTCAACTCCATCTGGCTGAAGCGTGTGTACCATCACAAGTCTCAGTAATGCCTAACCCGCGCCCTCCCACCCCGGTTTTCCCCCCTCCCTAATGCACTGCCCCCTCCCCTCTGATTTAGCCCCCCCCCCGCCCTTCCCCACCCATTCTCCCTGCCGGTCTCCCTCCTCCTCCCCCACTCACCCCCTCCCCCCCACACTCCCCCTTCCCTCCAGCACTCTCCCCCGCCTCCCTGCCAGCTCTCCCCCCCCGTATGATCTCCTCCCTCACTCACGCCTCCAGTATTTGGGTGGATGTATTGTTGAATGGATGCATGGGACATGCATTTCCTCAAAGACAGCCCCTTCCCTGATCTTGAGCAGGGTGTGACAATAGACACCTATCACATCTTGCAGAGGGGTTCACATCAGTGTTGTGTAAGGCTAACGCTTGTATGAGCATTGGATTTCAGTGCTCCAATGTACACCTCCATACTTAAAGCTGCAAGGCCAATGTGTGCAGAATGGGTGGAGGAGAGGGGCCGGGTGGGTAGGCAGACCCGAATTCATCTCCTTGCTTGTTCCAAAAACAAATTCAAATGCAAATTGAATCCAATTCATGGCCCCCACAAGGGAGACAAACAAGATCCAAGCTGACAGGAAAAAGATATTAATCCCATGTTGGGCTTAACCTGATTAACATAAGCAAAAGGCCTAAAAGTGCACTCCAGCCAGGTAATCATGGCTTCACCCTGCCAGGAAATTAGCCTGAAAACTCTTGCGCTGCCCTAAAGGGTCAGTGGCACTCAGGTACAGCTCTACTAATTTAATTGGTACAATTGACTAGTCAGGGAAGGAAGGGTGAGAGAGTGGGCTGCCTCTTGTGGCAGACAGGAATACCCAAATCGTATGAAGACTTGAGAACCATATAAAGGCACACCCTTATATGCCCTGTTTCTGATCAGAACTCTCCACTCACCTGATTCTGAAAGCTTATGGCATTTACTATCAAATAAACCTGTTGGATTTTAACCTGGTGTTGAGAGCCTTGTTAATCCCAGTCCAGCACTGGCATCTCCACAGAGTGCTCCCTATGCAGCTGTTTGGAGACATGCTGAGCAGGCAGGGTATGGGAGGCACTGCCCGCACGCTAGCCACCAGACCTCCTTACAGAAAGATCTGCCCAACATGAATGAAAGGTAAGGCCAGCAAGCAACCCCTCACCTGAGATTGCGAGACTGAACCCCACCCCGGCCCCCAGTTGACCTTATCTGGGTCTCCCAAGCCCTCTGAGCTTAACACCTAGGAGGGTAATGGCTGCCTGAACGCTTACCTTGGACATTCCCCGTTAGAGGTGATTCCATCAGTTTCACATTTATATAAACTTGCCAAGCCGGCGACCAATGAATATTTATCAAGAGGGAAGTTCCAGATTGTGTGCTCACTAATGACATGTTAATGTTAAAAATGAGGTCCCGAGGCTCCCGCAGTGTTTCTGAAATTATCCCACCAGCAAGTGGAGTTAGTTGAAAATCCAAAGTTGGGATTCCGCCTCTGAGTTTCACGTTTTCCGATGTTCTCTGGATGTCATTCCCACGTCGTCGATCCCACGCATGCTAGCACGGACTCAAAATCCCTCTCAACATTTTAAAAAATTAACGATTTATGTTTAAACAAACAACTCAAGAGAGAATACATTCATTCGAATTTATTTAAACATATTGCTTTAATTTTCTAAATTGATCTTATGCAAGAATATACTTTTGGTGTTGTATAATCCACAATATAAAGTAAGCACTGTATGTCTGAACTGTATTGTTCAGAATGCATTCAAAGTACACAGACATGAGATTAGTTGCAAGAATGAATATCTGAGGAAACTGCTGAGATGTTTAATTATTTTGCATACTGATTGTTTCCTCTTGTCATTTCAGCTGTAATGTTGCTTGAAGTAATACACATACTATATATAATATAATAAATATGTTCCTTTCAACTGTTAAAGTCTCTTAATGTTAGATTTTCCTTCAAGTTCCTTCTATTTTCAGATTGTCCCAGAGTCTTGTTCAAACAGACAAGCTGGAATGTGTCATGTAACATTAAAGTGATGCTAGTTCCATATCTGTAGAAGCTTCGTTATGAGAGAAAAACAGAACATATAAGAAAATCATATTCAATAAAGGTAAACTGTTAGCATGAATGTACATCTGTATGACAAAGAAATAACTTTTTATGCTACAAGTGAGTATAAAGTTCATTTTATTCCTGTCACAAGCAATGAAGTTATTGCAAAAATCCCCTAGGCGCCACATTCTGGCACCTATTTGGGTTCACAGAGGGAGAATTTCACACGGCCAATGCACCTAACCGGCACTTCTTTTGGACTGTGGGAGGAAACCAGAGCACCCGGAGGAAACTCACACAGACACAGGGAGAACGTGCAGACTCCACACAGACAGTGACCCAAGCCAAGAATCGAACCTGGGTCCCTGGCACTGTGAGCCAGCAGTGTTAAACACCAATCTTAAAAGACATTGTTTCTGAGTGTTTTTAAAAGTCACGCAGCAATGCTGTCAGGGGTGGTTTCTGTTCATACCACAGTGCTAGTTTTCAGTGAGACATGGAAGGTCCCATTGCTAGGCATCCCTCATTTGATGATGCTGTACCTTTAACATTTTCCAATTAAAGAGGGGGTGGGCTTGTACTGCAAGACGGTCAGCCAATCATACCTAAAACATTATCATGCCTTTAACTTTGTTTCTCGCTCCACAGACTGTCAATTCTGTTCAGCATTTCTAGTATTTTCAGTTTTTATTTCAGATTTAAATTATGTTGCTTCTGAGTTTCTAACCTATGGAACTAAATTGGCGCCTAATCTGATATGTGATAATTCAATATGCTTCATTAAGTTTCTAAGTCAGCATTTACTACCGTACTTTGCACATGACTATTCAAACATGTCAGTCTGACAACAACATTTAGTGTAAAACTTCCCCTGGTGACACAAATTGACCAATGAACCATACTTGTAATGCCACTGATCAAGACACGGTGGCCTGTTAGAACATACTGTTCTTTATCAGCTACAGCTTTCAAAGACCCATTTCAAGCAGTTTTAGGAGATAAAAGAAAATAACAGTAACAATAACAGTGTACAATTTTTTCAGATTTAAAATTATGGAACATTTTGGTTAGATTCTGTTTCTAAGCACAGAATAGGTTTGAAAACAAATGATACTAATGGAGGTGTATTTTGATCCTTGGTAACATGCTTTGATGATGAATACTGCTTTAGAGCTATGGAATGCTAATATAATACCAGGAACAGCAACTGATGATGTTGTCTTGTCAAGGTGTATACCTAGAATTCCTATTGTTGACTGAATTTGGGGCAGCACAGTGGCACAGTAGTTAGCACTAGTGCCCCATGGCGCCAGGGACCTGGTTGCAATTCCAGCCTTGGGTGACAGTCTGTGTGGAGTTTGAACATTCTCCCTGTGTCTGCATGGGTTTTTTCCGGGTGCTCCGGTTTCCTCTCACAGTATAAAGATTTGCAGGTCAGGTTGATTGGTCGTGCTAAATATCCCTTAGTGTCAGGGGGCCAGCAGGATAAATACGTGGGGTTATTGAGATAGGGCCTGGATGGGGATGTTGTCAGTGCAGGCTTGATGGGCCAAATGGCCTCTTTCTGAACTATAGGGGTTCTATGATTCTATGACTTAACTTGGGAAAAACTACAAAGAATAAATAGAAATCCTAAAAGCTGGGATAACCCCTTGTATTGAAAAAAAATATTTTTGTGACTCAGAGAAAGAAAGAAATGGGGACAATGGGGTCATGTACAGAGGGTCAGAGGGCGGTGGGTGCATGGAATCAGCTGCCGGCAGTGGTGGTGGAGGTGGATTCGATAGGGTCTTTTAAGAGACTTTTGAATAAGTACATGGGACTTAGTAAGATAGAGGGTTATAGGTAAGTCTAGTAAGTAGGGACATGTTCAGTGCAACTTGTGGGCTGAAGGGCCTGCTTGCACTTTAGTTTTTCTATGTTCTATGTTCTACGTACACAATTGCTGATACTCATCAATCATGCATCTCAACCAGTGTTGCAGCTTCACAATGTGGGCTAAGACCATAACAACAACTCACATTTTTATCCCACCTTAAATATCCCAATACACTTTGCACGAAGGTATTAAACAAGCATTGACACTGAACTCCATAAGATATTAGAGATAATGACCAAATGTTTGGTCAAGGAAGTAAGTTTTAGAAGAGAATAAAGAGATAAAACATAGAACATAGAACAGTACAGCACAGTACAGGCCCTTCGGCCCTCGATGTTGTGCCAAGCCATGTGCAAACCTAAGATCAAGCTATCCCACTCCCTATCATTCTGGTGTGCACCATGTGCCTATCCAATAACCGCTTGAAAGTTCCTAAAGTGTCCAACTCCACTATCACAGCAGGCAGTGCATTCCACATCCCAACCACTCTCCGAGTAAAGAATCTACCTCAGACATCCCTCCTATATCTCCCACCATGAACCTTATAGTTATGCCCCCTAGTAACAGCTACATCCACCCGAGGAAATAGTCTCATCACGTCCACTCTATCTATCCCCCTCATCATCTTATAAACCTCTATTAAGTCGCCTCTCACCCTCTTCAGCTCCAAAGGGAAAAGCCCCAGCTCCCTCAACCTTTCCTCATAAGACCTACCCTCCAAACCAGGCAACATCCTGGTAAATCTCCTCTGCACTCTCTCCAATACTTCCACATCCTTCTTATAGTGAGGTGACCAGAACTGCACACAATATTCCAAATGTGGTCTCACCAATGTCTGGTATAGTTGCAGCATAACCCCACGGCTCTTAAACTCATACCCCCTGTTAATAAACCTTCTTCACGGCTCTATTCACTTGAGTGGCAACCTTTAGAGATCTGTGGATATGAACCCCAAGATCTCTCTGTTACTCCACATTGCTCAGAACCCTGTCGTTGACTCTAATCCGCATTCAAATTTGTCCTACCAGAATGAATCACCTTGCACTTATGGGTTAAACTCCATCTGCCACTTTTTGGCCCAGCTTTGCATCATATCAATATCTCTTTGCAACCTACAAGAGCCCTCTACCTCATCCATTGCTCCATCAATCTTTGTGTCATCAGCAAATTTACTAACCCATCCTTCAGCCCCCTCTTCCAAGGCATTAATAAAAATCACAAATAGCAGAGGACCTAGCACTGATCAATGTGGTGCACCGCTGGTAACTGGCCTCCAGTCTCATGCCCCCTCCTAGCTCTCCTAAGCCCTTCCTTTAACTCATTCCTAGCTATCTTGTCTCAAGTGACCCAACTGAACATTGTTTTCTCATACTTTATATACTTTATATACTTTTTCCTCTTGACAAGACATTCAACCTCCTTTGTGAACCGTGGTTCCCTCACTCGGCCATTTCTCCCTGCCTGCCAGGGACATACCTATCAAGGACACGCAGTATTTGTCCCTTGAAAAAGCTCTACTTTTCATTTCTGCCCATACCTGAGAGTTTCTGTTCCCATCTTATGCTCCCTAATTCTAATCTAATCACATCATAATTACCTCTGCCCCAGTTATAAACCTTGCTCTGCCGTGTGACCCTATTCCTTTCCATTGCAATAATGAAGGACACCGAATTGCGGCCACTATTTCCAAAGTGCTCTCCCACAAACAAACCTAACACTTGGCCTGGTTCATTTCCCAGTACCAAATCCAATGTGGCACCGCCTCTTGTTGGCTTATTCACATATTGTGTCAGGAAACCCTCCTGCACACACTGTACAAAAACTATTCGACCTATAAAGATTCCAATCAAGATTTGGAAAGTTAAAGTCACCCATGATAACTACCCTGTGACTTCCACACCTATCCATAATCTGCTTTTCCATTTTCTCCTCCATATCTCTATTACTATTTGGAAGCCTATAGAAAACTCCTAACAATGTGACCAATCCTTACCTATTTCTAACTTCAGCCCATATTACCTCAGTAGGCAGATCACCCTCAAAGTGCCTTTCATCAGCCGTTAAACTATTTTTGATTAACAATGCTACTCCTCCACCTTTTTTACCGCCTTCCCTACTCTTACTGAAACGTCTTTACCCCGGAACTGCCAACAGCCATTCCTGTCCCTGTTCTAACTATGTCTCCATAATGACCACAACATCGTAGTCCCAAGTACCAATCCACACTCCAAGTTCACCTACCGTATTCCTGATGCTCCTTGCATTGAAATAGATACACTTCAACCCACCATCCTGTCTGTCTGTACACTCCTGCGACCTTGATACCTTCCTCAGTACTTCACGACCCTCAACACTGGCTTTTGGACTACAGCTCATTTTCCCATCCCTCGACAAATTAGTTTAAACCACGCCCCCCCACCGAAGAGCTCTAGCAAAGTTCCCTCCAGGATATTGCTGCCCCTCTGGTTCAAGTGCAAACCGTCCTGTCTGTACAGGTCCCACCTTCCCCAGAATGTGCTCCAACTGCATAGAGAGGCAGAGAAGTTTAGGAAGAGAATTCAGAGCCTTGGATGACTAAAGGATAGCAAAATTGTGAAGTGATTTAAACTGGGCATGCAGAAGATGTTAGAATTGGAGACATGCAGAAATCATGCAGAGTTGTAGAGCAGGCAGAAGTTACATAAATAAACAGTGAAGAAGCCGTGGAGGTATTTGAAAATTATGATGAGAATTTTAAAGTTGAAACATTGCTGGACCGGAATTCAATGTAGGTCTGGGAGCACAGGGTAATAGGTGATGTACAAATTAAACGAGAAAAATATTATTTTGTCCACATAATTATAATTATGTACTGTGTCTCAGCAGACTATTGGCCTACTAAAACATACCTAATTGTGTGTACAGATTTATCACATGGTCTTTTTTGTTCTGGGTTTGTAGTCAGCTTCATCATTAGTCAAGGATGCATCAGCCAAGAGATTCATTCTCTGGAGGATTTTAGCCATTTGGTTGTGAGCTAGTAGCAACTGAAGAGGGGCTAACTGCTACTGGAGGCCTAACATCACCCTGCTGAATCAGGTGGATGAACAGATGTATCAAATGTCTCCCTGCAATGCAAACAATTAGTAAACTATTGGGTAGGATAGTGCAACGAGAATTCAATACCCTGAACTGATTTTGAGCAGGAAAGACAACAGAGATAAAGGCAGAAAGTTTTGTCAGGGCATCCAACGATGATGGTGGCATGGTGGCACACTAGTTAGCACTACTGCCTCTCAGGGATCTGCGTTCAATCCTGGTCTAGGCTCACTGTCTGTGTGGAGTTTACATGTTCTACCTGTGTCTGCAGGGTTTCCTCCAGGTGCTTCAGTTCCCTCCCACAGTCCAAAGATGTGTAGGTTAGGTGAATTGGCCATGCTAAATTGCCCCTTGGTCTCTCAAGATGTGTAGGTTAGGGGGAATTGAGGGGCAAATATATGGGGTTATGGGAAGAGGGCCTGGGTGGGATGCTGTGTCAGAAAATAGTTCAGATTTGATAGGCCAAACAGACTCATTCTGCTCTCTAGGGATTTTATGATGCTCACAATTGTTAGACAATTCAAAAAAATCTGTCTGCTACTTCTGATGCTCCATGCTGGTGTTATATATTCGCCTGCATGACTAAACAGGGCATCTGTGAATGCAATGATGAAGCAGAGACTGACAAGTTTCCAGCATTGTCTGCAAAAAGGCTCGAGGTTTGGCACTACTGATGATGCAGTGCAAATGCTGCTCCATTTTTGGACAAAGCAACACAGTTTATCCATGACTTCCTTGGTGAGAAATAATCTTTCTACGAATTAATTGTTAGCATGAGATGGACACCCTGCCTCGTGGTCCTGCTCCTATGTCTTAACTGTTTGTAAACCCCCTCTGCTGTTCCTTCAGTATATTCAATAACAGTCAATGACACCATCTGTGTTTTGCTGTAAGCTGAGTGACATTTTAAAATAGCTCTCTCTCTGTTCAAAATTCAACCAACCTGTGAGCTATTTTAGTGTCATCTTTATAACCAATTTCATGAACGTTAGCTGGGCTGAAAGGCAAGCATGAACAACTCTTTCCTTTTGCTGTTAATTAACTCTCAATAAGTGATAAAAAACCATTAACTCCTGGTTCATTCCCAGGAAGAATTTTAGGAAAATGGACAGGAAGTACTCCAGACTCATTATAAATTAATGCACATTTAGCAGATATGGTATTTAAAACCCCTGGATTATTATTGTTCTATGCAGTAAATATGAAGTGCACAAAATAATAATTTCCATGTTAAATTCTATCAAATCACATTTACCACAATGAGATTACCATTTACACTTTGTGCTTTCCTCTTCATTCTGCACAGTTCCACACTGCGATTGCAGATCCATAGGAAGAACATCAGGATAAGAGATAACGTGAGAAGAACTATAGCAGCAACAACTACAAAATTCAAGTCCTTATCAACTGGTTCTGTTGAAATACAATTGTTAAAATAAATGAAAACTCAGCCAGGACAAATCTTTAAACCAGTATTGTGTGCGTGCTATATTTTTATAATTAGATTTTTGATTTTAATTTTTTTAATAAGAAAATGCAATACAACGTTCATGTATTCAATCTCTTGCAACATCCAGGAAGCTTTGAACTGTGATTGTCCTCCTTTTCCCTGTTGTGGGAACATATCTTGACTGTACTCAAACCATCGTTTCTTTAAAGACAGCCTATTGTTCAAGTACAGTTTTGCCTGCCAATTTTTGATTCCCGTTTACTCAAGACAGATTTACCTTCAGTCCACTGAAATCAGACCATCTCTAATTAAGTATTTTTATTCTAGATTGCTTCCTGCCCCTTTACATGGTTAATTTAACCGTAGGTTTTTATGATCACTATTGCCTAAATGTTGCCCGACTGACACTTGATCCACTTGACCCCCTCCTCATTTATCAGAACCATATTTAGCAGATATCATCCTTCTTCCTTCAACCAGAAAAGTACAGATCAAGAAAATCCCCTGAGAACATTGCAGAAACTCTTCCCCTTCTATGTCTTTTATGACTTGTGGCTGGTCGATAGCTCCCCTGTGAATCCTAGAAGAGTGTTTCTGGTCCAGGGAACTTGAGAATAAAATTAAACTCTATCTTTTGGATTTTCTTGTGGCCAGGATTGGGTTTCCAGCACATTTTGCATGATGGGGGAGACTGTTACTGTCCCCACTCACGACTCAGTCCTGAGCTAGAGGAAGCAGACCGGGTCCTGGTGATATCATTGGGACTGCTGTGCGTACTGAAGACAGGACACGACTTCCTTCCTGCAGATTCCTGCTCACCATTTCAATCAGCAGGTTAATATGGCTCGTGTGGAGGAATCAAGCTGGATTGGTTTAGATAAGTCACTACCATTGTTTATTTATCCTTCTGCCTGGTTTCTGCCCATTGTTGGGGAGCGGGCAGTTAAAATCGTAGCTAATGTTTCTGTTTCAAGCAAGAAAAGAAAATCATAAAATGTAACCAGATTAGGCAAAAGGAAAAGAAGCAGAGGTGAAATGTTAATTGTAACTTACCATTTATATTCAGTACTATAACGCCATCCTTGCTGCTTCCTACTTTATCTGTCACTGTCACTACATAGAAACCAGCATCATATAACTGAACATTTGAAAGCTGAATGGACCCATTTCGGAACTCCTGAATCCGGTTTTCATAGCTCTCCGAAATGTTTTGATAATTGTCTGGTTCCCAGGTAATAATGTCCTTCATTCCCCATGCTGACAGCTGTTTCCATCCAATAGTCGGCACTCCATTGCATCTGTATTCCACTGATAGAATAGCATTTTCATCCACTGTGGCACTGACAACATGATGAGGTATTAGTATCATAATTCCATTAGCTGCAGAACGACAGAATCGATATGTTTGTTACATTTATAAATGTACCTTCTACTTGTGTGCCTTTCAAGACACTTGAGTGTCTTAGTTATATAATGAGAAATGTACGAGCAATTGTCAAAATGCTTTTCTTATGGGTCGTAGGTGGCACTGGCGGGGTTGACATTTGTTGTTCCTCCCTAATTGCCCTTTAATTGAGTGGCTTGCTAGGTCAATTCAGAAGTAGAGTCAATCATATTGCTGTAGGGCCAGACAAGGTAAGGACAGTAGATTGCCTTCTCTAAAGGATATCAGTGAACCAGATGAGCTTTTGTGACAGTTGATAGTTTTGTGGTCACTATTACTGAGACTAGCTTTCAGTTTGAACTCTTGATCTGAGGACATGAGCCTGTGCCTAGCCTGGCCTTTAGGTGACTAGTGCAGTGACAGCACCACAATGCCATCATCTCCTCCTACTTATTTTTTTGAAGGTACAAACATTGCAATTTATTATGAAGTTAATTATATCTCACTTGCTGTTGAAATCATGTCAACACGACTGGAGTGTCATATTAATTCTGTCATCCCCATTGCCAACAGTAAGGTGTATCAAAATGTTATTGATCTCAAGCAGAATCTTCTATTCTTAACTTGTGAGTCAAAAGACTTGTGGAATCCCAGCACTGGATTTCTCCCTCATGACTGTCATTTCTTCTTCTGAGCTGGTTAGGACAATACAGTGCGTCCTGCACTGAAGCAAGTATGCTGCTGAATCCATGGGCACCTCCAGCCATGGTCTTTATGGCTTTAGCAACAAGTTTCTTCCTCATGGTGTTGGGAAGGCAGCTCTCTGGCTCCTGGCTGACCCCAGCAGGGTGATAGTACAATCAGTGCTAAGGGGATGTCTTGGGTCCCCATTCTAAGTCACACTGGTGGGCAGGTGCCGAGCACAGGCTGTGACATTTCTCTGCAACAAGAGAGGGAGTTGTCACACCCAGTAAGTACCTTGATTAAAACCACTTCTGAGTTAAAAATACAGTTGTAGTTTCAGACCTGTAACATCTCATTTGGAACAACCTGGAGCTTAGAGCTAAAATTGTGCCCAATGCCTTTCTTGCCAATATCAATTTACACTCATGCTGACCGGATTAGAATTAACCTAAGCATAAAATGCACATAAATCTGTGTATTTGTAAAATGAGGCTGCAAGATAATTGGGACAGAACCAATGGGACCTCAATATCCTAGGGCAGTGGTTCTCAACCTGTGGAACCACTGCAGGTGGTTCATGGGGAAAAAATACAATTAGGTGTACCTCATATAGATAAACACTTTTTTCAAAGTTTCAAAGATCAGTCGCTGAAGTTAAGCAGGGCAGATAGAAAGGTTTTCTCCTGCAGACATGAGAAACATGATAAGTATTACAAAAGAGATCAGAATGAGCTTGACTTTGACAAGTGCTGCAGTGCCATTGTCCCCAGATCTCAGGACGTTGCTTATCCATGTACCTTACCTGTTTCTGCAAGAGAAGCCACACAGCCCTGCTCTTGTGTTCTCACACATGGAGGTGGTTGCTCTGGCTGCTCTCTTCGAGTCTAAAGGACACGAGCAGACTATCTGATTCAACAGGGATGAATGATAAATGGATGGAGTGTGTGCAGAATTTCACAGCAGTGTCAGACAACCAGTGCACTGACAAAGGGCAATCCAGACTCAAAACATTGGCTCTATATTCTCTCCACAGATGCTGTCAGACCTGCTGAGATTTTTCAGCATTTTCAGTTTATGTTTCAGATTCCAGCATTTGCAATAATTTGCCTTTGACCAGTTATGTGATTTGAGTTGCGCTGCCAGTGGGATCTTACACAGCACTGAGGATATAACAACAAAGGGATTTGACCTGACCAAAGGAATTGTTCAGAAATTGGCAATACAATTGGGGAATAGAAGAGCTGAAAAGCTCTCAATAATAAAGAAACAAACATAGTTGAAGATGCATCAATGGCCACCAAATCCCAGAGGCAGATAGACTTCCATCTGTTACCTCCAACGCGCACAAAGAGGTAAGTGTCGAGTTAACAGAGGTCAACTTTGTCAGCACTGCTGATCATTCTTCTGATCAAATGTGGAGATTGTATATGGGTATGAGGTGTTGACAGTAGTGGAGACCACCGAGGGGACAGAAATGTTGTGTTAAATGACAGATTGTTTTCAACTTTCAGCTGGAGGAAGTCACCTCAAATAAATACAGATGAAGCTCAGCGTGGACCCTTTGCTCGGTTCCTTAGCGGCGTGGATTGAATGGGAAAATCAGGTTGAAAGGTCAAATGAGAATGAGCTGAAAGCAGGTCCAGAACTGGCCACAGCAGCCACAATTCCCAAGAGCCCTGATCACCAAATTCCACCTCCAACAGAAACTAAACTTACTCATCATTGTTCAGAGTTTGCAAATGATGTAGAGAGGACCTAAAAGAGTTCAGCATCAATCTGTGCACAATTATCAACCCCGGGCAGTCAAACAGCGATTCCCAATCTGCAGATAACCTTAAGCAATGATTTTATTGCAGAATCAGTGATAGTTTCTCATACACAGGACAAAACAGAAGCAATGATAAGGAAAATAGAGACTTGGGCCAAATGACTTGATAAGCCAAATTATGAGCAGTTTGCGAATCTGTCAGATTTTTTGACCACGGCTGAAATCCAGCTTCCTAACAGTCTGGAACACAATATCAAAGAGCCCCTGCAAAGTTTGGGAACACAGCTATGCGAGAACTTCCCTATTCCCGACATCTAGTTCAACTGGATATAAAATCCCTTTGCGAGCCTTGATGATGACATCCTCACAAGCCTGACCTTGAGACAGCAAGACAGCTGTGGAACTCTCCTGTGACAGTGCTTTAAAGCTGGATTTTTCTTACAACTATCTGACTGACTTTAGGCTGAAGGTTGCTTCAGAATACCCAAAACTGTCCCACAAGGCAGCAAAGTTTCCAATTCCTTTTCCTGCAATCTATTTTTTGTGAAACTGGATTTTGAAGGCTTGTTGCATTGAAGACCAAATATTGGAATAAACTTACCTCCACTTCCAGTCCCAAAGGCAGCTCCTCCACCACAGCACCCATGAATGTGATGAAATGATTTATAAGGCATTCAAAAGCAGTGTAGCATTGGCAAAATCTACTTTTCAGCAATCAGATTTCAGTTTCTAGTGGTAAAAGACCAACAAATGCCTAACTGACAAGTAGCCTAAAATGACAAATTAACATGTAGGTACTCTGTATTGCCTTTAACTGGTGCAATTAAAGGCTCCTTGCCGGACGTTAGGGTAATGAATTTTTGGGAACTATTATGGATGAGTCAACTGTGGGAAACAACGATATCTGAATTTGCTCTTCCAACATTCACAGAACTCAAACTTGAATATATTTTCAAGTGTTTTTCATAGTTCTGCAGTGCACATTTGAGACCCTTAAAGAGCAGTTTGATTAAATATACCAGATAAGACATTTCCAGCTCATAAAAAGGTCATGTTTACTTGTTATCTTATTATTTGTTTATGTGTATATTGAGGCCCCAAAAGAATAGGTGTGCACAGTCAGATTTCTGAGTTAAGGTGATTCATTGGGTGGGGTTTTTTGGCTGCACTTGCCCCAAAACCTGAAAACCCACCCAAGTTCAATGGACCTTTGTATGGTCCACTCCCTGCCCACTATGATTCCTGCGGCAGGCAGGACGGGAAGAGTCCTTCCCGTGAAATGACGTGAAATGAATTTTATTTACGGTGTCCACGTTTGTCCAATATAGTCGTATTTACTGAGTAAATTTGCATGGTATGAATGCAATGATTTATTCTTTATTCTAGATAGGCTTTTTAAATAGATCTTGAAATTAACAGGGAATCACAACGTAAATAAAAGGTAAAATTCTCAAGTATTTGCCTAAGGCCTTGTGTTCAATATTGAACAAGTGAGGAGAGATTGTTACTGTACAATGCTGTGTAATGTTTGGATTGAGTCAGCAGGATAAGTTAGATTTTTGAAGTAATAATCAGATTAACATTTTTCACCACAGCATTTACATAAATGGTTAAACAGCAACAATATTGCCATAGATGAATATAAAATGTTTGTATTACTTTCTGCTGAGCAACTTTCAGAATATATTAAACAATAATATAATTTCTCCTTGTTCTTTACACAGTATTAATTTTGGGAATAGGTTATACTTAAAGTGGCCTAGTGGTATTATCACTAGACAATTAATCCAGACACTCACCTAATGTTTTGGGGACCCAGGTTCAAATCCCACCACAGCAGACAGTGGAATTTGAATTCAATAAAAAAAATCTGGAATTAAGAATTATTGATGACCATGAAACCATTGTCGACTATCAAAAAAAACCCCTTTGGTTCACTGACGTCCTTTGAAGAAGAAAAGCTGCCGTCTTTCCCTGGTCTGGCTCCATGTGACTCCAGAGCCACAGCAATGTGGTTGGCTCTCAGCTGCCCTCTGGACAAGGGCAACTAGGGATGGGTAATAAATGCTAGCCAACCAGTGACACTCATGTCCCATGGATGAATGAATTTGTCTTAGAGTAGTTGTGGTATTTGATCAACAATCTAGAGCTCTATGGAATCCACTGTCTCAGACAAGACTCATTACTTTAAAAAAAGAAATCCGAAATCCTAGTTATTTACTGAACTAATGAAGGCAGAGGATTCCACAGTTAAAAACAAAATATTTTTTACAACACAAAGCAACCACTAAATACTATCGTAGGTACCCCTCTATTTTCTAATATCCAGAATCAATGCAAGTTAAATAAACCAATAGGGAAATTGTGCATTGATTATAAACTATTATTAAAGGGCAGGATCAAACTAAAACTATTATTAAAAGGCAGGTACAACTAAGACAGATATTACGAATTGGCTCAGCAATTCAGTCAGCTTACATGTCATCAATCTCAGTCACAAAGTCCTTCAAAATACTGCTTTCCTCATGAAATATTTCAGCTCCTTCTTCTAGCCTGACCCCCAGTCGACAGGTATGCATAAGCTACCTGAGTTCCATAGGCACAGTCTTCACACAAATGGAACATGTCTGTAGAACATCATCAGTTCTGCTTATGATGGTCTGGTGTAGATCCTCCAATGTCATCTTAAGTAACAGAAACAGCTGCAGTTACTATGTATTTACCTATTCTCAGCTTCCACATCTGGCCTCTGTCTCCTTTAGGCTATCCTGTACTGCACTGGGATCATCATCTATTGAAGATCTAATGGTGCTGATGCTTTCCCCCAGTTCCAGACTCCCCAGAAGCTTTTGGTTCTCCTTTTCAGTTTCTCTTTTAAATTAGCCTGTCTCAAAAAAACACACGCTTTGAAACCACAGATTCCACCATTGCACCCTGTTGGCACTGAGTGACTGCTGAGTCTGGGTTAAATTGAATGGTTATGGGTTGGGCAGTGGAATGAACAGCTCTGCTGCTCAATTTTAAGACTTGACAAAAGATCTGTAGCAACTGCAACTAAAACATTCAGACTTAAATAACTAAGGTTATATATTTATCTTTGGCTGTTCTACTCTCAGTGGGAAGTCTCACAACACCAAACAAAAGTCCAACAGGTTTATTTGATAGTAAACGCCACTAGCTTTCAGGGTTTGCCCCTTCGTCAGGTCCCTTGTCCACATCATGATTACTCTCAGGGGGACATGCATCCACATGTTATTTTGGAGTCCATTGGCAGACAATTTATTTTTGTTTATATTTTCACTGGTTTCATACTTGGCTGTTACTGTTTTCACATTTCTGTGTTTCTGATCAGTATTGACAGATTGCCACTGAATAAATTCAATATTCTGTTGTGTCAACAGTCAGGACTAAGCACTTCTCTGAATGTGTGGATATCCTGCCAATAATATTGGGCACGATCAGCTCGCCATTTCAGCAGCGTGACAAGGTGGAAGATAGTGGACGGGACCAAAAATCCAATTCATTCCAGGGAGGGGGTATTCTGGTTCACTGGCAGATCGGGGCGCCCCCAGCAATGCACACACACTGGCGCGCGCACACACACACACACAAGCACACACACACACACAAACACACACACACACATACACACAGAAATGCTCACACACACACACACACACACACACACACACACACACACACACACACACACACACAGAAATGCGCACACACACACATGCACACAGAAATGCGCACACACACACACATGCACACAGAAATGCGCACACACACATGCACACAGAAATGCACACACACACACACACACACACACACATGCACACAGAAATGCGCACACATACACACACACACTGACACACACAGAAATGCGCACACACACTGACACACACACACACACACACACACACACACTGACACACACGCACACACACACACAAAGCACCCAGCTATCAGAAAAACTGACAAGGGTGCCGGAAGATTGCAGTGCTAAACCTGCCCAAAAGACCGGCATGGAGGACTTCAGCTTCATGCTGTTGTAACACCTACAAACCTCTACAGAAAATTCCACCCATTATCTTTGGAGAAAGACCAACCCAGAGCGAATTCTTTGCAGATACATTATTTTCCAAATAAATTATTATTTTCTAAGTGCTAAGAGGATGAAAGAGTTTACATTGCAGGTAATCTCCTTGCAGTTGCCTCCCCATTTAAGAGGATTTCTAGTGAAATGCGGTTTTTCACTGGCATATTCCAATCCTCTGTTCACTCATTATAAAATTACTGAGGTGACTTCATGGATACTTTACAACTTTAAGAAGGGAGATTAGCAAGTGCTTTCAGGAAGATTGTAGATTAATTAGACGTTACTGTATCTTGTAGAGAAGTTCAGCAGCACTACATGAGTCGACAAGAAATGATTTTCAATCATTGGAAGCTAATGAAATACTTGTCATTCTCAGGTTGCAGCATGTCCTATAAAACAATATATTAATTAGAATTAATTAAAGTTTGCTGATGTGTTTTTTTACAATAATCTCTGTTGAAAATTTCCTCTTCCTGTGGAGGATGGAGCAGTGTTGCTACTTGAGTTATTAAGCCCACATAGTGTTTCAGATCTAAGTGAGCTGTGTCTCATGTTACACAATCTGTATGTCTGATCGCTACCTACTAGGCTTACCTATAACCCTCAATCCTATTAAGTCCCATGTACTCATATAGAAATCTCTTAAAAGACCCTATCGAATTTGCCTCCACCATCACCGACGGCAGCCGATTCCACTCACCCACCACCCTCTGAGTGAAAAACTTAACCCCTCCACATCACCTTAAACCTGTGTCCTCTCGTAGTAACCATTTCAGCCCTGGGAAAAAGCCTCTGAGAAAAAGCACCTGATTAATACCTCTCAACATCTTATACACTTCTATCAGGTCACCTCTCATCCTTCGTCTCTCCAAGGAGAAAAGACCGAGCTCCCTCAACCTATCCTAGACACTGGTTATTCAGTGCTGCCAGTTTGAGATGTTTGCCTCCTACAAATGGATCATGAAATTTACAAAATGTATCAAGAAATCAGAACATTTAGAAATTCATCATTGTATAATAGTTACTGAAGTAAGAGCTTTGACAAAGTAACATCTGGACTCGGAACGTCAGCTCTTTTCTCTCCTTACAGATGCTGCCAGACCTGCTGAGAGTTTCCAGCATGTTCTCTTTTGGTTTCCGATTCCAGCATCCGCAGTAATTTGCTTTTATTTAAGAAATTCTGATGTAGCTACATAGAGATGCAGGTATAAGCTGTGAATTTTAGCTTTTTAGTGCCTGGCTTTTCAACACAACAGATGGTATTTTGCCTCCTCATCTGAGCCCTTTATACCAGAACTCACATGCAACCTCTCCCTCCTGTGAGCTGGCACCTACGCTAGCCTTAGCCCCCACACTGACTGCAGCAAATTTGTATCTAATGCCTCCATGCATACAGACCCTGTCTTTGAGCTACTCTGTGTATAGTAACAGTATCTGAGCTGGCAGCTGTGAGAGTGTTTCTTCTTCCTGCTTTTCCACCAATACTCAGCCAAGTTGCAGCCCTTGGACATCTGAAAGGTGAGACGTACATGATTGTGGTGAGGGGAGAGGTTAATTGCAAGACTTGTGCCCTTACACCATCTGCAGCTTGTCAACCAGAAGAGATTGTGGAGTGTTGAGGAAGTTTGACTTGAGAAGGATTACAAAGGAATGCATCGTTAGTTTTGATAGTTTCATCCCCATTGCTGGTCACAGTATCAGCCAGGGTGGCTCCAGTGATGGTGACCGTCAGGGTGAAGACATGCAGCCACTTAGCTCCTGTTACCCCAAAAGGGAGGGAAGTGAATATGGTGTGATATATTTTTGCAATGTGATTGCCATGATTGAAAAGCTAGTCAGTGCGTGTGTAAGCTGGGAGACATTGGTTTGAGGCTTCTGCCAAGGCTGTGTGTGAATCTACCAGTTCTGACTGATACAAACTGTCAGTAGGTAAGTGACGGGGATGCATGAAGCAGAACGTCAGGTCAATGGTGCAGTTGATGGGACATGGCATTTGAAAATCTATTCATTGGCCACTTGTAGAAGGTGATTGAATATCTTGCAGCATCGCCTCCAGGCCCTTGGGCCTAGACTCCTGGCCTTGACCACCACAGCTATCGGGTCAAATTGCCTTCATAAAGGGCGGCACGGTAGCACAGTGGTTAGCACAGCTGCTTCACAGCTCCAGGGTCCTGAGGTCGATTCCCGGCTCGGGTCACTGTCTGTGTGGAGTTTGCACATTCTCCTTGTGTCTGTGTAGGTTTCTTCCAGGTGTTCCGGTTTCCTCCCACAGTCCAAAGATGTATGGGTTAGGTTGATTGGCTATGCTAAGAAATTGCCCCTTAGTGTCCAGAGATGTGTAGGTTAGAGGGATTAGTGGGTAAAATATATGGGGGTAGGGCCTGGGTGGGATTGTGTTCCTCTTTCTGCACTGTAGGGTTCTATGATAACGTTTTTCTGGACGACCTCCTGGCTATCTATGTTTACATCTGTCCATCTCTGTATCTTCTGCATTGAAGCTGCAGTGCAGCATTGGAAATCATTGATGATGTTGGAGTATGCTCCATTCTTAGTGTCTGCCCCCCACCTCCTGCCATGCAGCACAACCTCTTCCCCCTTCACCATCACCTCCCCTACTCCATAATTGAATTTGCCCCAAATGAGGTATGCTAGAAGCCCCACTCTTGGCTCTGGCCCTGGCAGTGTCAACCTGACAGTGTCCTGGCAAGCCAGGGGCCAGTGAACAAAGAGTACAAAGAAAATTACAGCACAGGAATAGGCCCTTCGGCCCTCCAAGCCTGCACTGATCATGCTGCCTGTCTGACCTAAAACCCCTTACCATACTGGGGGACAATATCACTCTATTCCCATCCTATTGTCAAGATGTTAAGATGCTTTGTTAAGATGGTGGCGTGGGCTCGTTGGGCCGAAGGGCCTGTTTCCTGTGCTGGGTTGTTCTTTGTTCTTTGTTCTTTGTTCTATTCCTGTATTTGTTAAGACACCCCTTAAAAGTCACTATCATATCTGCTTCCACTACCTCACCCAGCAACAAGTTCCAGGCACCCACCACCGTCTGTGTAAAACTCTTGCCTCATACATGACACTGTCCTGCCATGTCCCTCAGCACTCAGGAGCTAGGTTTACCTCTGTGACCCCAGTATGATCGTCGCAACTGCTCTTCATTTTTGAGAAGCAGTAGTGATTCTTGCTGGCGTGAAGTGGTGCAAGTGGAGCAGAGCATTTAATGCACCCGGAATTGGCTGTAAGGCGTTTGGTAATATTAAATGTATTTAAATTTGTGGTAATCAGGTTCACATCTCCGCTGGGCCTGAACCCGACTATGTCACCACTGGGGGGAGGGGGCTGAAAAAGTTCTCAAACTGGGATCGCGCCATCTCAAATCCAGTATTGGCACTCGTGAAAATATCCAGCCATAATGGGACTTACCCTCGTGACGAGCGGCCGCTTAGAATTGTGGCCAATGTCTTTGGATAGATTCATGCTGGCGTGAAGATAATAGCTGAGATTTTTCTCTGCTGCTCATTTGCGCAGGTATGGGAATAGCAGTGGAAAGTATCATGAGAATTCTGAAGTTTTGTTTAACCTTACTGTGAAAACTGATTGCGATCGTTCCCTCCCTGTCAGTGGCTACATTCCCCACTATCCAAAGTCAGGAACCTCTTTATTATAACATTTGCATCTCATTATTGGGCCCATATGCTGGAATCATTCCAGCATCGTTCCTCCCACCCAACTGCCCTCCCTCTGCCCCCCCCCCTCCCACCACCCCCTCCCTCGCCCCACCCCACCCTTCAAACAACATTCCAGTCCCAGCAGAATGCTGTCTAACTGGTGTGAATCACAACTGGTTTCAAAAGACATGACCCTGACAAGCAGACCTCTCCTCTGGAAGGAGCTTGGAGATGAGTGCAGCATTCACGGAGCATCTCCGCGGAATCAGGGATACGTGTCGGGATACCAAGGTTTGACTTGGAGGGATGATGGGGCCTGACTCGGGTGAAAACAAGGTAGCATTGGAGGGAAGCTGGGGTTATGCCCTGGGTAGACCAGGATAACCCTGCAGGATACTGGGGGGGAAGATTTAAGGGTATTAGTTGGGGGATACCGGGTGGGGCAGACTGTGTGAAAAGTATCATTCCTGAGGGTGCCTTTTGCTAATGGGTCATGAATGTCTTGGAAGAGCTGAAAGAGGGAAGGGAAACCTGGGACCATAGCTTGGATAGGGTGGAGGGGGGTGGGGTTGGGGGGGGGGCAATGGATGGGAGTGCGTAGAGAGTCTCTTGGACTGATGATTCTGCTCAACTCTGGGGTATGGGAGGCTTCCAGAGGTGGGATGTTGACATGGGCAAGGTGAATGGAAAGTCATATCAGTGATCAGTACCTAGTTGCAGCAGAACTCAATTGTGTCAAACTAGTCACACAATTATGCCCACTCACGTACCACTTATGTGTGTGAGTGCCACCGATTGCTGCTTACCATTTAACCCTTGGTGCGCTGACTTCCAAACTCACTGACTGCCGTGGTGTGCCTGTACTATTGGCTGACAGGCAAGCAATTATATCCTCTTAGAGAGTTGGCAATGGCATACTGCCTGAAGCAAGCACTCCTGATCATTGGGAGTGTACTGAGGTGTGTATTGTGAAGTGGCCTCCATAGACCAAGTTGAATGCAAGGTCTTGGAGTAAAGCTTAGGACAACGTCTGCTCCTGAGATAAAAGCTGTGGCCACTTTGTCATATGGTGCAGAGCAAGGGTGGTGTGGGGTGATGCCAAAGCAAAATGCAAGGTGAAGAACTGGGTGTCGATGTAATGGCCAGGACATGAGTCAGTGGTCTTTGAGAGAAGGCTTCAGAAGGTGAATGGACAAAATGTGGTCCCTAGGAGACAGAAGTGACTGTCAAGTCTCTCTCTTTGATACTGCAGTGAGGAGAATGTACGATACATGGATAAAAGCAAGTTATTGCTGATGCTGGAATCAGAAACAAAAACAGAACCTGCTGGAAAATCTCAGCAGGCCTGACAGCATCTGTGGAGAGAGAATAGAACCAATGTTTCAAATCTGAATGACCCTTCGACAGAGCTGAAGACAAAGAAAATAGGATGAGATTTAGAGGCAGATCTTGTCCTCTGTTCAGGAATGGCACCGAGTACACCCTGATAGGGCAGGCAGCTGAGAGAGGAGGGCAACCATCCTCAATTAAACAGAGGTCCCAGCAGCAGCCTCTTAATGGATCACTGCAGGTAAAATCTCCTCCGCAGTCATCCTGTCCACACCGGTGGGCTTGGGACCTGCATTTGATGCCAGTAGTGGGCCCATGGCTGTCACAGTCAGATTCTGCCATCAACTCTGTTTCTTTTTCTACAGATTTCAGCTAATCTGCTGAGGATTCCCAATATTTTCAGTTGTTATTTCAGAATTTCAGCATTTGCAATATTTTGCTTTTTTTTTAGCCAATCATCATTTAATCTCAACATTAAACTCAAGCCAGCCTTGTTCTCTTCTGTCAAAAATGCCCACAAAACTGGGATAATCTTGGATGGCAAAGATAACTCCTGACCCTCCGCTTCCTTAAACTCTGCCTGCCCTTTTCACCTTCCTAACACATTTGTGAGACGCACAGGTTTCTTTATCCCCAACAGTTTCTGTTCAGATCCCTCCTGATTCTCCTTGTTTTCTTTGTTTATCAAAACAAAGTTTCCCTACTTCACTCCTCCCTTTGACCCTATCCTTTCCCACCTGTCCCCCATCTGGCTGATACATTCCTCAGGCTCTGCCTCTCCTGCTTCAGTTAGGGATTAACCGTCTTTATTCACAGTCGAAAGCATAAATTAAATTTATTACTTACTTTGGAAATGCAATCCCGTTAAACACAAGATTAAAAGAAAGTCATTCCAGCTTCTCATCCACATCAGAAATGTTCAATCATTCTTTAGGAGACGGATTATGAAAGCACATGTGTTCTTCCAGTCTCAGCCTCTCCGCAGCTTCTTTCAATGGACTTTGTTCTATGGGCGTGCTGGACAAACTGGTTTGCTTTTTATCTGCATGTGAGTTGGCACCTGGTTTAATACAAAAAATCTGTTAAGATTATCCAGGAGGTGTTTGTGGATCCTTCCCCCAATGTGTACATATTGAGAAATGTAATGTTTATTATTCAACAGAGACTCCAGTGTACTCGTATGACTCTGCAGTTTCTAACTGAGATAATTTCTATTCAGTTGTAGTATGTTGCAATTGTGTTTCATTGTTCATTATTTCTTAAACGTTATGCCCCCTGTTATTCCATAGCTCTGTGCCTATTAAATCTCCAGATCCCAAGATAACCCAATGTTAAATTCTCTCCTCCACCTTCTTTCATCTGGAAAAAGATACAAAAGTCTGAGGTCATGTACCAACCAACTCAAGAACAGTTTCTTCCCTGCTGCCGTCAGACTTTTGAATGGACCTGCCTTGCATTAAGTTGATCTTTCTCTATACCCCAGACTGCAACACTACATTTTGCACTCTCTCGTTTCCTTCTCTATGAACGGATGCCTTGTCCGTATAGCGCAAAAGAAACAATACTTTTCACTGAATGCCAATACATGTGACAATAATAAACCAAATTAAATAAAAAAGAACCGTAGTTAGAATAAGCAGCACAATGTACAGTTCATGGGAGGTGCAGGTAAATATATCTATTTTAACAGGAGCTTTAATCACTTAAGAGTTATTGTTTTCACAAAGAAAACTTTGCTAAAACAATTGTTTTTAATTTGGAAAAGGAGAAAAATTGCAGACTGTCATTTTGTCACTTTTGAGAATGGCAATAACCATCGGATTGCTGCTCCCAAGCCTTTCCTCACCTTGATCTTTCTCCACGTTTCTTGCTGGGTCTTCCGAACTCAGTTCACCAGGAACGGGGAGAACTCCATCAGATTGTGGTAGATTTGGGGGAAGACAGGACGTTCTCCTTTTTATGACTCTAGTTGCCTTATGATAAGATTAAATGCCCAGCCTGAATGTTAGTGAATGGCTGAATGAGGGAGTGGGCAAGTGAACGAGTATGGTGGCTTGGCGGATGAAGTTTTAAGGTTTAAAAATTGGTGTCATAAAAAAGATTACCAGAGCAGCCAGTGGAAACGCAGACATGGGGAGAACGTACAAACTCTGAACAGTCACCCAAGCCTGGAATTGAACCTGGGTCCCTGGCACTTTGAGGCAGCAGTGCGAACCCCTGTGCTACCGTGCCTGTGGTTGGGTGGGGTAAATGGGTAGGTGCAAATGGGTAGGTGCATAGAGTGGGTGAGGTGGTAGGCGGTGGAGTGATAGATGGTGGGGTGGCAGGTGGGTTGGAGGGGGTAGTTGGGAAGTGGAGTTGTCAGGTTGAGTCAGGGAGATTAGATTTGATTCGAATCTATCCAACATTTCCTGGGTAGCTGCCCAGATAAGAATTGGAGAATTCACAGAGGGTCCCAGGAAGCAGGAAATTTGCCCATCAGAAGGTACCAAGGTACCATCTTGGGTCGTACATCTGATCTCAATGTTATAGAGAATGGAAAATCTGGGCTATCATAACATCACACTCAGCTGATACATTTTCACAATCACATTCACAGAATGCTAAATTAATTTTCCTATTAAGGCATTGCGTCTTTAAAAAAAATCCAGTATTGCAACATATTCCAATAATAGCAAGCTATAATTCCGATTATGTATTCTTGTCAAAGCAGTACATTTAGATGATTTATATTTTTATATTCCTTGACTTGCACTCTAACATCAAAATGTGCTATGTCTAAATATTTTCCTCAAGGGACGCTAAACTCTCGTAATTCCTATTTTCCTTTTGTTCACTGAAAGCTGTGTTAAAGTCTTAAAACCCTTTAATAATAGATAATCTGTACAAAGTAGTAGTTGCACTTTCCATCATCCTAAGCCATTAATGGTTATCCTGAGGGGGCGTGTGTGTGTGCGTGTGTGTGTGTGTGTGTGTATATACGTGTCAGTGTCTGTCAGTGTGTCTGTGTCAGTGTGTGCATGTGTATGTCAGTGTGTGTGTGTCAGTGTATGTGTCTGTGTGTGTGTATGTTAGTGTGTGTGTGTCAGTGTATGTGTGTATGTCAGTGTGTGTGTGTGCATGTGTGTGTGTGTGTATGTCAGTGTGTGTGTCTATGTCTGTGTGTGTGTGTGTGTCATTGTGTATATGTGTTAGTGTGTGTGTGTGTGTATGTATGTCAGTGTGTGTGTGGGTGTGTGTGTCAGTGTGTGTGTATGTCAGTGTGTGTGTATATGTCAGTGTGTGTGTGTGTCTGTGCATGTGTGTCAGTGTGTATGTGTGTCAATGTGTGTGTGTCAGTGTATGTGTATGTCAGTGTGTGTGTATGTCACTGTGTGTGTATGTGCGTATGTGCATGTGTGTGTTAGTGTGTGTGTTAGTGTGTGTGTGCATGTTTGTCAGTGTGTGTTTATATGTCAGTGCATGTGTTTCAGTGTGTGTGCGTGTGTGTCAGTGTGTGTATGTCAGTGTGCATGTGTGTATGTGTGTGTGTTAGTGTGTGTGTACGTGTATGTCAGTGTGTGTGTATGTCAGTGTGTGTGTGTCAGTGCATGTGTGTCAGTGTGTATGTGTGTCAGTGTGTGTGCGTCAGTGTGTGTTTCAATGCGTGTGTGTGTGTATGGCAGTGTGTGTGTGTGTGTCAGTGTGTGTGTGTATGTATGCCAGTGTGTGTGTGTGTCAGTATCTGCGTGTGTGTGTGTATGTGTCAGTATCTATGTGTGTGTGTGTCAGTGTGTGCGCATCTGTGTGTGTGTCTGTGTGTGTGTGTGTATGAGAGTCAGAGTGTGTGTGTGTGTGTGTGAGTCAGAGTGTGTGTGTGTGTGTGTGTGTGTGTGAGTCAGAGTGTGTGTGTCAGTATGTGTGTGTGTGTGTGTGTGTGAGTGTGTGTGTGTGTGTATGAGAGTCAGAGTGTGTGTGTGTGTGTGTGAGTCAGAGTGTGTGTGTCAGTGTGTGTGTGTGTGTGTGTGTGTGTATTTACTGAATTTATCTTATTTGACCTGTATTCAGGTTCTCTATATTCAAAAACAAACACTGGTTTTATTATCAGTCACAACACATTGTGACTTTCCTTTTATTTCAACCCTGTTTGAGCTCAGAAACAATTAGTAATGGATGGAAAATAAATGGACTCTTTGTCCCGTCCACTTACTACTGCTTTTCCAGGCAGTCTCAGTTTTGCTGGACATCATTCCTGATGGCCTTTAGTCTAGAATAAGTGGGAAGCTCACAAAATCTTGTAACGATGATTCATTTACACTCCTGTGTAATTTTCTGTTCTCACTATCTCTATTAGTTTGTGCATGATATAAGGTGGGATATAATCATTCTAAGCTGCTCCCGGACATGACTGGGATTTTATGGCCTTGCTCGAGAGAGACTGGAAGTTCTGGCCCAAGATCAACAGAGATTTCTGCTCTCGGACCCTCGCCCGCTCCAATTCCGTGGCAGGTGAGGCGGTAGAGTTCCAGTGTCTGACTGTTTAGAGATTTTTTTTGCAGTGTAGCTTGTAGGCTTTTTTTTTAACTTTAAAAGATTTGAAAATGCTTGTAATTTCTGTGCACTAATGGACCTATGTTTCCTGCTGCTCCCCATTGTTGCTATTCTGCACAAGGAAATGTAGCTCCTCTTGAGAAGTGGCTGCAATTTCCTGTCACCAATGGGGAGCCGGTATTGCAATGTTAATTCACCTCAGCACGATATCATTTCCATTTCCTGAATCAAGCATTGCTGCAGACATGTGCACTGTTGAATGTATGTATCAGCGAGTCTCAGAATGAAATATTGGTGAATGTTTTAGGAAAGGCTGAGCTGGTGGTGTGAAGATGTGCGGGATCCTCCCAGGCTAAGACATAGCATGGCAGTTATATACTGTAAACCATTGTAGTGATGTCTTCAGAGACATTCGTAGGTTTTTCCCTGTCTCCCATCCTGCACTGTAGCAGGCAACCACTCATTTAATAAAACTTAAGTAACTGATTGGATAACCCATTGCATAGCAACCTTTTTATCCTTTTAACCTAACAAATGAGCTGACCATGCTAACATATAACCTTACTCATGATATTTTTCTCAAGTTTCTTTTCATTTCCCCTCTGAACTTTCTATATTCAGTATGATTTTCCCTGAAATTATCAAACCTTACATCTGTATTCACAATCTTTTCCTGCTTCTTCTTACCCTCCATTATTTTAACTCGTGGATTGTTTGCCCTTCCTTTTGTCCTTGTGGGAATGTACCTCCACTACACCTGAACAGTGAAACTCAGACTGAATATAGAAAGTTCAGAGGGGAAATGAAACAAAAATAAATCTATCAGAAAAATCATTAGGAATGGACATTGAAATCTCCACCCAGAGTACGGTCTGTGCTCTTGTGGCTCTCAGCGCTTCCTCCAAGGGAGCTGATAGGTGGCAATCAGTAGGTGGTATTCAACAGATGAAAATAGAGCAGGAGAATCCTGTAAAAGTGTAGCTTTAACACCCAGAGTGTGCAGAGCCAGCCAACTTAGCAGGAGTGAGCTAAAAATTAAAAGTTCCTGGGCAACACACGTCATGAAGAAAAGTTAAATATTTCAGCGGTCAGCAATTGACTTTTAAATCACCGTCCACATTCTCGAGTTAGTCCCTGAACACACGGCAGCTAAACTCGCTCAGAAAAGGCACAAGGAGGCTTTAAAAGAAACAGAACGAGTGAAGCAGAATTAACAAAGAAAACTGATTCACTTCTTGAACTTCAATCCTGTCAGGTCTACACACAGGGTGAGATGCACAGCATAGAAGGGAAAATCTAGATTTTGAAAGCAGATAAGAAAAATTTTAAGGGACAATATGAGGATATAATAAATTAATTGAAAGTGTTTAAGGAGCAGACAGTGACCATGGGAAAAAGAATTCAAAAGGAACAGAATGCCCAGGTGACGTTGTTAAACTTGTATAAAAAATCCGCAGATAACATCAAAACAAAGGGCAACAGAACTCACCAGGGTAGTTGTGGGACTGAATGAAATACTCCTAAGCTGGAAAACAAAATCATAATCAAACATTTGGTGCAAGCATGAAAGAAGTGGAAATGAAAAGATCTATTTTTGAAAGGTCAATCTCACCATGCATCGCACTGGGCCTCATGTAGGGAGAAAAAGAAAACACGTTGTATAGATGAGCTGAGAGTTTGTTCTCCCCATAAGGAATTGAATAAACCAAAGACTATTCATAACAAAAAATAGGGAATCAACAAAGAGCAATTCAATGAACAGAAACAGATGAAAACACATTCAGATACTAGAACAACCTCCAATGCAACAGAGGTTACATGCAGCAACAGAGCCAACCACTCCTTCAACAGGAGTGAGAACAAGACATGGAAGTGTTGGAATGCCTCCAGATACCTGAACCTATGAACTCAGTGACTTGGGGAAGAGAGATGAGATACTGTAATGGGTAAATACATGTGGTAAACTGGGATAACTTCCAAATATATTGGATAAAGATCTGGGGGGAGGGGGATCTTGCTCAATGTAGGAGCAGGCTCGAAGGGCCAAGAGGCATATTTCTGCTTCTAATTCATATGTGTGCCCTTTCATTTGAGTGCTTGCTAAGCAGAGGGGAGTTAAGTCATGTTGCTTTCAGTCTAGGGTCTCATGTTGGCCAGACCAGGGAAACTCTTCAGATTTTCTCTCTTCAAAGGCACCAGTGAGCCAAATGGGTTTTTACAGCAATCCCCAAGTTTTCTGATAAGTATTCATTTTATACAATGTTTGTTAATTAATTGCAACTAAATTCCTAGCTGCTGTGATGGGATTGACATTGTGTATTTGGAGGATTAGACGAGGCTTTTGGATATGAATCCAGTAACATTCCCACTGGACTACCATCCCGGATAGATAGGGCGAAACTGTTCCCAACCGGTGGAAGAATTGAGATTTATGAAACCCTGATTTTAGACGAATGGCAAAAAATGCAACATGAGGAAAATGTTTTTATGTAGTGGGTGGTTAGGGTCTGGAATGCACTGCCTGAGAGGGTGGTGGAGGTACATTCAATCAAGGCTTTTAAAAGGGAATTGGATCATTATCTGAAGAGGAAAACAGGTTTCAAGGGTTAGGGGGAAGGGAGTGGGGGTGGGGCTAGCTGAGTTGTTCTTGCTGAAGGTGGATGTGGATACAATGAGCTGAACAGCCTCCTTCCCCACAGAATTTAATAAAGGCAATGTGGGTCTTGCCTGCTAATTACAGGAAGATCCATTGCATTAAGTTGCAATCAGGCACTTAACTGGGCAGTGATGGACCTCCCCCGGGACAACGTCTCTGGGGACAGAGATTCCACTCTCTGAGCGCTGCTGGCAACTCAGAGGCAGGGAGCTTTTCACCAGGAGCTGTGGTTGCTGTTGGTACTACACATACTTAGGTCCTAGAATCACTGTTGGACACAGGCACAAGTGAGTGAAGGTGGGAAAAAGGGGTGGGTGGTTACAGGGTGGGATCAAGAGGAAGGGAATGGGGGAAGGGTATCAGCAGAGAAGGTACTGAGGTACTAAATGGGGAACAATCCCCCACCTCCTGCAAGCCCATGAGCAACTCCGACAGGATTTACTTTTGGGCTTTCTGCATGAAGAGTCCCAGCAGCAATAGAATGGAGTCATTAAGTGACAATCAATTACCCACTAAAGGGCCTCAACTAGTAATGGAATGGGAAGGATATCCATGAGCCTTCTCACCATGCACTTAATAGGTGCAAAGGCAGGAAGTCAGTGGGGTCCCCAACTGCTATACTCCTGCTTAATTAAATGCCCTCACCACCAAACCTGCCATAGGTGAGAGCATTAAAATCAACCTATGGTTTTACATTAGACTCTGATCAAAACTATTTATTCAAGTGCTATGAAATGAAGTAGTTCAATGATTCATATCAATCTCATTTCACCAAGTATTTGCTTGACCCACCTTCAGAGAGATTAAAGCACACCTGGAACAAACTCAAATGTCCCGATTGTATCACGAGGGGGAGCTATTGTTTCGTCCCTGGGTTACACTAATTGATGTAATGTAATATGAGGCAAATCTCAAAAAGTTAACTTGTTCACATCGCTTACCGGGATGTCCACTGTTGCTGAATGTGAGAAGATACTGATTTTTTAACACCAACTTTTCCTTCTGGCTTCTTGATCAAACAGAAGTGGAATTCTTAACTCCTTTCAAGATATGCTTATCTCTTGCCTAGTTTACTCTGGTAGTCACATTGTTTTCTGTTCTTGAAAGGGAGTTTTCTGTTCTTGAAATTGATGCATTGATAACAACACCAGTGGGGAAGTAAACTGGGCTATTGTCTGTTATGATACAATAATCACTGTTTCCTCAATGTTCCCCCACCAAATACTTAATCTACTTGGCCTACCTCATTTTCAAAAAGCAGCTCCAGAAGTGCATCCTTTCTTGCTGGACTGGACACATACTGCTATAGAAAATTCTCCTGAAGACAATCTAGAAACTTTAGCCACTCTCTGCCCTTTACTCTACCACTGCCCCAGTCTACATTTGGATACCCCTGATCCAAGCCCTGTGCCACCACACTAATCAGAACCCCACAATGGGGAGGCATTGCCCCAAAACGGCCCACCTGAGTGCCTCCACCCCCGACACACATGCCCTCCCATACATCATGCTTTCAATCCCCCTTATGTCCCACAGGAGAAAACCTCACATAACCGCAGAGAGAGAGAGAGAGAGAAGACTGGTGGTGGTGTATCTACACCAGCTCACGGGGTTTGAGCAGCGTGCCCTGGAGCTAGCAGGAGAAGTGGAGCAGAGAATAGTTACTGACAGCCAGATCAGCGTCAGGCACGCAAATGAACATCGACTGAACCCTGTTCCGAAGGTCTTCTTTGTAGTAAGTGCCATGCTGCGCGGCTGGTTTCTCTCCCTTCCACTAATGTGTCCCTTTATACAGGGCATGATCCTGATGTTCCAGGCCCTTCTGACATCGCCTCGGAGGGAGGATCTGAGGACAGCACCTTTGAATTGGCACAGGAATTAACAACACAACCTACCAACACAGAGACGATATGGACGGTGGGTTATGTTAGTGGTGAGGCATTTGGACCAGTTACTGGTGAGCACTGCACAGCTGCTGATGCCCACCAGGTGGAGGTGGGAACATCCAAGGGCTCTGGTAGGCAGAAGTCTGCCAGACGCGAGGATTCAGCTGGCCCCAAGCCAGGTGCCAGGCCTCAGGGATCGATCATCCTGAAGCTGGTGGAGATGCATCAGCAAACCCGAGTGGTTGTGGATGGGCTGTCAGTAACCACGCTGTGAATGCAAGGTTGTTTTGAGTAAGCAAGCAGAGTGCTGTTGCAGGAGGTGGTGTTGGCATAGTGTGGTAACCAGGTCAATACTGCACAGTGGAAAGTCTGGGTCAGGGAATTGGCCTCATGGGTGACAGGGTGCAGACCATCCTGGAGACATAGCTGGCCAAAGTAGAGACACAATAGGAAATAGCCGAGGGTGTCACTAGCATTCTATAGACACATCGGGCCATGGCCATGTGTCGGGGACATTTTGGTCATGGCTGGGACTCTCACATGAATTTTGGAGACACAACAAGCCCTGACTGTGGGCCGCAACAAATTAGCCAGTCTCAGAGGGCTAATGCTGAGGGGCTCCAGAGCTTGGCTTGCTCATAGAATGCTGCTGTGGAGGGGCTCAGAGCTTGGCCCAGTCTTAGAGGGCCAGGGCTGAGGGATCACACACCATGGGGAAGACATATCTGGGCCTCCAGAACTGGCAGAGCCGGGTGATGCCCAGGCTTGTGGAGCTCAGTCTAGCAGCCTTGGCATTCCATGGAGTGTCTCAGGGCCTATGGGCACCCCAAGAGAGGTGCAAGGGCTACAGCCCATGCTGGTGCCTTCCACCCTGGAGACCTCAGATATCCCCAGACCTTCCGAATCCCCCTTCCTCACATCTCAGGGCCAGCTGAATGAACAGGATGGCACAGAAATATCCGTGTCATCCGCAAGTCAGCCGGGGACCCCCAGATTCCGACACCCCAAAGGGACACCTGCCAAGGGCATCACAGGCAATGGGTGCGGATCACAGCTGAACACCTCCAGCTCTGTTGTGCATTCTGGAGGAGCACCAGGTGAAGCAGTGGGCCACGTAAGGTTAGAAAGTTGTAGAGTCACTAAGAGGGCACGGATAAAGGTTTTTGTCAACATTAAGATCACAACTAACTGTTTTTTTGTACCCTACAGCTGATTCTTTCTGATTCTCCGCAATGGTACGAATCGAAGTGCAGGCTGCTGTGCTGTGTGATATCAGCACCTTGATCAAAAGTTACAGGCTGCCTGCCCTGCTTTCCCCAGCATGCACTGGACCCTGTCATTTACAACCCCACCCTCAATCCCCAGCCCAAACTCCCTGGCCTACTGGCCTACATGCTTGTGGTCAAAACCCTTACTCAGTGTGCAGTGGGGCAGGATCCCAGTGTGCCTTACAGAGAGTCATTATCACTGTCCAGCCTTGACCAAAAACTTGCTACCACAGCCAGCCCAGGCCCATTACCTTGTTGTGATGTGACTTGGTACTGCGGGTGGGGTGGGGTGAAAGAGGGTGGGGGAAGGGAAGGATGGGGATGTGGGGTGAAAGAGGGTGGGGAAGGGTCAGAGGGTTGAAGGGACAATTGGGGTTGGAGGGAGAGGACGGCTGCAGCATGTCCTGAGAGTGGTGGGAGCAGCTGCCACACTGCTCGGCAGTAACTAGGTGAATCTTGCTGCAATTAAAGCATCCCTTGTTGCCCTACCCTGCCAGACCCTAGCCATCGCTGCCTGTCCTCCATCCTCCGGCACCTCCTCCACATCCTGCAGTTGGCGATCCTCCTCCTTGGCCAGGTGGTCTCCCCACTGTTGTGCAATGTTGTGTAGCATGCAGTACACCATGATGATGAGGGAGGCCTGCACAAGGCTGTATTGGATGGCACTCCTAGAGCGGTCCAGGCTCCTGAACCACATTTTAAGCAGGCCTATGCACCGTTCAACAACAGACCAGGTGGCAGTGTGGGCCTCATGATAATGGATCTCCGCCTCGGGCCTCTGCACTGGCGTAATCAGCCATAACTTCAGCGGATAGCCCTTGTCCCCCATGAGTCATCCTGGCAGCCTGGACTGGTTTTCAAATAGCCCAGGGATGTCCAAACTCCTTGGGACGTAGCTGTTATAGACACTCTAAATAAGTTAAGTTTATTTATTAGTCACAAGGCTTACTGCAATGAAGTTACTGTGAAATTCTCCCAGCCATACTTCAGCACCTGTTCGGATCAATGTACCTAACCAGCATGTCTTTCAGACTTGTGGGAGGAAACCAGAGCACCCAGAGGAAACCCACACAGACACAGGGAAAACATGCAAACTCCACAGTGACCCAAGCTGGGAATTGAACCCGGGTCAGAGGCGCTGTGAGGCAGCAGTGCTAACCATTGAACCACCATGCTGCCCCGGGTGCCATGCACATACAAGTATAATGATCAGTCTGTGGTCATAGATGATCTGCACGTTTTGCGAGTGGAAGCCCTTCCTGTTGATAAATAGTTGCTCCTCACCTCACAGGGATGTGAGCCCATCCACAGCCCCCTGCACATGGGGCATTCCAGCTATGGCTGCAAAGCCTGCAGCCCCGGCCTCCTGCTGTGCCTGGCCAACATCAAAGTTGATGTACTAACTTGCCCAGGCGTACAAAGTATCCGTGATCTGGCACACTCACCCATGCACAGAGGCCTGTGATATGCCACAGATGTCCCCACTGAGTGCTTGGAGTGATCCAGTGGCATAGAAGTTCAGGGCCGCTGTCACCTCGACATCCCCTGGAAGCGGGTGTCCACTCCTCCCCTGAGGTGCCAGGTCTGCCACACAGTGCCACACCTTCTCCTTACACAGGCAGAGCCACGCCAGACACGGCCTCCGATAGGCCCTTATCTCTGTCTCCGTATCCTCCTTCTCCTGGCATCCCAACTGCCTCCAACCCTCATGGGAGACTGCGCTGCCACTTTCTGGGCCTCACCAGCAGCCCCTTCCCCTCCTTCTGCAGGTTCTGCCACTGGCTGGTCTTGCAGTGGCCATTTGACTCCCTCCACCTCCTTAGCCTCCTCCTCAGCAGTTGCCACCATGATGGCCAGCTCCAGCCCTATTAGTCCAAAATCTATCTGCACAGTGGGGGTTACAGACAGAGAGAGATAAATACATGTTTTTGCTTTTTACTATCCCAGCAACCAGTCCCCCCCAACCCCCACACCACCACCACCACCTCCTCCCCCCCACCCTGCCTCCCCCCAAACCCATCCCTTATTAGATCAGTGTTCCCACTTGTGGATGCTGGCAACACAACGCAATCCGGGATGCCCTTTGTGGTTGCAGAGGGATTTTACTGGCGGTGGCCAATTAAACCACTGGGTCTGTAATCCAGTTAAGGATGGTGGCTTACCATTCAGAGCCATTTGCCCAAGTAAAGGCACATGGCAGCCTCAGCTATAAGACAGACAGAGATGGCCACTGTAAAGGCTACAGAGAGGAAAAGGCACTCCATGTGAAAGCTCCCTCAAAGGGCGGGTAAGCAAGTTTTTTTTAATGTGTCAGGTCAAGGCAGACCTCAGAAACTCAGAGAGTGAACTGTCCAGTGTTGGCATTGCAGCTGCTAAGGTTCCTTCCATGGGACATTGGGCCTCAGGCAAAGAAGGGCCTTGTACCGTTGGAAACATCTGGCTATCTGTATCAATTTATTTGGTGGTCTCCACACAGAGCAGGTGGGGGATGTTTTGATGCTGGTAAGATGCTGGTGATTTGTAAATTGGCTGTTAATAGGTCAGTTAATTCGATTAATTTTCCCCAGTCTTCCAATTTTTGGGAATATTTTGTGGTGATGGGGAAGATATCAGGCTTCTCACCTATCTTATGTGCCCTCCACTCTCCCAGCTCATTCCTGAATGCTAGAAAAATCCCTCTCCAGGATTTAGTTTTCTGCTACTCCATCTGTATGGTGCCTGCGCCATCTGTTGGCCAATCCATGTGAAGACCAGTTTCCAATGTTAGCTGTAAATTTATATTTTAGAAAGAATGCTGCAAAGATTTCAGATGATGCCTTTCACAATTGCAGAACACCCAGCCAAATCCTTTGATGTAATGGGAGTGATATGGGACATATGGCTGGCATAAGGTCTCAAATCCCAAAAAGGTAAATGACATGATAACTTGCTTTTGGTTCAGGGATAAATATTGGCCAGGACACCATGAGAACTCTGACACCCCTCTTCAATAAGTGCCATGGAACCTTCTCTGCCGACCCAGGCAGAACCTTGTCACCTCTGACAGTTAGAAAAAAATAACAAAACACTCCCTCATTATCACCTTGCAGCACCAGCCTAGGCAATGTTGCTTTGGATTTATACTTGATTGACCTGGTCTTTCTGTGCAAATATGTACAAATAATCTGCAGAAGTTGCATACTTTTTGTACATATTTGCAGGAACAATCAACGCTGGTGTTTGTGCTCCTTACACAATCATAGAAACATAGAAAATAGCAGCAGGAATAGACATTTGAGACAGATCTGCCATTAATTATGATCCTGGCTGATCATCCAACTCATAACCTGATCCCACCCTCCCCCCCAATATCCTTTGATCCCTTTAGTCCTAAAAGCAATCTCTAACTTCTTCTTGGAAACAATCTGTTTTGGCCTCAGCTGAATTCTGTGGTTGAATACAGCCAACAGGCTCATCGCTCTGGGTGAAGAAGTCGCTGCTGATTGCAATACACACTTCTCCCACAATTCCCTGAGGGGCACGGTGGTTAGCACTGCTGCCTCACAGCGGCAGAGACTCGGGTTCGATTCCTGACGGGTCACTATCTGTGTGGAGTCTGCATATTCTCCCCATGTCTTCATAAGTTTCCTTCGGGTGCTCCGGTTTCCTCTCACAGTCTGAAAGATGTGCTGGTTAGACACATTGGCCATGCTAAATTCTCCCTCATGTACCCGAACTGGATTTAAACGACTAGAGGATTTTCACAGTAACTTCATTGTGGTGTTAATGTAAGCCTACTTGTGACTGTAATAAATACATTTTTAAAAACCTTTAAACTTCACCATGATGCTGACTGCAGGACACACTTCCCCTACTTTTCTTCCTGATGTGTTTATCTTCCTTTTAAATGCATCAATGCTGTTCCTTCATGTAGTGAGTTCCACATTCTAGCTATTTTCTGGCTAAAATATCCTGAATTCCTTTTTGGATTTATTAATGAGTCTTAGGTTCAGAATCCCCCACAAGTGGAAACATTTTCACAAAATCCACCTTATCAAACCGTTGCAGAATTTTAAAGCAGGCCCCCCTCCAGCCTTCTCTTCTCTGTCCTGTTTAATCTTACTAGCACTGAATCCACATGCACCCGACTAGGTCATGCCCACTGACCTCAGCTACCACCCCTGCCCAGGCCTTCCAGATGAGCTGGGATGACCTCCTCCTTCCATCTCTCAGCATGAGGATGTCCCTCATTGCTGTCACCACTCCACAGAGGCTGACACTCATCCAAACATTGAGGGCTTGCTATTCACCTGACATTCCTCCTGGCTGCAGTGTCTTCCTGGTGCTAAAGGCACCGCAATGTAGATCTCCTTCTACCCTCTCCATTGCATTCAGTGGCCTCTGGCAGCCGTATTCGCACCGGGCTGCCATTGGATTCCATGTCTGCCCCACACCCACCTCTACCAGCTCCACTGACCCTATCTGGGCACACTTCATGCTCGCTTAGGTGGCCAGCTAGCATAATGTTGCGTTTGTTAATTGATCTTGGGTGGGACCGGGAAACACGGCTGCTTCCCCTCCCACCTTCCGTGTGTACACATTGCTCGCAAAATTCAGGCCCAAATAATGAGTACTCACATGCCTTTGTGAGTAAAAGGCATTTTAACCTGTGTCACTAATATTGTGATGTGTGCATTTTTACCCTAGAACCCCTTTTCCCTCTGCCCCGTTGTTATTTTCAAAAGAGATTACGGCCCCACTATTCGTCTTATGCAAAACGTACAAGTTCACATTGAGCCATGCTGAAATTTATTTGCTCATGAATGCCCATTCTGTGTGTTTATTAGTGTCTTGTATGTTTGTTGTAATCTTACTCACTATATTAACTATACCCCTCAATTATGTGTGTCCCATAAAATGTGGAATTATACTTCTGATTCCTGAGTCAAAATCATTTTGGTAAAGGGTGGTTCCAATACTGATCCCTGTGGAATACCACTTCCCATCTTTTGCCAGCTTGAACCCTTAATTCCTAGTCTCTGTTCACTGCTTTGTAGCCAGCTTGTTCTTTGTTACTTGTCCTTTAACAACTCAGGCTTTTAGTTCAGCCATGAGGTCACTAGGATGGTTGTTTGAAATGTAACATATCTACAACATTACTCTGGTCTACTCTCTCTGTTACTCAAATCTGTGATAACTACTGTGTAAAATAAAATTGAACAATCAAATTCATGGTGGCCACTTGTCAAACTGGCAAAAGAAACAAATTCAGCACAAGTTTACAGTCTCATTCAGAGCAATCACATTGAGAGCTGGTTAAAAAAAGACATATCTGACTTATTGCAGCAGTATGACCTCACATCGGTTTTAACATGAGACAATGGCCGGAATTTTACTGGCATGCCTGCCCCGATTCTGTTGGCTGCGGCTGGAATTGTATGAACCTCAGACGACTATCTTGATGGTGAGAAAAAAAACAGTAAAAATCCAGTTTTGTTTCGTTAACTAAACAGCTGCTATGCACACATGGCAGATCTGTCTGTGATCACACATTCATGAGATGGCCAATTTGAAAGATTTGAATCGCATTTTACTGTATTGGAGTTATGTTGCTAATTTGATCCTATTTAGTTTTTGACGAGAAGGATTGGGAGGGTCAAAGAGATTGTATGTTCTCCAAATAAGATCTGACAAGGCTATCAGAAATCAGACCAGAAGATCAAAGTATGTTGGAATTCTCCACTGCAGTTGCACTATATCCCTGCTGTATCTGGCATGAAGCTGTTTTATGACGCCACTCAGTGACAAATGCTGAAAATATTCCACTCTCGTCTTTAGCATCATCACCTGAATGAAATCAAGAACTCTGAACAAAAAGATAAATTGGGTGCAATATATTTCTGACCTCAACAAAATTGAATGAAGTGCTTCTTTCTGGTTATTGTTTGCAGGTTGCCACCCATACATTGCTCTAGAATTTGAACATGCTCTTTTGTAACACTATTTTCCGTTAGCGTAAATATTTATTTTACTCTTACCTAATGTCATGGTGGCAGAATGCCCAACTTGCATGGTGTTAGATTCTTTGTCACAGGATTTGATAAAAGTTGACCATATTATTAACTTTATGTAAAATTTAGCAACGATTTTTAACATCTGTACACTGATGAAGCTCTGGCTATCTGATAGCGCTTCTAGGGCCATAATTTAAAAACCAAATCGCTCAACCGTACAAATGTTTATTCAGAGTTCCAGTAAACAAATGATTTGTAGTTCTGGTTTCAGTGATTCTAGAGCTAACTGTTTTACTTTAATTATTTTAATTGATAAAAGAAGATTGTGCAGAAGACTTAAAATGTAGCAAATAGGTAGAATTGATTGAAAGTCTGAGGGAATCAAATATATATTGTGTTTTTGTGACTTATAAGTTTATTACACCTGAAAATTTTCCAACAGGACTTGCATGTTTTATTTAAATACCACAAGTACTTCAGAAATACCTTTCTCTTTACTTTGGACTGGATATTTTCACAGCAGAATCTTGTTCAAAGGCACATTCTTGCAGAACGGAAATGTGAGGATGAAAACACACTAATTAATTGGTCCATAACCAAATCAAATCATATAGCTCAAGATTTCACTTGTCTCTCTCCTATTTTATTTCCAGCTTTCTCAATCTTCTCTCTTGAAGATGTTGATTCCTTCATGCTGGTATGGTGTTTGGGGTGCTGATTTTCCTTTGATGCTGTGCTCATGTGGCTGTGATTTATGCGCAAGTCTTCCTAAAGAGGACATCAGAGCTAAACCCAATTTGTCCTTATCCATTGTTCACTCCATTGTAGTTCCAGTAGAAACCTAATACAATGATCAACAGCAGGAACTAATGCAGCATTTCATTCCTTTATTTATCAGTGCTTCAACTGATTTTCTTCATTCATTAGCAGTTGTGCCTTTAAATGTCTGTGTCCAATGATCTGGAATTCCCATCATGAAACATTTTCCTTTAAGATGCTTTTTACCTTGTTGACTAAGCTTTTAAAATAAAGGAATTTGCAGTGAAGGCAGAGTTGGCCCAAGTGGAAGAGAGAAGCAGTGCCAGACATTTAGAAGGTTAGCAACCAGTAACTAGTGGGATGCCACCACTATTTAAAATCTATTTGGATGAAGGCCAACTTTGATGATGATATAACGAGTGGGAGAGTGAGGTGTGAGGAGGTTACAAAGACTGGGATTCTTCCAAAAAAATTCTAAGTACTGAACATGTGGGAAAATGGGAGTAAACCTCACTGGTTTTTTTTAGCATGATCTCCAGAATAAATCTCCAACACTCTGTGCATTACAGAATGCCACAGTGTGATTCACTATGGGAATCAATGATTGCCCCGAATAGGCCCTCCAGCAGCCCCCATCCCCTCTGGCTCCACCCGTTGGCATTGCCCGATGCCCAGTGAGTAGTGCCAAGGTGCCCATTGGGCAGTGCCAGTGTGCCTGGCCATGCTGCAGCTGAGAGTTATTAATTTGGCTGAGATGAATGATTGCTCCAGAGATTTTGCAGGTCTAAGCCATCCGGACACTAATGATTCCACGTTTCTGATTAGCTCAAAGTTCATGTTTCATTTAACTTATACACGATTAATGAACTTTGACATGCAATGAAATTGAAAGATGATACATAGCTGAGAGTGTTACCAGCATGCACAGATGAACATTGACCTTTAGGTTGCATCACACTTAATTGGAGAGAGAGATCTTAAGAACATAAGAACATAAGAAATAGGAGCAGGAGTAGGCCATCCAGCCCTTCGAGCCTGCCCCGCCATTCAATAAGATCATGGCTGATCTGTCGTGGCTCAGTTCCACTTTCCCGCCCTCTCCCCATAACCCTTAATCCCCTCTCTTATCAAAAACCCATCAACCCGCGTCTTAAAAATATTTAGCGAGGCAGCCTCCACCACTTCAACGGGCAGAGAATTCCAGAGATTCACCACCCTTTGAGTGAAGAAGTTCCTCCTCAACTCCGTTCTAAACCGCCCCCCCTTTATCCTGACGCTGTGCCCCCTAGTCCTACTGTCTTTTTTGAGCGGGAAGAGTCTCTCCACCTCTATCCTATCCATCCCATTCATCATCTTATACGTCTCAATGAGATCTCCCCTCATTCTTCTAAACTCTAACGAGTACAAGCCTAGTTTATTCAGCCTCTCCTCATAGCTCAACCCCCTCAACTCCGGTATCAGCCTAGTAAACCTCCTCTGCACTCTCTCCAAGGCCAAAATATCTTTGCGCAGGTGCGGCGCCCAAAACTGCACACAGTACTCCAGCTGCGGCCTCACCAATGCCCTATACAGCTGCAGCAAGACCTCCCTACTTTTATATTCAATCCCCCTCGCTATGAAGGCCAGCATCCCATTAGCCTTCCTGACCACATGCTGCTCCTGCAAGCTGGGTTTTTGCGACTCATGCACAAGGACCCCGAGGTCCCTCTGCACCATCGCCTGCTGCAGTTTTTCGCCCCGTAAGTAATAGTCCTTCCTACCATTCTTCCTACCAAAGTGGACCACCTCACACTTGCCAACATTAAATTCCATTTGCCATTTCCTTATTTGCCATTTCTTATTTAACAGGAGCTCAATCAGGCCTCTACCAACAGAAAACCAGACAATGGATGGGATTTTCTGTCTGCATCACCCCAAGACTGGAAAATCCTGCCCGAGGTCAATGGGCTTTGCAAGGTCCACGTCTCATCCGCTATGATTCCCATGGTGGGTGGGAGGGAAAAATTGCCCCCAGTGTCTTTACTACAAAGCTTTATGCTCTAAGTGCATGTGTTTGCTTAAAGTGGGTGTAAAATACTTGATCATTGTTCAGATTTGCAAGGGCTTGTGTACCAGAATTCAAGAGCAAGAAGGGCATATATCTGATCTATAGAAGAATTATACCTTAAATAGCTCATCATTCATTCTGGAAACAATTTAACAAATATTTTCAGTAATCTGTGCTTCTATCAAATGATCCAAATTTCTCTGCCACATATTTTCCTCTATTAACTTCTTTATTACTCAGTTCTTTCCATTTGTGCTATATATGGTAGGATAGCCCAATGGTCAGTGCTCTCATTCTTTTCCTCACTGCTAATCAGTTATTACTACAATTAGGATGTCCAAAATAGCTAGGACATATCAAGAACACAGATCTAATTGGTATGATCTAGAGGGGACCTCATAGAAACTTATAAAATTCTAACAGGGTTAGATAGAGTAGATTCAGAAAGAATGTTCCCAATGGTGGGGGAGTCCAGAACCAGGAGTCATAGTTTGAGGATAAGAGGTAAACATTTTAGAACTGAGGTGAGGAGAAATTACTTCACTCAGAGGGTGATGAATGTGTGGAATCCACTACCACAGAAAGTAGTTGAGGCCAAAATGTTGTCTGATTTCAAGAAGAAATTAGATATAGCTGTAGGGGCTAAAGGGATAGGGGGAGGGAGGGAGAATCGGGATATTGAATTTAATGATCAGCCATGATCAAAATAAATGGTGGAGCAGGTTTAGGGAGCCAAATGCCCTACCGCTTCTAGTTTCTATGTTTCGATGTCTGCTTCTCAGTTTACTCACAGTCACTCCATCAGCCATATCAATACTCGAACGCTGTTGGCATGTGCTAAGGTTAACCACTATCAATCATCAACAGGAATAATCAATTACTTTATAGAAAATAAAGAAATTGCATTTCTGTCATGTCCATGATTCTTTGCAGTCACTTTGGATCAATGAATCCATTTCAGTTCTCTGTTAATAGTGGCATTTTACTAATAGATTCAAAGCTAGTTTCAATCTGTAATTTTTTTTGTTATTATTTCATGGAGAGTGCATATCACTGGCATGGCAGGCATTTGTTCTCTATCCCTAATTGCCCTTGAACTGAGAAGTTTGCTGGGCCATTGTGGAAAGCTATTAAGAATCAACCATATTGCTGTGGGTCAGTCACATGTCAGCCAGACCAGGTAAGGATTTCCTTCCCTAAAGGACATGAATGAAGCAGATGGGTTTTACAACAATTGATGATAGGTGATATGAGTTGCCATTACAGAGATCAGCATTTTCCAATGGCTGATGCGTTCACCATTGACCACCATTGGGATCTTCCAGCCCCACTGATGTTTGTGTGATTTACCCTTCCCACCACTGAGGAACTGCCACAGGGGAGCCATCTTTTGCACGACTGGAAGATCATGCCGGCAGGAAGGGCTGGAAAATCCAGCTCAATGTTTTGAATTTTGCGGGCACGGGCTTGTTAGGTGATGAGATGAGGTGATGCATTTTGGCTGGAATAATGTAGGGGGGAGTTATATGATAAAGGGTAAGCCCATAAGGAGTATAGAATCGCAGCGAGACCTGGGGGTGCAAGTGCACAAGTCTTTGAAGGTGGCAGTGCAAGTGGAGAGTGTGGTGAAGAAAGCCTATGGTATGTTAGCCTTTATAGGAAGGGGTATAGAATATAAGAGCTGGAGTCTAATGTTGCAGTTGTATAGAACGTTGGTTAGGCCGCATTTAGAGTACTGCATCCAGTTCTGGTCGCCTTACGACCGGAAGGACGTGGAGACTCTGGAGAGAGTGCAGAGGAGGTTTACCAGGATGTTGCCTGGTATGGAAGGACTGGGGTATGAGGAAAGATTGAAGAAATTGGGGCTCTTTTCCCTTGAAAGACGGTGACTGAGGGGAGATCTAATAGAGGTATATAAGATTATGAAGGGTATAGATAGAGTAAACAGAGGTAAGCTATTTCCTATGATAGAGACACATAGGACAAGGGGCCATGGGCTTAAGGTGAGGGGGGAGAGGTACAACACAGATATTAGAGGGAGGTTTTTCACACAGAGGGTAGTGGGGGTATGGAATGCTCTGCCAAGTAAGGTGGTGGAGGCAAACACGCTACAGTCATTTAAGAGTAACTTAGACAGGCACATGAGTGGGTTGGAGATGGGTGGATATAGGAGATTGTTTTAAATAAGGGTCATTAGCAGTGGGGCGTCCCTGGTAAGGTAAATGGATATGGTACAACAATAATTTTTTTTTCTCTTTTCATTCACAGGTTTTAAGTCGGTCCACCTTGTGTCCAACGAGGGGTATACACGCGATGGGTCGTACTGGGGCTGCTCTTGGTTGTTCGAGATTGGCCTAGTGCTTCATGTCGTTAGTATGTGCCTAAACTGGACCAGATACTGGGCAAGACGACAGCTCAGTGACTATCGCTGATTGCTGTGGAGACACATGGATTTGGGCCGGTGTCTGTGGGAGTTTGCGCATTCTCCCCGTGCTTGCGTGGGTTTTCTCCGGGTGCTCCGGTTTCCTCCCACACCCCAAAGATGTGCTGTTAGGCTGATTGGCAGTAATAAATTGTCCCTAAATTAGTTTCCCTCAATGTGGATGGCCATAAAACATTAGACAAGGGTCATGGGTGGAGGGGAGGGACTGGTAATAATAAAATGGTGGTGCGGGCTCGTTGGGCCGAAGGGCCTGTTTCCCAGGCTGTTTTTGTTCTTTGTTCTCTTTGTTCTTTGTTAGGTACAGTTTGTGCTTTGCATGTTGTGAACAGCCGAAGGATGGCACTGTTTGAATTGATGCATCAGTCATTGGGACGTACATTTCTGGCACCACACCACATTACTCATTTGTGTGATAGGCAGAATATCTTTTTAGCTAGACTGCAGCATCTGTGACTGCAGAATGCCATTCATGTTGCTACTGCAGAATAGTAGTGAGAAACAGCTAGCTTACACAGTTAGAAGCTACATATATTCAAATACAATGCCCTGTCCTTTGTGACAAAAGAAACTTGTCCATGCATTGAGCCTTTTTCAACTAAACAGAAGTGTGGGAGCACAGCCATTTCCTGGTTCATTCCCTAGAGCAATGCCTGGACCAATCTGAGTTAACTTTAAACAATTTGAATTTAAACAAAAACTTGACGATGCAAGCTTTTGGTGCATTTTCCATGGCAGGTAATCTTTCCCACAGTCCCAGGTGATCAGAGACTGCTCTTCTATTTGAGGGGGAGAACTGACTGGTGACAATTTAACTTGAGAATCAGCACACCTCAGGCAAGGGGCAAGTTTGAGATGGTTGGGGTCTTCATGAATAGCCCCAATCAGAACAGGGATTGAACCTATGCTATTAGTGTTGCTCCACATCACAATCCAGCCATCCAGCTAACTGAGCTAATTGACACCACTTTCAATCAGAGTTCACTTGCCAACAAGTCAGCAGTGTCTTCTCATGCACTATAAATTGTTGTTCCTTTTACAATTGGTATTCTTATGAATCTGTCCTGATGAGTGCAAGATAAAGAACTTTGGCAACACATCTCCTTTCTCAACAATACTTCTGTACCACTATTTCAAAAATGATCACTAAAACCTTGCTACCTTTCACGGTCCGCCAACAGCACACCCCACCACAGGTTTCCCGGCAGCGAGCAGTATATTTAGTGGGAAATCCCATTGACAATGGTGGGACCATAAGGTCCTGCTGCCAATGTGCACTGCGGCAAAACATGATGCAGGGTGGGAGAAAATTCCTACCCTCTACCTGTGTCCTTACAATCATCTTATTACATTAAGGTCTGATTACGTTGTGTTGTTAACAGACTTGTATATGGTGTGCTCCACTTGCATAAAAGGTACATTATGTAATAAGGTGGTAAGTATTGCCTCAGAACTATATCTAAGTTTATAACCATTACAGAAGACTATTTATATAATTGAAGTAATCCATTGTAGCGAACACATCATAGTAAGAGATGAGATTTGATCCGATTTATTATTGTCACATGTTTTAATACATAGTGAAAAATATTGTTTCTTGTGCGCTATACAGACAAAGCATACTGTTCATAGAGAAGGAAAAGAGAGATTGCAGAATGTAGTCTTATTGTCATAGCTAGGATGTGGGGAAAGATCAACTTAATGCAAGGTAGGTCCATTCAAAAATCTGATAGCAGCAGGAAAGAAGATGTTCTTGAGTCAATTGGTATGTGTCCTCAAACTTTTGTGTCTTTTTCCCCCAGAAGAGAATATATCCAGGGTGTGTGGGGTCCTTATGCTGGCTGCTAAGAGGTTCCTGGCATCTGGAACAATCTGCAGACTGGAGTAATTGCAAAGGAAGATAAGCTTCAATCATTTCTTTCAATTCCAAATCCCCATTTGTAAGAAAATAAGTTGGCTTCAGTTTTGTAAAAGACACTATTCATATTGGATTATTCAAACACAACTGCTGAGGGACATTGACAGCAACAAGTTTGTTCCACTTTGCATAGTGAAATGTAGCAAAAGTTGTTTCAAGAAAAGTTTGAGTGAGACAAGAAAGTAAAGATACATTTGTAATTGCTGCAATTATTCAAAATGCCCTTGGCTGGTATTGCTGGCAAAACAATAAAACAGTTGAATCTATCGCAATCACTTTACTGTTGGTAAACTTATCTGCTCAAGTCAGTGAATTTAACAGGATTTATTTTCACGGACAGATTTTTATAGAATTAATCATTTGTAATGCATAGATTCTAATTTTATATCATTCCTTATTATAGAACAATAAAAGTCACAATTGCAATTGAACTGCTGTGTTTATTGCTGTTTCTTCTTATTTCCAATCTGTCCCATATTTCTGTTTACTAATGCAGTTCTTACGCAGATATATGTTCTGTGTCAGGGCAAAGTCTTGACTTTTGACTTGTATGGTTTGTATCTTGAGGAAGCAGTTTAGAAATTACAAACTAAATTGGACAATATAGATAAGTGGACAGATCATTGGTGCTGGGGTTTAATGTGGGCAAGTGCAAAGCATTACACATAGGAAGAAAAATAGGTGACGTGTAATAATTGCAAGGATTGGTGACTACCAGTAAATTGAACAAACTAAAATGGTTTATTTACAAAAGGATAAATAAAGAGTACTTTCACAATCTTAAAACTTCCAGCTTTAGGGTCTCCTCTGGCTTCAAAAACTTGCATTCTGCTTGGAGATCCCCTCACTCATTCCTCATTGGGTAGAGGGTCACATGACCCTTCTGATGTATGTCCCTTAAAGGGGCCAACTATTACAACATACATACTGTGACAAGAGTATGCCTTTAAAAAATGTATTTGGTTCAGGTTTCTTGTGCAGGGTCTGTTTAGTAGTTTCTTTTATCATTGGTACTGTTTTGTCTACATCCAACAGCCCTGTTGTTACTGCGGTGGCATGATTGACCTTAATTGCTAAAATGTTTGTTTTAATCTGGGCTATTGCTGTTCTGTTATTTCAGTGTTTTCCCCTGGGTTTTTTCAGAGTAGGGCTTGATTTGGTTGATTGACAAGGAAGATGATGTGACTGGGGAGGGCTAGGTTCACAGAGAAACCTAGTTCAGTTGTTTATTGGGAATGGTAGAAAGGTTGAGACAGTGCACAAAGGTTCTCTTCGTCAAAAATCTGTGAGCAGGTCAATCTTTTAGAAGAAGATTATTTCAAGACTCTGAAGATCAAAATAACTGGTTAGACTCTGCAAAGGACATTAAGAAGCAAATTTGAAGTGGGAGAATTCCCAGAGCTGATCTAATTAAGTTAGAATTAGAATACACAAACATGCTTGAATGACTAGCCAGTTGGAGAGGGTGACAAGCCAAGCCTTTATATATTTTAAGCACATTTTATCCTATGTAAACCAAGCATCTTCTTTTGACATTCAATGGCATCATTAAATCCCCCACCATCAACCATACTCCTAGGGGTTATGATTGGCTATAAACTTAACTCAACAAGCAATATAAATTCTGTGGCTACAAGGGTAGGTCAGAGTCTGGGAAACCTGTGGAAAGTAACTCATCTCTCAACTCTCCAAAACTTGTCCACAATCTATAAAGCACAAGTCAGGAGTATAATGGAATACACTCCACTTTGCTGGATGAGTGCAGTGCTGACATAACTCAAAAAGCTCTACACATCTAAGAAGAAGCAATCCGTTTGAGTGGCACTCCATACGCCCACCTTCTCCCACCACCACCCTGGCAGCAGAATGCACCATCTACAAAATGCATTGTAGCCCTCATTTAAAGTAAAGTTCATTTATTACTCACAGGTAAGGTTAACATTAACGCTGCAGTGAAGTTACCCTGAAATTCCCCTAGTTGCCACAATCCAGCACCTGTTCAGGTCAATGCACCTAACCAGCACGTGTTTCGGACTGTGGGAGGAAACTGGAGTATCGGGAGGAAACCCACACAGACACAGGGAGAATGTGCAGACTCCGCACAGACAGTGACCCATGCCAGGAATCGAACACAGCTCCCTGACACTGTGAAGCAGCAGAGCTAACCACTGTGCCACCATGCCGCCCCGTCAACAGCATCTTTCAAACCCACAATCTCTACCACCTAGAAGGACAAGGGCAGCAGATAAATGGGAAAACCATCAAGGTTCCCCTCCAAGCACACACCATCCTGACTTGGAAATATGCTGCTGTTCCTGCACTGTTGCTGGATCAAAATGCTCAAACTCCCTCTCTAACAGCATTGTGGGTGAACCTACGCTACATGAGCTGCAATGTTTCAAAAAGGTGGCTAGCTACCAGCTCCCTGAGGGCAATTAGGGTGGGCAAATAAATGTTTGCCTAGACAGTGATGCCAACATCCCATGAAATTATTTAAAAAAAATGTTTTTTCCACAGGGCTGAGGACAAGCAGCTGAGAAGCTAAAAGAAATCCCCTTTCTTGCTCTCTCTCTCTCTTTCCACCCAACTTACAAGTTTTCGGGCCCTGTCTGCTATTGTTTGCCTTCCTTTCCATGTGCAATAGACAAAAAAAGGTAAAGATATTAAGGAAAGAGATCAACTGCACAGCTGTGTCTCCAGGGGAACCAATAAATCATTTGTCCAGATTTTTAAATTGCCTCAGTGCTTAATGCAGAAGAGCCCGGACTGAAAGCAGCAAGGCAATTGGAATCAGCCTGAAGCCAGCTGAGTCACCAAACACAGACTGTAAATTTCATTTTAACCTTTATCGCTACCCCCCCAACTCCCAATTTCCCTCTCCTTTGACGACAGCAGGTTTTTTTGTTCAGAAGGAATATACTTGTTAATTCAAGGAGTACTTAACTGTTCATGTGCTACAATCATAAAAGGAGGGCAGCCCGATGGCACAGTTGTTAGCACTGCTGCCAGGGACCCTGGTTTAATTCCAACCTTGAGTCACTGTCTGCGTGGAGTTTACACTTTCTCCTTGTATCTGCATGGGTTTCCTCCGGGTGATCCAGTTTCCTCCCATAGTCCAAAGATGTGTAGGTTAGGTTGATTGGCCATGGTAAATTGCCCCTTTGTGTCAGGGGGACTAGCTAGGGTAAATGTGTTGTGTTATGGGGATAGGGCCTGGGTGAGATTGTGCTCGGTACAGGCACGTTGGGCTGAAAGGCCTCGTTCTGTACTGTAAGGATTCTATGACTCCAGTTTGACCGACAGTTCATTCCCTGCTCCATCATCTGTAATTGTGTTCATGAACTTTGTGTGTGTATTTTATTATCCTACTTATTGGTTTCAGTATAATAAAGTTCACCTCTCCCTTTGCTAAACTCAGGAAAGTCTGTCAGATTGGTTCGTTTTTTGATCACAGTGCATAAACATTAATTACTCCCTGAATTAACAAGTATATTCCTTCTGAACAAAAAATACTGTGTCGTCAAAGAAGGAAAAGGAAACTGGGGGTGGGGGGGGGGGGGGGAGGTGGGGACATTCAACCCCTTCTCATTGGAAATAAAATGCATGAGAATTCAATATTGGATAACAGTCAGTGATACAATTTAAAAACCATCCAGTACAAGGAACACCATTCTCTGGATCAGAGTGGGCAAGCATTGTATCTGGAGCAGATTCTGAGCCCAATATTCATGTCCATATCTTCTCAGAGCTGTGGTTCAGGTAACATGTTCAAGAAGCAGTGGCTGAGTTTCTATTTCTGAATTGAGAGGACACGGATGAGGGTAGCCCTGCATACCCAACTATTGATAAACAGCCCCAGAAATTCCACTTTTCATTCTGGATGGTGAGGAGTGCAATTGGACTTGGATCTACTATCCCCAGAAGCAGTTTGGAGGCAGTACAAGGGCTGTCAGATGTGGAGATGGCTGTGTGAAAGGCTAGCCTCGGTTCTCCAGCATTTTGTCTAAACGGCAAAACCCCCCAATAAAACAAAAAAAACAAGGCTCTAGCCCTTATCCCTTCACACCCCCACACCCCTACATGCTCCCTGTGCTTCATTCTTCCACCTATCCAATTTATGCCCCCCATCCATTCCCATGGACCCCTTAAATCTATGCTTGCCCTGCCCTGCTTGGCTCCTCAGACCACTCCCCCCCATGACAATCTATGCCCCTCTATGAAACTCATGCCCCAGCCACCACCCTTTACCCTTACACACTCCATGGCGACTCATCCAGCACCCACCAAGGGCAAAACTCAGGACCCATGCTGAGATGAAATAAAATTCTGAGTGTTTATTGCTGAATTTTAAAAAACAACTCATTGATTAAAAGAAGTCACTACATTTAAAATCATTTAAATACTTTAATTACTTATAACAACAAGCATTTGTAATCACAAACCTTCATCAAAAACTTTATAAGCACTTGGAGCTGTAAATCTGTGAACCGACAGGTAGACCACCCCCCCCACCACTGCCTATCCCGCCCCCCCACAATGATAATGATAGGTTCTGAAGTCAGCATTAATCCTATAATGATAACACTCAGTTTTACATTAACAGCAAAGTGAAATCGCAAATGGTTTTTAAGACTGCAGTTTGCTTATATTTCACATTTAAAGGGCAGGAGGTTTAAATGTGTTGGCAGCTCTATAGTTCCAATGAAATTTGATAGTTTCCCTGAGAGTTTTGACTGTTTCCCTGACAGCTTGACAGTTTCAATGAGCCTTGACGGTTCCAATGAGTTTACGCACAATCATGTCTACTTTTAATTTCCCCAAAGGGCATCTAACCTCTCCAAAAGGGCATCTCACCTCATCCAAAGGTGTCACTGGATCTATCCAAAAATATATTCTACCTCTCTAAAAGGGTATCCCATCTCTCCAAAGAACACCAGACCTTCTCCTGAAAGACCTGATAGGTCTAAAGAGGACAAATCATGTCTTGAACATCTTGCTGATCAAAATTGGATTTGATGAAGGCAACTGCACTTTGGCCCAAAAATCAGTCACAGGGCTTGTCAGTAATGGGGCTTGGTGACAGCTGCTGGTTAGCTCACATGAAATGTTGTAGAATTTGAGTGAAGGCCTGGAAAAGTCTTAACAGGTGTTAGACTCTTCATTAACATTGGGAAGAAGACTAATACCTCTATAATGTACCTCAAGGATCTATACTTGGTCCCGTCCTATTTCGCATCTATATATGGCCCCTTGACAACATTTAACTGTAAACGTGGCATCATTTCCCACATGTACACTGAAATGGAATTTAACCCTGAAATTGTGAGGTGATACATTTTGGGGGGACTAACAAGGCAAGGCAATACACAATGAATGGCAGGATACAAGGAAATAGAGAGGGCCAGAGGGATCTTGGGTGCATGTTCGTAGGTCCCTGAAGACAGCAGGACAGGTGATTAAGAAGACATATGGGATACTTGCCTTTATTAGCCAAGGCATAGATTATAACAGCAGGGAATTTATGGTGGAATTACATAAAATGCTTGTTAGGCTACAGATAGAATATTGTGTACAGTTCTGGTTGCCACACTACAGGAAGGATGTGATTGCACTAGAAAGGGTACAGAAGAGATTCACCAGGATGTTGCTTGGGCTTGGAACATTTCAGCTGTGAAGAGAGTCTGGATTATTCTCCTTAGAGCAGGGAAGGCTGATGGGAGACCTGATTGAGGTCTATAAAGTTATGAGGGATATAGATAGGGCAGATAAGAAAAACCTTTCCCCTTATTAGTGGGGTCAGTAACCAGGGAGCATAGATTTAAAGTAAGGAGCAGAAGATTTAGAGGGATTTGAGGAAAAACCTTTTCACTCACAGAGTAGTGGGAATCTGGAACTCACTGGCTGAAAGGATGGTAAAGGTGGGAACACTCCCAACGTTTAAGCAGTATTTAGATGAGCATTTGAAATGCCATAGCACATAAAATTATGGGCCAAGTTCTAAAAAATGGGATTAGAATAGATAGGTACTTGATGGCCAGTGCAGATATGAAGGACTGAAGTGTCTCTTTTTGTGGTGTAAAACTCTATCTGCGGAATCTTCCCATCCTGCTCGCCATGGGAATCATAGCGGGTGGGGCACGGACCATGCAAAGCTCCATTGACCTCAAGCGGGATTTTCCAGTTTTGGGGCAAGCGTGGCTGGGAAGTCCTGCCCCTATTATTCCATTTCACCATAACCTCTCAACCACTCTACTGTCTCTAAATTGTCAGATTGCTAGTCCAACTCCAGTTCTGGATAAATCAAAAATGTTGCCAATTGAATATTGGGAAGATTGAAGTCATTGTGCCAGTCCCTGTCACACACTCCGTTCACTTGCTATCCATTCCAACCTTCACCCTGGCAACTGTCTCAGGACGAATCAGTTTTGTTTTCACATTTGATTGCAGGATGAATTTCCAATTACATGTCCATGCCATCACCAAGACTGCCTATTTCTCACTCCCTTACATCACAAAACATCATCCTTCTCCCTGCTTACCTGCTACTCATTCATGACTTTATCACTTCCAGGCTTATCCAGTTTTTTCCTAACTGACCAATTACATTCTACCCTCTGTAAATCGGAGGTCATCCAAGCCTCTGCTGGTGACTTGCCTTCAGCTATCCAGGCAAAGATCTCTCAAATTCTCTGTCTAAACATTTCTGCCTCTATACCTTCCTTTCATCCTATATCTTAAACATATATCTCCGAACAAGACTTGTTCATCTGCCGTAAGACCACCTGATACTGCTTGGTATGAATCTTTTATTTTATAACATTCCTGTGAATGCCTTGGGGACTTTTCAGTATGCTATTAAGGTTCTATATAAACACAAATTGTTGGTTTTCAAGGGCACTACCTCGAATGCCTGAATATCATTCGAGGCCAATCTGGGGAATGGGGCATAATCCTTGAAATTAGCCTTTAAGGATGAACTTCTTTCTCATTTAGTCTGCCATCTATATTTATATGAATCTTGGAGCTGGAATATATATCCGGAATAGAATTCAAGATTTGGCCTTGTGTCCCCAGAGACTTTTTCATGAGGATTGTTATGAGGCTTTGGTTGCTAGTTATGTAATCTAGGGCAGACAGCTACTTGGGAAAATGCAGCCAGTCTATCTATAGGCAGGATTCTCCCGTCTTGTCTGTACAGGACCTGTTATGAGCAAGAATGGAAAATTTGGCACTGCAGTCAAAACTCCGTTAACTTTTAGCAGCACTGGAAAATCCCAGCTGTGAATAAGGGCGGGGAACTACGGCCTATATTGATTGTTCTTTCTTTCTTGCAGTAGGATTGGAAAATGGGATAGTGTTAATGGGGAGCTTCTACCTAGAGATTTACATATTATTTAGGTCTTTTGCCATATGCTTCTTTGGAAAACAAGCTAAATGCAACTCTAGCTGTAGGTGCACGTGAGTGGACTGCTGAGTGAGTGTAAAGCACACTGGCATTATCTACGCTATCATTCTTCTCAAGCTCAAATACGGAGATTCCTATTAATAAGCCAATTGATGAGAGGGGAAGCTATCCCTGGTGGCAGCTGAAGTTGTCAGGAAATAACCTCTGCACTGTCAAATGCACCTTACCAGGTTCTTTAAATGAATGCAGGAGCCATTGTGTGCAACAGTCAGAGAATCCAAACTAAATCTCTCCCAACAGTTAATTTCATCAAAGTCAGATGTGTTAACAATAGAGACTTGAGTGACTTTTGGTTGGTAATTTTTCTGGGTGTGGAAATCAGACTTGCGAAGTCTTCAGAAATAGTGTGTAGGACATCGTGATGTTAACCCTTTCTATTTCCCACATCAGAATGAATTTCCTCATCATTATTTTCTAGAACTGGAAATGCCATTTTTGTCACCCGCTGACATTTTCCTGGCTCGCTGCGCTACTCAAGCAGAGCAGCTGGCCAGGAAAACTGCATCCCGCATCTCAACATAAATCTCAACAGTAACAGACAGTGAATTTTCTCAGGCTTCTGAGGTTTCGTCGTAACGTAGCCGGAAAAGTGACTGAAATTCTGTTTCCGCACAGAATGTGGGTTTTCATCATCCTTCAGCTGAGGTTAGGTTAGTGGTGTGGGAGCAGAAGGATATAAATCCCCAACACTTCTGCTGAAAACAGACATCTGAGGAACAACTAAACGTTAACATAGTAATTGTTACATGTGATCCTTGAATGGCTCCAGTTTATGATTGTTGCAATCATTTAAAGTAATCTGCTCCTCTGGCGTTGCAGGCAATTCCTGAGTTTTATCGGTAATTTTAAAAACGTCAAATCTTACAGGTAGAAGTTTTCTGTTGAATACAAATGAGGCCAGGTGTGAGAATATCACAACACTAAGGAAAGACAGCACCATTGTGAATGTTTTAAATGGAAAGAGTTGCTGATAGGAGCCATTCTCAAATGAAATGCCTGGATATTGAATTAGTGGCGGGATTCGAAGAAAAGGTTCACCAGCCATTAGTCTCAAGGTTAATCCGACCAGGTATCCAGCAGCTGATCCATATGCATTTATGTTTGGGATGAAGAGGACACAGACAAACTGTGGAAAGAGTATGGCATACACTAATTCTGAGCTCAGGAACCACAGGCCATAAACTGAGTTTGTCAGAAGTGCCATTGTTGCAGCTGCAGCTCCACACAGAATTATTGTAGTTCGCATAACCCATATCACTTCTTTCTCAGAAGCCTGTGGATACAATAATGTGTTTGATCAGTGAAATACGACAACAGTTTGCTCTTATCATTAAGCTCCAGCTTGCTCGAACATGGTTCACGGCTGTGAGTCTCCCTTTCACTATTTCCCAACCATGGCCATTGCCTGGTGGGTAAGCACTGATCACAACGCTATCCTGCAGCAGAGTAAGTCAGAGGGATCACCACTCTACATAACTCAATCGCAATGGTAGCTTCCCACTTTCTCTTTTGCAGAACTTCTGTGTTATGCAGTGACCCGTAGCTCGGAATAAATTCAAAAGTAGAGGAGCTCAAATGAGATTACACAATTAGAATAATCACATTACATGTTAGGTGGCATTTAATGAGACCATTTTACAAAGACCTTTTTTTCCCATAGACTCCAGATGTTTCACGAGGGTTATATGGGACCCAGTTGGTTGCCGGGTATATAATCTGGGGCAGAAAGTTACTTGGGGATGTGCAGCCAATCAATCGATATTGCATGCAGATTGTTCCTTTTTTCTGACAGTATGATGGGAAGAACGAGATAGTGTGAGTGGGGAGCTTCCATCCAGAGCTACAATAGTCAGACCATCACAGATTATTTATATTTTATCATAATATATGCAAATTAATATTTGCTCTCAGCATGTGGGCGACACCAGAAAAGCTGCCTTTATTGTCATCCCTGATTGACCTCAGAAAGGTGGGGATCTGCCTTTTTGAACCGCTGCAGTGCCGGTGGTGAGGAAGCTTGCTTGAAAGCATAAACAAATGGTTAAATCACCATGGACTGTTCCTCCATTAAATGGACCTCCACCATCCTATTTAGCAAGTTATCTGTGCAGGTTTCCATTAAGGAAAGAAAGATATGCTAACTCCCAGGCTTGCATGAAGAAATACTGATTGACCTCCCTGTAGGACACGTAGAATACAAGCTCCCTGGGAGTTGGTAATTTACTTGTCAGGGAGCTCGTATTCCATAAATCCTAGAGAGAGGTTGACCAATGATTCCCCATGCAAGTCCTGCGGGTTATCACAAAAGACTTGTGCTTATATTCACAACCGCAGGATGTTCAAAGCACTTTACAGGCAATGAAAAACTTTCTAGGTACAAGGAAAGCTCTTGCTACAAAAATATTGAACAGGTTTCAGTTTGAGAGCAGCCAGATCCATTAGGTTCTCAATGTAGCTGAGCTGGAAGGTGGAATTCCTAAGCTAAAGGACACATTTTTTAACCTGGGCCTGCTACTTACCTGCTATTGGTCCACTTGACATATCAAGAGCAGCTTGATTTATCAGTCAGTTTTCAGGGGTTTTTGTGCACCACATATAACACATTGTAAGCATCAATGTCATTAAAAATCTTTTGCCAGCAATGTTTCTTGATGTGTAAGTCATTTTCTGGTGTTCAGGGAAAAAACATTTAGCTAATGAAGAACTATAACTTAGGAGGCGAATAATTCATGTAAGTTCCATGATGGGGCAGATTGACAAGGTCTGTGGCCTTGCATTTCCTCATTGCATGTTTTACTTTTGTGGTCCAGCGATGGTTCTGTAACAAGCATTAATATGTATTGGTGCACAAGTGAGTTATGCTTTCTAGATAAAGGGACTTCTTCCGATTACCTTCTGGCCCTCTAACCACACTTTTCAGCAAGTGTTGGGAATGCCAGATTGCCTTGTTCAATACAGTCAGCCCCAAAGCTAAAGGCCCGGGCATCCAGGGCCAGATAAATATGGGAGTCTCAGGGTGGGGTGGAGAGAAGAGGCTTGGGGGGGATAGGGGAGGCAGAGGAGGGTGGGGATGTTGATGGGGAGGCTATGGGGGAGGGAGCACCTTAGAAGTTTGATCTTTAGGAGGATGATGGGAGGTGACAAAATTAAAAGGAGGCTGTGGATGGAGGCACTGCACCCACCTTCCACATCAAATCCCTACAGCACAGAAGGAGGCCATTTGGCTCATCAAAACTGCATCAACAACAATCTCTACACATTTACCCTGCCTATTCCCCTGACTAACGCCCAATTTAGCATGGCCAATCAACCTAACCTGCACATCTTTGGACTGTGGGAGGAAACCTGAGCACCCAGAAGAAACCCACACAGTCACGGGGAGAATGTGCAAACTCCTCATACCCAATGCTGGAATTGAACCTGGGTCCCAATGAGGCAGCAGTGCTAATCATTGACCCACCATTCCTGCCTGAGGCTTTAACACAATTCATCTTCAGGCTTTCCCCTTTCCCTTGGACTCTTCCCCCCTGCCTGAAAATTGAGGATGGGTGGAAAGTGGCCTTTAAGTGGTCAATAATTACCCTGTTAAGGGTCTCAACTGGGGCAAGGTTTGGCACTCTGGCCTAGGCCTTGTCCATCCTAGTGTAAAATTGTGGAAAAGTTGTGTGGGTGAGAGCCCTGTGGAGAGGCTATTTGAAAAATTTTACATCAAGCCCTCTCCAATTTACAACCTTGCCGGCGAAGGAACATTAAATTCTACTCCATCTATCTTCTTAGTAAGTGAAGAGAAAGCATACATTTCAATTTTCATAATAATTCTGCAGCAGAGTGCAGAGTAACACTCATGGAAAATGGATCAGATTTTCTGTTCATTATGTTGCTCGACCACAGTGTGCAAACTGACACATCCCCATGAGTATTGCTCAACACTAAGAGGGCTCCATTGTCTATTCCTTTTCAAAATAGTTCAAAGAGATGCTCACCGTTTTCCTAATAATAGTCTTGTAGATATTGCGTGCAAACATTGAACTTGCTGATAAAAGAGATGAATCTGCTGATGACATAACTGCTGCTGAAATAGCACCAATTCCCAAGATGGAAATATAAAAAGGGCACAGATATTGAAGGACAATGGGTAATATCATGCTCGATTCCTGCCTTTCATTTGGAGTTGGTAAGCCATAGCTTGTTTGATTCCAATCTGGAAGAAATGAGAATTGTTTTTGTCAGTAATTCCTTGATATGAAATCATGAAGCCTGGAAAAATATAATTTTACTTGGCATATATGAAAAGTCTCTGAGCATTGTGTTCTCGAAGGCTGTGTAGGAGATTCTCATTCAGGATCTCACACAGAGAGCACTGTTTAATAGAGGCGATGGAGAAACCTGTTGGAAATTTCTGTTTTTGGGAAAGTTTGCCAAATTATTTGCCAATTGGGCACTTAGCTGGGCAATGGTGGATTTTGCTTGGGAACTCTGCCTTTGAGAGTTGCAGGCCAATTGGAGTCCAGGAGCTGTTCATTGGTTGGCAGCTGATGGGGAGACAATAGCTGCTGCTGGTACTTCAGGCACTTGAGGCCTAGGATCATCATGGATCCAAACAACTGAGCAATAGTGTGTTTGTGGTTTGGGGGTCACAGAGGAAGGGTTTTGGGGAGGGGGGTTAGCACAAAGGGCAGTTGGGTGTCTTTCCTTGGGCCCCCTTTTCCCAATTCCACTTTGATCAGGTCTAAGGGACCTCCTCGGAGCCATCAAACAACTCCAACAGTGATACTTCTCACCACATTTGTTACCCAGTTATGGGCCTCACTGTCTTCAGGCTGGAAAGGCCTTCCATCAGCCTTCCCAACACAGACTTCATCGGGACTGTTACAGGGACAGGGGGAGATCCCCACCTGCTGCTGTCCTGCCTGATTAAATGCTCCTGCCACCAAACTTGCCACGGGAGGTAACATTAAATTTTGCTGCAGTGAACTCATCATCTCAACATGCAGTTAACTGCAAACTCAGAACTGACCTCCGATATTTCCCCACAGAAAAGGAAAGGGCTGGGCAATGAAGGAATATCAAATATATTATTGAGTGCTCCTCCCTATAATGGAATCAAATTGAGGGAATGCCTTTGAAAAATATTTTCTTTTCCCTGGGCTTCTTCACCTCTTTCTTCCCTCCTTCCTGTTTCACCCTCCCTATCCAGCCCGACCTCCCCTCCTAAGAGACATGTTGGCCCTTCACAGACTGCTACTACCATCAATCTCATACCTTATCCTGACTCCTGGTGCTCTCGATGCATCAAGAGAAATATGCCGAGGATTCCAGGAAAAACATTTAAATGGGCCTACAGCATGTTGTCAGACAAAGTTAGTTTATTTATAGTGTCTACGTGCACTGATCTCAGCAGGATTACACTTGGATGGCCTATCAGTAAATATCACGTGTTTATATTATGAACTAATGAGTCTTGCCTTCTGTTTCTCTGGCCACTGCCATGTATTAATGATCTCTCATTTCTACCACAGGTACACCAGGAAAACAGCCCAGTGAGCTCAGCATCCAACTCCAACAATCCAGCTCTTCCAGCAGAACAGAATTCTCCAATGTTGAAACTGAAGACCCGTCACAGTGCTCACCCACACCCTCCACCAGTACAGAAGCACACACTTCGCTGGCACCTCGTTTCAGAGAGGGATCGGGGTCACAGTCTGGTGAGCACCTCACTCTCTCTGATCCACAGCAGGCATGGACAGGGATGTCCCAGTGTGCCAGCACTTGCAGGATTGCTGGAGGCCAGAAATCTGCCATGATAAGCTTCTGGGCTCAGTCATGAACTCCAAAGGCAAAGCAGGAACGTCAGGAAGAGATGTCAGCAACCCTCACAGATTGAGAGACACAATGGAGAGTACTGCTTACTGCCCGAACTTGATTGTGCCGATACTCCAACACAAGGTCAGCGCAGTGAGGGTAGTGAGCGTCATGCAGATCTTGGTGCAAGACTTTTGTCCTGTCTTGCTGGAGGACATGCACTTCATGGTGCGGGACATGCATTTCATGGTGCGGGACATGTACTCCATGCTGCGGGACATACACCCCACGGTGCAGGACATGCACTCCCTAGATCAGACACTTGTGGGGAGCCACAAGTACCCACAGGGAGGAGAAACAATTGATGAACACCCCAGTGCCGAGGGACTCTGGGAGTGTCCTGCTTATCCAATCCCCTCTTCCTGTGACCACTTCAGCTCCAGCTCCAGCTCCACAAGGTGAGGAGGGTGGTACTGGCACACAGCAGGATCATGAAAGCAAGACACTGCCTTTCATACAACATCCATTATAGACAACTGGGCACAGCAGACAGCAGGCCACACCTGTTGATGTTGGGGATGCACCAAGACATGGTGGCAGGATTAAGAAGGCTAAGAAGATCTATTTGTACAGCGTGGGCATGGGTTTTAAACACTTATAAATAGCATTCACCTCTGTACATAAACTCTCGCGAACTGCGCCTTGTCTATGGCTCCTTGCTCTGATGAATTGTGTTTCTATAGCCCTGACTGGAAAACTGGATTCCTGTACCAGAAGGGACAAGCTGCAAATTCAGGGCTTCCTCCATGTGCTTTGTACAAGATTATCAACACACTGGTGGTGCTCCTTCACAGTGACTGAGTCATAGTCATAGAAGTTTACAGCATGGAAACAGGCCCTTTGGCCCAACTTGTCTATGCCACCGTTTTTTGAAACCTCTAAGCTAATCCCAATTGCCCACATTTGGCCTATTACCCTCTATACCCATCTTACCCATATAACTGTCGAAATGCTTTTTAAAGGATAAAATTATAACTGCCTCCATTATTATCTCTGGCAGCTTGTTCTAGACATTTACCACCCTCTGTGTGAAAAAATTGCCCCTCTGGACAATCTGTATCTCTCCCCTCTCACCTTAAACCTATGCCCTCTAATTTTAGACTCCCCTACCTTTGGGAAAAGATATTGATTATCTAGCTGATCTATGCCCCTTATTATTCTATAGGCCTCTATAAGATCACACCTCAGCCTCCTACGCTCCAGAGAAAAAATGTTCCAGTCTATCTAGCCTCTCATAACTCAAACTATCAAGTCCCGATAGCATCCTAGTAAATCTCTTCTGCACTCTTTCTAGTTTAATAATATCCTTTCTATAATAGAACTGTACGCAGTACTCCAAGTGTGGCCTTACCAACGTTTTGTACAACTTCAACAAGACATCCCAACTCTTGTATTCAATGTTCTGACCAATGAAACCAAGCATGCTGAATGCCTTCTTTACCACTCTGTCTAGGTGTGACTCTACTTTCAAGGAGCTATGAACATGAACCCCTAGATCTCCTTGTTTTGTAGCTCTCCTTAACGCCCTACCATTAACTGATTAAGTCCTGCCCTGATTCAATCTATCAAAATGCATCACCTCGCATTTGTCTAAATTAAACTCCATCTGCTGTTTGTCAGCCCACTGGCCCAATTGATCAAGATCCCGTTGCAGTCCAAGATCACTTTCTTCACTATCCATTATGCCACCAATCTTGGTGTCATCTACAAACTTACTAACCATGCCTTCTATATTCTCATCCAAATCATTAATATAAATGACAAATAACAGTGGAATCAGCACCTTTCCCTAAGGCACACCGCTGGTCAGAGGTTTCCAGTTTGAAACACTGGATTGGACACATCAGTCATGCCTGTTTCTCGTAGGGAATGAGGATATTTCCCACAATGCACAGGATTGGCGTCATGATCAATGTTTGCTCTCTGCACCTTCAGAGGTGTTGCCGACCCACTTATCACATCACATCTGGCCCAGTTTCTGGTGACATTGAACCTCAGAGGTCTAGCTCACAAAGGATACCACAGGATCGGGGAAAGTGAAACTATCCCTGCTGCGTTGCTGTGATATGACTCTAGTCACAAGCAAGCTGCCATCAGCCAGACAGGAGTCAGACATTCACATTCACAGTGCATAGTGTGAGAATCTATGCACTGTCCCCACTGCAAGTCTCCATCAGCCTTATGCAATGTAGAGACTGTGGTAAACTGCTCCATCCCCATGAAAGGAGCTTTATCATCAACAGAGTGTGCTGCCAGCAATCAAATGGGAGAGCAATGCTGACGTAGACCATCTGAAGATAATGGGACATCCTCACTGGATCTCCACATCAACCTCCATGAATCTAATGGCAATGTGCATGTCCCGAGCTTATCTGCCTCATCTGGACATTGCCATTACCTCATGGCCCACATCCTCTCCCTCATGGACATCCTCAGTCAGAGGAAACATGCCAGTCTTCTGTGTTCTCCTCAGGCAGTTCCATCTCCCGTTGTGGCATCAGTTTGTGCAGGATGCAGCAAGCAACCATGATGTGTGACACCCTCTGCGGATTGTGCTGCAAGGCTCCATCAGACCAGTCCAGGCACTGGCATCTCATCCCCAGCATCCCTATGGCCTGCAAGCTGCAGCATGAGCCTCATTGTAAATTACCTCAGCTGCTTTCTGTGGCCTCCACACAGACATCAACAGCCTCAGCGAGTAGCTCTTTCCCCAAGGAGCCACCCCTGCAGCAGTTGTGGAACCTGAAACATGTCAGGGATTTGAGAATGATTCAGAATGTGGGAAATGTGCACACTGACAGGGAACTGACCTCGTACCTAGAAGATTGCCTTGGTGAAGTTGCAGACCAGTGGAACATTGAGTGAGTGGAAGTCCTCACAATTCATGAAATTCACTGCTTGATACCCCAGGTATCTGAGTGCCACATGAGTGCAGTTGATGGCACTCTATACCTGTGGGTGGTGTGGTGGCATAATGGATAGCACTGCTACTCACAGCACCAGGGACCCAGCTTCGATTATCAGCTTGGGTCACTATCTATGTGGAGTTTGCATGTTCTCTGCAAGTCTGTGGTGAGCTTTCTCTGGGTGTTCCAGTTTCCTCCCACTGCCTGAAAGACATGCTGGTTATGAAAATTGACCTGAACAGAGTGTGGCAACTAGGGGAATTTCACAGTAACTTCATTGCAGTGTTAATGTAAGCCTTACTTATGACTAGTAAATAAACTTTAACTTTTTAACTTTGTGGAAAGCTAGACATCTGTGCAAAACCCATGGATTTTGCATCCTAGCTTGCCTGATCCCAGTGAACGTAGATGACATATTGTGTCCTTGTGAAGATTGTGTCCGTCACCTCCTGGGTGGACCTGTGTGCAGAGGCTTGCAATATCCTGCATAGGTTACCCTGTGGAGACCTGGCAGGAGCCATTTATGTAAAAACTGAATGTGGCTGTGGCTTTCAGTGCCAAGTCCCTGTGGCACCAAATGCTGCAGAAGCTGGCAAATGTGATCAACCTGTTTCCCTTGACATGCAAAGTCTTTGGTGACATTGGTCCTTGGTCATTTGCAGGAATGTCAGGCACTATTTGTACACCCTGGGTCTAACAAGACACCTTTGACCAATGGCTCTGAGGTTCCTCCTCTGCCTAAGGAGCAGGTTCTGCCATCCCTTCCTCAGGATTTTGCTCGTGCTTTTGGCGAGCCAGACATCTCTGTTGATGTTTTCTTCTGTCCTGTCTATGAGTTAGACAAATGATGGCCAGCACAACAGGTTCAATCTCTCCTTTGCTGTCCTCACTGCAGTATCAAAGAGAGAGATTTGACAGTAGCATTTGTCCCCTAGGGTGCACTGTTTTTCCAATCAGCATTTTGAGTTGCCTCTCAAAGGCCAGAGACTCGTGACCTGGCCACCACATTGATGGCCAGTCCTTGTTGAATGGGCATGACCCCACACCACCCTTGCTCCACATAACATAACCAACTGGTCACAGCCTTGGCCACTCTGCTGCATACCAAACTCTCACCTCAAGTGCAGGCAATGTCCAAAGCCTCACTCCAAGACCTTGTGTGCAACCCAGTCTATGGGGGGCACTTGGCACCAAGCATCAAGTGAAGAGCCCAACAACTGGAATGAGCAGCAAGATAAGCCACTGCAGGGCAAGGGCAGCGTGGAAAATCTTCAACCGAGCTCTGGAAAAAAAGAAACAATAACAGAAAGAGATGGAAAAAGTCTGATCTTTACCTGAGTGTCACAACCAGGATTAAGTTCAGAAGTGGCTGGGCAGGTTTAACAGGTACAAACCAGTATTGGACTAGCCAGAGGTCCAGCAATGAATAGGTCAGTTCCTTCCAATACACCATAGGCAGTAGTGAAGACAGTGTTATGGGCAGGCAGGAGATAAATGAAGATTCAGCAACGTGAAGAAATTATCAAAGCTTTTGACATTTACTTCAGTCTTTGGAAAAGCACAATTATCGAGGGAGGGAAATTTAATAGGTGCATCCAAAGACCAAGACAGAGCAAAGATTCTTTTATTAATGAGCTGTATAGATCATACGGAGCCTGGGAAGATGAATTAATTGTGAAGAGTTACTATCAGAATTTTTGCAGTCGCCTGTCAAACGTTATATAGATAACAAGAAAAGCAGAAAGACTTTTTTTTATTCAAGGCAAAATCTAAATCTCTTGGAGTCAACTGGTTGATACCTCCTAGTTTACAGCAAGAAAGCATTGTCATGCACCTAACCCCAAACAGAGAGAAAGGGAGGAGGGCACAGTTGCTGCTATTATTGAGTGTTTTCCTTCTGGTGGGAAAAAGCTGAAGAATGCACTGCCAAAAATGTAAAGTGCGGTTTCTGCAAGAACAGGGGCCATTTTAAATCAGTTTCCTGCCACAAACAGCTCTTCAAAAAATCAATAAAAGGAGAAATAGTCGAGATCATGTCCCATTTAAGAAATTGAAGGCATTCAAGAAGCTGAAGAAGAACCAAAAATACCATTCTTGGCAGAAATTACAAGATCAAATGGCAACTATTAGGCTGTAGATATTATGGTCAAAGGACATAAAACAAACTTCAAGTCAGACACTGGAGCAGGAATTTCCATTCTGTCAGATACAGGGAAATGTAGTAGAGATACTCCAGCTTTTTGACTATAAGACTCCATGGTGCTGGAAGACATTCAGCTGAAAGTCAAGAAACATTTAACTGCTAAACTCTAGCAATAGGAACAGAAATCATAGAAACTGTGTACATGATTCACAATCAAAAACACGCACTCCCCCAACACCTCCATCCAATTGAATGTCCATGTGCCCAATCTTCCTAAGGAGCCCACCCCATAATATTGAGTCCTTTCCTCAATCTGCTGCCCCTCAGAACCTGATTTTACTTCCTTGCCCTATCCAATAATCCTCAGCCATCATCGTAGGACCCTCACTCCTTCTCCCCCCGCCAAAAACCGGCTCCCACTCTTCCCTTTAATGCTCACCATCCTTTCTTATCAACAATTTAGCGCTCCAGGACTCATCAGTTGGCACCATGGACTTCTCCCTGTGAACCCCCTTGCCCTCTTCTCCTGCATGCCCATTCACACTTGCACACTCCCCCCCCAACACCTCCTGCCCACACTTTGCCATGTTCTTCCCCCATGTCACAACCTCTGCAGCATCTCTCACTTTTGCCTGCCACCCCCAGCCTCCCCTGCACCCACCTCAGGTGTCCATACCAACGCCATCTCTTCATTCCTCTCCTCCTCATCTAATCCACCTCCTTCACCAACCATCACTGACTGACAGCTGTCCACCTGCACTGAGAAGGTTCACCTCCTGGTCGCTCCTGCAGCAAGATGCTCAATGTGGTAGATGCTGCACCCACTCACTGCTGCGCATGGTATTTCAGAGTGTACAGTTGCTGGAGGTCTCCATCTTCTGGTCTCTCCAAGCTGACCCAGGCCTTCTTCCAGCTGAGTCCCAAAATGTCCATACCACACTTGTCCGGATGTGTTCTGAACTGGCATGATATCTTGCTGGAGGTATTGATGGTGATCAAGCATGGGGTCAATTTTAGTTGGGGCTTCACCTATATCCCATTAACAGGATGGCAGGAGTACATGTTCCCCCAGTCACTTCGCATTAGCGGGAAATCAATTGCCACATTGTCCATCCCTATCCGGCATTAAACCGTCCGCATGAGGGGCTGGAAAATTCTGCACAGCTTGTCTACATCTTCAGTGATGTAAGATCACATGTTAGCAGAACATTAAGACAGATTGTTCCATTTGGAGCCTTATGCTGAGTCGACATTGTAAATATTTATAATGTTCAATCAAAGATAGAGTTTGCCAACAACCTTTCCTCCAGCATTGTCTGTAAGCCCAGAATCACGACTACCACATCTAAGACCAAAAGCAACAAGCACAGCGTTGGCACTTGGCGCAGGTTCCAAGCTGCCACTGCCCAGTGGAAGCACAAATCAAATAATTCCTGGGCCCTGAAAGCCATAGAGAGGAACTCATATAACACGACTCTAAGCAGCTGAACATTGAAAAGTGGTATACTCTCAGACCCATTTTTACGGCCTTTAGGGCTGCAGTTTGTGCTTCAATAGGACTAACTTATGTTGGGCCACGACTATAGTTTGGGGAGAGTAATGGCTGCAGACGGCAATGAAGTTTACAAAGATAACATTGCTGTCTGCAATTAAGAAAAATGTTTCCCTGTAGCTGATGTACATGAGGCAGTGACATCAGCATTACTCCAACCATCCATTCCATTGGTCAGTAAGAAGGGAGCTCAGCCCTTCTTTGTTATGTTGCCATCAACACACCTAAATAATGACCAGGCATGATCTTCTGGTGGGACCTTCTGCTCCTGCCAATGGCACACCCCTACCACATGTTTCCCAGAAGCAGGGAGTGGAATCAGTGTGAAATCCCATTGACAGCGGCAGGACCAGAAGACCCAACTGCCAAACAATAGCGCGCTGCATCCCACCGCAGAGAAAAACACCATGGGGAAGCCAAAGAATCTCGGCAGGAGAAGAGGAAATTAAGTTGGAATGGCTATGCAACTCTGAAAAAAAGTAATGACAGCTCTAGATTTTCTTTGCAGCTTTGCACTCAGTTCCCTACAATTGGCATCAGCCTATTTGCCTCATCATCACTGATAACCAAGCTTGAATGCTTTTCAAGAACTCCATAGCTTGGGCCAATGGCCATATGTCTGCAATCACTTTGTCGCAGGGACAAGTGCTGGTAACAGGAGGGGCTGGAGTTGGAATATAACGTACACAAAAACAATGTGTGAGAGGAGTTTCAAACAAGTTCCAGAGTTAGAGAGTCACTTATTTACCATCCACTGTGCAGGATAATTATCATTCCATTTACAAAGTGAAGGTTAGCGAGTCCATATTACGAAAGTGTAATGATGAAGGCAGCAGTTCTGTTTGTTTATCTGTGCTTTCAGGTTATTGAACCTTGCTAATACTGATCCGCTACACTGCAGACAAAGGCAGTAACATTCAGCACATTAGTCACCTCCCCGCAACTGGTTCAGGTTACTGCCTTCAGCAAGTTAATCCGGCAATCAATCCCAGTCACGAGAATCTTATGATACACACTAGAGAAGAAATCAGTGTTTGAACCTCCTTGGTAGATAAACCACACATTTTAGAACATCTGCTTCAAACAACAAACAATAGAACTAGTTCATAAAAGTATAGAATAGTCTGGGGCTGCTTCCCAGGAATTGAGGGAGATTCAGTGAAATGTTTTGGGTTGTCCTCTTTTGGAAAGGATTTTGAGAAGTTCAAAATTGTCTTGTAAAAATCTTTTAAATACAAATTGCTTGCTTATTTTTCAGGAAGCTGCCATCTGTGGAAGTGCTGCTCACTTTTAAATCCTGCAGCAATTAGTTTCCTCTTGCAAACCGGCAGAGCAGATGAGGAGAAAGGAGAGCAAGAGGATGATGATTATTACAGTGACAGTTTACATGGGAACATGCACCTTTGGTTCAGCGACCATTCGGAAATAAATTGATCCTGGCTATTCCAAAGGTCTCAGCTGTGTAACTACATGGGTGGCAGAAGTCTCACTGCATTGTTCCTAAAGGCGCTGAGAAATTCAGTCTCATCATGATTGGCAATGGATAGCTCATTTAGATATGCAAGCATAAGAATTAGGAGCAGGAGAAGGCCACTCGGCCCCTCAAGCCTGCCCCTCCATTCAATAAGACACGGCTGATCTCATTGTCACCACAACACCATGTTCCCGCCTACCTCTGATAATCTTTCATCCCCCTTGTCAACCAAGAATCTACCTAGCTCAGCCTTAAAAATATTCAAGGCTCTGCTTACCTTTTGAGGAAGAGAGCTCCGGAGACTCTCAACCCTCTGAGAAAGAAAAATTCTCTTCACCTCTGTCTTCAACAAATGGCCCTTATTTTTAAACAGTAAACCTTAGTTCAAGAATAGCCCATAAGAGGGAACATCCTCTCCAATCTACCCTGTCTCAGGATTTAGACTGGAATTCTCCAGCCATTTGTTCCAGCGGGATTCTCCAGTCCTGCCAGCAGTGCACCCCATCTGTGGAGCTGGAGAATCTCGCCCTTCGTGTGGGTACAATCTACAAGTTTTGTCTGTCCTCAGAATACTCCTTATTGCTTTGAAGCAACATGCCAACAGAATGAAAACAATGTCCTTTGCATAATGACTAGTTTCCTGTGGTCACCTATGTCAGGCACCATTACAATTAGTGTTTCATATGTAGAATGAACTACACCCAATATTTGTATAATCATTATGGTGTGTTATATTCCATACCTGTAGAAACAGCAACTGCACCAATAATGATGGAGGGGAAAGACAACGTGAAGCATAAAATACCAGCAATATAAGATGTTTTTTGTGCTTGAGAAACTGACGATGCAGCAAGAACTCGCTGAAAATACACTTGCCATGGGATCCCCCCCAGACTCTGAAAGAAACAAATAAAGTTAGTAGTTTAGAATAAAACAGCTCTATGCAGGAAGTCAATTATTTAGCAATGGTTATTTCAAACACTAAAGCAAGTTAATTGCGTGATTTCACCACAATATATCAAACACAAGTTAATTACAAGTGAACAATTTTTTATCAACCTGACAGATATAACTACAAAATCTTCCTCTTCTCTGTTATAGTTTACATCTCTGAATGTTATCCCAACAAACTTTGTCACAAGCTTTTTAGTGATTTTAATTGTGGACCAAATAGAATAATTGTAATGTTTGATTGGTGAAGAGTTCTAACCATATAAAGTAGATCGTCAATCCATCGGCCAATCTGCTTCACTTCTATTTTACCAATCCATGGGCTCTGGTAAAGATCATTCACCATGGTATATCCAATGTCTGCAACTGCTGGATTTGTAATGGTGAAAGGCACACAAAGCCACTGGTCAGGGAAACAAAAGAAAATAATTGTAATTTAATCCTTTTTCACTTTAGATAACGTTGGCGACTCATAGTATATGATTCTATAATCAAGCAGTTTGAGACAGTTTATAGCAATTTAATTGCTGCAACAGTAGGGCAACAGTAGGACAACAGCAGGACAATACAATCAGGTACAATCAACAAATTGTGCTTATCAGTTTTATGAACAGTTATGATCTATTGCTGCATATCTGTGAAATTTATTGCAATTCTGTATTGAGGGGTGGCACTGTGGCCCGTGGTTTGCACTGCTGCCTCACAGCGCCAGGGACTCGGGTTTGATTCCTGGCTTTGGGCCGTTGTCTGTGCAGAGTCTGCACTTTCTTCCCGTGTCTGCATGGGTTTCCACTGGGTGGTCTGGTTTCCTCCCACAATTTGAAAGTTGTGCTAGATGGGGGCATCTGCCACGCTAAATTCTCCCTCAGTGTACCTGAACAGGTGTCGGAGTGTGACGACTAAGGGATTCTCACAATAGCTTCATTGCAGCATTAATGTAAACCTACACCAATAAATAAATTTAAAGGTGTCTTTTATATCATTATTTTTCATAAGCTTGAAATATATCTTGTCAGATTTCCTGCCTAACATGTTCCAATACTTTGTGGTGTTTTGATCTGGTATTTAATTAAATAAATGGTCAATTTATACATGGCGGAGTTTCCTTTCCTGCCCACCAGTGGGAATCGTAGTGGGTGGGACAGGACCATGTGAGGATCCATTGACCTCATGCGGGATTTTCTGGCTTTGGGGCAAGCGAGGCATTTGCTAAACATGGTTTAAGGCTCTTCCTCCTGCACTTTTCATCAGCAATCTATAGTGGACTTTTGTTGACATAGTGACTTCAAAAATCTACAAACACTGATCACTATGTCTATGAGATCATCAGGAAGTATCTAATTCACGTTGGACCATTGTGGATTGATCTGTGACGTACATCTGGTCTGTGCTCCAAAAATGTACAGCTCCTTGGCTCCTCTAAAATCCCCATCTAATCTATGTTGTACTCCTTTATAGAGGAAGTCAATTAGAGAGTTTAGTTAACAAGTTGTTTCTTTGAGTTCCAAGCTATTCCCTTGCCTGGAATGTCAAGTGGGACCCAATTGCACCCATTTGGCGGTTGGTCCACTTGATTTCATTCAGTATGTAACCTGTATTCCCCTAGACTAGGAAGCTTTCTCCCAGGCAAAAGAGCTGAAGGCACTCCTTGAAGTGATTGGTTTTGTAAGTGGTGAGTGGAAATTGCTTAAGGAATCTTGAATCAGCAGTACCTAATACAATTGGATTATCCTTTGGTGTATCCTATTGGACTATTTCTGCAGTTATAGCAGCAATTTAGCAGAACCTCTCCATGGCATTCAAGGTCACTGTATTTAAATAACCTAGAATAAGGCTCCTTCCCGGAGTTAATATTGTCATGTTTCGCTGATTCTCGAACATTCTTCTCAATTGCATTTTGCAATTGCAAAATGGAAATCTTATCAAAGATAATTATCAAATTGATTGCAAAATCATACTTCAAAGAGGATGGAAGAGAACTTGTTCTCTTATCATGACTGCAGAAAGTGAAAGATCTTCTGATAAGCCTGTTATTTTGCAAGGGGCATTACAACCAAGTCAATCCCAGAAAAATTTCAATATGTTATTTTTGTTGGAGAAAAGTGGTCACAGCAGTTTGACAGCTCATTGGCTTTTAAAGATGTATATATAGAAATTGTATTTTATGATCTATTTGATTTGCCTTATTTTAGAGCTAGGCCTTTCATGTTTTTATTATTTTTGAAAAATAAGTAGCTATGCCCCTTTGATTTGTGCAGTGATATTTATTTCCCTATGAATCTTATATAAACTAACAGTGATGATTACTTGTAAAATACACTTTGCTTTGAAAGTTCCTATAACTGTAAAATTGTGTCATATTCTAATAACATGAGAACATTTACAATATTTCTTTCTGAACTTTTCTAATATATGTAAAATAGTCTGAGATTATTGGAGAATAGTAAAATGGATGAAACTGGGGAAAGGAGCAAATCAGATTAAAATCTTGCTAGAAAGGTGGAAACAAAGCAGATGATGAAACTTAAAAATCTAATGATAATATGAAACAATTATTGATTGTTGTAAAAACCTGATCTGGTTCACTGCCGTACATTAGGGAGAGGAATCTGCCATCATGTGACTCAATGCCTACATGTGACTCAATGCAATTGACTCTTAAATGACCATTGGAATAGGCTAACAAGCTACTCAGTGCAAGGGCAATTAGCAATGAGCAATAAACACTGGCTCAGCCAGCCATGTTCACATCTCATGAATGAATAAAAAGCAGCTCAGTGGAAAATCTTCCATGAATCAATCAGCATAATTGATCTGATGAAGTTTCATAGTGCTAGGGGTTCATTCTTTCACAGGATGCTGATGTTACTGGGTAGGCCAACATTTATTGCCCATTCCTATTTGCCTGAGAGCCACCTTCTTGAACTGTTGCAGTCCATGTGGTGTAGGGATACTCAATAGCACGCTTAGGGAGTTCCAGGATTTTGACTCAGTGACAGTGAAAGAACAGCGATATATTTCCAAGTCAGGATGGTGACCCGCTTGGAGGGAAACATCTAAGCATTGGCGTTTCCATGTATCCACTATCCTTGTGCTTCTAGATAGTCAACATTGTGGGTTTGGAAGGTGTTGTTAAAGGAGCCTTGGCAGGTTGCTGCGGTGCAACTTGTAGATGGTACAAATTAGGGGGTATTTATAGAAAAGTGGGAAAACAATTCCCTTCTAAGTGAGGCTGCAGATCGCAAGCACTTATTAATTTCTCTGTTGTGCTAACTTTTGCTGTAAATGGCTTGATTTGCTCTGCACAAGCCTTGATGAATTTCTAATCTCCTCTCCAGGAATAGCCTGAAAATGCGCCATCCTTCAAGAATTTTATTAAGATTCACTATTTCTGCAGCAGCAGGGCAGATATGAGGCTTTTAATCACATTGAATCAGCTGATTTGCTTTGGATTCATGTGACCACACATAGATACCTGAAAACTGGGGAGCAATGGAATGAAATCCCTGAAACAAGTGTAACCTGAGGAAACTTGTATGGTGCTGTTGACGTGGTGACTTTTATGGATGTAGGATTCAGTGGATGCACTGAAGGGGTTACAGACACTTGGCTATAGTTATGGATGAAACCCATTTACTTATGTATGTCCAAACCTTTTATGTTGTTTGAATTGCTTTTGCCCAGGAGGAAAGGATTAATTCTGTTACAAAGATACCTCTTCAGAATTCTTAAAATCTGGTTTCATATATAGAAAAGACTTACCAGACTGACAATAATAAAAACCATTTGCATCACATCTGTATATGCCACAGAGTAGAGGCCACCCAATAATGTGTATATGATAACCACACAAGCTGACAGAATGATGGACAAATAGGTTTCAATATCCAAAATAACAGCCATCGTAGCACCTGAAATAGATATGAATCACTGATCATAAACCATGGAATTATAATCAATAATCCAGTCAACAAATACAATATGTGTATATTCAGAACACTTTTAAAAACGTACCTAATGCTGCAAGAATGGCAGCAGACCAGAATATGTCTCCTAATATAGCCGGGATAATGAGGAGGCTACTCATGCCATTACCAAATTTCACCTGGAATGGGTCCATCATGGTGACATATTGTTTGGTTCTCATTGGTTTGGCAAAGAAAAGGCCACCTGTGTCAAAAGTAAAAGCAGCTAATGTATTTATAACAGATAAACAGCTTGCAATTCTGTTTGTTTTGTTAGGATCTGCCATGACAGCATCCCCTAGTGTTAACCCCACCAGAGTTGATAGCACCCAGTGGAAGGGCCATCTTATTAGCATGACATCAGTGGTACAAATCACTATCCATAGCACTCAAACAGTAACCCCTCCTCTGCTCCAGCCTAATCTATCCAATTCTAGCCATGGTCCTTTACTTGGTTCCCTATGTAAAGGGGCTGATCTTAATAAACATTTTTAAAAGGTAGAATCACCCCCTTCAGTTGCTCAGGCTGTTGGGGCCCACTTCCTTCCTGAATATTGGTAGAGTTCAACTTGTTCAGCACTAAATCCTTGATGTCAATTGAGACAAAGCAGGAGGAATGTGTGGATGAGTTGGTCTCTGCTCCCAGCTCTGACCTTTTGCTCTCAATTGTCTTAAAAGCTGAAGGAAGTTCCAGCTTTTTCAAGACAAATAGGACATAATCCCAAACCCCCAAAATCTCATAAACCCAATGAAAGAATTTGGCGCCCTAATGTATGGTACTGCATCTATGTACATATGATAAGATTACAAGGAACTGTGCACCCAAATCTTGTGCACCCAAATCTGTTCATCAAATCTTGTGTTCCTTGTGATGCATAACATTGACTGAGACACATATTTATTTAAGCTCTGATGGTGAACCTTTGGGATTTCTTCAGTTTACCATTTCCAAGACAGTAAATCGTGAATTCTTTGCATTCAAATTTCAAGCCTGTTAGCCCGCAAGGGTTTCCCCCCCTGCCAGGAGTGATTCATGAGCGGGGTACTGGTGGTCCGAGCCTGCTGGAGGAAAGGAGGATTATGGAGGCCCCCCACCGGGCACAGGCAGTGCCAAGCGACCGGGGTCTATAGGGACGGGACCTATGGAAGGTCGTCGGTGGGGGTGGGGGTTCCTGCTGCCACTTTGCATTTGGGATCAGTGGCAGAGGGAGGGAAGGGACTGATCTAGGCTGGTCATCAGAATGGGGGCTGCTGGGGGGGTGGTGTCGGGGCTGCGGTGGGGGTTTTGGGGGGGGTTGGGATTGCTGAGGGTGGGGGGGAATAGTTGAGCCTGGCAGGGAAGTAGAGGGCTTCAGGGACATCAGGAATGGCAGGTGGAGGAAAGGGGATAGAGATGTCTGGGAACCAGTGATCTGGAGTGGAGGTTGAGGGAGGGGGGTGTTGGTCGGTGGGGCAGGGATGATGGACCGTGAGACTGGCCAACGATTGACTGATCAGAGACCAGCAGTGTGTGGCTCAGCGCTATGCTGCCGGCCTCTCCAGCAGGAATAGATCCCGCTCCCGGATTTTCAACGTGATTCTCACTGGGGCACTCTGCAGTGCGCAGAGTGTGGGAGATTCATTCTGAAAATCACTCCAAAATAATCAGTGGATGTTACTCCCATTTTTATGCGAATTTGGCACATAGAATTTTTTGGGGAGAATCCAGCCCATATCTTTTATTGTTGAAGTATCCTGATCTTCCCCCCTTGATGTTCTCGTCACATTATTCAACATCCTTAGATGCCTGGTCGTGAAACAGGAAGTGATTAATTCTCAAAGCTCCACTAATGGTCCATTTCTATTCAACAACAGTTAAGAACAACCAAATTTCCCTCCAATTTTCCTTCCTTTCCTGTGAAAAGTGCTTGGTCTTCACTTGCTTATTCATAGTTATACAACTGAGATCAAGAATTTAGAAGATTGTAGGTGAAAACTTGTACCCTATTGTTCTGTGATAAAGCACATTCATGTGCCAGTGCATTGTACCACTGCATCTTCATCACTTACTTGACCACTTAATTTCTCGACTAGAATGTCACTCACTGTGCTTTTGTTATCCAATAAGCTTTGAAAATGTTGTTTAATTGAAACCAATACAGCCTATAAACATCCTCAAAAGACTAAGTAAATTCCTTTGGTGTAATATATCTCACAATACTTTCTCCAGGAAAGCAGCTGAAAAATGATAAAGCTCACGGTTTTTACACATTTACCCTGGTTCAAGAGAGTTGCATCTTTGCTTGTATTGTTGCAGGACTAATCTCACTTGGTGCCATTTTGTGTATTAGCTCTTACCAAGAACAAGGTTCAAACAATAGGTAATGGGTGCCTGAGTCCAGCTTACTCCACGATGTGGCAGATAAACTATTTCAGCAATTCCATTGATGAAGCCGCCTCCAACCCACGTTGCTGTAAAAAATAAAGCTCAACAGTAAGATGGTTCACAGGAACTCATCGTAACTTGGTGCTGTGGTTACAATAGTCACTCCTACATTTTGCATCATTTCCAAATTAGCATATATGGGAGATGTTATGAGGGTTAAAATTGTGTTCATTTTGATGCGTTGCTTGATGATTGTGTAAAATTCCTATTTTCATAATTACAATGAAGTTGCTAACTCATTTCAAATCATTATACATCATCCCTCATATATTACAACAAAATGACACCTCAAAACTACGTCAATGACTTGAAATGCTTGGAATGTTCTGTGGCGCTATATAAATTCAACTTTTTCTTTTGGTTATGGTTCTCTCGAGAAGTTAAGCGGGGGATACACTAGGCTTGGCCATCTCCTGATGTGGTGTTTAGGAGTGGGATTTGCTTTTCTTGTACTGAATCTGATATAGTTCCTATTTTAAAGTCAATGGATGGGTGTTATATGTATCTAGAAATGGAGTTAAGTTGTGTGATCTTGACCTTGCTTTAGTACAGGTATAGCACTGGCACCTATCTGATAATAGAGAATACTGGCCAGGTCTTTCCTGTCCACAAAATGCAGAAAGATTCCAGCCTGACCAATCATCATTTTCAATGTACTCTGTCTTCAGTAAAATGTTGGAAGGAGGCATTGACAATGCTATAAGCAGCAGTTACTCGATACCCTATTCGCCAACACACAGTTTGGGTTCTGTCAGACACACTTAGCTCTAAACCTCATTACAGATGTATTATGGGGTAGCACAGTAGCACAGTGGTTAGCATTGCTGTCTCAAAGCACCAGGGACCCGGTTTGGGTTGTCTGTGCAGAGTTTGCATGTTCTCCCTGTGTCTGCATGTGTTTCCTCTCACTGTCTGAAAGGTGTGCTGGTTAGATGCATTTACCATGCTAAATTCTCCCTCAGTGTATCTAAACAGGTGTCGGAGTGTAGTGATTAGGGGATTTTCACAGTAACTTCATCGCAATGTTAATGTAAGCCTACTTGTGACAATAATAAATAAACTACTGACCAAAGAACTGGATTCTGGAGGTGTGATAGAAATAAAGAAACAACAAAGAACTCCTGACAGAGGCTGTATACCATTCACATGGATTGACATATATTCCAAAAAATCTTCATTTATTGTGGTAACAGTTTAACTTCACCATAGTGTGAGATCCATCTTCTTGGTTCACATATGTATACATTGTAAGGATTTGTGCAAGTAGGCTGCAAATTTACAATTGGTTTGAGGATGCTATGAGGTCACTCCATTTTTCTGTTTCTTCATGAACTGTTTTCCAGAAAGGTTGAACCTTGAATCTTGACCTAAGTAGATGAATGTTGCACCACTACTTGTTACACCCCTTCAGCATAATGGATGGTATAGAGGTGGGACTACGGGAATTTCTTAAGCTGTGGAACTGAAGCTGGGTGTTGGGATTGTTCAGGAGCTTGTGGAACAGTGTGAAGCATGAAAGTGCTTCTTGATTTTGGGGTTGCAGAATAATTCACAAAGGTAGGAATTGTTGACTTCATCTAGCTGTGGTATTTTATCCTTCATGGAAAGCCCACCATTACAGCAGCTACGCGTTTTCTGTCTCTAGATCTATCTCGTGCCAATGAAGCTATTATGCATGGATTTGCTATCTCCAGCCTTGACAACCACAATGTGTGTAAGATCTGCCATGCCACACTTACACTAGTGAAGGTGCAACATTGTAATTTAGTTTCACTGGACTAATTCTTGAATCTATGATCAGCTATTCTATTACAAAAGAACAAATCATTCTTCAGGATTGTGTTCCTTGAAGTCAGAAAGGAACATGGACAACTTGCACTACTTTAAGAATTCTCCTCCAGAGGGGGTTCACAAGAATGATCCCTGGAACAAAGAACTTGTCGTATGAGGAATGGTTGAGGAATCTGGGTCTGTACTCATTGGAGTTTAGAAGGATGAGAGGGGGATCTTATTGAAACTTACAGGATACTGCAAGGCCTGGATAGAGTGGATATGGAGAGAATGTTTCCATTAGTAGGAAAAACCAGAACTAGAGGGCATAACCTCACACTAAAGGAATGATCCTTTAAAACAGAGATGAGGAGGAATTTCTTCAGCCAGCGAGTGGTGAATTTGTGGAACTCTTTGCCACAGAAGGCTATGGAGACCAGATCATTGAGTGTGGTTAAAACAGAGATAGATAGGTTCTTGATTAGTAAGGGGATCAGGATTATGAAGAAAACACTGGAGAATGGGGTTGAAAACAATATCAGCCATGATTGAATGATGGAGCAGACTCAATAGGCTGAGTGGCCTAATTCTGCTGCTATGTCTTATGTTCTTATGGGCTAATTCACAAAAGACTCTGCTTCCCAACCATTATGGTCTAGACTAAAATGGACATCCAAAATACCCAAAATTGCAACATGAAAGGTCAACTAAAGCACTTACATGACCTTTTCACTCCATTTCTGAGTCGTTTTCTATTGGTGGGGTTAGGGAGGGTATTTCTGTGAGCAGGTCACCTGACCGTTCCACCTCTAATGAGACACAGCTGAGGATTCTGAGAGTTTCATCTATTCTGCAGCTTTAGGAGAACTCTTGTCAGCCAAGAGTTTGCATGAGTCATACTACAGGCCTTAAAAAAGCCACTTCCCTTAGTCAGAGAGGAAATCAGACAGAGGGACAACTGTTTGCATTTAGCCACATGTTCTATTTTTCTACAGAAGGTTCCCCTCAGCCTTCACCACACCAATGGGGCAGCATGCCATCTATGCCAAATGGTTAGAATGTGTTCCACTGGAGAAAAATATGCCCGTCCCACATATATAAATGATCATGGAATCATAGAATCGTTACAGTGCTGAAAGAAGCCGTTTGGCCCATCGAGTGAATGAACAATAATCCCACCCAGGCCTTATCCCTGTAACCCCATGCATTTACCCTACCACTACCCCTGACACTAAGGGGCAATTTAGCCAATCAACTTAACCTGCATATCTTTGGACTGTGGGAGGAAATCAGAACACCCAGAGGAAACCCACAGAGACATGGGGAGAAGATGCAAACTCCACACAGACAGTCACTTGGGGCCGGAACTGAACCTGGATCCCTGGTGCTGTGAGGCAGCAGTACTATCCACTGTGTCAATATGTCGCCCGTGTTCACATAATTTGGGATGGGATCTGAACCTCTCCACTTGACCAGATTGCTCTGTTGCTATTCCACCAGTGGAGTGGTTAGAGTGGTCTTATGGGAATTTCAGACCCCCATATCAATCCCTGACTCCCACAGTATTTCATACAATGTGAACAAATTGATTCCCTATTAAAATGGTTTCACTGCGCTGGATGCAACATTTGCTTCAAACCTTTGGCCCGTGGCATTGCCACTTTCGTACAATATTTTCCTAGGCTGCTAGAGACAACTGTAGTGAAGGTCAGTTTTAGAGGGAATTCAGCTTTAAGTGCCATTGGACAAGATTCTTTTCTTATGTAATTATATGTGAAGTGATTAAGAGGCCTTTTAATTATCGTGAGATGAGGGGGTTCTGGATCATACTCTCCAGACTGTGTTCAGCTAAGAGACAGTGTTGGATAATTCATGTTGGGGGATAGTGTAAAAAGAATCAAACAGGAGCAGCAGAGGGAGATACAGCTCAAGCTTGACCACAGAACCCCTGCGTTCCTAGAACTGTTCAATATGGTATTGGGCAAGCATAATGTGGACAATTTCAGCCTCAAAGAGAAAGATGGTCAACTTTGTATCACTGAGGAGAAAGGGGGTGAGAGGCAAATAGACAGCTGAAGCAATGCAGAATTTTATCATCATGGTATTGATCTAAAAGTCCTGACTGCTATGTGCCTGACTGGTGATAGGTTGAGAAACATTAAAGATTGGCTAGAAAGCCTCTGGAAAGGGAACAGAATTCAATACTCAGAAGGGGGGTGTATTTGGCACCATGCAGGTGGCAGGAAGAGTGCATACTCAGCTCTGAGCAGGGCTTTGACAAGCATCAGCATCCCTTGGCATTGTGGGGGCGGAAGAGCAAAGGGCAAGGCTGTCAAGGGCACAAAAGCAAGCCACTGGGCTTCTGAAGATGCAGTTCTGGAGCCTGGGTCAGTTGGGTGGCGCCATGCTGCACATCTCCTGCAAGGGTTCCAGTCACTGTGGTAATCTGCTGCATTCTCCATAACATGGCCCCATAGAGTGGGGTGGACCTGCAGATCAGTGAGGCCCTGGAAGGAGACAGCTCATTGCTGAAGCAGCAGAAGTAGGAAGTGAGTGAGGAGGAGGAACTGGAGATAGAAGGGGGTGATGCTGAACATGGAGAAGTCTGTACTGTAGGACAAGTTTGCCTCCTCCTGTCACCCTCCAGGAAGAGAATCTGCTTCCTCTCTCTCACAGCTTCCTACATGAGATCCAGGTTAGCATTGATGAACTATATGGGACATCCCTTCCACAGCTGCCAGGTTTCTGACTCCCTGGGATACTTTGCTTCCCGCCAGTGCAGTGGGAAGGCTTTGACACAAACCGCAAATCTCTTCCTTAGGGCACCAGCAACCTCAGTGATGGTTATTATGGGATGTCAAAGTGTATCTCCACCTCCATTCTAGTCCCCATTGGCCCTCAGTGACCAGGACACCTGGGTGCTATATTAATTGAGACTTTCCAGGGAATAATCTGAACTTTAATCACTTCCCCATTGGAGGCCAGCTCCAATCCAAAAAATTCTAGCTGCTGTTTCTGAATTTGGTAAAACAAAAATTCAGCCCAATGTTTCAGATTAATCATTTTTCAACATTGCTGATCTGATCAAAGGGCATTGGTGGGAAACATTGGCCAGAATTTTACTCTCCACCCCAGTGGGTTTTCAGCTGGTGTGGGGAGCATGAAACTGAAGGGAGGGATTCCTTCCAGGTTTCCATCTGCCCCAACCATACAGCAGCTTTAAACTGGGGTGGGTAAGGCCTCAAACAGGAAGCTTGCATTTGCCTCTTTGAGGCAGTCAAGGAAACATTTCAGACATTTCACAATGGTCTTACAAATGTTGCAAGATTTTTCTAAAGGTTGTCTACATAGAAATAGTTGCACTTTGAGGTTCTTCAGTATGGCTGAGAAGGATGTAATATTCACCATTTACGTTCTGTGGACCATATGGCCCGTTGGGATTCTGCTCCCCTTGAATCAGTGTGGTTGAGAGGTCTTAGCCAGTGACCATTTTCCATTGCTCCTCTGTGACAGCTCCCCCAAGCTTTAGTGTGCCCCTCAGCACATAGTCCTGGGCTTAGGATTGTGCCAGTCTACAACATTCAGTCGAGGACAAACTCCTTGTACTGGAAGACCAGCATGTTTTGGGCAGATCAAAGAGCATCTTTCACCGAGTTGATGATCCTCCAGCAGCAGTTGATATTTGTCTCAGTGTGCATTCCCGGGAACAGTTCATGGAGCACCTGCATCACAGAGTCCTGCATCACAGGATCACTCAACAAGTATCACTGCATCTCTCTCCAGTCCCTCTTTGCAAGAGCACATTCCACAAGGATTTGATTGATTAATGACTATTTAAAGGTTGCTTCCTGTCCAGCCTTAATTTTAAAACACAAGCCCCTTTCTGAGGTCAGGTGCTACCCCTTTAAGGTCCTTCCCTAACCTCTCCTCCAAAACCCTGATTGCCCCCTTCGCATCCCTCCCAGGGACACGTTAAACTTACTGGGTCTTGGGTTCCTGGCCTAGGTTCTGACTTCCCTCATTTCTTCTTCTGTCCACAGTAGCATTGTTACTGTGGGGAACAGGGAGCTGCTGGCCAGTCAGAATGGTTGACACCTCTCAAAGATGAAACTTCCTCTGAAGTGAAGGACGGAGATCCTACCTGCAGCCAATTACACTCATTCTAGTGGGAAATGACTGTGGGACACGTGGAATCTGTGGGGATGTGTTGAGCGGGTTGCAAGACCCTGCCAGCCAAAAACCTCAGGCCATTAACTCTGTTTCTGCCTTTACAGATGCTGCCTCAGTGAGCAGGTTGTTGGTCAGTAACTGCTGCTTGTTAACATTGTTGATGATCATTTCCATCACTTTGCTGATGATTGAGAGCACACTGATGGGGCATTATTGACAGGATTAGATCTGTCCTGCTTTCTTTGGACAAGACATACCTGGGTTAATGCTACGGCTATGCTAAAACAGCATAGTAAGAAGTCTGACAACACCAGGTTTTAGTCCAACCGATTTATTTGATAGTAAACTCACAAGCTTTCAAGGTTAAACTCTTCATCAGGTGAATGGAGAGTTCTGGCCTCAGACAGAGCATACAGAGCTGATTAGAATGCGAATCTTTACACCTAACCTGCTATTCAAGTCTTAAAGTGGCCGATAATGTGAGTGGAAGGAGCACTGATCACAAACCTGTGATCAGTAATCTGTAAACTGTCTGTGCTGTTATATGCTCTGTCTGAGGCCAGAACTCTCCATTCACCTGACGAAGAGTTTAACCCTGAAAGCTTGTGAGTTTACTATCAAATAAATCGGTTGGACTTAAACCTGGTGTTGTCAGACTTCTTACTGTGTTTACCCCAGTCCAATGCCGGCATTTCCACACTAAAACAGCATAGTCATGGCTAGCTCTGGACAGTAAATCTTTGGGACTACACGCAGGATTTGCTGGCAACCAAAATTTTTGCCAAATCCAACACCTTCAGCCACTTCTGGCATCACATGGAGTGAACAAATTGGCTGAAGACTGACACCTACAATGGTAGAGACCCGAGGCCGAGATGGATCACCCATCCAAAACCTCTGGTTGCAAATGGTTGGGAATGGTATTTTAGCATCTGATCTTTCACTTGCTGGACTTTGACAATGTTGAGGATGGGGAGACAGTGACATATTGATAAGGTCATTGGGCCGGAGCTAATGATCTAGAGACATGGGTCTCCAGGGCAGTTGTGTAATTTAAATGTAATTAATAAAAATCTGGAATTGAAAAGGATGCGCCAAGAGTTGATTGTCATAGAAACCCGTTTGGCTCAGAGAGGAAGGAAAGCTGCCCTCCTTACTTGGTCTGACCGACATGTGACTCCAGACAAACTGTAATGTGGTTGATGTTCTTAATTGGGATGAGCAACACATGCTGGCTTTGCCAATGTTGCTCACATCCCATGAATAAATAAAACACCATTCACAACCTAAAGTGGCAAGATTACAGGATCTTTGTTCTGATTAATTAGTTGTGGGCTTGTTTAGCTCTCTCTGCAAAGTGCTGTTTCCACTGTTGAGGCACGCACCTAGCCACATGTTGCAGCTTCACCAATTTGCCACCTCGTTTTTAGAATTGCCGAGTGTGGCTGCGGTTTCTCCAACTTCCTATAGAACACTGCCCAGCAGACAGGGAACATAGCATATTATAAACCAACTGGAATTCCTTCTATACTTATCGATTGAAATAATGGATTTGATTTTGCCCAATCCCATCATAGATTAGTCACCTTAAAAATAGACGACTAAGATCTACTCTGGCAACTTGCTGAGTTTTGTCGAATGTGACTGTATTAGACAGGGAAGTTGGACACTGCAGTTTGTTCAATCTAAGTGTTTCAAATTTGACCTTCAAACTTTTATACCTAGAAGATTATTTTTATTTGGCAGTAAAGTGGCGTTCAGCACCTTTACTTTTATAGATATATATTTACCTGTTGTTGTAAAAATCCCAACCAAGGTTCCAATGTTCCTCCCTCCAATCATGGCCACTTCACTTTTATCTCCGGAACATTTCTTCTCTTCCTGCTTTGATTTTCGAGCAGCCCAGATTCCAGTTGCAAGGACGAACACATAGAAGACAAAAACTGCCACGAGCCCAGGAACATTAACAGCCATCTTCCTCAAGAATCTTCTGGAGAGAAGGAAATGTTGTTTTCAGCCTTTTGTACATGCACTGAATTTCTCATCGGATGTACATTTGCATTTGCTAGAGAAAACTATCTTACAACTTTTAAAATGTTTTTATGGAAGATAGTCTGGTCATTTCCCATTCATTGCTAAGATGTTACATGAAATTCTCACCAGAAGAATGGGCTGCTCTTTTGTTCATCAGGCATTTTCTTAAAAATGTGCAGCCTAAGATTAAGTAACATAGTTTTAATTGGCTAACCTTAAGTGATCTCACTCAACTGTAAAAATCAGGAATGATCAGTAGCCATTTTATTCAAAGATGTGCATGTTAGGTTGATTGGCCATGATAAATTGCCCCATAGCATCAGGGGGATTAGGAAGGTAAATATGTGGGGTTGCGGGTATGGGACTTGGATGGGAGTGTTTTTGGTCCAGAGGTCGGTGGGCTGGATAACCATCTTCTGCACTGTGGGGATTCTGTGATTCTGTGTAAGGAAAATGCCTAATGAATCAGTGTGTTTTAAATCTGCCATTCCTTTGTATCAACAAGGCTAACATGAAACTGGGAAAATCTCTAATAATTCAAAATATTTCAAATTTTAACATTGAGGTATAACTATGGTCTTTCTTTGTGATAACTCAATCTTGGCAGAGTTCCAAATTAAAACTACAGTTTCAAATTGAGCTACTTCATCTAAACCTCTGGAAATATATAGATTAGTGCTGTAAGATATGTATTTGAAATACTATAATGTAATGCAAAAAAGTCAAAAGGATATTAATAATGTGTATCCAAAAAGGTAATAGCTAAGTTAATCTCTGAAAGATGAGTGCATGTTTATTGAAATGAAGGGTTGAGAAGTATTATCAAAAATGATTTATAGAGTCATTATGTAGCACATAAAGAGGTTATTCAACTGCCTGAGACTGCGTTGGTTCTCGGAAGAAGTTACCAATTAACCTCAGTTCCTGCTTTCACCACAGTTCTGCAATGTATTCCCTGCAAACTAATGACCCAATTCTCTTTTGCAAGTTACGTATGCTCTATGGGCTGTTCCCAAGGATGCACACTGAGAAAATATCAACTACGGCTGGAGGATCATCAACTCGGTGAAGGATGCTCTTTTATCTGCCCAAAACATGGTCTTCCAGTACAAGGAGTTGTCCCCAGCCTAGTGTTGCAAACTGGTGACTTCCACCACTCTTTAAACCATTGCTTTCCAGATCTTAACAGGATGCTGCACTTAAAAAGAAATTCCCCATTGCCAATTATCTTATGTTTTCTGGCTACCAACCCTCCTGCCAGTGGCAGCAATTCTTATTTACTATGTGCTAACCCTCCATAATTCTGAACACTTCCATTAAATCTCCCTTTAATTTTGTCTGCTTTAAGGAGAATAACCCCAGTTTCTCCAATCTCTACAGGTATAACTGAAGTCCCTTATCCCTGATAACATTCAAGTATTTTTCCCCTGAAACCTCTCCAAAGTTTTGACATCATTCCTGGAATGTAATTCCCTGAATTAGACCCAATGGTCTGAATTTTAATGTGCTGACAGTTGTGACTGACAAGGAATGAATGATTCCTGAGATATGGGATTTTCTGAACAATTTATTGAATTGATATAACTATATACAGATATTCAGGATGATAGATGTTGCTCAGTCTAAGCCATGAACATTCTCCTCTCGATTCTCAGTCATGTGTCTCTGACATCATTATGTAGACAGTGCTGTTTCTCCAGCCCTACACGTTAACTCTTTCAGCTTTGAATACCCTGAAAAGGTTACAAGCACTAAATGTAACAGAGCTCTCCTGTGAATTGAGTACAGCACAGAGTTCCCTGGCAAGCTGCTATGAATATGTTCTCATCCGTACACATGGACTGCACAAACAAGCTGATCAAAGGACAAGGTGGGAGGGTGAGAACCGGGTAATAGCTGCAATTGCAGGTGTCATATTTAGATGATGTAGCCATGTAAGCGTGTTTCATTAGTGATCAATCATTATAATTAGGCAAGTATATGCTGGATGTAACTGGTTAACTATATTCATGAAGTAATCAGACCTATTAGTTGTATGGATATTAACGACTTCAGAACAAATGTACACTTGTGACTGGTATAAGCAACTCATTGTAAGACAAGCAGAAATAAGTCTACCCATGCCATGTATCACTCAGGAAGTTTGTACACCACCTGGTGGAAAATAGACTTCCTCGCTACAGCGTGAATAAAAAGTTGATTTAAAACTCTGCAAACATCATTTGATCTGCTGAGGATGTGAAATGAGTTTTTCACCGCATAGCGGCGAAATTCCATATCACACCCTAATAGTATATCTCCCCCGCTCGTCTTTGTCCATATGTATTTTATACTTAGGTTTACACACTACCCCATGCCCCCTCAGGTTTCTAACTTCATAGGTCTAATTGGTCCGGAGGTTTCACAGCTCTCTCTGACCTAATCCTTGTCAGACTTGGAAGATCAGTAGACTCGCTGAGGACTTTTTTACTTTGACTTGGTTAACTTGCAGTAAGAATTGCAGCATCTAGTGCTTTGTCAAGTTGACTCTTGACATCTAGTTCATCTAAGTCTATAAGTGGATTGTGGTGTTATCTGGATCAAGTCTTGATCCTCTTTCCCTCCTGTTGTTTCTCAATTCAATGTTTTTCTCTCACAAACAGATTTTGTGAGCATTCATCCTTCTCCTTGTATTTGTTATGTTCCCTATCAATAGTTGTTGGATTGACTATGGTACCTTTTGGTGGTTTTCTCCATCTCTCTTTACTTCTTGTATGTGAACTCTTGGGTGATCCTGAATGGCTGCCTCTGTGAATAATTATTTTGGTAGGGTAGAAAGCTGTGAGGAAGGCACTTGAGCAACTGACAGGACAAGGTCATAACATCAAGCCCAGAGTGTTGGTTCTGATGAGAAAGACACCCATTGGAGGCCCAGGAGCAACTCACGCCATAGTAAGTAATGGCAGGAAGGATGGGGTTCACCAGGTTGGGATTGTGGGGTAGGTGGGTACAGGAAGGGGGATTCAGCAGCATGGAAATGGTGTGGCTCTCAATATGTCCACCTTCCCCATGATGGATCTCTATATCAAGCACTGACTGCCTTTGAAAGAGGACCCCCCCCCCCCACCCCCCCACCCCCGGGGGATGATAAGCAACGCACACAGGCTTGCTTGACATGCGCAACATATGTCAATAGGCTTCCTGCAGCTGGGTAATATCAGTGGCTGTAGGATGAAAAGGTCGTTGATCGCCCTCTTAAGGACTTCAATTGGCAGTGGGGTGAGAAGAGCAGCACATCCCAGATTTAATCAAGGGGGAGGAGGGAAGGCAGTGGGGGACTCACTTCTCCAATTAAATGCTCCGTCCTCTTCCAAACACCCCACTAAAGAGTGTTGAAGGTAAAGCCTTGGGTTTCTGACGGGATTTTATGAATGATAATTTCAATGGATTTCCGTTGTCGTTTAGTAGCCACACCTTAAGTCTGCTTCCAACTGTGAAGAGATCAGGAAGGGTGGATTGCTGCAAGCTGAAAGCATTATGGTAGCTGCCAGGAACCTTGTGCACACCTGAATAAATAAGTCTGTGAGCACCAGCCATCTACAGGTGTTGTTGCTGGTGATATAGTTGGTCATCTTGATCCTTATCAGGCATTCAATCAAGGGCAGCATAAATGACCCCTACCCTGGTGTGATTTAAGAAATCTCCAATGTGCAGCAAATAACCGCCAAAGAATGGAAACATAATTGATCCAACTACAGAAATCCAAATAAGGCTACAAAAGATCTATTGCAATGAATGTGATAATTGCACACTTAGGAAATAATGGTCAGATCGGGCAGAGTCAACATGGGTTTATGAAAAGGATATCTTAATTGACAAATCTGTTAAACTTTTTGAGGGTGTAACCTAAAGAAGAAATAAGGGTAAACCAGTGCATACTGGTGTCAGTCTTCACGGTGGAAAACACAAATAACATGCCAAAAGTTGATGGCAATAAGGCAATGGCAGGTGAGGACCTAGAAACTATCATTATCACGAAAGAGATAGTGTTGGGCAAGCTAATAGGGCTAAAGGTACTCAAGTCTCCTGGCCCTGATGGAATGCAGCCCAGCGTACAAAAAGAGATGGCGGGGGAAATAGCAAATGCACTACTGGTAATTTACCAAAATTCGTTGGACTCTGGAGTGATTCCAGCAGATTGGAAAACAGCAAATGTGATGCCACTGCTTAAAAAAGGAAGTAGACAAAAGGCAGGTAACTATAGGTTGGTTAGCTTATATTAAATGCTTGAATCTATGATCAAGGAAGAAATAGCAAGATATCTGGATATAAATTGTCCCATGGGAAAGACGCAACAAGTGTTCATGAAGGGCAGGTCATGTTTGACTAATTTGGTGGAATTCTTTGAGGATATTACATGTGGACAATGGGGAACCTGTGAATGTGGTGTATCTGGATTTCCAGGAGGCATTTGATAAGATGCCGTACCAAAGGCTGCTGCTTAAGTTAAAGATGCACCATGTTACAGTAATGTATTAGCACGGATAGAGGATTGGTTAAGTACAGGAAGCAAAGAGTGGGGGTAAATATGTGTTCTTCTGGTTGGTGATCAGTGACTAGTGGTGTGCCTCAGGAATCAGTGTTGGGACTGCAATTATGTACAATTTATACAGATGATTGGAGTTGGGGACCAAGTGTAGTGTGTCAAAATTCATAGATGACACTAAGATGAGTGGCAGAGCAACATGTGCAGAGGACACTAAAGTGAATGGGCAAGGGTCTGGCAGATAGACTACAATGTTGGTAAATGTGAGGCCATCCATTTTGGTAGGAATAACAGCGAAATAGACTATTGTTTTCATGGTAAAAAAGTGTAGCATGCTGCTGTGCAGAGGGACCTGGGTGTCCTTGTGCATTAGTCACAAGGAGTTGTTTTGCAGGTGCAGCAGGTAATTAAGAAGGCAAATGGAACTTTGTCCTTCCTTGCTAGAGGGATGGAGTTTAAAAACAGTGAGGTTATGTTGCAGCTACGTAAGGTGCTGGTGAGGCCATACCTGGTGTACTGTGTACAGTTTTGGTCTCCTTACTTGAGAACGGATATACTGGCACTGGTGGGACTACAGAGGAGATTCACTAGGTTGATTCTGGAGTTAAGAGGGTTGGCTTATGAGGAGAGGCTGAGTAGACTGGGACTATACTCATTGGAATTCAGAAGAATGAGGGGAGATCTTATAGAAACATCTAAGAATATGCAGGGAATAGATAAGATAGAAGCAGGGAAATTGTTTCCACTGGCACATGAAACTAGAACTAGGGGCAGGGCCTCAAAATAAGGGGGAGCAGATTTAAGATTGAATTGAGAGGAACCTCTTCACCCAAAGGGTTGTGAATCTGTGGAATTCCCAGCCAGTAAAGCAGTAGCAGCTACTCATTGAATGTTTTTAAGGCAAGGATAGATAAGGTTTTGAACAGTAAAGGAATTAAAGGTTATGATGAGTGGGCAGGTAAGTGGAGCTGAGTCTGTGAAGAAATCAGCCGTGATCTTATTGAATGGCAGAGCAGGCTCGAGAGGCCAAATGGCCTACTCCTGCTCTTAGTTCTTATATTGATATGCTTGGAAGCTTGGGTGCCATTTCAAGTCCAAAATTATCTCTACAGATCTTATTGAATAGTGGAGTAGGCTCTAGGGGCCAAATGGCCTGCTCCTGCTCCTAGTTCTTATGTTCTAATGTTCTTCTATATTTAATTTGGATTTTCAGAAAATTTTTGATAAGGTTCCACACAGGAGGTTAGTAAGCAAAGTTAGAGTTCATGGGATTAGGAGGAATATCCTGGCATGGATTGAGAATTGGTTAACAGAAAACAGAGAGTAGGAATAAACAGGTCATTCTCAGGTTGGCAGGCTGTGTGACATGTGAGGTACCGCAAGAATTAATACTTGGTCCCCACTATTCACAATATGTATCAATATTTCTAATGTGGTGACCAAATGCATTATTTCCAAGTTTGCTGACAATACAAAACAAGGTGGGAATGTGAGCTGTGATGAAGAAGCAGAAGAGGTTTCAAGGGGATTTAGGCAGATTAAGTGAGTGGGCAAGAACATTGCAGATTGAATGGAAAGTATAAAAATGTGAAATTATCCACTCTGGTAAGAACAACAGAAATGCAGAGAAATTTTTAAATGTTGAGCGATTGGGAAGTGCTGATATCAAAGGGACATGAGCAGTGATATAATGGTAAGTTTCTGAGATTCAAGAGCTCTAAGAAGGGCTGTTGCCACATCACTTCTAAATTTACTATTAGTTTGTTTTCCAATATATCAATCGTTTGAGTACCCAAACATCAATAAAATGATGCCTTTTAAGTGAAAAATTATTAGTGCCAGTAGGCATTTAATTTTGAATCATGTGGTATTTTGAATCATTAACCTTTAGGATAGCTAGAATTTCATTATGCAACAGTTTAATTGTTCAATTCAATCCTACTAAAACATAGAATACAGAAAAGTATTCTGACTAGGAGATGGTACGTAGAAAGAACATTGCTTTTCTTGATTTATATTAATAACCTAGATCTGGCTGCATAGGACACAATTTCAAAATTTGAAGATAATGTGAGACTTGAAAGAATTGTGAACTGTGAGGAGGATAGTGATAGACTTCAAGAGGATATAGTCTGGCTGGTAGAATGGGCAGATATGTGGCAGATGAAATTTAATGTAGAGAAGTATGAAATAATGCATTTTGGCTAGAACAGCAAGGAGAGATGACGTAGGGTACAATTCTAAAGGTAATGCAGGATCAGAGGAACCTGGGTGTATACATGCAGAAACATTGAAGGTAGTTGAGAAGACAGTTAATAACTGATGCTGAATCCTGGGTTTTATAACCAGGCACAGTGGAAGTTTCGCAACACTAGATTAAAGTCCAACAGGTTTATTTGGAATCACGAGCTTTCAGAACACTGCTCCTTTATCAGGTGAGTTAGAAAGTCCAAATAAACCTGTTGGACTTTAACCTGGTGTTGTGAGACTTCTTACTGCGCTCATCCCAGTCCAACACCGGAATCTCTACATCATTTATAAATAGGGGCACACAGAACACAGTCAAGTAAGTTATGAACCTTAAAATAAGACTGGTCAGCCTCATGGCAAAAGATGTGAAGGTTTTAGAAAGGTACAGAAAAGATTTACACGAATTGTTCTGAGGATGAGAAACTTCAGTTATGTGGATAGATTGGTGAATCTGGGGCTGTTCTCCTTGGAGAATAAGGTTGAGAGGAGTTTTGTTAGATGTGTTCAAATTCATGAGGGAGCTGGAGGGCATAACTGAAACTGTTCCCATTGGCAGAAGGTCGAGAACAGTAAGGAGATTAACAAAAAGACCAGAGTGACATCAGGAAAAACTTCTTTATGCAATAAGTGGTTTGAACCTGGACTGCATTGCCAGAGGCTGGTGGCAGAGACAGATTTCATTACAGTTTACAAAACGAAGCGGAAAAGATTTTTCAGAGCTACAGGGAAAAGGCAGAGAAGTGGGACTAGCTGAGTTGCTGTTGCAGAGAACTGACACTGAGACAATGGGCTGAATGGCCTCTTTCTGCACTGTAACCATTCTATGACTTGAAGGGTAACCTTTGCTTTAACGTCCTACCATTCAAAATACTCAATACCTGAAAAAAACTATTGCACCGCAAATAATAATCAGGATAATGGAAGGCAGCTGTACTCGGAGGGCTTCGCATATATACTGAGTGTAAAGTGCAGCCACAACATTTGCTTCAGATTATTTATACCCAGGCAATAGGAATATCTTACTTTGTCGTTCCGCACACTTTAAGAAGCGATTGGGATTTCTCCCACTCCCACGACATTCCCCACAACAAATGCCAAAGGTGATAAGCTCCTTCACAACAAACTAGCCAATTTCTAAGTGATTAGTACATGTTTGAGAAGCATGTTGATTTTGGGGTTCCCAGCCGTTATATCTTGGATAACATTGATTGCTATAGGCAGATTGGTGCAGCTATTCCTTTGCATGTTTCAGTTTGCACTCACTATAATAGTTATATTTCACTCCCTGCTTGAAAATGACGATTGTCGTTGGTGGGTCAGCTGGAGTTAAGTGAATTGTTTTCTTTGCTGTCGATTGGTGTGATGTACAGTCAGTGTCATGCCAATTGGAAGCAGTTGTGATGCTCAGAAGTTTGAAATGATGTTTTATTTTCTAACTCTGTTTTGCTTTCAGTTATGAGACAGAAACTTCAATATTGAGAATAAAGTGGTTCCTTCCGCATTAAATTTAAATGATTAATAGATTTCTCTGACCAATCAGCATTTATTCAGTGACATGTCATGCCAGCCGTCCATTTTTCAAGGCCAATTACAACATAAATATGCATATATATTAATATATATATTAGAATTTTACATATTATGTCCGAGAGTACATGTGTGGTGATACTTAGCCAAAGCATTACAAATTGCTCCTAATATGAAATGTAGGATTGCAAGCAGCATCTCTTTCATACAGTAAGGGCATTCCCATTAATCCAGAGTAATAATTGAAACATAACCACATTAACCCTGGGAATGCGGAATATTATCTTATAATCAGAGACATGATTTTGGAAGAAAATAAAGTAAGAAATGACACTTGGAGGCAGTAGTTTATCTCATTATGTACATTGGTGTGATTGAACATTCATTTGTTCAGATCCATTGCTTTGTGTACTGATCCTATGATATCAGCGATTAAAGCAAATGGCACACTCTGCAGGGACAATACTATATACAGAGTGTCAGACTACTGTATAAGTTCAGAAAAACAATGCCCCTTTTTCTCCAGCCACCTTCCTCACTGCCTTGCTTGCCCCTCTCAACTGCCTTGTATACTGCCACTCAGCTGCCTTGTATACTGCCACTCAGCTGCCTTGTATACTGCCACTCAGCTGTCTTGTACACTGCCACTCAGCTGCCTTGTATACTGCCACTCAGCTGTCTTGTACACTGCCACTCAGCTGCTTTGTCTACCCCGCTCAGCTACCTTGTGTACCGCCGCTCAGCTGCCTTGTGTACCGCCACTCAGCTGCCTTGTATACCACTGCTCTGACTTCTTGTGTACCGCCGCTCAGCTGCCTTGTATACCACTGCTCTGACTTCTTGTGTACCGCCACTCGGCTGCCTTGTCGACCGCCATTCTGACTGCCTTGTGTACCACTGCCACTCAACTGCCTTGTGTACCACCATTCTGTTGCCTTGCATACCACCACTTTGGCTGACTTGCATTGAGGGGCTGAATGGCCCACACTGCACCTATTTCTCATATTCCTATAAATTATGTGGTTACAAGAACAGTTCAGAAGCTGGGACTTGTGTGGCAAGACTGCAAAGCTTATCCCTCACCAGGAGGTTTGCAGTCCCAACAGCATTCAAGAAGCTTGATTGGTATCCCCCTTCCGTCACTTTAAATGTTCCATCCCACCATGACTGGCAGGTTGTGACCGCAGTGTTTATCATCCACAAGAGACATTGCAGCATCTCACCAAGATTTCTTCAACAGCACCTTCCAAACTTGCAACCTCTACCTCGGATGCTCTAAAGTAACAGGCACATGGAAATGCCATCACAAGTTCCCTTCCAGGTCACATGAAATCCCGGATTGGAATTGTATCACCGTTCCTTCATTGTCACTGGTCAATATCCTGGCACTCCTTTCTGATCAGCATGTTGGGTGCACTGACACCACAAGGAATGCAGCAAGTTCAAGAAGACAACTCAACACCACACCTTTCTCAAGGGCAACACAGGATGGCCTTGCTCATGCCACCCACATTCCATAAATGAATAAAAGAAAGTAACCATCAAAAAGTAACCTCTAGCACTTTGAAGTACTGTAAGCTAATTTCCCACCAGCAGGTCAGAAGGGAGCTGCGAGTACTGAGTATTTTATTGGCATGTTTTCTCTGAGATTGATTCAGCCCCTTCAATAGCGGCTATATTTTCACACTGCTTTCATTGATTAGTTTCAGGAAGCCCGAGAAACTCTCGGTCCTGATGTTAAAGTTAAAAATCCCTGTCAGCAACACTTCCATTAAGGTTGCCATGGTTGATTCCTGTTTGTTTCAACTGATGTATAATCACTGCAGAAGAATTAAAAGAGGTGTGACCAATCCAATCCCATCAGTTTGTCACTAGATGGCTTAGGTTAGAATTACCCCAAAGACCTGCCATGGCAGATTGGCAACTGTCTCTCCCGAAGGATAAAGGGCTCAAGAGCTATACAGAAACCAACCTTCAGGAGCCACTGACATTTTTCCTGTTTTAAGCTCCCAGCTACAGCAAAACCCACATGCTTTTCCAGGTTAAAATTCAGCCCACTTTTTCAATGAAGACTGAACAATGATTTATAAATAATTCGCACTGTGTCTTTGCTTTTGTATTCTTTGCTCCTCTTCATAAAGCCAAAGATTCCATATTCTTTTTTAACAATCTTATCAGCTTGTCCTGTCATCTTCAAGGCTTTGTGTATGTGAACCCCAGATCTCTCTGCTCAGCGGCTCTGCGCTGTCATGTGTCGTGAAGAGACTGATAGCCAAGTTCCACACACACGAGGAAGGTTTCAACAGGGATCTTGGGTTCATGTCGCACTATCTGTAACCCCCATGACTTGTCTGGGTTTGCAAAACCTCACTTACTGTACTATCTGGAGACAATACACATCTCTTTAACCTGTGCTTAATGCTCTTTCCACTCACATCGTCTGCATCTTTAAGACTTGAATAGCAGGTTAGTTGTAAAGACGCACATTCTAATCAGTAATCTGTAAACTGTGTGTGCTGTTATATGCTCTGTCTGAGGCCAGAACTCTCCATTCACCTGATGAAGGGAGAAACCCCGAAAGCTTGTGAGTTTACTATCAAATAAATCAGTTGGAATTAAATCTGGCGTTGTCAGATTTCTTACTGTGTTTACCCCAGTACAACACCAGCATCTCCACATCATGACTACTAACGACACCCTTTTATAATTGCAGGTTAACTCTGTCGCTGGAATGTTTTGGCCATTCATGCTGGTGACCTTTTCCCGTCCCTCTGCAGTGAGCAAAGATTTAGCTGGACGCCAAATTCTCTGTCTTTGCTGCATTGGGAGTGTGGTGTGATCGCGCCCATACCTTTCTCCTTAGCTGCTGCATGACCTGCTGAGTATTTCCAGCATTTTCTGTCTGTATCACAACCCTACGCCTATTTGTTTATTTCTTTATAAACCCACACCGGGTCATCAATGAGGGCCAAGGCAGCCCCAATATCCTCTTTATTCGGTGGTTTATTGGGGATAGAAACATAGAAAATAGAAGCAGGATTAGGCTATTCGGCACTTCAAGCCTGCTCTGCCAAATCTCAGATCTTTCTGAGTAAAGTTTATCGTGCTTGCTCCAAAGTTATTCAGCTTCTGCCACATAGATTCCATTGTTGCATGTAATGTGAAACTGCGAAAAGGCAGACTAAGTAAACTAAAACAAAGCCAAACACGTCTTTAGGTGAGAATAGATTCATCAGCTCTACTTCAGATTAATTAGATAATTTTTAATGAATTGGAGGTCTACAAAATCAAAAGAGAAATTACCCAAATCTCCCTCGCAGAAGATAATAATTGTCAAAAATGATTATGTCAAAAATCCATACCTGAGTTTTATATATCTTCTCAAGGATAAACTAACTTCATTCCAATACTCGAGTCGCTTTAGTTTCGAATTATTATCATAAAACATGAATGCAGCTTACTTTTATACTCTATGTGTAGATACCTTATCTGCACCGTCTAGTTCAAAGGTATTTTTAATTCAGGTGAAAAATTGGAATGTTGTTTTGGATTATTTTTAAAAATTTACAACTTGGTGATAAGGAATCATAAAAAGTGATACTCAAACCACAAGACTATGCTGATGATTCATTTTATTAATAGATGACGAGTCTCTGATATACGTAATGTACAAAGGCCTGATTCTACCTTCAGTCCATTTGATGGATTGATAGGCTTATGCTAATAGACATTGAGAACAACCACGTACATTTATACCTGTCTTTAATGTAGGAAATTGTCCAAAATGCTTATTGAAAAGAAGTACAAGTATTTGCTTTAGCAAAGCCTTTGACAAGGTACTGCATAGTAGGTTGTTACATAAGGTTAAATCTCACTGGATCCAGGGTGATGTAGTGAAATGGATACAAAATTGGCTTGATGACAGAATAACAAGTCTCACAACACCAGATTAAAATCCTACAGGTTTAATTGGTAGCAAAAGCCACTGAATGAACAGAAGCCAGAGGGTGATTATAGACTATAGACCTGTGGCCAGCAGTGTGCCTCAGGGCTCGGTGCTGGGTCCACTGTTATTTGTCATTTATATTAATGATTTTGATGAGAATATTGAAGGCACGGTTAATAAGTTTGCAGATGACACCAAGATTGGTGACGTAGCGGACAGTGAAGCAAGTTACCTAGGATTGCAATGGGATCTTCATCAATGAAGCCAAGGGGCTGACAAACGGCAGATGGAGTTTAATTTAGAGAAATACGAGGTTATGCATTTTGGGAGATTGAACCAGGGTAGGACTTACTCAGTTAATGGTAGGGCGTTGGGGAGAGTTACAGAACAAAGAGATCTAGGGGTACAGGTCCATAGTTCCTTGAAAGTGGAGTCACAGGCGGACAGAGTGGTGAAGTAGGCATTCAGCATGCTTAGTTTCATTGGTCAGAACATTGGATACAAGAGTTGGGACATCTTGTTGAAGTTGTACAAGATATTGGTAAGACCACACTTGGAATACTGTGTACAGTTCTGGTCACCCTATTATGGAAAGGATATTATTAAACTAGAAAGCGTGCAGAAGAGATTTACTAAGATGCTACCAGGACTTGATGGATTGAGTGTAAGGAGAGGTTGGATAGACTGGGACTTTCTTCTCTGGAGCGTAGAAGGCTGAGGGATGATCTTATAGAGGTCAATAAAATAATGAGGGGTATAGATCAGCCTGATAGTCAATATCTTTTCCTAAAGATAGGGGAGTGTAAAACTAGAGGACATAGGTTTAAGGGGAGAGATACAAAAGTGTCCAGAGGGGCAATTCTTTCACACACAGGGTGATGAGTGTCTGGAACAAACTGCCAGAGGTAGTGGTGGAGGCGGATACAATTTTATTTTTTAAAAAGCGATTAGATAGTTACATGGGTAAGATGGGATAGAGCGATATGGGCCAAATGCGGGCAATTGGGACCAGCCGAGGGATTTGAAAAAAAGGGCAGCATGGATAAGTTGGGCCAAAGGGCCTATTTCCATGCTGTAAACCTGTATGACTCTATCAGGATCAAGGAACTGAAATTTCTTGGGATAATTTTCACCTAAACCATCTGGAGACAAACTGATGTGGATTGGCCACAGCTCTTACAATTCTTCTGTGGTGATTACACATCAGTTGAAACAAACTTGAATCAAACACGGGCAGTGAGAGCTTAATGAAGAAATAAAATCAGAAAGAAGCAAACTGGACTGAACTTATTAGATAAGCTTAATCATGATAGAATTTATAAAAGGCAGAAAGAATACGATGGAAAGATAGAGAAAATGTGCGCAAGTGCGAGACTAGCAAGCAAGATTAGCAGATCTTCCATGATCCTGATCATTGGGAGACACACATTGTCATTGGGACACGCACGGTTTTATAACAATAGTGACATTTATGTCATTCAAGGAACAATATCAAAGCCAAACGTTAAAGAATAATTGAAAAAGTCAAATTTCATTTTTATTTCTATATCTGGGATTTGAAAATGCACAGGCTATGCTGTTAGTAATTAATTACACTGAATTGTAGCTACAATACATCCAGCATTGGCCATATAGAATGTTGTGTTGCAGTAGAAGAACACCTCATTTCCCTGGGGTTAGGAAGCGTCCACATCACCATGGCTTGACCTATGTCACCCACAACATTATGCTGACAGAGGTTTGAAACCACTTGGAATCTGAAGGTTCTCTGGCCTTCCACCCGGAAGAAACTGTTTGTCAGGCCATACTGACCATCGATTGCATATTGAATATAAAACTTGCCACAAGAAAGGTATTTCTGGGAACTAGGTTCTTCCCAGGCCTGAACATGAGGTTCACTAGGCTGATACCGGAGATGAGGGGGTTAGACTATGAAAAGAGACTAAATAGACTGGGTCTGTACTCGTTGGAGTTTAGAAGGATGAGGGGGGATCTTATAGAGACATATAAGATAATGAAAGGGATGGATAGGGTAGAGGTAGAGAGATTCTTCCTGCTCAGAAAGGACAGCAGGACTAGAGGGCACAGCCTCAAGGTAAGGGGGGGGGGGGGTGGCAGTTTAGAACGGAGTTGAGGAGGAACTTCTTCACTCAAAGGGTGGTGAATCTCTGGAATTCTCTGCCCATTGAAGTGGTGGAGGCTACCTCTCTAAATATATTTAAGACACGGGTAGATAGGTTTTTGACAGACAAGGGAATTAAGGGTTATGGGGGGAAAGCAGGAAAGTGGAACTGATCCACTTCAGATCAGCCATGATCTTATTGAATGGCGGGGCAGGCTCAAAGGGCTAGATGGCCTAGTCCTGCTCCTATTTCTTATGTTCTTATGTACCCCGAGATAGGTGCCCCATTTGTATCTTCTGCAGATCATTAAGCCCCATCTCATTGTGTATTGTAGTAAATGTAATGATTGGCAACAACCGGTTAGTAAATGAACAACAGGTTTATTACTATTTACACAGCACTATAATTCATGTCTTCATTCCACAACGCCAGGGTGACTCTGATTACAAAAACTCACACTCAGCCACAAAGACCACACACTCACTCCCTACGGGATGATTGGATCACATGACCTTTACAATGCATGCCCCTTAAAGGGGCTAGCTACTACACGTGTGCTTGTAAAGAAGACCCTATTTTGTGGACATTGCCACTGTATTTTCAATGGCTGCTCCTTCCCATATCTCCCTCCAGAATGAACATGTCCTTCACCATTCATCTTTGACGGAAAACTGATTGATATTGGAAACCAGGTTCTGACATTTTGTTGTATTGGCGCTGAGTTTATTAGAGACAATCCATGGTGTTTGACAATATAGGGGTGATCTGGAGCTTCCATAATACTGGGGAGAGCTTTAGGATTTAGTAGGAGTGAGACAGAGTATCCAGGTTTGGAAGTACTGTAGTGGGACTGTGATGTTTTGACAGCACAGAGGGATGTTTTGGGCTGATATCAGCACTGGAGGAAAGCTGAGACATGGTGAAGTGGGTGGAATGTGAAGTTTAGCTCACAATGGATTCCTTTGGGCCTTTCTGTCATTCCCCATCTCCTGAAGGACAGGAGAGGATTAAATATTGGGATTGAACAACCCAGCCCATTTGTTGTCCTGAGTAAAGCTTCTGCTAGAAACATGTCGAGCTTTGCTTAACACATAAAAGTCACGGTCCAATGGCTGAATCAGCACTGCAACTCATTTTTAATTTCATTCCAAGTCTCAAGCTCTCAGCTACACAGCAACACTAACACAGCCACCTGGTGGTCAGAGGCTGCAACTGGATGCAGACAGGCGAGAAAATGCCCAGGCACGTTTTGGCACTTCATGGTGGCTTCCTTGATGCTTTGGGACAGCAGTGCTTCCAGAGGCAGAGCGTGTCCTTCGGATAATGGTAAAAATCTATAGAAGAACTATTCCCTCCATCACGACAGACTCTGAAAGTGACAACTGCCATCCATACGTCAGCAACAGGATTCCTTTGGGGAAGTATAGGAGATGTATTCAGGATCTCCCAATGGCTGTAACAAGTGCATAGTATATGGATTGTGTGCCAGGGCCTGCAATTGTGTCAGCTTCCTTGACAATAATGGCAGTCAGAATGGCTGGGTGCTTAGTTTGTCTCTCTGGATAGCTTCCTACAGGGACACATGTGGCAATCACACACCTCCAGGTCAGTCAGGAGTATTTAGAAACTGCAGAGCATCCTATTGCGGGGTTCCGGGGGGAGGGGAGGGCGTCACAGGGATGTTGTGACGACAACGAAGGCCGTGGGGGATTATCTACCCATGGGCTTGTGGAGTACGATCTGCCTTGTTGAGCGAGTGGACACTCTCCCAAATATGAAGAAGCCCCCTGGGGTTTTTAAATCTGTAACTTCACCCAGACTGGCGCTGTAGGTCCAAATGTGAAGACTATCCCTCAGCCACAGGTGGCCTTTTCTTTGGTTTGCAATAGGGGGCGTTGGTGATGGAAAACTGGCGTGTGGCTGAATCACTACAGGTACACTGGATCTCATTGATTTAGCAAAGCTTAGTTCATCTTCTATTGGCAACAAAAATACCTTTGAAATGAATTATATGAGCTTCTTTCTGTACAGGACTGTCTGGTATAAAACTGTCTGGTCTAGTTAGGAACACATGATTGGTGCAGGCTTGGAGGGCCGAAGGGCCTGTTCCTGTGCTGTATTGTTCTTTGCTCTTTGTTAAAACCAGAATGGCTGCACTATTTCTAATTGCAGCAATGAGATAGGTCCCCATGGGCTATGTTATAGCTAGGCCTCACTGTAGCATTTTTGACACTTTCAAGAGATTGCGTGGTGGATCATTTAGAATCCACAGAATCCCGATAGTATAGAAGAAGGCTATTCAGCCCATCAAGTTTGTATCAACTCTCTGAAAGAGCATCTTACTCATGCCCCTGCTCTATCCCTGTAAATCTGCCCATTTATCATGGCACATCTTTGGACTTTGGGAGGAAACCGAAGCATCTGGAGGAAACCCACACAGACACGGGGAGAATGTGCAAACTCCACACAAACAGTGACCCAAGGCCAGAATTGAACCCATGTCCCTGGCACTGTTAGGCAGCAGTACTAACCACTGTGCCACCGTGCCACTCATTCAGAACTCATTCAGAAACATTGGGGTGCCTGATAGATGAAACACTAACTGTTTGGCTGAATGGAATAGACTTAATTGTCCAGCTGGTTTTTCTGTGTTACTTTTTATGTAGCTGTTACCAGCCCCGATGTCACTCAAACTACATACAAACTGTCCTCCTTCAAAGGATCTTTTGCCTTCAAATCTACTCAATAACAGATTTGCATTGTAGATCTCTCTGTGAGCTGTTTAAGTATAGTCATGTGGTTAAAGGTTAAAGACTGGAATTTACTGCCTTCTGTTAGGACATGAAACATATGTTAGGGAATCATGAGACACTGAGAGGCTTCATGGACTCGGCCTTGTATGGAAGATCGATCCTGATGTTTAACTTTGAAATGATTAGATGTGGTAAGTCCAGCAGTGAGGGCATCACATGGCTTTTGTTACAGGGTAGATAGTAGCTTGGGAATGTCACTGGACTGGGAATCAAGAGGTCCTAGCTAATGGGGGCCATTGGATCCAAATGCCCCATGGCAGCTGGTGGAATTTCAATTCAGTTAACTAAATCTGAAATTGTAAAGCTACTCTCAGTAATAGTGACCATGAAACTATCACCAATTGTCATGAAGAACCCACCAGGTTCATTATGTACTTTGGGGAAGGAAGTCTGCCTTCTTTACCCGCTCCGGCCTCTATGTGACTCTTGATCCACAGTAATGTTGTTGATTCTTAACTGCCCTCGGAAATGACTTAGCAAGCCAATCAGTTCAAGAGCAGTTAGGGATGGGCAACAAATGCTGACATTGTCAGTGAAACACACAGATGCCGTGGTAAATAAAAAATACATACATACACCTTGCCTGTCCTCTGCCGGGTGATGACATAGTCAATTAGGTTCAAATAGATAGAACAGGAATGCACACAAGACATGTTGTTATGATTAGGGAGATGGAAAAGTGTGTTGGTGATGAAGAGTTCATGTGCAGCACACTCCTTCAACAAGAGGAGGTCATTGTTGTTACAACTGCTGACCCCATTTATTTTCGATGACCCCTTCCCATGCCTGATGATCTGTACTAACTCTTGTGATGAAGTCATCAAGAAATGATGACTTTGGCATAGTAACAATCAAAAAGTGGATGTCTCAAGGCTTAAACAGGCAGTCAGGGAAGAATCTGAGTGAAATACAAGAGTTGCTTCTGTACAGTGAAAATGGACACTCATTGCATTGGGGATGATTGAGTGACCTTCAGGGATATAGGGTACTCCACTGCTCTGGAGGCTCTAAGCCTTACATCAAGATCGGTTCAATGAAAACAATGAGATAATCCAGAAACTACTGGAGCGGAAACATCACATCGACAAGGTTTACCTCAATGACAGGTCACCATCATGATGCCTACTGAGACATTGACAGGACTGTCTAATGCAAGCTTAGAGAAGTGCGAGTACTATAATCCCATTTGTGTTATTAACATTGAAAGAAGGAACATGAACATGTAGCAGTTAACTGACAGAACTATGCCACAAGATTCACAGTTTTAAACAAAAACCAACCTTTATTGTATGTTAAAAGCAATTAAACAACATAAGTGCTATATATTAGCTTTATAAACTATAGATTAAAAAGACTAATATTATCAACTCAGTTTACGCTATAAATTCAATTCTACATTTTGCTTTCCCCCAAGAGCTTCATTATATTTTACATTAGTTTTGAAGGTTCATTCACTTTTTCTCTGGGACCAAACCAAAGGTATATCATAGCTTTCCAGAATTTTTCTGATTTCTCTTCAGTGTTCCAGCTATTATCCAGGGCAGTACTTTCCAGTGCTTTTATGTTATGGCACACCTTTATACTACAAAATATTTTCTCTGACTGAACTGCCCTCTAGTGAAAGACTTTTGCTGGGATTTTTCAGCCCTACCAGGCTGGTTCTCCAGCAGCAGGTTCTTGGGCTGCAGAGATGGCTCACCATTATCCATTAGAAGGATTTTCCAGTCCTGCCAAAGTCAATGTCCCTTTGCTTTGCTTGCCAGCCATGTCACTGGAGGACTTGCCACAAGGAATTGCCTTCGGTGGGACTGGAAGGTTCCGCCAGTAGGAAGAGCCGGAAAATTGAGCCCTTTATCACCAATATCTTCTAAAAACATGTCAAACCATTATCTATTATAGTGTTATTAGTTTAGGCAGTTTACAATTAAAGCCTCATTACCAGTTGCATATCAAATACAATATTGTTTATAGGAAATGTAGACAAATTAACAGTTTCCCACTGACGATTTCAATTATTTTCAGTTTTCAAAGCCTGCATTTCTCAGTGTGAAAGTTCATATTCGTAACATGAGAAAAATAGTTTCAGTTGCTTCTCATTCATTAAAAAAAATGAAATTAAAAGTATGTGAATCAGAGCAAACCTCAAATGAAGGAAATAACTGTGAGCAGCATCTTATCACCAATGTTAGTGAGACATCTGAGGCAGCTTCTCTGAGCAGAGTCTCCTGACCCGGGGAGGAACTGATGACAGGACAACTCACAGGTCTTGCTCCACTGACAGGCACTGCCTCCTATTGTTTTTCACACAAGCCAGTGTTGGGAATGTAACTCGCGTGGGTAGGTTATGGGAAACAGTGACAGCATTGTGATTGTGCAATCAGAAATAGATGGATACTATTGTTCCCCAAGCAATCAAAATGTGTCCAGAGGCATCTCTGCAAACTTTAGGTTAAGTGTGCAATCCATCCTGAGCTCTGCAAATTCCTATGGTTATTTTACTGACAATTTCTTGAATAGTTTAAAAGAAAGTGAATTAAATGGATCAAGCAAAGTATTCATTCAAAGTATTCCTTACTCATGGAGGAGGAGTAGCATTTAAAGTTATTTTATAGTGTTGTAAGATCTGATGAGATGAGGTTGAGCGTAGTTTTGCCAGGAGGATTTGCTGATGCCAGCATGAACATCTCAACTGACCCACTTGCCACATTTTTATCTGCTAAAGGACAGGTTTTGATCTGAAGCTTTGAAGTTCATCCGTGGCAGTCGGAATGTTCTCATTTTCAGTACCCCGCACCCAGCTCCCCTGCATTTTAACATTCAGTTCACTCACAGCTGAATATACCTGAAAGATTTGAAAGCTTAGCACACCAAAATCATCGCATATTAAATCTTTATGTAGCAATTTGTTCAGAACTGAAAATTCTTTCAGCATGTTACAGAGCTCATAAACACGAGGGAGGACCCTTCACTAAGACAGCCAGCACACCTCTATGTGCATGAGCAAACCCTGGTACACAGCTGCCATCTCCTCACATGTAATAGTAAGCCAGTGCAATTTCAAAGGATCTGATTTTACACAACTCATGATTTTCACTGTTTGGTCTAAGATTGCAGTTAACTCAGGCGACATTGTTTTGGCAACAAGGCTGCATGGTGCAGGATAAGATGGCTGACCTGGATGTCAGCATTCTGTTCTTTCACCTTACTCATGAATCCTTTGACTTTTCCCTTCATAGAAGCTGCTCTACTGTGCAGATGCTACTGCACTTGGTCCAGTTAATGCTACTTTCCTCCAGGTAAACAGTTATGAAACAAAAGGTTTCCTCTTCGGCTGCATGACCAGACAATATTTTGCAAAAGAAAAATATCATCTTTGATAGAAACTCCATCAACATTCCTGACACTGGTTAAGAGCTGGACAGTGTCCACCAATATCTGAGGAGTCATCAATCTGCAAGGCAAATTTCCCACTCATTTCTAACTTCACTTGAAATATCTGTTCAATATCAGCTGACATTTTGTCCATATGTTATTTGGTTGTGTTATCAGAAAGAGGAACTTTCAATTTTGTTGGCAGCATTTGCTCCCAACATTACTCTCACAATACTTTAGCATGCTAGCGGAATTGGGTTCCAATAGTGGTGTGTGGTTTCTTTGAGTTTGCTATGAGCTTGGCCAGTAGGTAACTCACCTTCTGCACATCATCTGAAACCCACACACTGTTCACTGTATGTTGATATTTCTTTACTGTGTGTTCTGGGGTACTTAAAGTGCTGTACACCCTTGCTGAGGAATGAATGGTGTTTGTATTGAAATTATGCTTAAACTTATTTGGTACCATTGAAGTATTTGAGCTTCTTCCTGCAAATTAGACATCTTGGGACAGAGCTAGATGCATCAGAAGTCCAGAAAAAATCCAAAGACCAAGTGGCTATTGCCGTACTGTCTGCATACAAACCTTAATGTTTTCTCCTGTTCTTTTGGCCACATCTGGATCAGAGCAGAAATCTTCACTTAAGAATTTATCCATGGCAAAGTCAAATACATTGCACTATACAATAAATTCCCTCACGCATCAACTAACAAGCACAAATTCAGCTCTTCCATCATGCCAAGCTGAAAGTTACTCCTCCAAACATGAATCGTTGCACCAATACCATGCAGCACAGAATTATGACCCTTCGGTTGCCTTCTCAGACCTTCAGGGCTTCTTTTGGAATCTTTTTAATTACTAGATTTCCCCCAAGCCCACCTCACAAGTCTACTCCCCACAGCTCTTTCTCTAATTGATGCCTGTTTCTGTTTCTGTTAACTTTATGGGTTTGTGTTTATACCTCTGTCTTCTTTCCTTATTGGGACTTTTATTTCTGGACTTCCCCCAGTTTTCTTTCCCATGTTTGGCACCTCTCCCTCTGTCCCTTGATTGACCCTGTGTTTTTACACCCATTTTGTACAGGCACATGGGGCCTTTGCCTCCAGCCCCAAGGTCAACATCTACAAATGTCAGTGAGCCTTGGGCCTCTCGCACGAGTGCAGGTTGGGAATGGTCTGCACAAATGCAGTTACATTAGTCAACCATACCCAGCTAATGAATGTTCAGGAAGCTAGCTCCCAATCACAGTGCCATGGACAATAGGTAAACCATTTACTCCAGGTATATGTTTCCTCAGAGTGCTCTGGTTTCCTCCCACAGTCTGAAAGACATGCTGGTTAGGTGCATTGTCCATGCTAAATTCTCCCTCGGTGTACCTGAACAAGCAACTAGGGGATTTTCACAGTGACTTCATTGCGGTGTTAATGTAAGCCTACTTGTGATACTAATAAATAAACTTTAAACTAGTTCAGGTGTATTTCTAACTTTATCTCTCGATTACCAAGGAGCTACAAGCTAAGAAGACCCAAAGCTGACACAGTCTCTGAGCTGCTTTGCCAAGCACCAACTAATGTTGCCTGCTGGCTCTGCAGTAACTGAATTCACAGAGATGAAAAACTCAAAACAAAGAATCTCAATGAGCTCTGTCCATCTCCATGGCAAATGCGGCCTGACCCAGGGGAAACAAATTAACTACCTTTTAAATTCCAAAGCTTTCCTCATTTTTGAGAAATCACAGAAATAACTGCAGACTCCAGTTCTTTATCTAAGTAAGAAAGTCTGTTGTTTTTTTGATTCTTACATCCTCAATCAACAAAGAAGCAATCAACAGGCTGTGGCAGGTTGCCCGCATCAACTGCTCACTTATTGACCCTCCCATGCTGTTAGAAATGACTAACAGTGACACTGTCTAGTGGCACTACCCCAAGAGCTGATGAGGAACTATTCCACAAGAATACAAAGATGTTTCTGTTGTTCACCTGTAAAAATAGATTGGAAGTCACCAATCGTAGAAGAATCTCACTCCTTTCCATCACTGGCAAAATCTTTGCCAGAATCCTTTTGAACCATTTAGTGCCACATCTTGATCAGGATGTGCTGCCAGGGAGTCAATGCGGTTTGACAAAAGGTCACGGAATTACTGATATACAGTACAGTTAGACAGCTTCAAGGAAACTGCCAAGAATTGAACGTAGACCTCTATACCATGTTTATGATCTGATCAAGGCCTTTGACACTATCAACCATGAGGTTAATGAAGAAATCTGGCTGTCCTGAGAAATTTATCACAATGTTTCGACAGTTCCATGACTCATGCACGGCCTGGCCTTCCGCCCAATCCCAGTCACTAATGGAGTTAAACACTGCTGCGTGCTAGTGCCAAGCTCTTCAAAAATCAAGGTCTCCAAAAGCTTACTCCATTGTTTGCGAATGAATGGGGTGTGTTGTCATAGCAATCACAGGAAGCTCTGCAAGGACTTTCTAAAGGCTTCATGTGGGGGTTATGATATGGACTTTGAGTCCAGGGAAAGGTTTGCCCACCTGGCACAGCCAACTAAAAATGGTGGGCCTCCTTTGAAAGAAAGCACTTATCAGAGACAGGGGGTTTATAGTTTAAAGTTTATTTGTCACAGGTAGACAAACATTAACACTGCAATAAAGCTACTGTGAAAATCTCCTAGTTGCCACACTCAGGTACACTGAGGGAGAATTTAACATGACCAATGCACCTAGCCAACACATCTTTTGGACCATGGGAGGAAACTGGAGTACCCGGAAGAAACCCACACAGACACGGGGAGAACAAGCAGACTCCACACAGGCAGTGACCCAAGCCAGGAATTGAACCCGGGTCCCTGGCGCTGTGAGGCAGTGGTGCTAACTATGGTGCCAAAACATAAGCAGAGGAAATCCTAAGTAAGCAATTCAACCATCTCAATCATCTGTGATATCCCATTCTATTTACAGCAGAACCTTCCAGGAATGGAAGCAGTCACCTACGTACTCACTGGAACCCTATCAAACACTAAAGATGAATGAACATGATCATCCTCACCTTAAAGAACGGACAAGAAGGCATCATGGTCGCCAGTAGTTTATAAGTTGTGTTTTAGAATGCCTGTTCATTTGTCAGGACAATGAAACAAGTGAGGAGCTAATCTAAAAAGGAGAGAAATCCTATTTGTTATCTGAATCTTTTATTATTGCTTGCATTGTAGTCCTGGGAATTTTGTTCATTTCAGTTTGTTATAAAACACTTAAGTAAAAAAGTAGCTGGACACGAACTTGCAGTTTTACTCAGAGAACAATACTAGTAACAGTAGCAATGTATTGAAATAAGTTCTTCCCTTTCAATTTGTCATGTGATGAAGCAACCATTTTTATACCATTGAAATATAATCTTAAATCAGTGATAGAAGGCCTTAAATTCATTAGCTATTAGATAAACTCACTTTGTTAGCAATTTATTAATTGACAGTTGATTAGGGGGATGTCCCATCTCATTCTACACAAACAAGGACAAAGTAGTCTGCATAAAACAGTGGTTGGCTGAAACTCAGAATGGAGCCAATGAGTTATGGCTGATGCATATGCATGCACAAAGTGCACAAAGAAAGAGATGTAACTGAAAGAGCACGAACAGAACAGAACACAGCAGATTTGAACAAGGCCTACCATAATGTGCTGCTCTCCAGGGACTTGGACCCAGTATCACCAATTGTGATTCTATTAGCTGTTGCTTGAATATTGTGTATGATTGACTCTTTGTCAATGTTACAATAACACCTTGTTATATCAAATTCTGGTAATCAAGCTGAATCATTGACAGAACAACCCATGACTTGGTACAAGAGCCTAATAACTGTAACAATTGTGTTTTTTTAGGTGGAGATTATTGAGATGGGTGGCCCAGATCAGTCGCAAATAAGGATAAATAAAAACTGCTTTTACAGTCCTGATGACGTGGCATTCGTTAATGGATAGTGACTTTAAAAGAGAAAAGCGATGTAGTCTAAAAATAGAATCATAGAACAGAAGAAAATCATAGAATTCCCACAGTGCAAAAAGAGGCCATTCGGCCCATTGAGTCTGCACCAACAACAATCCCACCCAGCCCCTATCCCCATAACCCCATACATTTACCCTGTTAATCCTGCGAGCCTATGCATCCCAGTACACTAAGGGGCAATTTATCATGGCCAATCAACCTCACACATCTTTGGACTGAACATATGCTGGAGTTATAAATATATACTTCAGGAGTGAATGCCACTGGCAAGTCCAGCAATTTCTTTTTTGTCCAACCCTAGTTGCTGTGTGAAGATGGTGGTGAGATGTTTTCTTGACCCACTGCAGTCTGTTGGCATTCCTTGACGTGGTTCGTTACGGCTGACTGGTTTGCTAGGCTATTTGAGAGAGCAATCAACCACATTGCTGTCAAGCTGGAGCTAAGTATAGATCAAATAAGGTAATGATAACATATTTCCTCCTGTAAAGGACGCTAATGAATCAATTCAGTTTGTATGAGAATCTGACAGCTTTGTGATGACTTTTACTAATACCAACTTTTTCTTCCAGATTTTTTTTAAAAAAGCTAACTTCAAATGCTCCGACTTCTATCCACGGTCACTAGTCAGATAATCACTCCTCTATCTGTAACAAATGAGCTTTCAAAGGGAAGCATTGAACACTGAGAAACTTCATATATGTTATTTGTGATTTTCCACCACATAATTTTAATTTTGAATATAAATTCAGAACACACACAAAAAAATTCTTCAACAAAGTTCAGCCCTTAAGATCCATGGAGCTTTAATTCTGTGGAATGACACTGGTGGGAATATCAGCTACTGATCCCACCATACTCTACGAAGCACACAGATATACCACAAAGAGGATGTATCCCCGGGATCTGCAACTGCAAACCTCATCACAGCACCCGGCAAATACAAATTCAGTTCATTAAATAAATCAAATAAAAAGTTAGTGTTGTTGGCAATTGGATTGTTGTAAAAACTCTTCTTGGTTTATATATCACTCTAGACCCACAGCAATGTATTTGACTCTAAACTTGCCTCTGAAAAGGCCTAGCAAGCCACTCAGCTGAATCATAAACTGGTGTGAAAAACTGTAGCAGTTCAGGAAAGTGACTCACCACTCTCCAGGCAATTAGGGATGGCCAAAAAATATTGGCCAGTAATGCTAACATCCTGTGAATGAAGTTAAAAAAGGAGGGCCAGTAATTTTCACCAATTCTGTCCATGATATGGTGAAGGGTAAGTCCTGTCATCCACTCCTTAGGAAATATGCCTTATGTGTCCAAGTTATCTGCTTTGTAAACTGGAAAATGTTTGAATATTTTAAAATAGAATCCCAGTTTTATGGGCAATGATGTACTCTTAACTGAACCTCAAAGTGGAAGAGGATTATCTAAGTAATTCTAAGTAACCTTGCCATTGCCTTTGTATTGCCATTGTTTCTTCTCTCTTAGGTGACAATAATCTCTCTTAGGCGACAATAATCTCTCCCTCAATGTCTGCCTTCCATATTGCCTTTGTCTCTCCTGGTATTACCTATGAGGTGCCTTCCAACTTGGATGTTGGAAGATCAATGACCTCCAATTACAGTGTCTGCAGTGGCTTTAGTGAATGTGTACACAACTTTGGCACTAGAAGGTTCACTTCACACCGCACTATCTCTGTCTGGACTTTAATAGTCTGGGTTTGTTTGCTGATGGGAAACAGCAAGGATACAAACTGACTGGCAGCATTGGAAGCACAAATGCTGCCATCCTTTAAAATAAATGGATCGCTATGATGCCTTTGAAGCCTTTTTAACCAACAATGGCAGAAGTCTGAGCTTACAAGACTTCAGCCATTTGATGGAAGCTGTTGATGCTACAGCAGAAATTATGCTGTTGACCATCCAATGCTGCATTACGTGAGGTACCATAGATGTGTTCCTGGGGGTCATCAACTGCCTTATGTTGGAAAGAATGGATTACAAACATTGGACAAAGCCTTGTGCTAAATTGGAGCTGGATACCTCCATGATGCCTGGCCTTGTGTGCAGGCTTTAAAGTACACCAAACACATGGTTATGTACATCAGCTGTCCCAGTCAAGGCAGGAACAAAAAATATATATTGATATATATCAGCTGGACTATTTTATAATATATTTTTCTCTCTGTTTTTGAAAATGGACAAATTGCCAGTCTGATAAAATGGTTCCAACTGATCACATACTAACTTCTGGAAGTTTCTGAGCAGTTTGAAAGCAAACAAAGGCTAACAACTCAAACGCCCTGAAATGAAACACACTTTGCATTATATAAACATTCAGCCAAACCAACACAATAGTTTAGCAGATAAGTTGTTTGCCCCAGCCAGCTTTAAACAAAGGGAGCTGTTTGCACCTCCTAGTCTCCAACACGTTGCTAATGGCCTCGGCATTACCTAGGCTCCAACACACAATAGCTTTCAACCAGGGACCTCATCATTTTTTGGTTGATAAACTGTATCTAGTGGGGTGCCACAAGGTTTGAACTTAGAACACTACAGCACAAACAGGCCCTTCGGCCCACAAGTTGCGCCGATCACATCCATACCTACCAGGCCATAGAACTATCTGTAACTCCCAATCCCATTAAATCCCATATACTCATCCAGAAGTCTTTTAAAAGACCCCAACGAGTTCGCCTCCACCACCATCGACGGCAGCCAATTCCACTCAATCACCATCCTCTGAGTGAAAAACTTACCCCTAACATCTCCTCTGTACTTGTTTCCCAGCACCTTAAACCTGTGTCCTCTCGTAGCGACCATTTCAGCCCTGGGAAATAGCCTCTGAGAATCCACCCTATCTATTCCTCTCAACATTTTATAAACCTCTATCAGGTCACCTCTCAACCTTCGTCTCTCCAGGGAAAAGAGTCCCAGCTCCCTCAACCTATCTTCATAAGGCATGCCTCCCAGTCCAGGCAACATCCTTGTAAATCTCCTCTGCACCGTCTCAATAGCTTCTACGTCCTTCCCGTAGTGGGGCGACCAGAACTGCGCACAGTACTCCAAGTGGGGTCTGACAAGGGTCTTATAAATTTGCAGCATTACCTCCCGACTCCTAAACTCAATCCCTCGATTAACGAAGGCCAGTACACCATACGCCTTCCTGACCACATCCTCCACCTGCGAGGCCGATTTAAGAGTTCGATGGACCCGGACCACAAGATCCTTCTGCTCTTCAACCCAGCTAAGACTCCTACCCTTGATATTGTACTCCTGCATCCCGTTGGTCCTGCCAAAATGGACCACTACACATTTATCCACGTTGAAGTCCATCTGCCACTTCTCTGCCCAGTCTTGCATCCTATCTATGTCACGCCGCAACTTCTGACATCTCTCCAGACTATCCACAACACCACCAACCTTCGTATCGTCGGCGAACTTATGAACCCATCCCTCCACTTCCTCATCCAAGTCATTTATGAAAATGACAAACAGCAAGGGTCCTAGAACAGATCCCTGGGGCACACCACTGGTGACCAACCTCCATGCAGAAAAAGACCCATCCACAACCACTCTCTGCCTTCTGTAGGCAAGCCAGTTCTGGATCCACAAGGCCAAAGCCCCTTGGATCCCATGCCCTCTCACCTTCTCAAGAAGTCTTGCATGGGGGACCTTATCAAACGCCTTGCTGAAGTCCATGTAAACCACGTCCACCGCTCTTCCTTCGTCAATATGTTCAGTCACATTTTCAAATAACTCAACCAGGCTCGTAAGGCATGACCTGCCCTTGACAAAGCCGTGCTGACTATTTCTGATCATTCTAAACTTCTCCAAATGCTCATAAATCTTGTCCCTCAGAATCCGCTCCATCAACTTACCAACCACTGAGGTCAGACTCACTGGTCGGTAATTTCCTGGGCTATCCCTGTTCCCTTTCTTGAAAATAGGAACCTCATCCGCAATCCTCCAATCCTCCGGAACCTCTCCCGTCTCCATCGACGATGCAAAGATCATCGCTAGGGGCTCTGCAATCACTTCCCTCACCTCCCACAGTAACCTGGGGTACATCCCATCCGGTCCCGGCGACTTATCTATCTTGATAGAATTTAAATGTTCCAACACATCCTCTCTTCCGGTTCCACACAGACTTTTCCCCCTTCACCTTTTATAGGTCCTATCCCTTCTCTTCTCATCCTTTTACTCTTCACATATTTGTAGAACGCCTTGGGATTCTCCTTAATCTTACCTGTCAAGTCCTTCTCATGACCCCTTCTGGCTCTCCTAATTTCCTTTTTAAGCTCCTTTCTATAAGTCTTATACTCCACTAGATCCTTACCATCTCCTAGCTCTCTGAACCTTTTGTACGCCTTTCTTTTCTTCCTGACTAGGTTCACCGCAACCTTTGTGCACCACGGTTCCTGCGACCTACCAAAACCTCCTTGTCTCATCGGAACGTTGTCGTGCAGAGCTCCAGTCAAACATTCCTTGAAAATCCATTACCTTCCCTGTTGTAAAAATCAGCCTGTTTTAACCCTTATACGGTGGACAAATAACTTTGAGTAGGCGCCTTATTAGTACAAACAATATTTATTTAAACCCACACAATCAATAATCACCCACCCGACCAACAATAAGTTATCTTACAGAAAATACTAGAATTCAAGTACAATACAAGACCTTGACTTAACTGTGTGTGACTGACAAATACCCAAACAGATACTGGCCTTTATCTGTATGCTGGTCTTGGTAGTTGTCTGCGTAGTTTGGTCCTTTGCTCTGGTCTGGCATTCTGGCTGTGGTCTCTCTTTCTTCCTTCTTGGGTGTGGTGGCTCTCCTCTTGCTGGCGATGTTCACCATTGTTGTAGCTCGTTCGTGGGGTCAGAGAGAGAGAGCGAGATTCCTGGTTGTGCAGCATCCTTTATACCCCATTTGGCTTCACGCCCTTTTTTTGGCCATTGCCAATCAATCAATCAGGACTTGATCACCCTGATCGATAAGAGTCCAATCAGGTGCTACCACACCGATCTCTGGGTGTGTCCCCGGTGGCCATGCCTGTAGGTGTTGTAGGCACATAGGTCACATACCTTCCTCCTAAATAAGGATTCACGGTGCCTTTACGTCTGGCACACAACCCAGTGTGATCAGAAAGTCTCTTTCATCCTGGAGATGGCCCATATCCTGTGTATTCACTCATCAGGGTTGTAGCCTGTTCGTCTCTGTCTTTAAACTGCAGCCTGTCAGTTTAGTTTCTTGCCCAGTTATCCCAGAGTGCTTTACAAAACGCCATTTTAGATGGCCTGTTTGGCTACATTCCCCCCTTTGATCCTGAACGCAAAGCGTGATGGATCACAAATTCAGGACCAATATCTGTCAGGAATTCCCCAGTCACTCAGCAGTCAAGCAAGGCCCAGGTATTGACATTTACAGTAATGATATATCCCTACAACATATTCCAGAAGCTACAGACAACAGTCTACAATACAAATACAAACAACCACATATTCTAAACCCCATTATTACAACAAGCTAGTTTACCACAAATACAGACAATCAGATATTCCAAACACCATTACTATAATAAATTAATTATAAACCAACATTTAAACAAACATTAGAATAAAGTATTCGCATATCTGAGACACATTTTGGTAGTAGAATTTCTAATGGCTCATTAATATAAATGGTAAAATGGCAGCCTTCCTATAAACATTGTTCTACTGAATTAGAGGAGACCATGATTCAAGGGCGAACCCTACATTCTGCCTCCGGGTCATCCTCTTTTTCCATCGGCTGAATTGGACTGTGAGGATGATCAGATATACGAGGGTAAACAAAATTAGTACTACAGCCAGGTGTGACATTAAGCGGACAAATGGATGGATTTGGATGTTTGATCCCCAGTTCCAAAGGTCATCCCACCAAGTGGTGACTTTGATTTCCTTAATCCTCTTTTTTACCTCTTGGGTCTGCTGTACTACTTTGGTGAAGGTTCTGTGGGCTGTAGCCAATTTTGCCCGAATCAGGTTCAATTCCTCCGGCAGGAGGTTTAAGCTTGTATCATATTTCTCATGGTACTCCCCTAGAGTCTGTCGGAGCTCGTCAGTGGCGTTCACATCTATCCTCTCCCTTTTATGAATGTCTATTAGTTGAGTGAGGCCCACTCTGGCTGGTATGTCTGGTTTGATGCAGAACGTAGTGTTAGTAATGTTACAATGGGTTGTGCCATACTGATATTGTTTCAGGGAGGTGGTAAGACAGTATCTCCCTGCTCCTTTGTAAGCTACCCGAGTTATGTCTGTGTCCAGGTTACGAGCTTCTACTGAGCAATTTAGGCTGGTGTTTGTTCTGAAGCCACACAGTGCATGCTCATTTAAATCATACAAGATTTTCCCTGTGTGTTTTAGTATCAACCCATTTTGGGGCCCTGGAGTGGTTTCGGGACAAGTGGAGATGGGTGTGCCAACAGTTGGTCTTAACCCATTCTTAATTTCATAGTAGTTATACTCGTTCTGAATAACCTTCTTTCCTAATTCCAGCCCTTTTCTGGACCATAGGCTAGACAGGCTAGCTCCATGCACCCATGGTTAGTGTATACCCATCAGTCACTAGTGAGGGTCGTCCTTAGGAAGCAGTAATCAGAGCTCCCATTATCTTTCCTGTACGCCACTCCTTGGATATTACATCCATCGGTGATACTCTTACTGGGGTGTACCCATAGGATGCCATCCTCACATTTGCCTGCTTCTGGTGGGATGAACCACATATATCCAGGGTATCGTAGGCTGCTCTTCTGGTCTTTGGTTGAGGTGGTGTCTGTGGTTCGGTCTGAGATGAGGAATCCCAGATAGCAGAGAAGTATGTTGTTCATTCTGGGGGAGATCAAGGTAGCACCTGTTAATTCTTATTAATATCTGATTCTCTTTCCAATTTCATTACAAGAATGTCGTATGACTCCCCCGCCCTTTTTTTAAAAAAACAAAGAAATAAGTAAATGAATAATAAAGGCCCAATAGTGCCATACGAAGAGTTGGTTGGCAATCAGTGTTTAATGGGGTTGAGTGGGGTAAGGAATTTGCAGAACGTGAAAATAAAATGTCAATTGGGTGATGCGTGGAGTGGCCGGATAAAGCTATTTACAATCTGGACTGTGATGTCCTGGTTCTTCCTGAGTGAAGAGAACTTATGTGGGCAGGCTTTGGCTGCCAGGTACCATCCCTGGTAGTGAGCGCCGGGTCAAACAGTTCTGGGAGTCCTGGTACCAGGCGTGCCATAGGGGGTAAGGTTTGTGGGTTCCCCATCCTTTTTGTCGGGGTGCCCGGGCCATGGTTTTATTCCTGAAGCTCTGTAAATTGGAGCGGGGACCGTGGGTGTATCTGTTGGTCCTGGGGATACTGGGTGGGGGTTGTAGCTGCTTGTCGGGCCGGTCCTGCGAGGGACATGGGTTGGGGTCCATCGTCAGAACCTCTGAGATGGTCGTGTGGGGTAGTTGGGTGGTGCCCTACAGTCCCGGGCAAAATGGTTGGGTTGCCCACAGGTGTAACACTGTACTTGTGGGCGTGGGCCTCTGGGCTCAGCTCTATATCGTTCTCGGTGTCGGGGATTGGGCCTATGTTCTGTGTGGCCTCGTGGTCCCCTGTGTCGGCGAGCAGCAGGGTTGTATGGGTGTGCAGGGTTTGCTGGCCTTCTGAAATTTGGTGCCCTACAATCTCAGGCAAAGTGTCCCGACTGTCCACAATTAAAACATGTCCCTCTATCTCTCCCTGGGGCTGCTGTGTAAGGTAGACGTGTACCTCTCTGGTATTGGTGATTCCCTCTACCTTTGTTTCTCCATACTGGACCCTGACGAGCCCTCATCGGAAGCATTTTTGCCTCCTTTTCTGGCCGTGACGTTGGGGCTCCCTGAACTTCCTGTTCCCAGATTCGAGCTAAGCGTCGGAGAACCCACGCTTCATTGTGTGTGGTTTCTGCAGGGTCAAAATTAGCACAGGCTTTCTTGCCTTCCTCTGTAGCATGCGACACTAATGTCCTAGCCCATTTGGATGAATCAGCTTCATTTAATCTAGTCCGATCTAATTCCCCATATACTCCTGTGAAGTGGATCCACAAACGACTGGCAAAGGCAGTCGGATGTTCCCCTTTCCTCTGTCTGCATTTATTTAACCCATCTACAGGATCCCCTTTATTAAATCCTATCGCAGTCAATATCGCTTCCTTCATTTCGTTTAATGTCCCTTCCCCAACATTTTGAGGGGCTGGCAGGGCAGACCGTACAGACTTGCTTAAGCACATGACGATCAGCTTCACCTCCTCTCTCTCATCCAGCCCATGCATTATCTTTTGCTGCCTAACATCCTCAAAGAAACTGTATGGGTCAGCCGATGGCTCAAAAGTTGTCATTTTATTTGCAATCTCAGCCAATTGTGCCACTGTAAATGGAGTCGTGTATGTAACAGCTGAGTCCTGACCCCCTCCTGTCCGACGTTCAGTCGTCACAGGGTACATTGGTACTGGAGGTACATCTGGGGGTGCCGTGGGTATGACCTCCCCTGGGAAAGGCGGTGGTGGACCCCAACCCTCGGTTTGCATAACATAAATTCTAGCATTCTCCTTTAACTCTCCCCAGTCTGCACTCTCTATCCTCTTTTCCTCTTCTGTCCCGAAGGCACACATAAATCCATTTTGAACTGATAATAGGGATTCCAGCCTTGAGATTTCTCGTTGGCATTTTGAGTGGTCAGCAGTTGCCTGTCTCTGTTCTTTACTGGCTTGATGTAGAGCTTTTATAGCAGCCTGCAGATCAGTGCACTTAGCTTCCAATCGTGCTACTGCCTGCTCAGCTTCGTCTCTGGCCAAGACAGCACGCTGGGCATCTTGGTAGGCTCTCTCATACTGGGTTTGGAAATTGCCCAGATGTAATAAATTTGCCTGGTTAGTTCGCCTTAATTCATCTATCTGTCTGTCCTTTTCAGCTTTTATCTGTTCTATCCTCTCCTGCTGCTGTTCCTTTAGTCTCTTGATCTCCTCCTCCTTTTTCACCTGTGCCTGTTTTGATTCCTCCAGTTCCTTACGAACTGTGTTTAACTCCTTTTCTGTACCTAGCAGCTGTCCGAAGCAGCTCACAATAGCAATCTGTTTCTCATATTTGTTTGCCTGTTTTCCCTGAACTTTCCTTAGATCATCCCAATACTTCTGCCCTAGGGATCCCGGTCCCGTCTCAGTATTGGCACAAGATTCTGCCCATAGGGGCCACCCTTTCTTCTTAATATATTCTCTGATTTTTTTTTCCCATATGGGACACTTCTCTGCCATTCTATATTTAATGACAAGGGGTAGGGAGGCGATCGGACTGCGGGTACGGCTTTACGCTATGTTCCGGTCCTAATCCCTCTGGGTTCTAATACAAACCTACAGAGTTTACCCTATCCTCCTTGTTAGTAACAATACATGCACAATAAACAATTTCCCGAAAGCAATTATTTGTCCAATAAGGAGTTCACACCTGTTGGCTCTGAGTTTTAAATAACCATTCAATTTAAAGTCTGTGGGGTTCGATATCGGAGCAACAAAGTTACTTCTTATCGATGCCCACCCAGGGACGCCAAATGTTGTAAAAATCAGCCTGTTTTAACCCTTATACGGTGGACAAATAACTTTGAGTAGACGTCTTATTAGTACAAACAATATTTATTTAAACCCACACAATCAATAATCACCCACCCGACCAACAATAAGTTATCTTACAGAAAATACTAGAATTCAAGTACAATACAAGACCTTGACTTAACTGTGTGTGACTGACAAATACCCAAACAGATACTGGCCTTTATCTGTACGCTGGTCTTGGTAGTTATCTGCGTAGTTTGGTCCTTTGCTCTGGTCTGGCATTCTGGCTGTAGTCTCTCTTTCTTCCTTCTTGGGTGTGGTGGCTCTCCTCTTGCTGGCGATGTTCACCATTGTTGTAGCTCGTTCGTGGGGTCAGAGAGAGAGAGCGAGATTCCTGGTTGTGCAGCATCCTTTATACCCCATTTGGCTTCACGCCCTTTTTTTGGCCATTGCCAATCAATCAATCAGGACTTGATCACCCTGATCGATAAGAGTCCAATCAGGTGCTACCACACCGATCTCTGGGTGTGTCCCCGGTGGCCATGCCTGTAGGTGTTGTAGGCACATAGGTCACATACCTTCCTCCTAAATAAGGATTCACGGTGCCTTTACGTCTGGCACACAACCCAGTGTGATCAGAAAGTCTCTTTCATCCTGGAGATGGCCCATATCCTGTGTATTCACTCATCAGGGTTGTAGCCTGTTTGTCTCTGTCTTTAAACTGCAGCCTGTCAGTTTAGTTTCTTGCCCAGTTATCCCAGAGTGCTTTACAAAACGCCATTTTAGATGGCCTGTTTGGCTACATTCCCTCAGTACTTTTCCCCAAGAACACCTCCTTCCAGTTTACTCGTCCAATTATGTGCCTGATGTCTTCATATTTCCCTTTACTCCAGATAAACACCTTCCTAGCCAGCCTGATCACTCTTTTAGCCATGCCACTCTTTCCAATGCTATGTGAAGGGGATAGAATTATGATTTCCATCCCTGAGATGCTCTCCCACCACAAGATCTGAGACCTGTCCTGGTTCATTAGCCAGCAACAGGTCAAGTACAGCCTCTCCTCTCGTAGGCTGAATTTGGTCCTTGGGCCCCAAATATTTACAATCTATATTAATGGTTTGGTACAGGAATAGAATGTACTATAGCAAAATTTGCAGATGACATTAAAATAGATAGGAAAGCAAGTTGCAATGAGGAAATAGGAAATTTACAGCAATTCAATAGTAGGTAATTCAGCCCCTCGAGCTAGCTGTGCCATTCAATATGATTTTGTCTTGACTTTAACTTCACTAAGCTCAAATTTTCCAAATGGCATGCTAGGATTTGAACTAACATTCTTTGGATTCTTAGTACAGTAGTGACCATTACAATGCACCTGAATCACATAACTTGGTAAAACTCATAACAGAGGGAGAAAGTACTGTGATAAAAACTATTAGAGGTCCCTATCTGCTTCAAGGAGATGACCATCATCCCAGTTACTAACAAAAGCCAAGCAGCGTGCCTTAATGACTATCATCCGGTGGCTCTGCCATCCATCAGAATGAAATGCTTTGAGAGGCTAGTCATGGCACGAGTCAATTCCAGCCTCCTGACTACTTGGACCCACTACAGTTAGCCTGCTGCCGCAACAGGTCCGCAGTAAACAATATCACCCTGGCCTTGCACTCAACACTGGAACAGCTAGATAACAAAGACAACTACGTCAAACTTCTGTTTACTGACAACAGCTCAGCCTTCAACACCATTATTCCCATGAAACTCATCTCCAAACTCTGTGGCCTGGGCCTTGGATCCTTTCTCTGTGACTGGATCCTGAACTTTCAAACTCACAGACCACAATCAGTAAGGATAGGCAATAACACTGCCTCCACGATCATCCTCAACACCGGTGCCCCAAAGGGCTGTGTTCTCAGCCCTCTATTTTACTCCTTTTACACCCAAGACTGTGTGGTCAAATTCCCCTAGAATTCGACTTTCAAGTTTGCTGACGACACCACCGTAGTGGGTCAGATCTCAAACAATGACGAGACAGAATACAGGAATGAGATAGAGAATCTGATGAACTGGTGTGGCGACAATAATCTCTCCCTCAATGTCAACAAAACAAAGGAGATTGTCATCGACTTCAGGAAGTGTAGAAGAGAACATGCCCCTGCCTACATAGATGGGAACAAAGTAGAAAGGGTCGAGAGCTTCAAGTTTTTAGGTGTCCAGATCACCAACAATCTGTCCTGGTTCCCTCATGCTGACACTATAGTTAAGAAAGCCCAACAATGCCTCTACTTTTTCAGAAGACTAAGGAAATTTTGCATGTCAGCTACAACTCTCACCAACTTTTACAGATGCACTATAGTAAACATTCTTTCTGGTTGTATCACAGCTTGGTATGACTCCTGCTCTGCACAAGATCACAAGGAACTACAAATGGTCATGAATGTAGCCCAATCGAGCTTCCCATCCATTGACTCAATCTATGCTTCCCACTACCTTGGTAAAGCAGCCAACACCCTGGACATTCTCTCTTCCACCTTCCTCCATCGGGAAAAAGATACAAACGTTTGAGGTCACGTATTAACCGACTCAAGAACAACGTCTTTCCTGCTACTGTCAGATTTTTGAATGGACCTATTTTGCATTAACTTGATCTTTCTCTACACCCTAGGTATGTCATAGCACTACATTCTGAACGCTCTCATTTCCTTCTCTATGAATGGTATGTTTTTCTGTATAGCGCAAGATATATTACTTTTCACTGTATGCTAATACATGTGACAATAATAAACAAAATAAAATCAAACCAAATCAAGTAATTACTGCAGATGCTGGAATCTGAAACAAAAACAGAAAATGCTGGAAAATCTCAGCGGGTCTGAGAGGATCTGTGGAGAGAGAATAGAGCCAATTGCTGGTATTTTATGACCTCACTCAGGCAAGGCTCGTAAAATGCCGCCTGAGGACAATGGAGAATTCCACGCTACAAGCCTCACCCACCCCATTCTGGGGTAAATGTGGTGGTAAAGTTCAACAAATATTTCAAGTCTAGATGATTCTTGGAAGAGTCAAGGAGAAAGTAGTCTGTTCATCTTTGTAAACGTACAGGAATGTCTGTGTTGTTCCTATGTAATATTGATATCTGAACATTTTAACTCCTTAGCTTATTAAATATAGTAAACAGGTAGTCCCCATGGGTGCTGCCAGCACAGAATACCAGGATGTAAATCCCATTCGGTTAACTGGACCTGGGTAATTGAGTGACATTTTCACTCTGGTTTCAAGCTGGTTGTTGCTGGAATCAGGGCACAGCCAAACATGGAGAGATAGAAACAACACGTACACCAGGGGGTGGCATCAGAGCTACATGTGACCATTGATTACCAATGAGAAGTAAAGCACAGACATTCTTTTGTCAATACAACAGAGAGAGTGGGAAGGGAAATATGATTCCCATAGGCAAGCTTACAACTAATTCTCCTACTTTTTTTACTTTCTTATCTCCTAATTTAGTCATCCCCTTGCTCGCCTTCCCTTGTTTGCGATGGTCTTTCTTCTTCTGATTGTTTTACAGCTCTGTCCCTTTGCGGGGTCAGGTTACACAGACCATAACAGACTACACTAATCTGGGTTACACTGAACTTTAGCACCTAATCTGGCTTCTGCAGCCAGCTGAATTGATGTATGGGATACTGGTGATCAATTAGCTCCTGACAAATGTTTGCACTTCGCAGGTCCTTGGGTTTTAACCTGGTGTTATCGGTCATAGGGAGAAAAAATATCATTGAGCGACTATTGCAACACTTTAGATAGTGGTTGTTTGAATATGTTTGTATTTACATGTTGAAATGATCCAGTTTGTTTACATGATTATTTTTAGAAGAGAAAATGTGAACGTTTCAAGCTTTAACATTTCTTCTCAAAAAATGATTAACAAAATTGCATTTAATCCCTCCATGAGGAACACAAAGTTTCGTTTATCTGCATCCAAAAGTAAAACGAATCTCACTTCCAACTGAATGACTGTTACAGGGTTGTGAAACAGGAAAGCATAAGCACACTGGACTAGAATCACGGAGCAGACAAGTCCACTTCATACATTCCACATGTGCACAGAGCCAAGGATTGGTTGGCAACTTGCAAAAGTTGCAGTCACAGTTTTCCGTTTCAAGGCAGCCACATGACTCACTGACGTGAGAAAGGGGGCCAGAGCTCACTGTGATTGATCAGTGTGTGAACATCGCTCCTGGCTTCCCGAAGGCAGCAAGCAACTCACGGAATGAAGCACAAGTGACCAAATGGGTCCGATTCACATCCTCCTCATTCTCAGCTTCTCCGAGATCGCAAGTTCCAGCACCCGGACTTACTACATCGCAATCAAAGAGGAGACATGGGACTATGCGCCAAGCGGCACAAACATCCTTACAGACCAAGAGCTGGAACAGGATGAGTAAGTAGACTAGGGAACCCGTCAGCGGGTCAAAGCCGGTAGTGTTCCTAAATCTTTAAGTCTGTTATTGTGTGATCAGTGCTGTCCTTAAAGTGGGAAACTGCATTCTTTTTTCCAAGAAGATGATTATTGACAACGGAATGTAATTACCTCGCATGCGTGTTCCACTCAGCATTTCCAGTCTCAAGATTTCCTACATGTTTATATGTTCTTTGAATGTGGACATTACTGACAGGGCCAGTATTTATTGCACATCTTATTTGTGAGTGGTGAGCCCCATCCTTGAATTGCTGCCTTCCAAGTGATGTAGGTATAGCCACAATGCTGTTAGGGAGGCAGTTTCAGGATTTTAACCTAGCCATGATGAAGGAACATTGCTGTATTTCCTATTTAGGATGGTGTGGGAGAATTGCAGCTGGTGATGGTCTCACATGTCTGTTCCTCTTATGCTTGGCGAGTTGCTGCAGTACAACTTACAGATGGTATACACTGCTGCCATTGTGCATTGACGGTTTAGGGTGTGAATGTTTATGGTGTTGTCATAGAGACAAAAGGCCGGACTGTCCAACCATGCTCACATCAGATTTTCCCGTCCTGCTGCAGTAAACAGAGATTTGGCCGAGGGCCAAATTCTCCATCCATGACATGAATGGCCGGAGAATTATGGCCATAGAATTTTACAGCACAGCAAGAAGCCCTTCAGTCTATCGTGTCTGGTCAAGCCACATTGTAATCCTATTTATTTGCACTTGGTCCATAGCCTTGTATGCTATGGTGTTTCAAATCTCATCTAAATGCTTCATAAATGTTGTGAGGTAGTGTATATGGTGGCAATCAAGCAAGCAAGCTTCTTTATGCATGATGGTGTTGCACTACTTGAGTGTTGTTGGGGCTACATTCATCCAGGCAGATGAGAAGTGTTGTATTACACTCTTGTGCTTTGTAAATCGTGAAAGACCAGAAGCTGATTTACTCAATACAGAAGCCTCAGCCTCTCATCTGTTCTTATATCCAGAATATTTATATGATTCGTTCAGTTCCTGATTAATGATAATTCCTAGGATGTTGATGGTGGAATTCATTGATGGTAACACTATTGAATCTCAGTTAGATTCTCTCTTGCAGGATTTGTTTTGATTTGATTTCTTACTGTCAGATGTATTAACGTACAGTGAAAAGTATTATTTCTTGCATGCTATATGCTGAAAGCAAACTGTTCATAGAGAAGGAAATGAGAGAGTGCAGAATGTAGTGTTACAGTCATAGCAAGAGAAAGATCAACTTAATGCAAGGTAAATCCATTCAAAAGTCTGACAGCAGCAGGGAAGAAGCTGTTCTTGAGTTGGCTGGTACATGACCTCAGACTTTTGTATTTTTTTCTTGACGGAAGAAAGTGGAAGAGAGAGTGTCTGGGGTGCATAAGGTCCTTAGTTATGCTGACTGCTTTGCCAAGGCAGTGGGAAGTGTAGACACAGTGAACGGATGGGAGGCTGGTTTGCATGAGGGATTGGGCTACATTTACGTTTTTGTGCTTCCGTGCGGTCTTGCGTATAGCAGGAGCTATACCAAGCTGTGATACAACCAGAAAGAATGCTTTCTGTGGTGCACCAGTAAAGGTTGGTGAGAGTTGTAGCTGACATACCAAATTTCCTTAGTCTTCTGAGAAAGTAGAGGTCTTGGTGGGCTTTCTTTATTATAGTGTCAGCATGGGGGGACCAGTACAGGTTGTTGGTGATCTGGACACCTTAAAACTTGAAGCTCTCAACCCTTTCTACTTTGTCCCCATTGATGTAGACAGGGACATGTTCTCCTTTACACTCTCTGAAGTCGATGACAGTCTCCTTTGTTTTGTTGATGGAGGTACTAATTATCTGGCATTTATGTAGAGCAAACGCTACTGTTGCTTCTTATTCCTAACCAGAATATTGTCTAGGTCCTATCCTCTGGAGGACCGACTACCTCATTATCCAAGGAGTTGTGAATGCAACTGAACACTACATCAGTGTCAATTTCGCTTCAGATTTTATGATGTAAAGCAAGCTCAGTGATGAACCAGCTGAAGATGGTTGGACTGAGGACACTGTCCTGAAGAACTCCTGCAGCAATAACTGTAACATCTGGCCTCTAGCACCCACAACCATCTTCCTTTGTCTAGATATGATTCCATCCATTATACAGTTTTTCTCCCTGATTCCTATTGACTTCAGTTTTACTCGGACTCCTTGATGGCAAGCTCAGCTTGTTGCTGTATTGATAGCAACAGTAGTCATTCTCACCTCATGGGTGGAATTCAGCACTTTTGTTACATTGTGCTGTGATGAAGTCTGGAGTTGAGTGGCCCTGGCACATCTCAAACTGAGCATTGGTGAACAGGTTATTGGTCAGTAAGAAGATGGCATCTTGATGGCATCTTTGGTTGCTTTGCTATTGATTGAATTGGATTTGTCTTGCTTTTTGTGACATATCTGATAGTTAGGTACAAAGTATTTGGTGGAACTGCTTGGCTGGGGGCAGAACTCGCTCTGGAGCAGTAATCTTCAGCATTACATCTGGAATGATGTCACAGCCACTTTTCTGTCCAGTATGTGCTGTGGAATAAATCAAGCTGGCTGTGAACTGGCAACTGATGCTGGGGACCTCAGGGAGAGGTCAAGATTAATCATCTACTCAGCATTTCTGGCAGAGGATTATGGCAAATTCTTCAGTCTTGTCTTTTGCACTTATACATTGGGATCCTCCATCATTTTGGGTGGGGATGTTCATGGAGATGCTTCCCTTGTTAGTTTTCTAAATGTCTATTTCCAGTCATGATTGGATGTGGCAGGACTGTAGTACTTTGATCTATAGTGTGCTACTTCCACTGTTTGGCACTCATGTGGCCTTGTGTTTTACCTTCAGCAGGTTGGCATTTCATTTTTATGCTATTCCTGGCATGCTATCCTGCAGTCCTCTTTGAACTGGGGTAGATCCCGTGACTTGATGGTTACATTAGAGTGAGGAATGCTTGGAACATAAGGTCACAGCCTATGGCAGTTCTGTTGCTGCTGATGGCCACAGCATCTTCATAGAATTATAGAATTTCTACACTGCAGAAGGAGGCCATTTGGCCCATCAGGTCTGCACCAACCAAAATCCCATCCAGGCCCTATCTCCGTAACCCCACACATTTACCCCGATAATCCCTATAACCTACGCAGTTGGGGACACTAAGGGGCAATTTAGCATGGCCAATCAATATCTTTGGTCTGTGGGAGGAAACCAGAGCACCCAGAGGAGACCCACATAGACATGGAGAGAATGTGCAAACTCCACATAGACAGTGACCCAAGCTGGAAATCGAACCTATTTCCCCGGAGCTGTGAGGCAGCAGTGCTAACCGCTGTACCACTGTACTGCCATCTTGTGGCTGCCTTGTTTTGAACTTCTAGATCTGTTCTGAATCAATCCCATTTAGCATGATGGTTGTGCCACACAACATGATGGGGGTTGTTCTCAGTGTGAAGATTGGATTAGGTCTGCGTAAGGACGTTGTAGTGGCCACTCTTATCAGTACTGTCATGGATGCTGTGGCATGGATCTTTGATTTGGTTGGTGAGAATGATGCTAAATAGGGTATCTCCTCTTGTTGTTCCCTCATAACCTGTCATAGACCCAGTCTGGCAGATGTGTCTTTCAGCACTCCGTCAGTTTGGGTGAGTATCAGTTGATCTGTCCAGCCTTATTCCTATTTGACTTTTGTGTAATGGTTTGATGCAGCTGATTGGCTTGCTCGAACATTTCAGAGGAAAGTCAAGATCAAACATATTGCTGTGGGTGTAAAGACACACATAGGTCAGACTGTATAAGGACAACAGATTTCCTTCTTTGAAGGGTGTTAATGAACCAGATGGTTAATGCCACTCTTGTAATTTCATGGTTAATATTATTCAGGCTAATTTTTAAAAATCAGATTTAAGTAATTAACTAAATTTAACTTCCCAGTCGCCATAGTGGGATATAAAGTTGGGTCTCAAGTATTTGTCCAGGACTTTACATTCCTAATCCTATAACAATAGTCATGATGCTATAATTTCTGGCCTCCGTCACTGCAGTTTTAGTAGTACCTTGGCTGACTTTGGAAGTCAAACAATCTCCTGTGTTTGCTTTGTGATGATGTATTATTGTAAAATTATAAAGCTTTCATGTGTTTATGAATGCATGAATGACTGATGATGTGTTAAGTAATGGCATCTTCAGCTGTTTTAGAAATTGGATGACAAAGCAGTCCAATGGAAATTACATTGTAATCCAGCAGTTTACCCTGCAGCAGATGTAGAGTACAAAGTATCCCTTTGTTTGATAGTGTGAAGCTGTTTCTTTGAAGCAACATACCTAGCACTCCCCATTATGTGGCAATGTTAGTTTAACATTTATTTATGCATTTTATATTTTGCCAAGGAGTTAGGTTAGGAATTGCAGACAACTCCCCCTGTACAGGAAACATCAGTTCAGTTTCTGAAAACTATCCTGCAATGTGATCTTTTTTCGATTACTCAATAGCTAAACAGTCATCAGTTTGTCCAAATTCTTCCTTGCAACACATTTTATTTGTGACATTTATCAGGTTTCACTCATTTCGAAAATGCACAACTCTGCATTTGTAAGAAATAATTCTTGTTCATTTTGTTGGTAAAACTCACTTCCAATATTTCACCTTTTTTGAGACATTTCCACTCCTGATGCGTGGGACAATGTTTTTGTGTATCTGGTAGTGTCATCTTCTGTAAATTTTTAAGTATATGCTTGAAAATGAAAGAGTTGCAGAGAAGTTTACTGTGACACAGCAGCAAGTGCAAAACCTGATGAGCATGTTTTTTGAAAACAGGCAGGTAGCTTTTTGAAACATTGGAAAGTGGATAATACCACTGCTGAGTTGAAGGTTACCATGTCCCATAAGATATAGCAAAAATATTAAGCCATTCCCAATGGCATATTATCTTGCAGCCATTGGAATGAATTGTGGGCAGATGCTTTGGGGGAAATGTTTGATTTGATTTGATTTATTATTGTCACATGCACTAACATACAGTGAAAAGTATTGTTTCTTGCATGCTATGAAGACAAAGCATGCTGTTCGTAGAGAAGGAAATGAGAGAGTGCAAAATGTTACAGTAATAGCTAGGGTGTAGGGAAAGATCAACTTAATGCAAGGTAAGTCCATTTAAAAGTCTAACAGCAGCAGGGAGTTGTTCTTGAGTTGGTTGGTATGTGACCTCAGGCTTATGTATCTTTTTCTCAACGTAAGAAGGTGGAAGAGAGAATGTCTGGGGTGCATGGGTCCGTAATTATGCTGGCTGCTTTGACGAGGCAGTGGGAAGTGTAGACAAAGCTAATGGATGGGAGGCTGGTTTGCGTGATGGATTGGGCTACATTCACGATATTTTGTAGTTCCTTGCAGTCTTGGGCAGAGCAGGAGTCATACCAAGCTTTGATACAACCAGAAAGAATGCTTACTATAGTGCATCTGTAAAAAGTTGGTGAGAGTCACAGCTGACACGCCAAATTTCCTTGGTTTTGTGAGAAAGTAGAGGTGTTGGTGGGCTTTCTTAATTATAGTATCGGCATGGGGGAACCAGGACAGGTTGTTGGTGATCTGGACACGTAAAAACCTGAAGCTCTCGACCCTTTCTACTTTGTCCCCGTTGATGTAGACAGGGACATGTTATCCTTTATGTTTCCTGAAGCCGATGACAGTCTCCTTTGTTTTGTTGACATTGAGGGAGGGATTATTGTTGCCGCACCATATTCTCTATCTTATTCCTGTGCTCTGTTTGAGATCTGACCCACTACGGTGCTGTTGTCAGCAAACCTGAATATTGAATTGGAGGGGAATTTGGCCACACAGTCATGGGTGTATAAACATTATAGTTGGGGGCTGAGAACACAGTCTTGTGGGGCACCGGTATTGAGGATGATTGTGGAGGAAGTGTTATAGAGTCATCGAGGTTTACAGCATGGAAACAGGCCCTTCGGCCCAACTTGTCCAAACCCCGAAACTAATCCTAATTGCCTGCATTTGGCCCACATCCCTCTATACCCATGTAAATAGAGTCATAGAGGATTGTTGCATATCCTTACTGATTGTGGTCTGTGAGTTAGGAAGTTCAGGATCCAGTTGCGGAAGGAGCTGCCGAGGCCCAGGCCACAGAGCCTGGAGGTGAGTTTCGTGGGAATAATGGTATTGAAGGCTGAGCTGTAGCCAATAAATAGGAGTCTGAAATAGGTGCTCTTGTTATTTATGTGATATAAAGGACATCATTGTGTTTTGGTCGTGGGAAACAATGAAAGAATTGTCAGCGGCTGTACAAGCCACAGGGGGGGATTTGTAACTTACATTCTCTTTGAAACAGCCACATTGACTGTGGAGTTTCATAAATTGGCACAAACTGAAATGAGATTACCTTGCCCCATATTTTTATGTATTGTGTTGTTATCATCTGGAATGCATTTCCTGAAAGTGACAGGACTTTTAAGTAGAAGATTCAGTTGTGACTTTCAAAAGGGAATTTGGATATATGACTGAAAAACAAATAGTTATAGTGTTGTGAGGAAAGAGACTCATCAGATAATTACTTTAAAGAGCCAGCACATCTGTGATGGGTTGAATGGCTTCCATTTGTGTTGTGCAATATTTTCTCCATGTGCCACGCAGTGATCATTTCCAACAAGAGAACATACCAATATGTCCTCTCGACACTCCTTATCTTTATCATCATCGAATCCCCCACTATCAACTTCTTGGGGATTACCATTGGCCAGAATTTTAACTGCAGCTGCCATATAAATACTGTGGCTACAATAGCAGACCAGGGGCTTGGAATTCTTATTTTTTTATTCAATCAAGGGATGTAGGCTTTGCTGGCTAGTCCACCATTTACTACCCATCCCTAATTGCCCTTGAGAAGGTGATGTGAGCTTCTTCTTCAACCATTGAAGTCCTTGAGGTGTAGGCATGCCCACATTGCTGTTAGGAAGGGAGTACCAGAATTTTGACCCAACAACAGAGAAGGAATGGCACTACATTTCCAAGTCAGGATGGTGAATGACCTAGAGGGGAGCTTTCAAGTGGTGGTCTGCCCTGTCCTTCAAGATGGCAGTTATTGTGGGTTTGGAAAATCCTGCCAAAGGAATCTTGGTGAGTTCCTGCAGTGCATCCTGTAGATGGTACATATTGCTGCCCCTATGCAATGATGGTACAGCGAGTGAATGTTTATGGATGGGGTGTCAGTCATGCAGGCTGCTTTATCTTGGATTGTGTCAAGCTTCTTGAGTGTTGGAGCTACATTCATCCTGGTAAGTGGAGAGTATTCCCTCATCCTCTTGACATATGCCTTATAGATTGCACTTGCAGAATCAGCAGTTGAGTTACTCACTGCAGGATTGCTAGCATCTGGCTTGCTCTTGTAGCTACAGTATTTATAAGGCTAGTCCAACTAAGTTTCTAGTCAATGTGGTAACCACCAGCATGTTGATAGCGGGGGATTCACTGAATGGCAAGTGGTGATAGCTAGGTTCTCTCTTGTTGGAGATGCTCATTGCCTGGCACTTGTGTGGTGCAAAGGTCACTTGTCAACCCAACTCCGAATATTGTCTCGGTCTTGCTGCATTTGGATATAAACTGCTTTAGTATCTGAGGAGTCATAAATGGTGTGAACATTTGTGTAATCACCAGTGAACATTCCCACTTCTGATCTTATGATGGGAGGAAGATCGTTGATGAAGCAGCTGAAGATGGCTGGGCCTAGGACACCATCCTGAGGAACTCTACAGCGATGTCCTGGAGCTGAGGTGACTGACCCCCCACAACTATTTTCCTTAGTGCCATGTATGATTCTAACCAGCAGAGTATTTTCTGCCTGATTCCCATTGACTCCAGTTTTGCTAGGGCTCCTTGATGCCACACTCAGTCAAACGCTGCATTGATGTCAAGGGCAGTCACTGTCACCTCACCCCTGCTATTCAGCTGTTTTGTCCATTTTTGAACCAAGGCTGTAATGAGGCCAGGAGATGAGTGGGCCCTGCCAAAATTGAACATCAGTGAACAGTTTATTGCTGAGCCAGTGCTGCTTGACAGCACTGTTAACAACCCCTTCCACTTCACTGATGTTTTTGAGCGAGAAAAGACTGGTGGGACTGATGGCTGGGTCGGATTTGTCCTGCTGTGTGTGTACAGGACATACCTGGACAATTTTCCCCACTACTGGATAGATGGTAGTGTTGTAGCTGTATTGGAACAGCTTGGCTAGAAGCGTGGCAAATTCTGAAGCACAATTCTTCAGTAGTATTGCTGTGATATTGTCAGGGCTCGTAGTCATTGCTATATCTAGTTCCTTCAGCCATTTATTGATATCACATGGAGTGAATTGAATTGGCTGAAGACTGGCAATTGTGATGCTGGGGATCTCCAGGGGAAGCCGAGGTGGATCATGCACTCGGAATTTCTGGCGGAAGATTACTGTAGATGTTTCAGCCTTGTCTGCAGTAAGTAACTTACCTCCTGAGTCCTCAAATCCTGTCCATCACCTTCAAGGTGCAAGACAGGCATGTGATGGAATATTGCCTGGATGGGTGTCATTCCAACAATACTCAAGAAGCTTGGCACCACCTGGGATAGCCTGCTTAACTGACAGTATATCCAGCATCTTAAAACATTCACCCCCTCCACCACTGATGTATAGTGACAGCAATATATATCAGATTACAAGATGCACAGCATCAACTTGTCAAGCTTGTTTCAACAGCATCTTCTAAACCTGCAACCTCTACTAATTCAGAGGACAGAGGCAAAAGACACATGGAAACACCATCACCTGCAAGCTACACACCATCTATATTGCCTTTCCTTACCTGTCTCTGGGTCATAATTCTGGAACTTCCTTCTTTGTAGCATTACGGATGCCCCTACGCCAAATGGACTGCAGCGGTTCAAGAAGGCAGCTCACCACCACTTTCTCGAGCAATTAATGGTGGACAGTAAATGTTGGCCCAGCCAACAACGCCCACATCCAGTGAATGAATAAAAAAAAGGCCCTACATTACTCAGGAATGGATGCACACAGGCTTCCACCAAGGAGTCTAACAAGGGGGTGAATTATTATCTTAAAATTAAGCCCATGACTGTACTAATATTTATATTCAAAATATTAAAAAGCAAGAATTAATTTAACAGTTTGTCTTTAGTAATTGCAGCAGTGGTTGCTTGAGGCTGAGAGATGGGGGAGGGTTTCAAAGCAAAGTTATGCTAATGCTTGAACATTCCTTTAGATGATGTCTATCAGCTGCTGTATATTTACACCAGTCTAAGAATGAAATGATGAAAATCGCTTCATTTTCAGGACTTTTGGCGTGCATTTTGTTCTATCATTAACTGAAAGCTGAGCAGCCATTCACAATTCATGCCCGCAGTTAGTAAAACCTTTCCATCAAATTCACAGTCTTGATATGAAAATACACATGGCAGTGTTTCAGACTCAGACTCAAATTTGACCACATTGTTTTTGGTCCACACATAAGGCAATCAGTGTTAAATTGGGATAGATTTTCAACACACCACCCTTTATCATCAATGTCATTTGTCAAATTGCTGCATTTTACCTGTCCATTAGAGAAACACTTTGATTTATTTGCTTACAATTGAAACAAATAAAAATTAAAATAAACAGTTCCTAAAATTGATCGCCAATTCACAAAGCCAGTTTTTACATTTGGGCAGCAAGCTGAAAATTCAGTGCATTGTCTCTCGTGTAAGAACAAGAATCAACAGACGTCACCTTAAACTGATGCACATTAAACCAATCTGCTTACTGCACACATAGACAGGGTACATGTGGTACATGTTACAGTGTTTGTAGCTGTATATGGGCATCAGGGGATGTTGGTAAAGCTAAGTTTATTGACTTCTTAACTGCATTGCAAAGGTGTGGTGTTGGGGAAATCCTGTTTTTGGAATGCTGCTGTTAATGTGGCAATGACTCTCCCAGATGGAGTTAGGAGGATAATTCTAGGATGCAGGCTAAATGATGATAAAGGGATGGCAGTGACATATATCCATTTAAGGATTGTGCGTGACTTGGAGGGGATATTAGAAGCATAACATTTCCCATAATATTGCTGTTTTTAGTGATGGAAGTCCTAATATCTCTGAGATATTGTCAAAGTAACCTAATCCTATAATGCACCCTGTGTTTTTGATTATACGTGAAGCAGCCAATCATTTGTAGCCAGATGACATGAATGTTGGAGCTTAGGCAGGTTCTGAAATGGCAAGAACAATAAGGCAACTGCAGCTCTTTCATGCTTTGTGATGACAAATAGTTTACAGAAGTGAGGATTGGTTTCAGTTCTCACCAAGACTTGATTTAATCATAGAATCATCGAATCCCTTCAGTACAGAAGGAGGCCATTCGATCCATCAAGTCTGCACCGACCACAATCCCACCCAGGACCTATTCCCACAACCCCACACATTTATTCTGCTAATCCCCCTGACGCTGGGGTCAATTTAGCATAGCAATCAACCTAACCTTCACATCTTTGGACTGTGGGAGGAAACTGGAACACCCAAAGGAAACACGGGGGGTGGGGGAGGGGGAGGGGGCGGCGGGCGGAGTGCAAACTCCATACAGACAGTGACCCGTGGCCAGCATTGAATCTGGGTCCCTGGCGCTGTGAGGCAGCAGTGCGTGGAAAAATCCTACCTTGTGCACAAGATTCAAGTGGTTCCTGGCTTGACAGCAAACTCGAAAGCAAGATCTTTGAGGTCTGAATTCCTGGACACATACCTAAGGAGGGGTCATGAAATACCTGGTTCTCATTTGCTGCCTCCAATAGATCAGCCTTATCAACTGTGACTCTGCTAGTGGTATCTTTTCAAGTGTTTATCTATATCCTCAGGACCTTGTGCACAAGCACTTGTACTTGATGAAGGTAGTGACAGTGCTGGGTGCAGTGTGACGCTTTCTGTGCAAGTGCTTCTGATATCTTGATTCTCCTGTTTCTGTTTCTTTTGATTATACGTAATAGTTTCCTATGGGAAGATAAATAGTCGTGAGATTTTAAGTTAGCGCACGTATGTGTACTGTTGACCATCCCATTTAAGAATGTGCCATGCTATTATGTTGCTCTCTGTGAATTTACTTGAATGATTTGGGTGGTTTGTACATATGAGCTACAGGTTTTGTGAGTATACTTTGTGGCATCCAGGTTTGGGGCAGGTATTTTTGCATAGTAAGTTGTACTGCAGCCTTTTCTTAGCAGGTTTTTTTGGTTGAGTTACACTTTTGTCCTGAACCCAGATCAGCTGCATTCTGAAAACAATACCACTCTGTCTAAAGTCTGCTTCGGTGTTTGGATGAACCATCTAATATTGAGCAAGGTGCTTTCCTGTACCTGACAGAATTGCCTCTTATTCCTGCAGTTCAGCATCTGGTAATTTGAATGGTTCTCGTTTTAACAGTTCTTAATTTTCGAGCATATTGGAGCACACTTGGGGTATAGCAATACGCCAGACCAGCTAAGCACCTATCAGTTTCTGAATCAGTCCTAATACTCCATTGAGTACAGGACTGCCATTAGTTAAAGGACAGTGAGAATACTTTCAGAAATGTTAGTAATACACAATTGAACTTTGAATAGTATGCCAACAACACCTTCTGGACTGCATTTAGGATTATTAGGCAAACAGCACTTATTATGATCAACATAAAAATAAATATGACTTTTAAAAGGCAAATTCCAAAAGAATGAAAATCAAATAAATCACCCCATCAGTGTCACTCAGTTGGGAAAGATGGAACATATTTAAGCTAACAATATTTTGAGAATAAAGGATAACATACTGCCAAGAAAGCAAGCTAAATAGGCATTTGACAAGAAGAAGGAACAGGTTCATTAAAATAGCAAAAAGGTTGAGGGAGAAAAAGAAGGAAATAATAATTTTAGGAATTTGGTAATCCACTGTGACAGATTAAATGAGATATGTTACCATCCCAGCTAATGTTACCACATGGCAGTCAAGTCCCAGAGCGGAAGCCTGGCTCAATAGGTCATGAACGGAGTCACTGGCCTGCCGATTAACTTTTAAGAAAATAATAAAACCTTTATTAAACAATTAACTATAATTCACTACATGTTCACCCCAGCTATATCCTTACAGATATACACAGATCTGTAAGGATAACACAAGTTACAAATTATACATTTTAAACTATAATATTCTTATTAAGTACATAGTCCATATAAATCAACAGGCCAACTGTGGTCAGACACCCCACACTCTGAAACCAAGTGACAGATGCCACCAATACAACTTCTGTGGGTTTCTCATCAAATCCCTCCAGTTGCTTGTCACACTGTGAGCCAGATGATCTCACTGGAACTCTGTGTTTCCAAACTCCGGTCTCGAAGAACTTGCTTGGAATTTTCCCCCTAATGATGTATTCTCTCGGATGCCTTCACCAAGGATCCACCTCCAGAATTTCAATCTCTCCTTTCAGGTGTCCGCTATTTGGATTGCCATGTACATTCAAGCTTTCACACAATCTGTCATGTACCCAGCCATGCCTATTGAACATTACTGTTTCACATGCGGTATTAAAATGTCATCAAATTTTTGATTGATCACGGATATCTGGCTTCTCACCTAGCTGACTTTAAACTGGTTCTTGAAGCTGTGTCTTTAACTTAGAGCATTTTCTCTGTTTTTTTACCTTAAGTTCACTGAATAGGACCTTGTTCAACTCCTTGTTCTTTGTTCCTTTAATTTAACTTCTTCCTGTTTCGTTTTGTCCCCACTGCCTGCATTTTTGAGGCTCTGATTTGTGCTTTTGGGAATTCTGCTTTCTGTGGCTCCCTTGTCCAGTCCAGCTTCTCCTGGTTCTACCATCAATTCTTTCTTTTCTACGGTGGTTCCTGGTTGCTAAGCAAAAACCTAATTTTCCCTTAATCTGTTTTGCATTGAGGTTGTAAACCCTCATTGTCATGTATGAGTCTAAACCAAACTATAATCATATGGTACAGAAGAAGCCCTTTGGCTCATCGAATCTACACCGACAGAACTATACTAATTCCACTTTGAAAGATTTGGCCCATAGCCTTGAATGTTCTGACATTTCAAGTGCTCATCCAGGTATTTTTTAAAGATTGTGAAGTTTCCCACCCTACGACCCTCCCTGGCAGAGCATTCCAAATTCCTCTGGATTAAAAAAAAGTTTCCTTAGATCCCTTCTAAACCTCCTGCCCCTCACTTTAAAATTATGCCCTCTCATTATTGACCCTTCAACTAAGGGAAACAGCCACTTCGTCTCTGCCCTGTCCATGCCCCTCATAATCTTATACGCCTCAATCAAATCCCCCCTCACCTTTCTGCTGTGAAGAAGATAACCTGAGCCTATCCAGCCGCTCTTAATAGGTCAGGTGCGCCATCACAGGCGAGATCCTCATAAATCTCCTCTGCACTCTCTGTAGAGCAATAGTATACTTCCTGTAATGAGGAGTCCAGGAACACACACAGCTGTGGTCTAACCAAAATAACCTCCCTGCTCCTATTATCTACACCATATCTGATAAAGGCAAGTATCCTCTTAAGCCTTCTTAGGTACCCTATTAACCTGTCCTGCCACCCTCAGAGATCTATGGGCAAGCATGCCAAGATCCCTCTGTTTCCTACTGTCCTGCCATTCATTGAGTGCTCTCTTGTCTTGTTGCTCCTTCCAAAGTGCATCACCTTGCACTTTTCAGGGTTAAATTCCATCTGCCATTGATCTGCCCATCTGACCAACCCATTTATATCTTCCTGCAATCTAAGACCTTCTTCCTCACTGTTAACCACCTCGCTGATCTTCATGTCATCCGCAAACTTGCTTATAATCCCTCCCACATTCTTGTCCATATCGTTTATATTTATTACAAACAATAAGGGACTTAGCACTGATCCCTGTGGTATATCACTGGACACCAGTTTTCTGTCACACAAACAGCCTTCTATCACTGTCCTGTCTCTGTCTCCTACCACTAATGATGTGGAGATGTTGGCGTTGGACTGGGGTAAACACAGTAAGCCTCACAACACCAGGTTAAAGTCCAACCAGTTTATTTGACAGTAAACCCACAAGCTTTTGGAAACACTGTTTGTTCTTCAGGTGTGACTTTCCACATACCTGACGAAGGAACAGCGTTTCTGAAAGCTTGTGGGTTTACTACCAAATAAGCTGGTTGGTCTTTAACATGGTGTTGTGAGACTTCTTATTGTGTCCTACCACTAAGCCAGTTTTGGATCCAACTTGCCAAGTTAGCTTTCCCACTTCCCATTGACTACATCCCACACCACCAGTAAATCTGGGTCGTGGTTGTACAGCAGGCAGTCCCGTAAGATCTTGCCAGCGTCAACATCCGGAAAATTCCAGCCATCATCCTTCATTCTACCTACCCGGGAGTTGGTTAGCTCAGTTGGCTGGATTGTTGGTTTGGGATATGGAGCCAACCATTTCCATTCCAGCTGAGGTTATTCATGAATACCCCACCTTCTCAACCTTGCCCCTTGCCTGAGGATCCTCAGGTTAAATCACCACCAGTCAGCTTTCCCCCTCAAAGGGGAGAGCAGACTATGGTCATCTGGGACTATGGCAACTTTGCTTTTACTATCGCCCTCCCCCTTTAGAAAACCCTGCAACCGTTCAGTGACATTCCCGACCCTGGCCCCAGTGAGGCAACACACGATCTTGGAGTCATGTGTGTAACTGCAGAAACACCTAACTAATGGACCTCCTATCATATCACTCCTAAACATAAGAACATAAGAACTAGGAGCAGGAGTAGGCCATCTAGCCCTTCGAGCCTGCCCCGCCATTCAATAAGATCATGGCTGATCTGTCGTGGCTCGGTTCCACATTCCCGCCCTCTCCCCATAACCCTTAATCCCCTCTCTTATCAAAAACCCATCAACCCGCGTCTTAAAAATATTTAGCGAGGCAGCCTCCACCACTTCAACGGGCAGAGAATTCCAGAGATTCACCACCCTTTGAGTGAAGAAGTTCCTCCTCAACTCCGTTCTAAACCGCCTCCCCTTTATCTTGAGGCTGTGCCCCCTAGTCCTACTGTCTTTTTTGAGCGGGAAGAGTGTCTCCACCTCTATCCTATCCATCCCATTCATCATCTTATACATCTCAATGAGATCTCCCCTCATTCTTCTAAACTCTAACGAGTACAAGCCTAGTTTATTCAGCCTCTCCTCATAGCTCAACCCCCTCAACTCCGGTATCAGCCTAGTAAACCTCCTCTGTACTCCCTCCAAGGCCAAAATATCTTTGCGCAGGTGCGGCGCCCAAAACTGCACACAGTACTCCAGCTGCGGCCTCACCAATGCCCTATACAGCTGCAGCAAGACCTCCCTACTTTTATATTCAATCCCCCTCGCTATGAAGGCCAGCATCCCATTCGCCTTCCTGACCACATGCTGCACCTGCAAGCTGGGTTTTTGCGACTCATGTACAAGGACCCCGAGGTCCCTCTGCACCGTCGCCTGCTGCAGTTTTTCGCCACGTAAGTAATAGTCCTTCCTACCATTCTTCCTACCAAAGTGGACCACCTCACACTTGCCAACATTAAATTCCATTTGCCATTTCCTGGCCCATTCGTCCAGCCTATCTAGATCCTTCTGCAGACTCTCCACACCCTCCGCACAATTTGCCGTTCCCCCAATCTTGGTGTCATCAGCAAATTTCGACACCCTACACTCGGTTCCCTCCTCCAGATCATCTATATAAATGGTAAAAAGCTGAGGCCCCAGCACCGACCCCTGGGGCACTCCACTAGTCACCATCCGCCAATCCAAATAGCACCCGTTGACCCCCACTCTCTGCCTCCTATTTGACAACCAATCCTCTATCCACGCTAACACCCTACCCCCAACTCCATGTCCCTCGACCTTCTGCAATAACCTCTTGTGAGGTACTTTGTCAAACGCCTTCTGAAAATCCAGAAAGACCACATCCACCGGCTCTTCTCTATCCACCACCCTAGACACATCCTCATAGAACTCCAGTAAATTTGTCAGACACGACTTCCCTTTAATGAAACCGTGCTGCGTCTGCTCTATCAAGCAATTCCCTTCAAGATGCCTCGCAATTTCCTCCTTAATGACAGATTCTAACATTTTACCTACCACAGACGTTAAACTAACCGGCCTATAATTCCCCGCCTTTTGCCTGGCACCCTTCTTAAACAACGGCGTAACATTAGCCGTTTTCCAATCCTCCGGCACTTCCCCGGAATCCAGCGACGTCTGGAAAATAACCACCAAGGCATCCATTATCACGTCCGCCATTTCTTTCAGAACCCTCGGATGCATTCCATCCGGTCCTGGGGACTTGTCCACAGTCAGCCCTGTCTCTGCTGCCACGTGTATCACCTGTCGGTCCACCTCTCTGCTGCACCTCTTGAAGGTGAATGATGTAGGCTGCACTCTCCGAGCTGTATTTAACATCTCTCTGCTTTCACAAGAATCTCCTGCAGGTCCGCCTTTCTGTTGCTCCTAAAGTTAATGACTCTTTTAAATACAGAAACATAGAATTAAACATACTTAAAGTGATACCCTGTTTCTCATACCCCAAAACACAAATGTAAATTAGTTAAAACTCCTGGGCTGGAAAGGGCCCAGGAGATGAGATTTAGTGATGATGTTAACCACGAATCTCAAAGGTTCTCCCAATATCAATTTGCTTCCTTGTCCTATTTATGAAACACACCCACTTTCACCAGCATCCTTGCCAACTTCCTTAACTTCCTGCCCCATAATCCTTCGTCTTTACCGTCAGATCTCCCATTATCTGCCTTTACAATCACTTTCAGCCCCTATCCCTACAATTATGTTGCTGATTTACTGTGTTCATCTTTCTTCTGCTCAACAATCAATGAAACCGCCACCTTGCCCTACATTAAAGAACTTCCGCCCCTGAATCCTTTTGTCCCCTCACTTCCAAAATAATCTTCAAAATCTATCTCTTTAGTCACATACCTTGTTCCTTTTCCTATTCCTCCTTGTGCTGTGGAACAGTTTGCTGTGCTAATGATGCTACATGAATGAAAGTTGCTATTGTTGTGAACTATATTAAGAAAACACCAAAGTTTGTGCATTTGTGCAGAAGTGAATAGGCTCAAAGATTACTCGGAGATGCAGAACAAAGGTAGCTTAAAGTTTTCTAAAGGTACTTTGCCATTCAAGTGTTGGAATTGTTAACGAAGGAGAAATGGAACTGAAGAGCCTCCCCTCAGAAATGTCTGGTTTGAACCACTTCACAGACAAAGTACGTGCAGTTCATTAAACCCAGTGGATATGGGGAAATGAGGGAAAAGATGACTGACAGGAAGTGGCAGTTAATCTCAGGCTCATTTCAGTTTTGGAGATCAATGCGCATGATTGGGAGAGAGTGAAGGAGCCCATCTCCACCCCGGTGAATGCAGTGGTGTTCTCTGGTTTCATTCTCTGGCCTACCCCCATGGAAAAGTGGCTGCATACGTGAAGCCATCAGGTGTAGCACAAAAGCACGCACATTCCTGCCCTGCTTAATGGCCATTGTACTTGGTTTGCTGCTGTATAGTGGACGAGGAAGACTTCATCTTGGCCATTCACTACTGCAATGAAGTGCAGCAAAAGGCTCTCCAGTTGCTGGATCAAAAAGAAGTCTGGGTTGGTTAGAAGAGGGAAGATGGAAATGGGTACAAAAAGTGAGGAATCTGTCAAGGTGCTCCTATTCTCTATTAACCCCCCACCTCCCCCATCCTCCTCCCTACACACACACACACACACACACACACGTGCATGTGCGATAGTGTTACAGGAATCATAGAATCTGTACAGTGCAGTAGGAGACCATTTGGTCCATTGAATCTGCAGAAACCCACCTTTTTCTTATTTTATCCAGGTCCTTGCCCTATAATCTCACGTATTCACCTTCCTAAAGCCCCTAAATTAAACATCCTGGGACACTAAAGCTGGAATTTTACCGGCATGCCCACCCCAATCCCGGGAGCGGGTGAGGCTCAGAATGGCATTCTCCATTAGCCTCAGGTGGGATCATACAAAACTCGGGTGGACGTGCTGGTAAAATTCTGCCCTAAGGGGCAGTTTAACACGGCCAATCCACCTACTCTGCACATCTATAGTCAAAACCCTGAGAACATTGGCCGTGAGCATGTAAGCAGTCAGGGCAGGGGACAAGTTGCCTACCTCCAGCTCTGCTGAAACCATAGCAACAGCACCATGTAAGAGTAATTGGAAAAGGCAGGGAAATTATTTGCAGTTTCTCTAGGGAAATCACTTTGTTTTATTGTCAATGTTTATGCTGCAGAAACTTTATTGCAAAGCTCCATTGTCCGGTCATCCCCATTGTTGCTTGTGCAACAGGAACAGGAGGTGAAGGAATTCAGGGCTGTGGTGACTTTATTGATAAAAGTAACGTGGCAGACAAGAACAGCTGGCCTCATTGGCAGGAGAGTATCCTGTAGGAGGCTCAGGTGTCTGCAATGACCTGCCGAGGAAATCTGAGCCTATTGAGGCACTGCTGCTCTGTAATGTGAGAAAGCGAATCCTCTATTGTTACAGCTTTCACCTTCTTTGAGTGAGAGCTCTGTATCCATCCCTTCTGTCCTGTGGAGCAGGAGGGAGCTGAGGAGAAGCTCCTATAGGTGGCGTCGCTCTCACTGTTGCTGCTGCTGTACTGCTCCTCTTACTCAGCGGAGGCACAAGGTAGAGCCACATAAACAACTCCCATCCTCCTGAGAAGGCTGACAACCGGAAAATGTTGATCAAAGTCAACCAAGTTTGAGGTTGCCGGAAAGATCTCCACACTGATAGAAGCACACTCAGAATAAATCCTGTGAGCAAAAGTGTTTCAAGCTGGTCAAGGTACAGCTAAAAAGTCTGACAACACCAGATTTAAGTCCAACCGATTTATTTGACAGTACACTCACTAGCTTTCAGGGTGAGTCCCTTCGTCAGGTGAAGGAGCTAACCCCGAAAGCTAGTGAGTTTACTATCAAATAAATCGGTTGGACTTAAACCCGGTGTTGGCAGACTTTTTACTGTGTTTACCCCAGTCCAACGCCGGCACATCCACATCAAGGTACAGCTGGCATAGTTCAGGTTTGAAAGGACTCCAGCCTGTCAATCGCTCAGCCCTGGCACCCCTGCTGTCTTCTCACCTTTGTTCAACCAGGTGAGTTCAGCTTGGTAAACCCAGGGGCTGCCAGATAAAGCCACAATCCTGAAGTCAGCTCGTGTCTCTTAATGTATGTCAGCTGCAGATTTCCTGTCTGAAGGGTGTTACCCACAAGAGCTAACAAACACTTTGGATTCAGCGTGGTGGTCAGTGGATTCCTGCTGCCTTCCTGGCACGCTGGCAGGTTTGCTTCTCTGAGCTCCCGCACACACTGACATCCATCCAGCCATAAACTCAGCCATTTCTCCTGAACTATCATAACCAATAATAGACATAGTACAAAAGTGAAAGAATATAGATTTAAACAGGCAGTTCAAATGGAGCAGATGATTTATCCACTTAGTTGTTACACTGATCCTACCAACGCCATAAATTGCAAAGGCACAGATACCCACCAACCGCCTTCTGTATATCAACCTCCAAATGCATTATAGGTCTCAATTGAATTTTTGATATACATCTGAATGGACGCTGTTGTGGTTTCCCTGCCAAGCAAAGCTATGGGGAATTATATCGGGAGCTAGAAATGGAACAGTAATGTCAGCTTTGCAAAAATCATTTGCAGTTTTATTCAGGAGGAGCAGGTTTAGGCATTTGGAAACTCTGATCTCTTGCTGCAGAGAAGATATCACACAGAGTCATGGTCTGGTGCATGTTGTACAACATTTCATTAAAGAGAAGCTGACAGTGGAGGAGGAAGAACAAGTACACTGGGCCTTATCAGATAGCAGAAAGCTGGGAGGAAGAGAGGAATCAGTAGCGGAAAGAAGGTGTTATCAGTGCCTTGCACATAGAGGTAACAGGCGTCAGTCCGTGGCTTGGTGATTCTGCTGAGCTTTTCACATGCTTGCCTGTGAGTGTACAGAGTCTCCTGCATAATAGTCCATATTTGACCATGGAGGATCTGAAGGCAACAAGTCTTACTGCAGACCGAAGTGTCTAATATTATAAAGGTGATTAATTTAACACCAAACATAATAGCTGCAACTTTACCGAAAAAAGTGTGAAGAAATTCTAAACATAAGAACATAAGAACATAAGAAATAGGAGCAGGAGTAGGCCATCTAGCCCTTCGAGCCTGCCCCGCCATTCAATAAGATCATGGCTGATCTGTCGTGGCTCAGTTCCACTTTCCCGCCCTCTCCCCATAACCCTTAATCCCCTCTTTTATCAAGAACCCATCAACCCGCTTCTTAAAAATATTTAGCGAGGCAGCCTCCATCACTTCAACGGGCAGAGAATTCCAGAGATTCACCACCCTTTGAGTGAAGAAGTTCCTCCTCAACTCCGTTCTAAACCGCCTCCCCTTTATCTTGAGGCTGTGCCCCCTAGTCCTACTGTCTTTTTTGAGCGGGAAGAGTCTCTCCACCTCTATCCTATCCATCCCATTCATCATCTTATACGTCTCAATGAGATCTCCCCTCATTCTTCTAAACTCTAACGAGTACAAGCCTAGTTTATTCAGCCTCTCCTCATAGCTCAACCCCCTCAACTCCGGTATCAGCCTAGTAAACCTCCTCTGCACTCCCTCCAGGGCCAAAATATCCTTGCGCAGGTGCGGCGCCCAAAACTGCGCACAGTACTCCAGCTGCGGCCTCACCAATGCCCTATACAGCTGCAGCAAGACCTCCCTACTTTTATATTCAATCCCCCTCGCTATGAAGGCCAGCATCCCATTCGCCTTCCTGACCACCTGCTGCACCTGCAAGCTGGGTTTTTGCGACTCATGCACAAGGACCCCGAGGTCCCTCTGCACCGTCGCCTGCTGCAGTTTTTCGCCACGTAAGTAATAGTCCTTCCTACCATTCTTCCTACCAAAGTGGACCACCTCACACTTGCCAACATTAAATTCCATTTGCCATTTCCTGGCCCATTCGCCCAGCCTATCTAGATCCTTCTGCAGACTCTCCACACCCTCCGCACACTGGAGTGTTTCACAACCGTGCGACCCTGTGTGATGCGGTAATGTCATGGTGGGTATGAAGCCAATTCTGCCAGCAAGATAGGGCCATGAAGATCACAATGACACAGTGGTTAGCACTGCTGCCTCACAGCGCCAAGGACCCGGGTTCAATTCCAGCCTTGGCTCACTGTCTGTGTACAGCTTGCAGATTCTCCCCATGTCTGTGTGGGTTTCCTCCAGGTGCTCTGGTTTCCTCCCACAGTCCAAAGATGCGTTAGATCGGTTGATTGGCCATGTGAAATTGACTCTCGTGTCAGAGGGACTAGCAGGGTAAATGCATGGGGTTGTGGGAATAGCACCTAGGTGGTATTGTGATTGGTACAGACGCAATGGGCTGAATGGTCATCTTGTGCACTGTACGGATTCTGTGAAGATGGCATGAACTGGCTTTTTGGCCGCTTCCTGCTTCATTATGCTGATTGACTGCCACAGCAGACTAGTAGGATCATGCCTAATAATTGTGCCTCATTTTCTTCTCACCCAACTGATCAACCCATTGTTCTTCAGACCTTCAACCTTCCTTTAAAAAAAGGTTCACTAATGTAAGTTTCAAAGGACTATTTCAAATTACATGTAAATTGGTTTAGTTTAGTCATGCACACCTAATTATTCAGTTCCACATCAAGCCCCTCAAAACACTTAACTTCAGGCAAGACTGGAAGTAGCAAATAATACCCAACATTTGTTTTAAAAAGGATAATGGAATACTTACCAAAATACACAATGGACTTTTCCAGGTTAGTATAAATCAATCCAAACTTGCTTCACTGACAGCGAATTCCCCGAAATTCTGCCTGAGAGCGATAAGTAATCTCTCATGATTATAGTTCCTCTTTCTCATGACTGAGAGTAAAAATTGTCCTTGAAACCTTCAGTTTTAACCCTTGGATTAGCATTGCCTTATCTTACATTGAGCCAGTTGTTACTAGCCAATTGTCGTCACTGGATTTAACTGTTTGTGCCAAGTTGCCCCATTGGGCAGCCCAATGAAACTCTTTGTGATATTGCTCTTATCTGAATTTTGACAAATCCTTATTCATTATTATGCATCTGCTCCAGGTATTGAAGGACAAAATGGAAATTCATGCTCAGTGCTTTTTCATTGCTTCCTTTCCTACAGACAAGACTTACAGCAGCACCTCAGACAGTGTTGGTTTGTAGAAAGTTAAAGCTTTAAGCACCAACATTAGAATATTACTGTGCCTTAATAACTACCTAATTTATTACTTTTCTTCAATTATATCGTTGAGATGCACTACTTACTTAATCATGTGTTACAAATTATACAATAATTCTTGATTCGTGCATGAGTGTGGTTCTGTAGTTGTATACAGATTATGAAATGGCTTCTTTGGCCCAGTGTTAGTACAAGATGTTGTCTTGACCTTGTTAGATTACTACAGTAAATATAATGGGAATTACTACAGTAAACATAATGGTCACATTAAATTAAAGTCTACTCCCTGGGCCTGCTTACAGTAATTTTAGTGTTCTGGAAGATTCTGCTGCAGAGGCCTGGACAAAGCTGGTGAAAAGCTGCTGTTTCTCACTTAGGAATTCTTGACGTTCTCATGGCTGGTGACTTTTAAGTGCTCAGGCATGTGCAGACTCAGCCACAGACCACTACAACTTGTTTAATAGTGGACCAGTGTGGCCCAGCTAACTTACTGGGATCATGGCAGTTATTGATTGTGAGGGGTGGGGAGAAGAGAATGTGTAGGCCTCCTGAGAGAGGCCTACATGTACGTCCCCCATATACCACTGCTTCAGAGTCGTCACTTCCAGTGATCTACTGGAAGGCGGATTACAGAAAATAATGAAACATCTTCGAAGATGAATTACTTAGTTCCTCATTCTTTTCAATGTGCTGCCTGAAGTCTGCATGGCAGCTTCCATCAAAGCTACAAAGTGAATTAGCGTGGACTCCTGCTGTGAGGGCCCTGTTACAGTACTCTGCAGGGGAGACTGCGGAGTGCTGATGCCATGGAAATTATGGCACAGAGACTCCTCCAGATCTCAGCCAAAGTATTGAAGTTGCTTTGCACACCTTCCAATTCCTCCCATGGCAATTTTCTTCTCATGCTGAAGTTAGGAGCTAGGTGAGTCCAAGACCAAAGATAAAATGAAGACATGGAATTTCGAGGAAAGCTTCACGTTGATTAGCTGACAAGCTGGAGAATGCAGGTTGAAGTCACTTTGCTTGCTGCTCAATGAAGGAATGTGAGTGATATTTGGGCACCCTCTTTGGGTCTATCCAGGAGCAGTGATTTCTAGGGCTCCTTGCTGTGCTGTGTGGTGACAATGATGTTGAGGATTCCAGGCTGCTCCATTTTCTGGAATTATGTGCTGCATCCTGCAAGAAAAATGTGGAGTTTGTGCATGTGGAGAATGTGTCGAGAGGTGTAGCAGAAACCAATCGGGTGAGCTTGGAAGTATCCAATATAAAAGAAAGTGTGTGACATGATGTGAGTAAGGAGTAGTGGGATTGGTTGCAATGTATTTGAGAAAGAACTGTGCTTTATAGTGCCTTTGTATTGCATGGTGAAGGAAGCGATGGAAGGAATTAGGGAATTGGGCATTTAGAAGGATGAGGGGGGATCTTATTGAAACTTACAGGATACTGCAAGACCTGGATAGAGTGGACTGTGGAGAGGATGTTTTCATTAGTAGCAAGAACTAGAACCAGAGGGCATAAGCTCAGACTCAAGAGACGATCCTTTAAAACAGAGATAAGGAGGAATTCCTTCATCCAGAGAATGGTGAATGTGTGGAACCCTTTGCCAGAGAAGGCTGTGGAGACCATGTCATTGAGTGCCTTCAAGGCACAGAAAGGTAGCTTCTTGGTTAATAAGGGAATCAGGGGTTATAGGGAAAAGGCAGGGGAATGGGGATGAGAAAAATATCAGCCATGATTGATGGGCCAAGTGGCCTAATTCTGCTCCTACATCTTATGGTTTTATGTAAAGAGGTTGTGTTGGGGGTGGTGAATGTTGTGGTGAGAGAGGTAAAGAGATATATTTATCCTTGCTGCTCTTGTATGACTGTTAAGCTTCTCTCTTTACTGAACCCAAGTCCTGCCCCTGAACCTCCGTTCAGGCCTGGTTAATTGTGATCTTCGGGATGTGGCTGCTTGGGTCGGGGTTGGATATCTTCCTCCCACCTCTGCACTGGGACATTCAGCAGTACATCAGGAAAGCAGGCGACTTTGACTCATCTCTGCTGTCAACAAACTTTACGTCAAGCTGTTTATAGATGGTCTTCTTGTATATCCGTTCAATTCTGCTTTCGCCACCCATCAGAAACACGGCTGCATTCCTCTGTATAAACAAAAATAAAGTTAAGCACATCACTTACAAACAAAAACTTTCTAGAAAATCTCTGGGTCATGTGAATGAGCTGCCAGATTTTGCAAGCAATTGTGAAGGCAAACTGTCCTTCAAATGGGTGACATAGCGACTCTGCGGTTAGCATTGCTGCTTCACAGTGCAGGGACCCTGGTTCAATTCCAGCCTCAAGTGACTGTATGGAGTTTGCATGTTCTCCCCGCGTCTGCGTGGCTTTCCTACAGGGGCTCCAGGTCCTCCCACAGTCCAAGATGTGCAGGTTAGATTGGCCATGCTAAATTGCAGCTTAGTGTCGGGGGATTACCAGGGTAAATACAGGGGGTTACAGGGATAGGGCCTGGTGGGATCGTTATTGGTGCAGGTTCGATGGGCCCATTGGCATCCTTTTACACTGAAGCGATTGCATTATTCTATAAAATGTTAAAGGGGCTGAGGAGTTAAAATGTCATAGGACCCCATGCCCAGTACATTGGGGTGGCAGCCCAGGCGATTCCCATCCAGGGTTAAAATTGGGGCTACAGTCTTTATGTTCTGTCTTATCGACAGAGCAAACATCTCCCTCTACACTTTCCCTAGGCATCACCTTAAATCCAACAGGCAAGACAACTTTTTTACCAGTAAAGCTCAAAAGCCACCATGTAATTCTACATATATCAAATACCAGAACTGTTAAAAACACATGAGACCGAAATGTTCAAATCTGAATCCACATTCTTGACACAATTTCATCCTTCTTGTAGGACGGATTAATGAGTGACAGTTCGGCATCCAGCATGGGAATTGAAGTCTTGACTTGGAATTTTATAAGGCACGGTGGCACAGCGGTTAGCAATGCTGCCTCAGAGCGCCAGGGACCGGGGTTCAATTCCTGGTTTGAATCACTCTCTGTGTGGAGTCTGCATGTTCCTCCCGTGTCTGCGTGGGTTTCCTCCAGGTTCTCCAGTTTCCTCTCGCAGTCTGAAAGATGTGCTGGTTAAGCGCATTGGCCATGCTAAATTCTCCCTCAGTGTATCCAAACAGGAGCCTGAGTGTGATGACTCAGTAACTTCATTGCAATGTTAATGTAAGCTTACTTGTAACACTAATAAATAAGTGTTCATAGGTGATGTTCCTAATCTTATTTTTGTTTATACATAGGAATGCAGCCGAGTTTCTGATGGGTGGCGAAAACAGAATTGGACGGATATACAAGAAGGCTATTTATAAACAGTTCACCGATGGAACATATTCAGTTGAGGTTCCCAAACCAGACTGGCTGGGATTCCTTGGTCCGCTGATAAGGGCGGAAGTGGAAGATTTAATTATTATTCACTTCAAAAACTTTGCGTCACGTCCCTATTCTCTGCATCCACATGGAGTCTTCTATAAGAAAGATTCTGAAGGTAAATTTGTTGAGCTAAAAAATGGCTTGGATTTATATGGTGCCTTTCATACCCCAGAGTGTTTTGCAGTTAATGAAGTATCTTTGACATTTGGCCACTGTTGAAATGAAGGCAATGAGCAATCTGCATAAGTTTCCAAACAGGAAGTGATAATAATTAGATAATTGGGGGTCCTGCCTCTATAATGTTGAGTAATATTGATTGAGACATAAATATTGGCCAACACATTGAGGAGAATTATTCATCAGATAGTGATCTGGGATATTTTATGTCTAACTTAGTGCTTCAGATCTTTGAAGAATGGCATCTCCAGCGTTGCAGCACTCCCTCAACATTCCAGTGACATTTGAGTCTGTGTTATATGTCAGTTCTCAGGAGGGGGACTTGATCATGACCTTCTGGCTGAGCTGGAAATACTCCTGCTGAGCTTTGACTGACAGTCAGTTATGAAATGTCTGCAGCCTTATGCCTGGACTGCAGGAAACGTTAACTTCCAGAAGTATTGCGTACAGTTCTGGTCGCCACATTATAGGAAAGATGTGGAAGCATTGGAAAGGGTGCAGAGGAGGTTTACCAGGATGTTGCCTGGTATGGTGGGAAGGTTTTGTGAGGAAAGGCTGAGGGACTTGAGGTTGTTTTCATTAGAGAGAAGAAGGTTAAGAGGTGACTTAATTGAGGCATACAAGATGAACAGAGGATTAGATAGGGGGGATAGTGAGAGCCTTTTTCCTCACAAGGGGACATAGCTTTAAACTGAGGGGTGATAAATATAGGACAGATGTCAGAGGTAGGTTCTTTACTCAGAGGGTAGTAAGGGCGTGGAATGCCCTGCCTGCAGCAGTTGTGGACTCGCCAACTTTAAGGGCATTCAAATGGTCATTGAATAGGCATATGGATAATATTGGAATAGTTTAGGTTAGAGGGTCATTAGATTGGTTCCACTGGTCGGCGCAACATTGAGGGCCGAAGGGCCTGTACTGCGCTGTAATGTTCTATGTTCTATGTGTATGTTCTATTACTAGGGGGTTTAGGTTTAAGATGTGAGGGGCAAGGTTTAAAGGAGATGTACGAGGAAGATTTTTTTTTACACAGAGAGTAGTGGGTGCCTGGAACTCGTTGCTGGGAGAGGTAGTGGAAGCGGATACGGTACTGACTTAAGGGGCACCTTGACATGCACATGAATAGGATGGGAATAGAGGGATATGGTCCTGGGAAGGGTGGGGCGTTTTAGATAAGTTGGGCAACATGATCAGTGCAAGCTTGGAGGGCCAAAGGGCTGTATTTTTCTTTGTTCTTTAGTGATTGAACGCGACTGCTTCCCTTGACATTTCTAATTTCATGAAATGGCCTCAAAATTCTGCAGTTTCCCAGTGGCGTGTTCATTGATATAAACTTGCTTTTATATGTTAACTTTGCGATGAACTCCCGTAAAGATTTCGACGCACACATTACAAGGTTCTCTTTCTTGCAGGTGCTTTTTATCCTGATCGTACATCAGGCAAACACAAGATGGATGACGCTGTTCCACCAGGGGGAAGTCACATGTTCACATGGATAGTAAAGAAAGAATACGCACCTACAGATGCTGACCCCGCTTGTTTAACCTGGATTTACCATTCCCATATTGATGCTCCAAGGGATATTTCTTCAGGTTTAATTGGAGCATTGTTAACATGTAAGAAAGGTACAGTAAACCCCTGTTTGCTGAACTCACTGTGCTTCTTAAATTCTAGGTCTCAAAACATGAAATGAGTTTATCAGATTTACAAATTTTTACCTTCAATAACACCTCTTTTTCTTTGAGATTAGATTCAGATAGGCCTGGTGTTCAAAATAAAACAATTCCCAGATCAGGTTTACAGAACAAGGTTAAAGGAAGTAGATTTTCCTCACTCAGTTTGATCTGCAGGTGACTGCTGAAATACTTAGGCTGGAATTCATGCGCCCTGTGACCACTTACAGTGAGTGTGGATAATTTGGAGATCAGCCAAATCTCTGTTCACAGCAGCGGGATCGGAGAATCCCAGCTGCAGGCAAGATCAGAGAGTCCGGTCCTTACTCCCATTGTTGTTGTACCGAAGAAAAGTCATGTCAGACTTAAAACATTAATTCTGTTTCTCCCAACCACAGACGCTGTCAGACCTGCTGAGTTTTTGCAGCATTTTCTGTGAGTGGATTGTGAATATGTAAATTGACAGATGTGCAGAATTTGATATTTTGGATCTAAATGGAGGGAGACCTATAATTTTAATGATGCAAATGTCCACATCTCCTAACATCAGACTAAGTTCCTCATTCTGCTTTAATGTTTACAGGAATTCTGGATGAGGTCACAGTGAAACGTAAAGATGTTGACCAGGACTTTGTGCTGATGTTCAGTGTGGTGGATGAGAATCTGAGCTGGTATTTAGATGATAATATAAATGCATACTGCACTCTGCCATCTTCCGTTGACAAAGATGACGAAGCTTTCCAGGAAAGCAACAAAATGCATTGTGGGTATTTTAACCTGACTTTCTACTCAATGCTTATCTTGTAACAATTTTATATTCTAATCTTTGACATCTCAACTAAAGTGCTTAATAATCTGATTCCACACATTCTGAAATCATGGCACAAACTTGGATTTTGAATGACTGAACAAACAGTAAGGAAACAAACCTATAAACTCAGAACTACTTTGCTTGTGTTTAAGATTTAAAATGTTTCTTTTCAAGGCCTCATTTCTGTTTCAACTCCTTAGCTATCAATGGCTTTCTTTTTGGGAATTTACCCGGACTGAACGTGTGCCACGGCCAGTCTGTTTCCTGGCACTTGTTTTCAATCGGAAATGAAGTTGATATTCATTCAGCCTACTTTCATGGCCAGACTCTCATTAACAAAGGTCACAAAGTGGACGTCGTTAGTCTTTTCCCAGCTACCTTTGTCACAGTGGAGATGGTTTCCAGGAATGTCGGAAAATGGTTGTTAAGCTGCCAAGTGAATGACCATATTAAAGGTGAGAGCTGACTTTCTGACTTTAACTGGATTGATTTTATTTTTTTTGCTAGGAAAGTGAACAAAGATTTATGGTTGAGAATTTTTTTTAAAATTATGTATTGTTCGTTATTTACTTTAGTAACACGACGTTTTTAGATACCAATAACCAAGCGAATGTGAGATGGTTCCTTTTAGTTCTGCTGCTAGATCTTGGTCTGGATTTTAGTTCCACTGTCCACCTGGGTTATAATGGGTTTGCTGAGGCATTGGGAACTGGGACATTGGGATTCCTCATTGAAGTTATCACTGATCTGCCCCACGCCTGGGAACCAGTCTGATTGACAGGCTTGGTTTCAACCAACAAAAGTAAGCCATGGAGGCCGAGTGACAAATAGGTTCACACTGGAGTGGGTGAGACAACCTCGGGAGGTGTGAGGGGAAAAGGAGGAGTGTGGTCATTGTTGGGTGGGATAGGCTCCTGAGAGGGGAAAGACAGCTCAATCTAGGGAACTTTTTTTTTGTACTTCACAGGATCTGGGCATCGCTGACCAGGAGAGCATTTATTGCTGAAGAACTGCAGTACCTCTGGTTTAGGTGCACCCCTAGTGCTATTAGGGAGGGAGTTCAGGGTGTTTAACTATAAGATATGGTAGCAGAATTAAACCGTTTGGCCCGTTGAGTCTGCTCCACCATTCAGTCATGGCTGATCAATTTCTCAACCCCATCATATAACCATAGAATCCTACAGTGCAGAAGGAGGCCATTTGGCCCATCACCACTACACCGACCACAATCCCACCCTGGTCCTATCCCCATAATCCCGTGCATTTACCCCAGTTTGTCCTCCTGACACAAAGGGGCAATTCATGGCCAATCCACCGAACCTGCATATTTTTGGGCTGCCCATTCTCTTGCTTTTTCACTAAACCCTTGATCCCTTTACCAATCAAGAACCTATCTATCTTTGTCGTAAATATACTCAATGTCTTGGCCTCCACAGCCCTCACTGGCAATGAAATCCATAGATTCACCAACCTCTGGCTGAAAAAATTTCTCCTCATCCCATTCTTAAAGGGTTGTCCCTTTATCCTGAGGCTATGCCCTCGGATCCTAGACTCTCCTATTAATGGAAACATTTTCCCCACGTCCACTCTATCCAGGCCTTTCAGCATTCTATAGGTTTCAATGAAATCCCCCTTCATCCTTCTAAACTCCATCGAACACAGACCCAGAGTCCTCAGACAATCCTCATATGTCATGCTTTGGAGGCCTGGAATGGCAGACGTAAATCAGAGGGCCAGGGCGAGGTCAAAAGCATAGGCAATTGAATGATTGTGGGATGGGCAGATAAGAGGCTGGAAGAGGATTGGATTCCTTGCAAGAGGATTGGGATGGCCTGAGGAGTTGATTGGAGGTGTTGTGAATAATGTCGGGTGAGATTGTTGCCTGATCATGGGGTTACTCAAACAGGCACTCTGGATCAAGGGGGTAGGGATTTACCTGGATCGGTCACCCCCTGCCTGGGTGGAGCTGATGGGTTCCCTTAAGCTCAGCTGTAAGTTCCCCCACTGAAATATGAAAATGTGGTGGAGAGGCACTCTTGACCAGAATCCACAACCTCATCACCCTTGACAGGAAGGAAGAGGGCATGCCGGGAGATCTCAGAGACACCTTAATTGTCCCCATCTTCAAGAAAGGAAATAGTTCCAAATGCCGAAATTACAGAGATATTTTCCTACTCTCCACCATGGGAAAGGTCATCTTGAGAATCCTCTTCAACTACCTCCTCTCAGTGGTTGAAAAGATCCTCCCTGAGTCTCAGTGTGGCCTCTCCCATCCAGAGGCACAATGGATATGATCTCCAGCACGCAACAAATCCAGGAAAAATGCAGGGAGCAGAATTGACCTCTGAACATGGCCTTCTTCGATCTCACAAAGACCTTCGACTCTGTCAACCATGAGGGACAGTGGAACATCATCCTCAAATTCCCCTGCCTGCAGAAATTCATCACCATTCTCCTCCTGCTGCACGATAACATGCAAACCATGATCTTCACCAGTGGAACAACCACAGACCCCATAAATGTGCAAACTGGGCTCAAAACGAGCCACATCATCACACCAACGCCCTTCTCCATCTTCCTCGCAGCATCACTCCACCCCATCACCATAAAGTTCCCTGCTGAAGTAGAGCTAACCTACCAGACAAGTGGGGAACAGTTCAATCTCCAGGCAAGGACCAAGACCACCCCAACTTCTGTCATCGAGCTACAATGCGTAGATAATGCCTGTGTTTGTGCAGACTCAGAGGCCGTGCTACAAACCATCGTTGGCGCATTCACATTCATATGAGAGAATGGGCCTTAGACTCAACAAAGGTTCTCTACCAGACCGTTCCTTCCACACAAAATTGCCATCCAACCATCAAGATCCACGGTGAGTCCCTGGATAACATGGATCATTTCTGATACCGCAGGAGCCTCTCCAGTGCATGCAGGCATCAACGATGAAATATAACATCGACTTCAATGTCCAGTGCAGCCTTCAGACAGCTGAGGAACAGAGTGTTCAAAGACCAAGACCTCAAATCCAGCACCAAGTATATGGTCTACAGAATAGCCATGGTCCCAGCTCTCCTGTATGCATCAGAAACATGGACAGTCAAATCCCGAGAGAGATATCACCAATGTTGCCTCCACAAAACCCTGCAAATCCACTGGCATGGGATTTGCCAGTGACTTCTCCCAGGCCGATATCCCCAGTATTGAGGCACTGGTCGCACTCAGCCAGCTGTGAAGAGTGGGCCACATTGCCTGAAACAAAAATTCCTGAAACAAGTGCTTTACCCAGTCCACAATGGCAAGCGATCACTAGGAAGGCATAGGAAGCACTGCATAGACGCTCTGAAAGCCCCTCTAAATAAATGCAATTACCCCATCGACGCATGGGAATCACTTACCTAAGAATGCACAAAATGGAGAAAAAGCATCTGTGAAAATGCCAGTCACCTCTAGAGACACCAGGTGGAGCACGCAGAGGTCAAGCATAAATAGCAGAATCCAAAGTGTCCCACCCACTCATCTCATCAAACACCACCCACCAAACCTGCCACTGAGTCTGCACCTCCAGGATTGGACTATTCAGCCACTGCAGAACTCCCCAAAGTGGAGGTAATTTATCCTGGACCTGAGAGATTATTGAAAAAGAAGAAGAAGCTGATAGATTCCCTTAAACACGGGAAAACTGATAATCCATAGTTAAATTCAAAGGAGGTAAATAATGGTGGGGTCCACGGCCTCATTTAAGGTATCAACTCATCAGCTTAGAGCAGATAGATTACCCACTCATGAGTGACCTCTGTCAAAGCTGGAAATGAGCAAGGGTGGGTTGGGATTCAGATTGTTTGGATTTTAACATCTCTTCCCATCCCCAACCCAACCCAAACCTCTCAGTTTCATGGCTAAAACTCCTCCCCCCACGTACCTTATTATCTCAGCAGCAGAATTGTAGGCCATTCTTGTAGGTCTGTCTTCTGCTACAGGGATAGCGGAGTTAGATCCAGTGTGTAAACAACAGGAGCAATCCCAGAGATGCCCACGTCCCCTGAAATCTAATCTGGTGTGAAATAAGCTTTAAACCATGTAGACTTCGACTTCACGTGATAATGTCAAATATGGAAAGTAAGCTGGCGGACTGGTTTTCATTTCACCTTGAAGTGATTCCTTGTGGAAGATATTGTCTATAGACTGTGATTTAAGATATCACAATGATTCTTCATTGGATAAAAATATTGGGGCAGCATGGTGGCACAGTGGTTAGCACTGCTGCCTCTCAGCACCAGAGACCTGGGTTCAGTTCCCAGCTTGGGCCACTGTCTGTGTGATGTTTGCACATTTGCCCCATGTCTGCATGGGTTTCCTCTGGGTACTTCAGTTTCCTCCCACAGTCCAAAGATGTGCAAGTTAGGTTGATTGGCCATGCTAAATTGTCCCTTAATGTCAGGGGGATTAGCAGGGTAAACGTGTGGGGTTATGGGAATAGGACCTGGATGGGATTGTTGCCAGTGCAGACTTGATGGGCTGAATGGCCTCCTTCTGCACTGTAGGGATTCTGTGATTCTGTCAATAGCAGCTTGCTGAAAATTGATGATTTGGCTACAGAGGTGCTCTGACAGTTGTGGGATCGTATGCAAACAAGGAGCAAAAGCAGATCCTGGAATTGTAAATTGAAAACAGAAAATGATGGAAATACTCAGGTCAGGCAGAATCTGTGGGAAGTTAAACAGAGTTCACGGACAGAATTTTCACTGCAGGCGTCAGAAGTCTGACATTGTGGTCAAAAGGGCCAGAATCCCACAGTGTGTTATGAACTGTCATTTGCTGTGACTTAGAAACAAGAAGCAGGGGTAGGCCGTTCGGCCCTTTGAGCTTGCTCTGCTATTCATTATAATCATGGCTGATCTTCAAATTCAGTATCCTGATTCCCCCCTTCTCCCTTTAGCCCCTAGAACAAAATCTAATTTCTTCTTGTAGTTTGGCCTCAACTACATTCTGTGGTCACGAATTTCACACATTCATCACCCTCTCAATGAAGAAATTTCTTCTCACCTCAACTTGATTAATTAATTGCCAAAGGCCAGGCTTGCTGTTCAACAGGAAAATTACATGTATTTTTTTTCAGTTAAGTGAGAGTTAGGGCACCTTCATTTTGAGGCACTTTCTCTCCAACATTTTTAACTAATAAAATCATCCTTAGCAGCCAGGCCACCATTGAAGAGAGAGTGGACCTCTGTGGCAACTGCAGCTAAAATTAGGCAAGCCGGGGGGTTGGGCCTTAAAGCCTGCCTGGAGTGTTGGGCCCTGCTCCCTAATTGGTCAACATGGAAATCGCTTCCAGGTAACAGGGCTGTCTTATTTGGTCTCTAGCACAACCTGCCTTTAACCTGCCGTGAAAGTTGGGAGAACAAAATTTTCAGTTTATCTTACTATCATGAAATAAATTCCTTGCCTACGGCAAACTAAGTGACCCTGCTGCCATAATTGTGGAAAACTCCACCCATAGTAACATAGGTCAGCGAGTGGGGTTGTGTGTGGGGAAGGGGGCAGTGGCAGTTCCCCCACTACCACATAAAATTCCAGTCTTTGTTTCTCTCTCTGCACATACTGCCTGAGCTGTTGAGTATTTCTAGCATTTTTTGATTTTATAACACCAAGAGGCAGCTTTCCTAGGAGACAAAGTTTACCAATTTCATTTCCCTGAATTGTGGAGTCGTTTTTTAATCTTTAAGATTTGCATTCCCTACGGTCTTATCTTATTTGTTTTCTAGCTGGCATGCAGGCATTGTTTAATGTGGAAGCATGTGGGCACAATTCCTTAGAAACTACACTTACTGGTAAAGAGAAGAAGTATTACATTGCAGCTGAAATGGAGCTGTGGAAATATGGTCCCACAGGCAAGAACTTATTTAACAGTCAACCTCTTGATTCAGAAGGAAGGTAAGTTTTAAATTCCTCCATCCGTAACCTCTAATATTGATTAAAAATCTGTGTGCAACATTGAACCCTATGGACACATCACCTCAGAAGTGGATAGAAGCTACTGACCTTGACACCATGAATGGCCATGATTGATTGGCAGTTTTATGAGCAGGTAAGAGGGCACTATATTTCAAAGAGAGTGTTGAATGGCTTTTCTTGGTTCCTGTCTCAGACATGGGATCCTCTGTGGTTCATGTCACCTCTCAGGTGCCCTGAACCAGGTCTACTAATAGAACATGCCCAACTTCATCAAAATTGCAGGGGATGGGTTTGAAATGCCTGTCCCACCATGGAGCTGGCAGGGGTGGTAGTGCTATTTGCAGGCTGGTTACCTGTACCCAATCCTGCACTTGCCAGAGTTATAGTAAATGGGGATAGGGCCGGGAATCCCCGAAACACAGGTTTTAAAGGCTGCCATTGGCCCAACTCCACAAAAACCCAGGCTCAAGACTTTATATCCAGTGGCAAAATTAAAGGTCGTCAATGCAATTCTCAAAAAAATCAGATAGAAAATTCACATGAAACCTCTTTGCCCGGAGAGTAGTGAGAATGTGAAACTTGCTACCTCAGGGCACAGTTAAAGCAAATAGAAGAGATGCATTTAACAGGAAGCTGAATGAGCATATGAGAGGGAAGGTCTTGCTGATAGGGATGGAGGAGTAAGGCTGGGAGGAGACTAGAGTTGAGCATTAACGCTGATATGGGCTGGTAGAGACAAATGCCCTGTTTCTATATCTGTTGTCATATCAATTCTATGTAATCATTTTGTTACCAATAACCAACAATAATTGTTGCAGTTTGAATTCATTTTCTTTCAGTTGAAGGTGTTGTTGGATGCAAATATTGTAAGAATAAATAGTATTTCTTTTTGTAAGTAATTTTGCTTCAATTTGGAAACAGAAGTATCCTTTTACAAGATTGTTCTGGTGTTGTCAATCCGGGGTGAATTAGGTCCATGTGTAGAGGGAAAAATGTGCCTTATTTATACTGTACCTTCTAGTTAAAGACTAACTTATTTTACTGGGTATTGGAGTTTACAATAAATTTAATCACATTGTCGCTCATTTAACCTCCCAATAAAAGGTTCTGCACATTTTCATGGAAAGTTTACAGTTTAATTTTTAGTGCCACAAGTAGGCTTACATTAACACTGCAATGAAGTTACTGTGAAAATCCCCTAGTCTCCACACTCCGGTGCCTTGATTGACAGCTTCCTGGATTTTTGACAGCACGCTCATTGGCTACCACCTCCTGCATTTCCCTCACTCTGGGAAGCTAAGCCTGCAGTTGTTAAATCCATGTGGTTGTTAAAAGCTGAGGCGTGCAGCCTTATTCAGGTATTGTATTTAAATCCATCCAGAGCCCTGGGAAACTCGTGCAGCTACAGTGAATTTGAACCTGCATGAATCTAATTTAGTCCTGGAAGTGAAGTGTTCCACCTCTCCTCGATGGGACATTCAGAAGCCCTGGGTTGGATTTCTCAACCCCTTTCCAGACATGTTTTTGGTGGGGATGCATGTAAAATACAATGTTTGGCAAGCTCATCACCTTCCAACCCACTCCTGAGCTATCCCCTATAACCCGGTGACACCAATATTGGCAGCCCACCCACCATTAATAAATAAATAATCAAGGCTCAGTTGGGCTTGTTAGCAAGCCATTTGACCCAGAAATACGCTGACAATACCATAATATGGTTGCCATTAAACTTTAAACATCAGTGTTTAAAAGGCAGGAAAGAAGGGGGTACATCCTTTATGGAGGTGTCTGTTGTGCATAATGGGCAACCCCAAGATTTTACTCCCACAAGGCCTCTGTAAGTAGCCCCTTCCCCCAGCTGATTAGCTGCCCGATTCCGCTCCACCCATAAAGGCCCGACCCCCTTGCTCAGGCATCCATCTTTTTTCTGAGCCGATTTGCTGTCCCAGCTAGATCTGTTACTGAGTTCTGGCACTGGTGGGGTTGCTGGAGCTGTCAGATTAGCTGGCTCAAGGGTGGGACTTTCACCCATTGTGGGGTGGTCATCCCACTATCACCCTGTGCAGCCCGCCTGCAGTGTCTTATGGCTGTGGGGCAGCCTTCTTTCAGATGTCAGCTGCCAGCCTATCTTCCTTTAGGTGTGGGGGAGGGTGGGAAGGGGTTGGGGGGGAGGGGGGGATGCTAGAAAATCCAGCACATGATTTGCCTCTGTGAAGAAATGTAGGTGGTTGCATGGTGGGTTGGTGACCACTCTCTATAATAAACTACATCACACATCTTTTCCCAACCTTCCCCTGCCGGTTGGGTGTTAATATTGAATACAGAGTGAAAGGCCCATTTATACAGCTCAGCAAGCACTCCCACCATTCTAAAAATACTCAGCATATTGTTATAATGTACTCTTTTAAACAATATCTTCAGGCTGTTGGCTACGAAAGCAATGTGTACTTTTAATTGCTTACAGTGATTCTGAGATTTTCTTCAAGAGAAGTAGTAACCGAATAGGAGGAGAATACTGGAAAGTTCGTTACATTGAATATATTGACGAAACCTTTAGCATCAGAAAAAATCGATCACAAGCGGAGGAACATCTCGGAATACTTGGTATTGTATATGATTTGTTTTTTGGAACTTTATTTATTTTGCTTGAAAGCAAGCATAATGACTATCCTTATCCCTGATTTTATAAGGCCCAGTGATCAAAGCTGAAGTTGGAGACACCATTTTTGTTACATTTATGAATAATGCAAACCGTGCCTACAGCATTCAACCTCATGGTGTCCATTTTACCAAGGAGTTTGATGGAACAAAATATGTTGACGGTATGTTTGCTTTACTGTCTATTTTGTTTGTTAAAACTGCACTTTATTTATAACTATTGCACACCAGATTGAAGTTCACAAAATGATTATTTGGAATAATTGGGATCTATCCTTTTTTACAAATCTCCCTTCATCCCCATTTGAAATTAAGTCTGCCAGCTGCCTGAAAACAATGGGGGACAATTTTTGTCACCTTAAGTGTCCTAATGACGGATCTTGCAGAATGATCAAAGAGATCAGGAAACTGAACAGAGATCTATCCCAGTAGATTCCAGCTGATTCACCCTGTCTTGCAGAAATATCTGGGATAGCATCTAAAGCTCACACTCCAGGCTGGTGGGAATTTCATTAGCCTCCACTAAAGCGGACAGGGAAGGGTGCTCGGCTAGTTTCTGCTCCAAGGAATTGCTAGCACTGAGTGTCAAGCACGCTCATGAAAACATGACAGAGTGGGGGCTTGGGGTGAACCAGCAGTAAGGATGGTCCACAGACTTTCAGGGTAACTGTAATGGGCCTTTTAAAAGCATTGCACAAGGGCTTTCATAAGCCCTTGTGCAAGACTTTATTTGACCTGTAAATTAGGCACTGCACCATTGAATTTCTAGACCAAAGTTGTCTTTGCCTGTGTAAACACAGAGAATAGGTTATAAAGATGAATAGCATTGCGATTCCGCAGCAGGATTGATAATTTTTAAAAATGGATGGATTTCCCAGCAACCGTCAGATATTACCAAAGGACCAGATTTTGTGTTTTCAGACTTCTATTGTAGCAAACAGGCTAAAATCAACTGAATATTATTTAACAACTTGGCAGCTAATACACCAAACAAGAGAAAAGATATTTCTGCATTAACTTATCAGCAAACTCAAGAACTGCTTTAAATTTCTTATCCTGTGCACCACATCTCTAACAGACTTGCAGTATTGCAGGAACAGTAACTCCTGGCTGTCCAGCAGGCTCACTACTTCATCCACATTAGGGCATAACTTCCGGTGTCTTAACTTAGGCCAGCCTTTCCAAATCTGATTTTCATCAGTGACTTCTTTTTCCTTAAATCCCCAAGAATCTTTTCTGTGTCTGTTCAGTTTTCTTCCTCTTGAGCAGAAACCAAACTCTCACCAACAACCTGCTTCTACACATTACCTCCTATCTCTCAAATGCAGCTGTCCTTTTTTTGCGAGATGCTGTGAAAATGTGCTAAGACTGTCACTTGTAATTCCAATAGATTTCCTCCTTCATGGAAACCAGATTACATGGGTCTGTCTCTGAGTGGTGATGGTCATCATGATTATCCATCCCCTTTTCAAAATCTTCTGTTCCACCTTAAATGGTAAATTTTAAAACCCAACTATCATATATAGTGTTCATGATCAGAGGAACTGCAGCTTTATACAACACATAGCTTTTGTTTAAGGCAGCCTCTTTGAGAATGCAGTAACAGCCAGGTAGATTATTACCAATAACTTCATAAGAACATCATTGATTCAGATTGCAAAGAAACATTTAAAAATATTTCTGTAAAAGATTATTATTTTTGATACTTTTAAAATTGAAATTTTTAAGGTTTTGAGAAAAATGGTTCCCACGTAGAGCCTGGTACATCTTTCATGTACAAATGGACGGTACCAGAACATGTTGGACCTACAGAGAATGACCCACCGTGCCTGACTTGGATGTACTACTCAGCCACCAATCCAGTTGAGGATACCAATTCTGGCCTTGTTGGACCACTGATCATTTGTAGACAGGATACATTAAATCAAGATGGTTCACAGGTATGTTGCATAGGAATTCTACTTTAACCCTTTGTAATTAAACATGTCTATTACTTCCATTATGTTTGCTGTTACAACTTTATTATTTTCATGTCCTAAGACACTGAACAGTCAGGGAATTGGGGAAAACTCTCTACTGGCACTAGGGAAAATGGTTGTAGTAGTTGATGGCCATTCATCTCAGTTCCAGGACATCGCTGCAGGTTAGTGTCCTGGGCCCAACCACCTTCAGCTGCTTCACCAATGACCTTCCTTCCATCACAAGGTCAGAAGTAGATTGTCTTATGAGAAAGGTTAGACAGTTAAACTTGTATCCATTGGAGTTTAGAAGAGTAAGGGGTGACTTGACAGTGTGGAGACGGAGGGGATATTTCCTCTTGTGAGGGAATCTAAAACTGTTTAAGAATAAGAGATCACCCATTTAAAACAGAGATGAGGTGACAGTTTTCTTCTGAGGGTTGTGGATCTTTGAAACTCTCTTCCTGAAAAGGTGGCAGAAGCAGATTCTTTGAATCTTTTTTAAGGCAGAGGTAGATAGGTTCTTGGGAGTAGGCAAGATGCAGATTTGAGTTTACTATCAGATCAGTTGTGACCTTATTAAATGGTGGAGCAGGCTTGAGGGACTGAATGGTCTTTTCCTGCTCCTTGTTTGTTTGCTCTTGTGTAAGTGGGGATGTTTGCTGATGATTGCACAATGTTCAGCACTGTTCACACCTCCTGAGATACTGAAGTAGTCCATATCTAATTGCAGCAAGACTTGGACAATATCCAGGCTTGGGCTGACAAGTGGCAAGTAACTTCTGTGCCACAAAGTGCCAGGCAATGACCATCTCTAACAAGAGAGAATCCAACCATCGTCCCTTGACATTCAATTGCATGATCATCACTAAGTGTCCCACCATCAACATTTTGGGATTACCATTTACCAAAAAATGAATTGGACCAGCCATATAAATACTGTGGCTAAAAGAGCAGGTCAAAGGCAGGGAATCCTGCAATAAGTAACTCACCTCCTGATTCTCCAAAGCTTGTACACCATCTACAATGCACAAGTCAAGAACGTGATGGAATACTCTCCATTCGCCTGGATGAGTACAACTCCGACAACACTGTAGAAGTTTGAAGAATACGGATGAAACAGCCTGTTTGATTAACATCCTAGCCACCTTCTTAATCATTCACTCCCGCCACTACTGACACACAGTGGCAACAGTGTGTACATCAACAAGATGTGCTGAAGCAACATGACAAAACTCCATCATTTGCACCTTTCAAATCTGCAGCCTGGATTTTCTAGAAGGGGAAGAGCAGCAGGTAATGGAAACTCCACAAACCATGCACAGGCGATGCATCATTCTGACTCAAAGCTATAGTGTGTCTTAACGACTATCGGCCGGTGGCTCTGACATCCATCATTATGAAGTGCTTCAAAAGATTAATCGTGACACAAATCAATTTCAGCCTCCCGGACTACCTGGAACCACTAGTTTGCCTATTGCCGCAACACGTCAACAGCAGACGCTATTTCCCTGGCCCTGCACTCAATCCTGGAACAGCTAGATAACAAGGACACCTGTATCAGACTCCTATTTATTGACTACAGCTCAGCCTTCAACACGATTATTGCCATGAAACTCACCTCCAAACTCCGTGGCCTGGACCTCGGCACTTCCTTCCACAACTGGATCCTGAACTTCCCAACTCACAGACCACAATCAGAAAGAATAGGCAACAACACCTCTTCCATGATCATTCCCAACACCGATGCCCCACAAGACTGGGTTCTCAGCCCCCTTTTATTCTCCTTATATACCTATGAACGTGTGATCAAATTCCCGTCCAATTCAATTTTCAAGTTTGCTGATGACATCACCTTAGTGGGTTGGATCTCAAACAATGATGAGGCAGAGAATCTGGTGAACTGGTGCGGCAACAATAATCTCTCCCTGAATGTTAGCAAAGCGAGGGAGATTGTCGTCGACCTCAGGAAGCGTAAAGAAGAACATGTCCCTGTCTACATCAATGGGGATGAGGTAGAAAGGGTCGAGAGCTTCAAGTTTTTAGATGTCCAAATCATCAACAATCTGTCCTTCTCCCCCTATGCTGACACTATAGTTAAGAATGCCCAGCGACGCCTGTACTTTCTCAGCAGGCTAAGGAAATCTGGCATGTCAGCTATGACTCTCACCAACTTTTACAGATGCAGCATAGAAAGCGTTATTTCTAGTTGTATCATAGCTTGGTATGGCTCCTGCACTGCCCAAGACTGCAAGGAACTACAAAAGATCGTGAATGTAGCCCAATCCATCACGCAAACCAACCTCCCGTCCCTTCCCACTGCCTTGGTAAAGCAGCCAGCATAATTAAGGACCCCATTCACCCTGGAAGTTCTCACTTCCACCTTCTTCTGTCAGGAAAAACATACAGAAGTCTGAGGACACATCAACCGATTCAAGAACAGCTTCTTCCCTGCTGCCACCAGACTTTTGAATGGACTTACCTTGCATTAAGTTGATCTTTCTCTACACTCTAGCTATAACACTACATTCTGCACTCTCTGGTTTCCTTCTTTGTGGATGGTATCTTTCGGTTGTATAGTGTGCAAGGAACAATACTTTTCACTGTATGTTATTACAAATGACAATAATAAATCAAATCAAATCGAATATATCACCATTCGTCATCTAGTACGGGTCAAATTCCTGGAGCACTCTCCCTAACAGCAGTGTGGGTATACATAATCTAGGTGAACTGCAACGGTTCAAGAAGGCAGCTCACCACCATCTCAAGGGCAAGTAGGTATAAGCAACAAGTGCTGGACCAGCCAACAATGCTCACATCCTGATAAAGAATAATTTAAAATAATCACCAAAGTTTATGTATAAACATTTATTGTGATTGTACTGTGGGGAGAATTCTCCAGTCCCCCTGGCAATGCTCTCTCTTCCATGGGTTTCTCAGTGGCATGGGAAAATGTCATTGGGAAATCCCATTGACAGCAGTGGGACCAGAGAATCCAGGTGCCAGCAAACAGCACGCTGTCTCCTGCCACCGAGAAACACATGGTTAGGAGGCGGGAGAACTCCCCCAAATTTCATTCTGTACGAATATTAGGCAAGTGTTAAATAGTTTATTTTAAATAAGTTAATTTGTGCAGGATATATTCGTGGAAGGTTGTATTAGCTGCTGCCACACTGGAACAGTTGTACATGCCCACTCCGTCAGCCAGCGCAAGCACCCTTTCTCTCACCTTTAATTCATTGTTGTGCACCCATCATCTGCTGCTTCCTCATGGCCCTCCCCACCGCCCTCATCCCCTCATCGACCCCTTCCCCCTCACCAGCCCCTACCCTCTCGCCAGCACCCACTTTTGCTGTCCCTCTCCTGGCCCCCTGCCGTGCTGCATGCCATTTCCCTCTCAAACCTTCGCTATCCTGCTCAGAGCTTCCCTCCCGGCTGCTTGCCACTCCGACTGCCGCCCTTCTCCTGATCCCTCGCCACCTCTCTCTCCACCTGTTGCCTCTCCATCGGCTGCCCCTTGTCCTTTCCTTTGCCCAAATCCCCCCACCATAGTCTCTATCCTAATCCCGAACCTTTCCTGAGCCCTCTGTACAACTGGGAGTGAAATTTAAAATAAAACTTGCTCCCAGGGTTTGGGAAACCTAACAGAAAGAAGGAAATAAAAATTGCTGGGTAAGGTAATTGCATTTAAAACAGCCTTTATGACCAACAGGAGCAGGAATGTTCCCTCAATGCATGATTTGTAGTATCATCCTATGGGTTCAGTTCTGAATAAATTGTCATCTCCACACAATAGACTGGAAGGAGAAATAAAAGAAATGTATTGTTGATTTTGAGTGTTATTAATGTTTTACAATATGGTAATTGTCCCTTTAAGGACAACACAATAGATGAGGGTCAGCTGATTTGAGGGACCAGTTGGGACTGAGGGTGGGTAATCACCCCAGGGGAGGAGCATCTTCTGTACAGTTTTTCCATGTTAATAAATAGCCTTTGTGTTTCTGACAAAGTCTGTGAGTGTGCATCATTATATACAGTGATAGCAAATAAGCAATTTAAATATAGTATTCAGCGAGCTCATTGCAGAAATTAGTAAAGTTGCTGTGATTAATTATTGTGTATATGTATTCTTAATTTAAAAAAAACATTGCCAAAGAACATGAAAGCCATGGAGCTTGTTTGTTTCCTTCAGAACATTATAATTATTAATAATTCCTTCTGTGGGACCAAGTAATTCCATTAATCTTTGCACAGTATGAAGTTTAGAATAGGGAATGTTGTATTGTGTATCTGATAATCATTATGCTTTTTTGTTGTGCATTATTAAATCTGGTAGCTAGTTAGGTTAGATGGCAAGCACGTCGATTGGATTAATGGCAAAAGAATGGAGTTCGATCCCTGTTCTGGCTGAGGTAGACTTAGCACCTTACCAATAAAAAAGAGTCATGGCATTTTACCTTGGCGAATAATCACCAAGAACTTGCCTTGGGTAGGGATTTCACAAAATTGAGTTAGTGAACCTAAACTCAGATCATTAACTATTTGCTTTCAGCCCCTTTACCCTCGCAATATTAGCAGCCATGGTCCATCACCTTGATTCAGTTTCTGTTTTATTGCTACAAATAAACCAGAATTATTTGCCAGTGGAATAGATCTGAACATAGCCGTTTGCCGCTCTGTTGAAACTGAATTCATAACTCCACTGGCTTTTCCTGCAATTCACCTCATCGCTCCCCAGGTCTTTAATCATTATTAAAGTCACAGATATGCTGGAATTCAGTTGGCTTTCAGATTTGGAGTGATACCAAATAAGTAAATGTTTCTGTTTGAAAGTACTCTTCCAACGAATGAGATGTCTATTTTTTATTTGCAGAAAGACATTGACCAGGAGTTTTACTTGCTATATACAGTGTTTGATGAGAATCTTAGCTGGTATCTTTCAAGAAATATGGAGACATTCATTCAAAATACTTCCAACGTCAATCCAGAGGATGAGGAATTTCAAGAGTCAAACAAAATGCATGGTGCGTGACCATCATGGAGATATGGTTGTTGTGTTTGAACACTAAGCTGGGGCATTGCCACATCAGTAATGCACAACTGGTAAAAACCTAAACTTTAAGTGGTTTGGGTTTGAAGATGTTTTTATTGAGGATTCTCAATGTTTCCCTATGCAGTACAGTACTGCACCAGTACTGCGCGCTAGGAAACCCTTAACTTGTCTGCCAGGATGTGGAGTTGTTGGTGTTGGACTGGGGTAGGCAGTAACTAGAGGCACAGTAACTAGTCTCACAACACCATGTGACTCACCTGATGAAGGGGCAACACTCCAAAGGCTCGAGCTACCAAATAAACCTGTTGGACTTTAACCTGGTGTTGTGAGACTATTTACCTTGTCTGCCAAAGAATGAAGGCAGTAAGGCTATTTGTTCACAAGCTTGAATGTATTCAAAGTGGTATTCATGAGCCTTTTGTAATCCTGGGGAATTTTCTGTTGATTGGGAATGTTGCTGATGTAAGAGGAAACACCTTTTTGAAACCAGACATTTCTCCCCAGTCACTCAATGGGTGACTGTCCCTAAAGGAGTGCTAGCAATCCATACAGGCTCTGTGATTCTTGGTTGGTTCCTTGACCTTGTTAAGTTAATTGATCTCAGCCACACATAACAGTTGGAATGCTTCAGTTGACTTCTGTGTCTCTGGGTAAGTGGAAGGACGGAATAGATGTACATGTGATGGCTTTCCAGTGGTCCATGTTTGATTGTAGAGGTGAGTTCACTGTGTGGTTTGGCTGCAATCTCTCCCCCTCCATGCCATACTGCAAAATAATGTGCTGGTACGGCATGTTTAGGTTTACGCATGAAAATGGGCATTGGAAGGTTGCCATCGTCCAATGTAGTTGTAAGTTACCATCCAGATTAAAGTAAAGAGAAATGGTGGAGAGAATGCTGGTAAATGTCATGTTCATGGTTCACCTGCACATCATGAGATGCAGATCACCAAGAACCCCACCATTGTGTTTCTGACTGTATCTAATAGATATACTGTGTATATCTGAATGGGCCTCTTCACTATTTTCCCTCCTCTCTGTGGTTGCTGTCCTTGTTAGCACAGAGTGTCAGTCTCAATTCTCATCTTCACCTGCATGAGCTGGGCCTGTGTCCCCCGAATGCAGTATGGCACAATCACTCACATTTTGCTTTCTCTCGAAGAAGATGGCCATAACAGAAGGGAACAGAGCAGAACCTGTGGCATCTCCTGAATCCCATGGACATGTTGGTTCACCACATTGTGGGGCCAACTATGACACCATTGTGTCCGGTGTCACTGAAAACATTGAGGATGATAGTATGTCCCTGTTTATGCCCCTTTTCAAAGCAGGATCTCCTCATCCAACCTTCATTTGTGAGGAGCAAGCTGCAACCGGTGGACTGCACTCTCCCTTCCCTTTTGATTTTCTGCTTTCAGATTCCTAAGAACTATTGCCTACCACAACAGCGCCAGGAGGAGGAGAGAGAGCAAACAGCAAGGCACTGATACAGAAACATAGTCGTTTGATCTGACCCTTGCAGCCACCAGCTTAGACAGTGGTGGCCTACTCCATGATGACAATTGTGAAGCTAACTGTGACGCAACATCTGAAGGCCGCAGGCTCAGCTTTCACATCAGCACAAGTGGAAGCCACAAACCTCTCAATGCTGCAGTAGATTGATATTGTTAGGCCCACAGTTTCTGCCCTGCAGATTCACACTTGTGCCTTTATGGCTATGAATACCCATCGGCAGAGGGGCTGTGCAGGCTCCTACAGAATGTCCTACTCAGATTTCTGAGGTGCCATCCTGGGTGCACTCCACAGCACGAACCCACTGTCCTCGGAATGAAGGCATTCATCTTCCAGTCACTGCCACTCCGTCAATGCCCTTGCTGTTGCCCGTCAGCCAGCCAGTGGATGTTGCTGCCACCTGTGCCAGTCTAAAGCCAGGTGCTCAAGTCCAAGAGCTTCTGCAGTGCATCCTGCAAGGCAGTCTGCAGTCTCCGCGTCTCCACATTGAGAGACAGCAGCCTTCCACTAGCTCAAAGATACTGCAGTCACTGGGATGGCATTTTGGAGGAGCACCAGGTAAATGCACCACAGGACAGCTATTAACAAAATAGAAAATGGGGTCTTGTTCATTTTTTGTTTAATTTGATATGGGTGTAATTTTCCCAGCCCGTAGTTCAGCAAGCCCGAAATGTCAGTGGGGGCCCTGTAGCAGGAATTGCGGCCAGTCATCTGGCCAGTCACAACTTTCCCAGGCCCTTTTTTATAACATACTCAGTTTCATGTCAGAAATAAGCGTGAAACTGACCACCAAATGGAAATCTCATTCATTAGCAAGCCTGGGATGGTAGTCTCCAGGCTCACTAATGTTCCCCCCTCCCTGCCGGGAAAGGTTCCCACCAGCGGGGATTAAAGCTAGTCCCCATCAGCAAGGACCAAGCCTGATCACTATGCTGGCAGGGACAGAGGCCCTTGAGGCCCTCCCAGGCGGCTGGGGACAAGGGGAGTACCCCTTGGGTAGTGCCAGCCTGGTGCCCTGGCACTGCCCACTGGACACCAGGCTAATTGATGCTGGTAGTTGGGGAACCGCTGCCACTCTGCCTTAGGGATTGGTGGAGGAGAGAGGAAGGGAGCGATTGGGGTTGCCCATGGGGAGGAGTGGCCAGGCTGGCTAGTGGGGTGGTTAGGGGCAGGCTGGCTATGGTGGTGGGAGGGGTGGTCTGTAGCTGGTGATTGGGACTGGTTTGGGGAGGGGGGGGCGGAGTGGGGATCAGATGGGGAAGCTGGCAGTAGGACGGGTGGGGTGATTGAGGAAGCCTCCGATTAGAAGGTCAGCGATGCACTGAACTCCCTGCTGACAAATCAAAGCATGCACTGTAGCCTGCTCAACACTCTGCTGTCGGCCTTTCGAGGGGGAATAGGCCCCTTGAGATAGCCACTGGGTGCCTGGTGAAAATGGCCATGCTGTCATAATTGCGATATAGTGGCTGCCACAACAGGCCATAACAAACATGGAGAGTGAAGTGGGGTCGCTCTGAGCAGTCCAGGCCATTGAAGTGTAGATTAAGAATGCTGGTGGCCTCACTCCATACTGTTGTGGTGACAGCATGGCTCTTATTATCAACCCATTCTCACATTGTCAAGTAATGGAGAGGAGGGGAAGGGTAATCGGTCACATGTTGAGGGCTTATCCCTCGTCTCCACACAAAAACTGATTACTTCTTCTTAGTGAGCTGAAAATGGCTGAAAATTAGGAAGAAGGCATTGTGATTGTTGCCAGGACAGGGGGGATTCACTGACATGATGGGTTTGACACTAATTGCACATGAATGGATTGGGAATCCTTTGTGTTTCTGGAACCTTATTATTCTTCCTGCCAAAAAAGACCTTCGTACTTTCCCACATTATACTCCAATTGCCAGATCTTTGACCACTCACTGAATCTATCTTGTAGCCTCCTTATGCCCCCTCCATAATTTACTTTTCTACCTCTCTTCATTGGCAACAATGTGGTTTGAGGTATCCTGAGGTTATGCAAAGCGCTGTACAAAAGCAAGCCTTTAGTTTATTTACAGCCCCCTTGTTCTACTCTAAAATAATATTCCTGATTTATCTTTTTAATTTCCTCACTAGTCTTAAGATCATCATTTCAGAATGCCTTTCTGTTATATCCTCCTTTCTGGGATAAGAAGCCAAATTTTCTCCACTCTTTTCATTTATCATTCTAGGCATCAATCTTCTGACTGTCCTCTGCATTGCTTCCAATGTTTCTATAAGGTTTGTGTGCCGGAATGTGCTGCTGACGTGGTTTGAACAGCTGCAGAACTGATCATGACCCCCTCAGGCTTGTATTCTCCGGGTTTGATTTACAATGTAACACTCTGCTGCCTCACTGTTCAGCACTGGCTTGGACATGTGTAACGTCAAGTCTTCTCAGGCTGTCAGCTAAATCTATAAAAACCGCGTGAGGAAGATTGATAGGCAAGGTTACAGTATTGAAGTTACATGTTTAGGAAAAGGTGAATTTTGGGAAGTGGCAATAATTTCAGGAGTGCTTGTTTCCAGTTTGGGCAGAGTTCTCCTTTCCTAAGATGACCAAAGTGCCCATTTTCCTTCTCTCTCATACCATGAGAAGCATCATAAATACTTGTGGCAATGTTCCTATTATTCTAATGCATTACGTGAACTCACCAAGCCACAACAACACCTGCATGATATTTGATGGTAAATGTTTAAAGTAGTAAATAAGTAATTTTCTTTTTTGCTGTGTAATAATACAACTATAATATTCATTTTCTAGCCATTAATGGTTACATGTTTGGTAACTTGCCTGGACTGGAGATGTGCATAGGTGACAAAGTTTCATGGCATTTGATTGGACTTGGCACTGAAATCGACATGCATGGAATTTACTTTCAAGGCAACACAATCCATGTGAGAGGGAGCACCCGTGATATATTCAGTGTGTTTCCCCATACTTCTGCAACAGTCTTCATGCAGCCAGATGATACTGGTATGAGTTCTTCCCTCTTCCTCCTTTTGCCTCCTGTGCTAACACACTCACTGTTGATCCAGCTGCTTTTAACTTAATAATGTAAGGGATAATTAGGTAAATATTTCAAACAGAAATAAATCTTGTTGCGTGTGAAAAGAACCAGGGCAATGTAATTAGTTCTGGATTTCATTTGCAAAGGTCCAGTACAGGTACGTTATAGTGAATGGGTCTCCTTTACACTGCACACCTCTGATTGCTTTGTGTAAAAATTTTCTAGGCTATGACCTCAAATCTAAGATCAGAATATAGCTGAAAGTTTAACTGTGTTTGAGACAAAATTGTGTTCTGCAGAATGACTATTTTGAGAATTAAACCAGTGAGTGTAGCGATGGGGGAATGGTGAAATTGACTAGAGTCCAAATTCTAACTTTTAAAGATTAATAAGGCTATTCGTTTCAAGTTCATTGCAGTTAAACTATTTTAAAAAATGTGAATTAAAATGTTTAACTCAGGTACCTTTAAGGTCATCTGCCGAACAGCTGATCACTATATGGGTGGAATGAAACAAATGTATCATGTTAGAAACTGCAATAAAAGTATCCCGGGCCAGGTGTACCAGACAACCCGAACATACTACATTGCTGCAGTGGAGATTGAATGGGACTATTCTCCTGACAGGAGCTGGGAACTGGAAAGGCACAATGCAACCAAAGAGGACAGGTGATGCTAAACTTTCATTCATTTATTTCAAGAGAAATAGGGATCTCAAATAGTTAAAGAGTTGCAAAAGTTTAGAATTCTCTACCCCAGAAAGTGGATGTTCAATGGTTGAAAGTATTCTAGAAAAATGTATTATATTACAAGAGCAATTCTTATTTTGCCTTCTCTGCTGCCCGCTTAGTTGGTGAAGCATAAATAAAGTTAATTCAATAATGCCTGCCTACAGTTGAATCAATGATGAAAGTAAATCTCTGATTTTCATTTCTACTGTGGGTGTTTTAATTATACCTTCCACTTTATGACTCTCATCTTTTACATTTTGTTTCTTGTTCTCTGACTGAGTACAGCTCTTGATCTTCTTCTATAACATCAACTTCTGTTTCCACATTAATCATATGCACATTTGAGGATACCCAGGCTCCTGAACTAGCTTTAGGTCCACCACAATCTCAAACTGGTGCATGTCTGCCACCTGGAGCTTTACCACAACCTGGAATATTACTGTTTTCCTCTGTTGCTGCATGTTGTCTGAATGTGATCGACTTTCTGACTGGCATAGCACTTTGACTGGAAATTGGGGCATTTCCCAATGGTAGTTGTTGCCATGGTAACGGTAACATCTAAATTTCTGAATCTGAAACTGTGACAGTGGCTGCCATGGCTTGGACATTGCAAAAATCTAGTGTATCTTCCCTACCAGCTCAGGATAAGAACTCCTTTTATAACATGCAGCTATCTCTTCCTACCATTTCCATGGCTGTGGCTTCATCACAGACCCCCTCCAAGATGACCTCCTCCAACATCAGGTTAATGTCATTGCTCAAAACTTAGTCTGTTAAAGCCTCTCTAAGATTGATTTCTAAGCTTGCACATATTGCCCGTGATGAAAGAGTTTCTTTAAGTTGAGAATGTAATCTGCAACAATCTCCCTGGCAACTGCTTCCTTTGTCAGAATATATCTGTTAGTACAATTTCATTTCATAATGTGAATTCAGAATCTCATAAATTTGAAAAGAGTCCATAGCACTTCAGTATTATTTTTTAAACTTTATTTATTAGTGTCATAAGTAGGCTTACATTAACACTGCAGTGAAGTTACTGTGAAAATCCCCTAGTCACCACACTCCGGCACCTGCTCGGGTACACTGAGGGAGAATTTAGCACGACCAATGCACCTAACCAGCACATCTATTGGACAATGGAAGGAAACCGGAGCACCTGGTTGAGAATTAAACCAATGAGTGCAATGATGGGGGAATGGTGAAATTGACGAGAGTCCAAGTTCTATCTTTAAAGATGGAAAGCACCCGTAAACACGAGGAGAATTTTCTGACTCCACACAGACAGTGACCCAAGCCAGGAATTGAATCCGTATCCTTGGCGCTGTGAGGCAGCTGTGTTAATCATTGTGCCACCGTGCTGCCCCACATTGGTTAGACACCATCTTCTCTGGTTCCATTATGTTGAGGAAAACATTTACTTTATCCTCATCTCCTATTTCATGTCAGTTCAGCCAGATGCATAACCTTTGTTCATAATTACATCAATTCTCTTTGTTAGGATTGAATTCCTCCTTTGTTCCCAGATATGTCTTCTGTGCCATCTTTTTCAATGACCATGCTGACTCGCTGTGTGCCTAATTACAATGTGCACATCATGCAATATTTCAAATTGCTCAGAATTCCTTAAATTCAGATATAGAAGTTCCAAAATGTGACGCACCATTCTTCAGTCCTTTATTTCTTAAATGGCATGTAAAAGAAAATGACATCCCACTCTCCTTGCCATCTTTCTGCTGTGTATTGCACTGTGTAAGACTAACACATGATGAACAGAAAATAGCCATTCTTGAACTAATTTTATTTGCACCTCCCTAAGAGAGAGAGCAGCAGAGAGGACAGTATAATAAAATGGTCAGTTCTTACAATGTACAACAACAGCATTCCAAAGATTTTTGAATACTAAGGAGATCAAGTATTAAGAGATAGTGAAGGTGAATTAGAAGATTAGTCATAATCTTATTGTATGACAGAGTAGGCTTGAAGGACTGTATGACCTACTCCAGCTCCTATTCTTATGTTCATATGTCCCTATGTTTGAAGTTGGTTTGCAGAGAGAAAAGAGATGCTGAAGAATAGAGGAAGAGTTGAGAGAAATGACCAAAAGATTGTTTACAATATTGAGTATTAAGAAAGCTTTTGAAAGTGGAGAGTGACAGAAAATGGAGGGACAAAGGAGAGAGTTACAGAGTGTAAGACGAAGCAGCTTAAAAGCCTTTCTACCAGTAGATAGGACAGATAGAATGGAATATGTGTAAGAAGCCCAAAGACTAAATATTAGCACTGGAGGAGGTTGTATAGGTAAGGTGGATGGGAGCCATGCAAGAACTTTTAAATGCAGAAGAACCTTTTAGAACCATTGGCTTGGAGGGGAGTTGTCATATTTAGAGAGGACAAAGGTGATGAATGAGTAGGACTTTGAGGATTAGAATGTGGTTGGTGAAGTTCTGGATGAGTTGAAATCTATATGAGGTGTTTAGGATTTTAATCTAGAGAATATTAAGGAAGTTGAAGCTGTAAGTCCCAGAAGCATAGAGAAGTGTCTTGGAGTGGTTGGGGTGAAGCAGGTGGCTGGGCAAAGAAGTTGCTTCTTCCAAGTGGTTTTGTGACATGGTTTTAATAATGATATATAGGCAACAATCACTCTTAAGGGACACTTTATGGGTTCATTATTAAGACTAGGCACATGACAATATTTATACAAAGGTAGAGATGTTAAAGACATCAGAACAGTGCTGTGTCTATTCACAAGCAAAACCTAAACTAAGACGGGAGCGCTTGACACACATCCATTCCAGTAATATCATGCTATCTCCTAAAGGCATATTACAACTTCACCCTTTCTCTTTAAGGAAATTTTCCTCTTCCAAAGAAGTACAGCTATTTAAAATACATATTCATGTTTAGTTACCATTATGTAAGTGTATAGAGCTAATGAATCTAGGAGTCTAGAAAGCACTGAGATAATCTGCAGATATGTCTAGTTCTTGTAATAATTATCTTGTCTGGAGGAATCTTTAATTGTTCACAATGATCACAAAAAATATCATTCTTAGATGTTGTTCCTGGTTTCATCTGGGATCTTGTCCTCTGCAACAGGACCAAATCAGGAATAGACCTGACTTGTCATTGGTTACACCTCACCATTGCGCCTTTGTGTATAATAACTTCATAGGTACCTGGTTCTGAACAACCCTCATCACCTTGGCTGGCTGCCACTGTAGCATCTAGGATGTCAATTTGTTGTCCTAACTGTAAACTTGACAATTCTGTATCTGTATTTCTATTGTGCACATTGGTCATCGCTTTAGCTTAAAAAGTTGCTGTTTGGTTTCTGAGAGTATGAAATAGGTAGGTGTAGGTAAATTGGTACTCACTGGTCTACCAAACATGAGTTCTGCCAATGGTAAACTAGCTAAACTAGATGCACTTAAAGGTGTCACCCTCAGATGTAACATTACAATGTTCTTGCTTGGTCAGTCTACGTTTGAAAATTAAAGAATTCACCATGCAAATTTGTTGTTCTGCTGGATTGTTAGAACTGGGTAATAAGGAGGAGATATTCCACTTCTCACACATATATTCAAAAAAGTCACCAATAAATTGTGAACCATCCAGAATGATCCCTCCATGCACACTGAATAAACTGAGAATGGCACTTTGAATGGCATGACAGATGTGTTTGATGCATTGTGCAATTGTCAAATAATGGAGTGCTTGGTAAAGTAGTTGGCGATGATGATGAAGTCAGTGCCACTGACATGAAAGAGGTTGGACGCAATTTTGGACCAAGGATGGATAGGAAATTCATGAGAAATCAATGATACTTTGTACTGGCTTAGCAAATGCTCTTGACATGCCTCACACTTCTTATTGATGCCTTCAGCGCCACTGTTCTTGCCCAGCCACTAGACTGTCTCGCTCACATTGTCAGTGGGATTGTTCAAAGTTCTGCACAAAATCCTTGCAGTAAGCTTGTGCTGGACTTTTCCAAGCTCTCTGACAGCATGAACAAGATTTCTAGCAGATGCCCCAGTTTGCCAAGCATTTGGCTAAATGCACTCACCAAACCTCTCCTGTACCATGATCAAAGCCTTCATCTGAGATTTCTCCAGCAGAACTAGACAGCACCCTTCTCCTCCTGTACAGATGTTTCCACCCTGGCTCCTGTATAATCACAGTTTCTTGCTGCTGTTCATCGTCTTCTCCTTCAAGAAAGAGGGAAGTACCTCTGTGTACTCCTGCAATCTGTTTGGGTGATGTGACTGTGCTGCTTGTATAGTTGCCAATGTGTGGGGTGTGTGTGTGAGGTTTGTGACAGTATTTGGTATATTAGGGTGAGATAAAGCCTTTGAACTGAGTGAAATACAGATTGATAAAGGTTGTTATGATGCTATGATGAAAGTCGGATCATTGATGAAGAAGCTGGAAGTATGAGGGTGTAATTAATTCGACAGTTGATAAGGCTATGGGTGCAGCCAGTAGAATACAGCATTTGAAAATTGAACACTCCTTGACAAACTTATCAGATCATTAAACCTCTTCCTGCACAGTATCAGGGTTTCTAGGGATACACTCCTGGCATTGTCATCCATCACTTTCCTCCAACTGTTTCCTCATTACATGTCTTGAGAACTTCCTGTATCCTCATAAATAGAGGATGTCCCTTTTTCCTCTCCATTTCTCCAATTCAATAGTAAATCATGGTGCACGTTCTTATCACATTCTTCGAAGTATTAGAGTACAGATTAATTTCACAAATGACTTCCAACCACTTCTTACACCCACAATCCACTTCCCCTTTAATAGATGCAGGCTCCCTTTAAGTAGCATTGGCCACTCGTGATATCAGGTCCACTGCTGATCAGTAAATGAACATTGCAAGTCTTGTGACTGCAACACAATAATCAGCCAAATCAGCAGACAGCTCATTCAGTTCACTGCCTGCAGTTCAGTGAATGGCAATGTGTTCATCACATGCCACAATCCCCATATCTCATCTGGGCTGCAAAGGAAGATAAAGTGGGAGGGGAAAATCCAGTTATTGTGGTCCATTTAGATACCAGCAATATAGGTAGAATGAAGAAAGAAATTCTGCTGATGGAATATGAGCAGCTAGGTGCTAAATTAAAAAGCAGGACCATAAAGATACTAATCTCCAGATTACAACCTGAGCCACAGGATAATTGGCATGGGCTCAATAAGATTAAAGAGGTAAATGTGTGGCTCAGAGGTTGGTGTGGGAGAAATGGGTTTGCGCTCATGGGACTTCTACACCAGTACTGGGGAAAGAGGGAGCTATTCCATTAAGACGGGCTCCACTTGAATCATACTGGGACCAGCATTCTAGCAAATTGAATAAATAGAGCTGTAGTTAGGGCTTTAAGCTAAGTAGTGGGGTGGGGATTCAACTGCATAAAAATTTAAAATATGATAAGGTTAAAAATGAAGCTAACTGTTACCAGATCATGAAAAGAAGGGACAGAGCCTGTGAACACCATACAAAACCAGGAAATCATACAAGAGTCGGGAAAATTAATAATAGGACAAACTTAAAAGGGTTTGTATCTGAATGTGTTTAACATTCAGAATAAAATTAATAAGTTAGCAGCATAAATAGAGACAAGGGGGTATGACTTGGTGGTGATTACTGAGACATGGTTACAAGGAGACCAGATCTCGGAGTTGAATATCCAAGGTTACTCAGTATTTTGGAAAGGTAGACAAAAAGGAAAATGAGGTGGTGTAGCTTAGTTGGTAAAGAAAGGGACCAATGCTGGAATGAGAAATATTATTGGCGTTGGAGAGCAAAATGTAGAATCAGTCTGGGTAGAAATAAGAGCAAGGGAAAGAAGTCCCTGATGTGAGTAATCTATTGGTCCTTTAATAGTAGTTCTACATTTGGACATAATATAAACCAGGAAGTACAAGGGGCTTGTAAGAACGGTGTGATTTTAATATGCATATGGACTGGAATCAAATTGGCACGGGTAGCCTCGAGGGAGAGTTCATAGAATGTATTAGTGATTGCTTCTCGGAAAAATATATTGCCAAACTAACTAGGGATCAGTCTGTTTTGGATTTAGTATTGAGTAGAGAAATGGTGTTAATGATTTTGTAGTAAAGAGTGATCATTGCATACTTGAATTTCAAATTCAGTTTGAGGGCAATAAACCTGAATCCCACAATCGTGCTCTGGTGTTAAACCGAGTTTATTAGTATGACGATAGACTTGGCCCTGGTGGACTGGACAGAAAGACTAAAAAATAGAACTATTCATGAACAGTAGTAGATATTTAGGGAGATACTCAATTCCTCCCAACTAAAATATATTCCAGAGAGGAAGAAAGATTGCAAGAGGAGGAAAATACAACTGTGGCTGAGCAAGGAGATTAAAGATAACATAAGGCAAAAACTAAGACACGTTGAAAAGGTCAGTGGCAGGCTAGAGGATTGGGAAACTTTTAAAGACCAACAGAGGGTTACTAAAAAAGTAATAACAAGAACAAAGGTAAATTATGAAAGAAATCAAGTGAAAAATATAAATACAGTAGAAAAAGATTCTATAAGTCTATGAAAAGGAAGATAGTAGCTAAAGCCATTATAGGTCCCATAGACAATGAGACTGGGGAGTTAATAGCGGGGAACACAGAAGTGGCAGCAGAGATAGTGGAGACATTGGTTATAATATTTCAAAATTCCCTGGATTCTGGAAATGTTCCAGTAGATTGGAAAAAGGCTAATGTAATACCTCTGTTTAACAAAGGAGAAAGGCAGAAAATAGGAAATTATAGACCAGTTAGTTTAATGTCTGTAGTTGGGAATCTGTTACAATCCATTGTTAAGGAAGTAATCAAGGGACATTTGGAAAGTCAAAGCACAATCCAAAAGAATCAACATTATTTTATGAAGAGTTAGTCAGGTTTGAGTAATTTGCTAGAGATCTTCAAAGATGCAACAAGCAAAGTGGATAATGGAGGTCCTGTAGGTGTAGCGTATCTGGACTTTCAGAAGGCAATTAATACGGTGTCACGCAAAAGGTTAATACACAAGTAAGATTCCACAGGGTTGGGAGTAGTATGTTAGCTTGGATAGAGGATTGGCTAGCCAACACGAAGCAGAGAGTGGGAATAGATGTGTCTTTTTCTGGTTGGTAAGCTGTAACCAGCGGGTTGCCACAGGGATCCCATCATTGGACCCCAGCTATTTACAAACTACATTAATGACTTGGATGCAGGGCAAGAATGTGCTAGAGTCAGATTTTCAGATAATACTAAAATAGGTGGCAAATCAAGTTGCAATGCAGAAATAGGAAATTTACAAATGAATATGAATAGGTAAGGTGAGTGGGCCAAAATTTGGCAGATGGAATTTAATGTGGATAAGTGTGAGGTTATACATTTAGGTTAGCAGAATGAAAAGGACCTTATCTAAATGGATAGAAACTTCTAAATGCTTCAGTGCAGAGGGATCTGGATGTCCTTGTGCATGAATCGCAGAAAGTTAGTACGCAGGTGCAGTGTGCATTGGACGTTGATGAGACTGCATCTGGGGCACTGCAAACAGTATTGGTCCCCTTTCTTGAGGAAGACTGTAAATGCATTAGAGGCAGTTCAGGGAAGGTTCACTAGATTTATTCCAGGGATTAAGAACTTGTCTTATGAAGAGAGTTTGATCAGTTCAGGCCTATTTCGCTGGAGTTTGCAAGAACATAAGAGATCTAATTGAGATATATAAGATGCTTAAGGGGACTGACAGGGTAGACATAGAACAGATGGTTCTAGAATGAAAGGCCATTGGAATGAAAGATCATTCTAGAATGAAAGGCCATAGTTTTAGGCTAAGGAAAGCAGATTTAAAGGAGAACCGAGGAGAAATTACTTCACTCAAAGGGTCGAGTATCTGTGGAATTCTCTATCCCACAATGCAGTGGATGCCGGAACACTAAACAAATTTAAGGAAGAGATGCTTGGGTTTTTAATTAGCCACGGGATAAAGGATTGTGGGAAGTGGGAAGGAAGATGGAGAGGAAGCAGGGATGAGGTCAGCTGTGAACGAATTAAATAATGGAGCAGGCTCGAGGGGCTGAAAATGCATATTCCCCCTCCTAGCTCTTATGTCCACATTTGTTTTCGGGCATTATCTGTTTTAATTTCTTAGAAATTTTGATGAACAGAGCAGTTTTGCCATTGCCAAGCCAAGCAACAGTCCTGAATCATGGATGATTTCATATTAGAGAGACAGCCCTTTTCTTAATATTCCTTCACATAATTTGGGCAACATTAGCAACATCAGCATTTGTTGCCCATTCCTAATTGCCTTTGAAAAGATAGTGGTGAGTTGCCTTCTTAAACCGCTGTAGTCTATTTTGATCCTGTGATAGTGAAGGGCCAACAATATAATTGCAAGTTAGCATGGTGTGATCCTTGAAAGGGAACATGGAGGTGGTGGTGTTCCCATTTACCTGCTGCTCTTTGCCCTCCTAGATTATAGAGGTCACAGTTTGGAAGATGCTATCGAAGGAGCTATGATGTGTCGCTGCAGTGTATCTTGTCGATGGTGCACACTATTGGTGCTCTGTGTTGATGATGAAGGGACTGAATGTTTAAATTTGTGAATGGGTTGTCAATCAAGTGGGCTGCATTGTCCTCGATAGTGTCAAACTTCTTGAACATTGGTGGAACTGCATTCTCAGGGAAGTGGAGAGTATTCCATCACTCTCCTAACTTGTGTTTTCTGGATGGTTTTGACAGGCTTTGGGGAGTCGGCGGTGAGTTACTCACCTCGAAATTCCCAGCCTCTGGCCTGTTGTTGTAGCCACAGTATTTAAATGACAGGTCCAGTTTAGTTTCTGGTCAATGGTAACCCTCAGGATGAGTATTCAGCAATGGTAATGCTATTGAGTGTTAAAGGGATGTAGTCAGATTATCTCTTGTTGGACATTGTCATTTTCTGCTATGAATGCTACTTGCCACTTGCCAGACCATGCCTGAATGTTGTCAAGGTCTTGGTGCATTTTGGTATGGACGGTTTCATTATTTAAGGAGTTGCAAATAGTGTTGAAGTTTTTCATCTTGTACTCAACAGGACAAAGGTAAGAATGTCAAATTTCAAATGACCATAGTAATTTATACTGTGGGGGCGATTTTGCGAGAAAAATTCAAAGTGTCCAGCTAGCATCAAAATGAGAGAGTTCCAGATCGATATTTTGGGCGAGTCTTTACTCCCAATCTCATAGAATCCCTGCAGTGCAGAAGGAGGCCATTCGGCCCATCGAGTCTGCACCAACCACAATCCCACCCAGGCTCTATCCCCGTAACCCAATGCATTTACCTTAGCTAGTCCCTCTGACATGACGGGACAATTTAGCATGGCCAATCCACCTAATCCGCACATCTTTCAGACTGTGGGAGGAAACTGGAGCACCTGGAGGAAACCCATGCAGAAACGGGGAGAACGTGCATATTCCACACAGTGACCCAAACCGGGGTTTGAACCTGGGATCCTGATGCTGTGAGTCAGCAGTGTCACCATGCCACCCATGAATTAGCATGGCCAATCCACCTAACTGGCACATCTTTGGACACTAAGGGGCAATTTAGCATGGCCAGTCCACCTAACCTGCACATCTTTGGACACTAAGGTACAATTTACCATGGCCAATCCACCTAACCTGCACATCTTTGGACACTAAAGGGCAATTTAGCATGGCCAGTCCACCTAACCTGCACATCTTTGGACACTAAAGGGCAATTTAGCATGGCCAATCCACCTAACCTGCACATCTTTGGACACTAAAGGGCAATTTAGCATGGCCAGTCCACCTAACCTGCACATCTTTGGACACTAAGGTACAATTTAGCATGGCCAATCCACCTAACCTGCACATCTTTGGAGTGTGGGAGGAAACCAGAGCACCTGGACGTAACCTACGTAGACATGGAAAGAACATGCAAACTCCACACAGACAGTGACCCAAGGCTGGAATTGAACCTGGGACCCTGGCGCTGTGAGGCAGCAGTGCTAACCACCTGCAATCAATTACCTCACGTCCTGAGGTACATGCACTTAGTGCATGAAGAAATGGGCTAGACTGTTTCCAGCCATTAGAAGCCATGGGCGGGGCTTAATTTGCCAGTCAGCTTGCTCAAGCAGCAGAGGGAGCTATTGTGCATATGCATACCTCTGTGGCTGTACATGCGTAATTGCAACAGCAGACATTTGACAGATAGCAAGAGAGAGCTGTCAGGCCTCTGGTGCTGCTGCTGGCCTCTATGAAACCAACCTCTCCACCCCCCCAGCTATTGTGGGGGCCTGCAGCCAATTGTGACCCCCCGACTGCCCGGAAATATTGCCCCGCACCCCCCCCCACCCCATTCCCATGATTTCCGGCAGAGTCGCAACGGGTCCTCTCTCCTCATACCGATCGCAGGCAGTGTGCGAATAAATCAGCTCTTATGCAATTTTACTGCTCACATTGGCTATTGGCTGAGGCGTTGCCATGGAGAAAACATCAGGGCCCAATAGATAAGCTTCTGGGTATTTCAGTAAAGGTGTGAGGTTTGAATATTTTCTTTTTGCTTACAGAGAATGAGTTCTGTGTTTGACTCAGCACCTCTTTCCTTCTCTGTGTATAAATTGTTGTGATCTTTTGAAATTTGGCATTCTTATTTTTATCCTGATGAGTGCAAATGAAAAGCTTCAATAACATGCCGCTATTTAGCAATTTTCAAGTTCTGTACTGAACATTGTGCAATTGTCAGTAACATCCTCACCTCTGACATTATGAACGAATAAAGGTCACTGTTGAACAAGCTGAAGGTAGTATGTGATGGCAATAGACTTGGGGTTTGTGCGCGAGATGTGGATGTAGACATTCCCGCATTTACTTGTAGTGTTTCCAGTAATGTCATTTTTAATGTATCAACCTCATTGCATGCTGAGACTTCTGCATTTATAAATATTTCTTGATGGTGTAGAACATGTTTTTGACCCTTCAAAGTTGCAATATTTCTGAACAATGTTGACTGAACACTTCTGAATACTGTTTTTATGAAATAACTTGAAAATAAATATTTTGCTTGTATAAATAAACTGTGCAGTAGATGACATTCTGAATATAACTAAAGAAACAATTGTTAATTGTCAACTTTTGTGTTCTTCTAGTTATGGCCATGTGTTTGTTGGAACAGGGCAAGGGAAAATTGGGTCAAAGTACAAAAAGGTTGTTTACAGAGAGTTTACCGATGGAACTTTTACATCACAGAAAATAAGGCTACCAGAAGAAGAGCATTTGGAAATACTTGGTAATTAATAAAAAGTTATTTCACACATATTAACTGCCCCTGGATGTGGCATTGTGCAGTCTTCAGAATGATAATCCAGAGGAGCTTTCTCCAAATCATTAAGCTGAATATTCTCTCATCCATTTAAAATGAAAATATGTTTTTGGAGGTTTAACGCTTCCTATTTAATAGTTTCAATGTCAACATGTCAAACACTCCCCCCCCTCCCCTTTTACTTGCACACAGAGACTTCATTAAAAATGCTGTTCATAAACCCTCCTCATGCCTGTAGTTTCTTCCTTGGCTACTTAGTGCTGAAGTGGGACATAGCAGCAGTTTTAATTTTTGGGCTTCAGAATGTGTGGGAAATTTGCAAATCAGTGTTTCTTCACAAACTAACTCCATAGCGTGCGTGCGATGTCACTGACGGGCAGAAGTTTTCCCGGTTAACAGGGTTTGACTTCCAGTTAGGAATGCTGGAGAAGAGGCTTGTGGATCTGGTCAGGGTTGGTGGAAGGATGGGGGCAGATCTAACCCAGCACATTAGAGGTCAGGAGGTCTGATCCCAGAGTGCAGAGGTTCAGAAGTTGAGGCCTTGAAGAAACAGTGTCCAGGGATACATTGGGGGCAGAGGGAGGGGATCTCTGATGGGAGTGTTGGAGGCCTTGGGGTGCAGTTGTGGGGAGTTAAGAAGCTAGGGTGATGTCCATCGATGATGAAGGGTTAAGGAGTTGGGGGTATGCATTGGTGAGGCCAGTACATTGGATCCAGAAGGTAAATGGAAAATTACCTCTTTAATCCAACAGCCCTTGCCTTCCTTTAGCTGTCAGGGTTCCCAAGGCCACAAACCTCACCCAGCCAGCAGTGAAGATTAAATGGATAGAAATAAGAACATAAGAACATAAGAAATAGGAGCAGGAGTAGGCCATCTAGCCCTTCGAGCCTGCCCCGCCATTCAATAAGATCATGGCTGATCTGTCGTGGCTCAGTTCCACTTTCCCGCCCTCTCCCCATAACCCTTAATCCCCTCTCTTATCAAGAACCCATCAACCCGCTTCTTAAAAATATTTAGCGAGGCAGCCTCCACCACTTCAACGGGCAGAGAATTCCAGAGATTCACCACCCTTTGAGTGAAGAAGTTCCTCCTCAACTCCGTTCTAAACCGCCTCCCCTTTATCTTGAGGCTGTGCCCCCTAGTCCTACTGTCTTTCTTGAGCGGGAAGAGTCTCTCCACCTCTATCCTATCCATCCCATTCATCATCTTATACGTCTCAATGAGATCTCCCCTCATTCTTCTAAACTCTAACGAGTACAAGCCTAGTTTATTCAGCCTCTCCTCATAGCTCAATCCCCTCAACTCCGGTATCAGCCTAGTAAACCTCCTCTGCACTCCCTCCAGGGCCAAAATATCCTTGCGCAGGTGCGGCGCCCAAAACTGCACACAGTACTCCAGCTGCGGCCTCACCAATGCCCTATACAGCTGCAGCAAGACCTCCCTACTTTTATATTCAATCCCCCTCGCTATGAAGGCCAGCATCCCATTCGCCTTCCTGACCACCTGCTGCACCTGCAAGCTGGGTTTTTGCGACTCATGCACAAGGACCCCGAGGTCCCTCTGCACCGTCGCCTGCTGCAGTTTTTCGCCACGTAAGTAATAGTCCTTCCTACCATTCTTCCTACCAAAGTGGACCACCTCACACTTGCCAACATTAAATTCCATTTGCCATTTCCTGGCCCATTCGCCCAGCCTATCTAGATCCTTCTGCAGACTCTCCACACCCTCCGCACAATTTGCCCTTCCCCCAATCTTGGTGTCATCAGCAAATTTCGACACCCTACACTCGGTTCCCTCCTCCAGATCATCTATATAAATGGTAAATAGCTGAGGCCCCAGCACCGACCCCTGGGGCACCCCACTAGTCACCATCCGCCAATCCGAATAGCACCCATTGACCCCCACTCTCTGCCTCCTATTTGACAACCAATCCTCTATCCACGCTAACACCCTACCCCCAACTCCATGTCCCCTGACCTTCTGCAATAGTCTTATTTTAAATTTAAATTGCCAACCTACCTTTTGTGAGCGCGGGTCAAACCTCTGTTACAAGTATACAAGTTGATTTAAGGTTCAGGTTTTAAATGCCTTAACCTCCCACCCATCCCTAGCCAGCCAGTCTTTTGGGATTAAAATCCCTTTTACAATAGCATTTCTGTTAACAGTGTGATGCCCTCAAGAACCAGGTTAGGTTTCTGTCCAGAGATCTTGGTTCAGTCCTGAAAGGCACTTTAATTGAAATATGTTTGAAATCTAGCAAAGAAAGACACAGATTTCTGGCTCCAGGGGAAACTGACCCATGAAGGCCACAATTCAAACTTAATGGAAGGATGTAATTGCTGAAGCCCCTAACAGCACTTCAATATGGAAAGAAAAAAGACATGGGTGGAATTTTCCATTTGTCTTCTCAGTGCTGGGCCAGGCGAGAGAAGTGTTGTGTAACACCTCGGCTGCACAGCCAGCTTTTCTCATCGTACAGTCTAGCATTTAAAAGAAAATATCCTGGAGGGTGTCCCAGTGCCATCACACTGGCGGGACAGGTCCTGGGGCAGTGCGAAGGGGCAGTGCCAGGACCCTCCCTGGCCATTGCCCTCTCCCCACTGGCGGCTGTACTTACCAGTGTGCCCCCAGTGTGGTCTCTTCACCTGGTCATGTTGCTCCAGACCTGTTGTAAACCTCGCTGACAGGAATCCCAGGGTGGATGGATGATACAGGCAGAGGCCCGCTAATGAAATGAAAATGAATTTGAGTCAAGTTCTCAACTTCCTGTGTAGGAACCTCTTTCCATCAATAGTGGGTATCAAGGACAAACGTGCTGTGGGATCTCGCTGGCGAGAACCTTGTTGTTGGCCTCCCGAGGGATTTTGCGCTCGTGTCATCATTTGTGTCCGAATTCCCAGCCATGCTCTCATCAGGGCAGTTTGGAGGAACATCAATAGTAAAGGGAACAACTTTTATAACAGAGGATTCACCTCTAGGGTATCTTGTTCCTGTACATATTTTCACTTGAGCCTTTTGCAACTTTGATGGCCTTTTATAAAATGGCACACACTGGGGGTGAATGTCTGCACCCAGCAGTGCTGGGAGTCGCCTTGGACAGGGCAGTTTGGCATGAATGAAAAGAACAGTTTCCTGCTGGTGGGAAATTATCTTGGAATTTTGTTCTCCTGAAATGGATGGCAAGTCAAGTTTCCAGCTGAACTATTTGAGGAACTTCCCCAAATGCTTATTAAAACACCAACTTTCCAGAATTCGATTCCTTCTCCAAATTAAGTGCCCTGCCAGCAGATTATTAGAATGGTCTACTTTGAAACTTTATATAAGTGACACGTACCTGTCGAGCCTCACTTCACGCAAACCTTGAAGGACAGTCGACGCTGCTTTTGCTTTCCTTAACCAATATAACTGCTAAATATCAGGTTCCTGCAGTACAAATTGTGCCAAGGCTGGGCACAGGATGCACAGTCAGTGGGAAGGGGTGAGATGGAGACACCCCTGATGGGGAGGAAACACGACAGGGGAGAGGTGGGATGGCGACAGGATTGGGGTGGAGGGGTGCTGTAAAGGAACAGAATGGAAGAGGAAAAGACTGTCCAAGGAAAAAGACTGTTTGTGGAATGTTCATAGACAGTGCTGAGGCTGAGGCCAATCTGTCGGGGGCATACTTCAAAGACTGTCCAGAGGCCATACAGGCCATATTAAAGGCTCTGATCTTGATCCCAGTCTTCAGTAGGTGGGGAGCCTCACTGGGCTGTGGCAGTTGTGTACAGATGGGTGTGTAGGACATGGTCAGTCACCTGAGGAATTTGGTAAGGGATGGCTTAAGTCATGATTTTGGGAAACAGAGCACAATCCATCGACACTGAAGGGTTCAAGGGATGGACAGGAACATTGATGTGAATAATAATGGGTCAAGGGTAATAGGGAAGGATGGATAGTGACAGGAAAAATGGGAATTAGGAGATGGTGACTATGGCGGTGGATGGTAAGAACTTGGTGAAGGATGGGGAATGACTGGAAGCAGTCCCACTTATAAAAACGATGAGAACCACATTTGCAATTACTGAAGAACGACGCAACTAGAAAAACAAGTTTGAAAGAATTGATCAGGAAGGTGTCTCTCAGGGTGTGTGGGAGGAGTTAGGACTATGCCCTCCTGAGGAGTTGGGAGATGTGTCAAGGCACGACAATACGCAGCACAGTCCAGCTCACAAAGGCCAATCCTTCTTATGTATCCTAAGTTAATGAGTGCGCTGTCTTACAGTGAATTCCCTATTGACTTGTGCCCTGTGCCTTTACACAAGGAGCACAGCGAGCATCATTAAGCAACCATTCAAGAGCAATGGAAGGTCCTCAAGCTTCCATCATCTCAGCACACACCTCTGACATCACACACACTAATCCCTCTTACAGACATTTGCAATTTTCCTGATTGAGCCTTTCCCTTGTTCAGTGTCATGAACGGGGAGAGTAGGAACTGAGCAGAAATGAATTTCATGTTTCCTCATGTCCTTTCCTGGAAATAAGATCCAGTACCACAGGTCATGTGAAAGGTAGGTTGAATAAACTCTCACACCTGGTCCCAGAGGGGGAAAAAAGTAAAGTTTACTTATTAGTGTTACATGTAGGCTTGCATTAAAACTGCAACAAAGTTACTGTGAAAATCCCCTAGTTGCCATACTCCGGCGCCTGTTCGGGTACACTGAGGGAGAATTTAGCAAGGACAATGCACCTAACCAGCGCGTCTTTCAGACTGTGGGAGGAGACCAGAGCACCCAGAGGAAACCTGCACAGACACGGAGAGAACATGCAAACTCCACACAGGCACTGACCCAAGCCGGGAATCGAACGAGTCACTAGTGCTGTGAGCAAACAGTGCTAACCACTGTGCCAAGGGAAGATAACAAGCTGCTGAGAGGCATGTTCAACATTTGATACTATTTTTGCCAAGTATCCACTCTTTTAAAGTAAATGCCATTGTAAAATACACGTCGGAGAAACAGATGTAACATTGGTCGTGACAACTGATTGTGCCATCCACAAATGATAGACATCAAGACAGCAACAGGATAATCATTAACCACAATGAGCAATTCTGTTCAGTCCAAATAATGTCTGGCTGAGATTTAAGCGTAACAGTGTATTCGCCAGCCATTAGTGTCACATCTGGAAATAAAGGCTACACATTGAGGTGAGATTGTATGAGAATTAGTACAACTGAAGATCTAGGCAGGATTGGTGGGGGTACATTTTTGACTCTGGGGCATTAAATCACTAGAATGTGCAATGAATCCCCAAGACGTGGAGGATTCATGTAACATAAATTTACAGAAGTGAAAAGCATATGCAATAGGTGAACACTGGTACCACTATGGTGCATTCAAAACTTTTTAACTTTTCTAAGCCTATCATTATGTCTAAGAGCAGCCCGAACATCTGCAGCAGAGGTGGAGACAGTCTGCTGATTGCTATGTCCTGTTGTCTGAGATGACTTTGGCAGGCATCCGCTGGTAGCCTGAGGTTTGAAGGCCCCAGCCTGCTAAGGGTCTGCTGCTCCAGGGCACGGGCACTCCCTTCGGCCTGACTAGCTGGAGTTGATAGGGTCACTGGCAGAGGGGAGTTGGAATGGTAGGGCACCCTTGGAGTGTCCTGTTTGGATGTCTCAGGGTGCCTGGTGGCTGCTCCTCCTTCCTGTGTGTACCTGATGCCCCCTCTCTAACTCATTGAGGTGAACAGTGATGGTGGGGGTTGGGGGGGGTGGTGGTTGTGGTGCCCCCTGCCTCACTCTCCTCTTTCTTAGCCACTGCTGGATTGCACCTACGGATAAAGCAATGTGTACAGGTCCCAGCACAAATCCAGCAGAAGCTTCTGGACCTGGGTCTCTGAGGAGGCTGTCATCCTTCTCCTGAAGAGTTTGGGCAGGATGTTCTGGCCCCCCTCGCTCCAAAACTGGAAATTCTTGAGGTTAATGGTCTTTTGCATGGTCTTGTCCCATCCGCTACGATTCCCGTAGTGGGAAGGATGGGAAAATTCCACCTTTTGTTGTGCTGGCATGTCAGAATGTGAGTTTGGAGTGACCTACTTACCCTGGTGGAGCAGATCAGATCACTCATCCTTCCCTTGCACTGCAGACTGGTCCTTTGTTGTTTGCCGCTGGTGCTGACTTCTCTGGTGACTCCTCACAGGCCAGGCTGGAAAGGCAGGAGGAACTTTGGCCCCCATCCCAAAGATAGAGGGCCTCCCACCTTTTCTGGACAGCCTGGGGGAGGAACGTTTACAAACGTGGTGCTGGCGGTTTGGTATTCCTCCATGCCATGGATTCCCTGTTAAAACACAACACCTGGCCTGCAGTGAATGAATTCCTGTCGAGATGGCATTTACATCTGGCGTCAGGACCTTTGACCCCATGAGTTAATGGCAGGGTAGGCAAATCCCCATCCACCCGCCCACAAGGTTCACCAAGCTGCTCGGAGATGTGTCACTGATGAGCTGCAGAGCGGAGGTTTGTGCATAATCATCCATCATTCCACCCAAAGGGAATCACTGTGACCTTCACGCCTGCCACTGCACCTACTCTCCAGATTGGAAAATTCTGTCAGTCGGTTCTCTCTACCATCTTCATAAAGAGAAAACTGCCCACAGTCAAACTGCATTAATCACAGCCTTCTGTTGTAAATCATCAGACATTCACTTCAAAATAACCTGACACTGTGTGACAAGATAGAAACTAGGCTACATATCATTATCGGCATTAAGGAGAAGCTTGTGGGTCATAAACCATAGCAGGGTTGTTGGATTAGTGTTCAGTGAAACTTTTTTTCCTGACAGAAGTGATTTAAACTAAGATGATGCAATGACTCTGTGAAGAAGCATTGTAATTATGCCCAAATGAGCTTTTCTGTGGAGGAAAGATACTTATCACCAAGTGAATGAGTTGTTATTTGCAAAGTGGAGCTGATCGGAAGATTAATTAGGAAGTTGGTTTAGATTTTGGTTTACTGAAGATCTCCTTTGTGTGTTATGCTTGCAGCTGTCTAGTTATAACCAATTGTAACTTTGTTTAATCTTGTGCACCTAGGTCCAATTATTCGAGCAGAAGTTGGTGATATTATCATGGTTGTATTTAAGAACTTAGCTTCTCAACCTTACTGTATACACCCACATGGTGCTGAAGAGGTAAACAGTGGGAAACATCTCAAAGTACCAGTTACCAAGCCAGGTGAGTCATGCAGCACAATTCTGCTTACTCCCTAACATGAATTTAAAAGTTATTCCCTTCAAAGTTACAAATCTAGAAGTAACTGCTCACATTGTACATCCAAAATTTACGAATTTTCAAGGTATAACAATTTAAAAATGAATTGAATGGCAGATGACTACAACATATATTCAGTGTCAGGGGACTAGTTAGGATAAATGCATGGCGTTATGGGGGTGGGGGCTGGCTGGGATTGTGGTTGGTACAGACTGGATGGACTGGGTGGCCTCCTTCTGCGCTGTAGGATTCTATGATTCTATGACATGTGATGTCAGTAGTGCATGGAATATGATGTATAGGAATGTTCTCAAATTATCGTTGGAGCTAAATTTTATCCATCAATATGGGGAAAAAATTTTAAGAATAGGAAATGGCCATTAAGCTAGAGGGAACTGCCCAGTTCCTTTGTCAAAGGTCAAACCCATTTGACAATGTCTGTCCTGAAACACATCCAATTGTCCTTTTAACTAACGCACGTTGTTGCTTCAATAACTTGTCCTGTCACATCATGCTACGATCCTATTACCATTCGAGTGAAAATGTTCTGATTTCCTTCTATTTTAATTTACTTGGCTATTTGAACCCTTGGTTTAGGGAGCTTGTTCGTCCTTGGTATATTTGCTATGGTACGCTGCAATCTATGCTTGGAATCTGTGAAGCATTCTTCACTTTTTGCCACGTGCATTTTTCTTTTTTATCACTTTGTTTTTCTCATTTCAGTGTAGTGTATCCCTATTATAATTCTAGGTCAGGTGAAGATTTACAGATGGAATGTTCCAGAAAGATCGGGTCCTGGTAGTGGAGACTCCAATTGCATCACCTGGATTTATTATTCTGCAGTAAAATTTGTGAAGGTAATATTCAATTAAACTTTCCTGCACGTTATGAATTAGATTTTCTAAAATATTAGGAGATTCATAAATAACATGCTTTTTAAAGATGTGTTTATGGAATGTGAGCATCATTGTCAAGGCCAAGCCTGGTTGCCCATTTCTAATACCCAGAATGCTGTGAGGGAGAGAATTCCAGAATATTGACTCAATAGCAGTGGAGGAACAGCAATAGCTTTCCCAGTTAGAAGCCTGTGTGTCTTGGAGAGGGACTTGTGGGGGCCCTTGGGATCCTGAAGGATTTTAGTTGTAGCAGGAATTTTTTATATCACTTTCAATTTGCATATTCAGCTTTTTCTCAGGGATTTGCTGTCTCATCTTTAGTGTACTATCTGAGGCCTCTGAGGTCTAGATTGGCACCTCCAACAAGCGTGCACATATCTGGCATGAGTAATGCCAGATGCATCATTCGTGAGGGCATCAGAATGTGTGTAGGGAGCAGCTAGAGGTAGTACACCAAGTGGGCACTCCCTATCAGTACGTAATGCTATTTTGACCCCAGTGCTGTTATTTTGGAATTTAGTGCTCCGTTGATACTCCCTGTTAATCACATATGGCTGGGCATAAGTTCAGCTGTAGGATGGAACCACCACCTATGCTATTGAAAGAGATCATTAATTACTTTCAGATTAGTTACTGATTGATTTCTATAGGTTGTTGTTGTGATTGTCCAAGTGCTTGTTGCTTTCTCAAGTTATTTTAAAATGGTGAGGTTTACACTGTGGCAATGTCTGCTGTCTCCTTGCTGACACCAAGACTTTTGCACACACCAGTTGCTCCCAGGATGATTGCAGTGATAGGCACTTCTCCTGAGTTTTGGAGTGACTTGAAGAAACAGAGGCCACAAAGAGACAAAGCTGCTGGCTGAAGGAGGAGGAGGAAAATGAAAAGGGTTCTCAGCAGGAGGTTATATCCATCCAGGGTTGATGCAGAGCCATTCTCCTTCCTGAAGCACAGCAAGGGACAGTGTGCGAGATATCTGAGCTTCAGTAACCATGTCCTCAATGAAATCTGTAACCCGAGGCAACCAAACCTGCAACTTGAGAGCAAGGCAAGTGTTAAAGTCCAGAAAACAGGAGGTGAAGAATAGAATTGGAGCCAATCTTTACACACTTTTACAAATAATTATTTACAGAGGTACATAGAATGAAAATACATCTTCGAACCCAAAAACATCAGTACTCTGCTCCCTTCTCGTTAAACAGTACTTACAAATGTTCCAATAACTTCCAAACTTTACCTACCATGTCGATCACTCAGGGCCTAACGTTCCCGTATGTGTGGATGATCAGTTCTGTCAATGATTGCTGCAAACCCCTCTCACTTTTGATTGTACTATCTTATATCACACAATAATTCCACATCCTGGGTTCACGAATAGTCCATTAAGACAGAAAGATGTTTTGATGGGGAAGATTCTGGCTTATCAGCATCATCAGATTGGTGAATGAGTTTTGCTTCAACAAAACAGCCTTTTGGGATTAGCATTTCCAAGGAACCTGGGTGTAAAAAGCCTAGAACCCACAGCTTGTTAGCTTGTAAGCCTCCTTAGAGAGCACCTTCCAAATCCACAACCACTATCACATAGAAGGACAAGAGCATCACCATCTATAAGTTCTCTTCTACTCAGTCACCATCCTGATTTGGAAATATCATAGAATTTCTACAGTGCAGAAGGAGGCCATTCAGCCCATTAAGCCTGCACGGACAACAATCCCACCCAGACTCTATTCCCGTAACCACACATATTAAACGTACTAATCCCTCTAACACAAGAGTCAATTTAGTATGGCCAATCAAGCTAGTCTGCACATCTTTGGACAGTGGGAGGAAACCAGAGCACCCAGTGGAAACTCATGCAGACACAGGGAGAATCTGGAAACTCCACACAGACAGTAGCCCAAGGCCAGAATTGAACCCGGGTCCCTGGCACTGTGAAGCAGCTGTGCTAACCACTGTGCTAACACATATATCGCCATTGCTTCACTGTCACGTCACTGGGTCAAAATCCTGGAATCCCTTCCCAGACAGGATGTACCTACACCATATGGGCCACAGTGGTTTAAGAAGACAGTTCAGTGTCACTTTCTCAAAGGAAATTATGGATGAGCAATAAATGCTGACCTAGCCAACATCGCTGCCATCCCATGAATAAGTAAAAAAGTACAATTTAAAGTCCTACAATTTGGCCACAAGAGTTCAATGTTTGAGACAAATCCTTTAAATCTTGGATTGATGCATATAATTGTGTAGTCTGATGGTTTCTGCCATCTGTTGCCTGGTATATTTAAACAATCACTCCACTATGGCAGTGTTTAACTTTAAGATTTTGGGTGGGATTTTCCAGCCACATTCACCCCAAGGTCGAAAAATCCTGCTTGAGGTGAACAGGCCTTTGCATGCTCCACGTCCCACCTGCTACGATTTCCATGGTCCCTACCAGGGGAGACAGAGGTCCCAGAGCAAGGGAGCCAGGGGTTCAGAGGGAGGGGAACGGAGCTCCAAGAGTGAGGGAGACGGAGGCTCCAGTGCGAGGGGGATGGAGGCCCCAAAGCACGGGAGTCAGAGGTCCCAGAGTGGGGGAGACAGAGGTCCCAGGCTGAGGGATGCAGAGGTCCCAGAGCGAGGGAGATGGAGGTCCCAAAGCACGGGAGTCAGAGGTCCCAGAGTGGGGGAGACAGAGATCCCAGACTGAGGGATGCAGAGGTCCCAGAGCGAGGGAGATGGAGGTCCCTAAGCGAGGGAGGCAGAGGTCCCAGAGCGAGGAAGAACGGAAGTCCCACAGCGAGGGAGAATGGAGGCCCCAGAATGAGGAGACGGAGGTCCCCAAAGTGAGGGAGACGGAGGTCCCAGAGTGAGGGAGATGGAGGGCCCAGAGCCTGGGAGCCGGAGGTGCCCAGCGCGAGGGAGAAAGAGGTCCCAGAGCGAGGGAGATGGGGGCTCCCAGCGCGAGGGAGACAGAGGTCCAGGGCAAGGGAAACGGGGGGTCCCCAGAGCAGTTGTGGCATTGCAATGAACTGCATGAGCCATTGAGTTTAGCGCTGAAGAAAGTATGGCTGAGAAGTAGCCAAAAGGCTCAAAATAGTTTCTTGGAAATGCTGACAGTACCCAAATGTAACAGCAGGTGTCAGTGTGGTGTATTCAGGTGACTGTGAATGCGGGAAAGTATCTGAGCTAACCTAAAAGCAAATTGTACTCAAAATAAAGGAATCTATCGTACAGCAAAATGTTCACAGCAGAGCTGAACTGGAAGATCAGAACCGTAAGATTCAAGCTGGGATAACGAGATGATACAATGAAATCCAGACTGAGTTGGCAAGGTGTCAACAAGAAACTAAGAACAGTTGCAAGAACGGTTGATTGTCCTTCAAGATCAAATGTAAAAGAAGCATGTAACCATTCAACAACATGAAGCCATGAAGACTGTCTTATACCGCAGAACAGAAGCACAGCAGAAGAAACTTGAGGAGACTTTGCTGAATTACAGAAAGGCTCAAGAAGTAAGCATGATTCACAAAGAAAAGGAAATCCAGTTAAAGAAGTTTCCCATTTTAAAGAATCCCTCAGGCCAAAGTTTGTTTCCCAGAAAATTAAGGAGATTCTTCAGAATCAGCATGTATTTGTGAAGGATACATCATGTTTGACTAATTTGCTTAAGCTCTGCGAAGATGTAATTAGTACAGTGCACAATGGAGATCCTGTAGATGTAGCATAAGAGGACATACAGGAGGCATTTGATAAGGTGCCACACAAGGTTAGTCCACATGGGATTAGGGCTAATTTATTAGCTTGGTTAGAGGATTAGCTAACCAGCAGAGAGTTGGAATAAATGAGTCTTTTTCTGTTTGTAACTAGTGGGGTGCCACAAGGTTCGGGCCCCAACTGTTTACAATCTATATTAATGACTTGGATACTGGGATAGTAGGTACCATAGCCAAATTTGCAGATAATATAAATACGGGTGGGACAGTAAGTTGCAATAAGGAAATAAGAAATTTACAAATGGATATGGATAGATTAAGTGCAAAATTTGGCGGATGGAGTTTAATGTGGGTAAATGTGAGATTATCCATTTTGATTGGAAAATTACAAAGGCAACTTATTATCTAAATGGAGAGAAACTTAAGAGTGCTTCGGTGCAAAGGGATCTGGGTGTCCTTCTGCACGAATCGTAGAAAACTAAAGAACTAACAGTACCTATTTTAGAGATCAAATCGGGACAGGACCTACTCAGTTAATAGTAAGGCTTTGGGGAGAATTGTAGAATAAAGAGATCTAGGGATACAGGTTCATAGCTCCTTGAAAGTGGAGTCACAAGTGGAGAGTGGTGAAGAAGGTATTCAGCATGATTGGTTTCATTGGTCAGAACATTGAATACAGGAGTTGGGACGTCTTGTTGAAGTTGTACAAAATATTAATAAGGCCATGCTTGGAATACTGTATATAGTTCTGGTCACCCTATTATGTAAAGGATATTATTAAAGTAGAAAGAATGCAGAAAATGTTTACTAGAATGCTACTGGACTTGATGGTTTGAGTTATAAAGAAAGGCTGGATAAACTGGGATTTTTTCCTTGGAGCGTAGAAGGCTGAGGGATGATCTTATAGAGGTCTATAAAATAATGAGAGGCATAGATCAGCTAGATAATCAATATCTTTTCCCAAAGGTATGGGAGTCTAAAACTAGAGAGCATAGGTTTAAGGGGAGAGGTACCAAAGTGTCCATAGGGGCAATTTTTTCACACAAAGGGTAGTGAGTGTCTGGAACAAGCTGCCAGAGGTAGTAGTAGAGATGGGTACAGTTTTGTCTTTTAAAAAGCATTTAGACAGTTACATGGGTAAGATGGGTATAGAGGGATATGGGCCAAATGTGGGCAACTGGGACTAGTTTAGCGATTAAAAACTGGTCGTCATGGATAAGTTAGTCCAAAGGACCTGTTTCCATTCTGTATTCCTCAATGCCTCCATAAAGAAGCAGTTGAATGAAAAGAACTTTGAACTTTGCAAGCTGCAGCCAGGGAAAAAAAAATTAGTCTCCAGTGGATTGCACTTTGACATTCTAAACTTTCCATTATTACTTCCTTTAGATAATTGACCTATGGTTTCCTACATTTGCCTCCTCTCTCTTTGAATGCAGGTACAGTGAGTAATGTGGAAGGCAAATGAAATCTTGGTATTTGATAAAGGATTAGAATATGAAAGTGATAAAGCATTAGAATCCCTACAGTGTGGAAGGAGGCCATTCAGCCCATCAAGTCTGCTCTGAACGCAACCTCATTCAGGCCCCATTCCTGTAACCCCCCATATTTATCCTGGTAATCCCCTGACACTAGGGTCAATTTAGCATGGCCGATCAACCTAACCCACACATCTTTGGACTCTGGGAGAAAACCAGAGCACTTGAAGGAAACACACGCAGACACAGGGGGAATGGGCAAACTCCACACAGGCAGTGACCAGAGGCCAGAATTGAACCCGGGTCCCTGGAGCCGTGAGGCAGTAGTGTTAACCACTGTGCCACTGTGCTGCACTTAGAATATTGTGTAGAGTTTTGGTCCCCTTACTTGAGAAGGGATGTAGTTGCATTGGAGGTGGTTCAGAGGAGGTTCACCAGATTGATTCCAGAGATGAGAGATCTATCTTGCGAAGCAAGATTGAATAGTTTAGGTCTCTACTCCCCAGAGTTTAGAAGAATGGGAAGAGATTTAACTGAGAAGTACAAGATGATAAGTGGGATTGACAAAATAGACAAGGAGAGGACATTTTTTCTTGTAGGGAAATCTGGAACAAGAGTTCATAGTTTGAAGATAAGTGGTAGCAGATTTAAAACCAAGATTAGGAGAAATTACTGCTCTGAAAGGGTTCACTATTCACTACTCCAAAGCATGATGCCAGGACTTTGAGTAAGCTTAAGGAAAACATCGACAGATAAAAAAAAAGTATGAAGGGCTATGGTGGGCAGGAGAGTGGAGTTGAAGCCAAGATGAGATTAGCCACGATCGCTGAACTCAGCTAATACAGACTCGTGAAAGACAATATGCAATTAAAGACATTCTTTATTGACCAACACGCATTGGGAGAGAGACAGCCGGAGATTTCAACTTTTCTCTGACATTATAGTACATGTGTAAAACAGATATACATTTTTGAAGGTTCATTTCTCCCGCCCAACCTGCCATCCAAACTGGATGATCCAATTACATTAATACACATTATTTACCTTGGCCAATAGCACTCTACCTTCTAGCAGATTTGGGAATCCATTGGTAACCTTAGCTCAAATCCGGTAGATTAAAGGATCACCCTCTCCATCTGCTAACCATGGCAATGGAGAGGGAGTCATTTCATCCTGCCTGTTAGCTATCCCAATATCAGTAAAAGCTGAATACACCTTCACTGCAATTAGAAGCTAAATACCTCTATTCATTTTAAAACCTTGATAGCTTGCAGCTGCAAAGTCTCTTAAAGATAATAGAAAATATATTCTATATCTTATGTCTAGTTCTGCTTGTTTCCCATTATGCTTTGGGGCAGGCTGCATCTTGGCCAAAGTTTACAAGACATATGAAAATATATTTTACATCTATAAAATTCTCTACCAATGATTATATATGTGTCTATGCAGGCAGTGCCTTTGTATGATATATATATATGTGGTACTTTGTGATTCCTTATTGTATATACACATATATTTAAGGCACACTGTGAGCCCCATTTTAAACTAATCTTTGTTTTATATTCTTCAAAATCCTGGGGTTTTCTGTACCCCTTCTACATACCTAGAGGCACAAAGACAGCAGGTATATGGGAACATCACCACTTGGGATTTCCCTTCCAAGTTGCTCAATACCCTGACTTGGAAATATTTTACCTGTCCTTCACTGTCACAGGGTCAGAATCCTGGAACTCCCTCCATCGCAGCACTATGGTTGTATCTACACATATGGACTGCAGCAGCCACCTTCTGAAGTGCAATTAGGGATCACCAATAAATGCTTGCCTAGACAGTGATGTCCACATTCATTGAGTGAATAAAAAACAAACATACAAGTCCAGAAAGAACATGACAGACACCACAGAAAAATAAAATGCTATTCCACTCTAGGAATGAACAGAGTGCACATTCCCCTCAGAACGAACAGAACGAACCCACAGCATCTGAAGAAAGCAGGTTTGTTGTTAATGAAGATAAACACAACTTGAAGGAGCATAAAAAGTGAATCAAAGGAAATAGCCAAGAAACAAAGTACTGCTAACATTCCTCCAAACATGACAGACCAAGGTGTGGAAGAACTGTTAAGCCACAAGACCGTCTGAATTTATTAAGTCAGATGTTGAAACGTGGGAGCAGGGTTACCAAGTAAATTGTATTGTAATATTGGATAGGAGCAAAGTTTCCTTTATGGAAGAAGGGAGGATCTTGTTATGTGTCTGCATGCTGTTGTAATGTAAAGGTGCTCAGCAGAGCAAGGATGTACTAGAGAAAGCATTAGCCAAGGTATGATGTACAGTGTTGCATAATAAGGGACACGTGGAGAACATTCTTTAAAGCTGTCCACCTGCATGTCAGCAGCACCATATATGACGGAAACCTGGAACCTGTAAATAGTTACAGACTATCAATAAATGGTTCATGTTTAAATATATAAGTATCAGGATCTTGTCATTGGAAAATCTGAAGGACCCACATTACAACACTAGCCTGTCACCGTTTCAGTCGACAATGGAGTCAGCAGTGCCTGCATGCTGCCATCGTACAAGTGCACAGGAAGCGTGGAGCTGGCATGCTGCCTGCATCAAAAGAGGCTGCACAAGTGAATTCTGCATTACCATCCCACTTCCGTTTTCAGAAGCTGTTGTTGTTTTCGAATGCTTCCTGTCATTCCTCTGCTGGATTGTGGTGATATTTATTTTCTTACCTAATGTGCCAGGCCACACAACTGCTCTATGAATAGAGATGCTCAGATATGAGTAGTTAACGTATTTACATAAATTTCTTTTGTCACTTATTTTCACGAGTTTTGAAGTCATTTATTTCAAATGGTTGAACAAATGTATTAGAATAGTGGAAAAATAACATTTGACAAATAAAATAAGCATTCATATGTTAGTACTTCATGGTATTATTTCAAGAACTATATTTCATAGATTTTGGCTTTTATATAAGATTCCAGTGCAGCTTTGAAATTGCCAGTATCCATTTTTGCTTTTACTGTTTTTACATTTGTTTTACATTCAATAGCCAGCAGTGCAGCGGTTTTAACACAGTAAGACTGCAGGAGCCCTGTCACTCCCTTTATTAAACTGGAATGTGATGGAACTATTTTAACTGGTTTGAGTGCTGCGTTCTAATCCTATCGCTTTCTGGCCAGACAAAGCAGAGCTTTGCTTACACAAATTCACAGAACTGTGCTCATCAGCATCAAACTTAAATGATAGCAAAGAGCTATTGACATTCAGCTCTCTATTAACATTTAAGAATTAGTAATTAAGTTTAAGAATTCATAGGACTGCAGCTAGCGCAGAGCTGAAGGGAATGACGTTATCATTTTGAAATGGGTTTAAAATTTATGTTATATCTAATTTGGACTGAATCCACAGCAATTGCACTCTTTCTCATATATTGGTGGAAATGGACAGTGCATCTAGCTCCATTGCCTATATATTCATCATGCAAAGTTAACTGTTTAGTACACAACTACTTAAGTATCTTTGTACTGTGCATTGTATATGAGTATGCAGCTAAAAAGAAACTTGTACAATCTATTTAGCATTTTATTTCAGGATCTGTACAGTGGACTGGTCGGCCCTCTGGTAACCTGCCGTAAAGGAATACTCAATCAGAATGGCCTGCGGAAGGATGTTGATCGGGAATTTGCTTTATTGTTCATGGTTTATGACGAAAATGAATCCTGGTACTTCAACGACAACATCATCACTTACCTCCATGCAGACCCTGCTGCATTCGAGAAAACAGATGAGTTTGTAGAAAGCAATAAAATGCATGGTATGCGCACGTACTGATTGTCCATTCCTAAACTATTGGAGTCCTGCCTTCTTTTCCAAAATTCACTTACTAGAATTTTACCTTATTTTTCTTTCAGCAATTAATGGGAAGATCTATGGAAATCTTCATGGGCTGACAATGGTTAAAGGACAGAAGGTTGACTGGTATTTACTGGGTATGGGAAATGAAGTAGACATGCACACTGTTCATTTCCATGCCCAGAGTTTTATATATAGGGTAAGAGAGTTCAAGTAATATATTTCTGGAATTTTCTAAACTCTTCATACACCTGCAATTATTTATACATCAATTATTTGTAGTACATATACAGCAAAATCTTTATTACCTGGCATGCATGGGGAAGAGGTGGTGCCATTTAATGCAGAGTTCTACTTCCCAATAAGATACAATGCAATACCTGTAGCATGTGCTAATGTGCAAATATTTGGGATGTAAGGAACAGTATATTTTTGTACTTATAAATCTTCAACAGTACATTGAAATATAAATTAAAGTATATCATTATACAGTAGACAGGCACAATTTCTGAGTAACCCTACTTGGTTCCAGTTGATAAAGTGATGATTCATATTTGATCAGAAGTTCAAGTTAGCAGAGAATTCCAGTTGGTGGAGTTGGAGCATCGGATAACATAAAGGTTACTGTAGAAGTTTATGGTTTTGGAGATTGTGCACCTGGAAATAGCTCTATAAGGTCAAAGTTGTTTGATATGAAGATAATAATTTTGTACCTTTGGTATCTGAAGTCAAAATCCACAGTAATACCGTCTACTGCACTGTCAACTAAGATGTTAACTTGCCTGGATTTTTTTTGTTCAGTTTAATATTTCAGCCAATTGCTTTCTGGAGGTCTTTTTCTTAATTAAAACTTAGTAACAGGAGTGATTTTATTCTTTTTCATCATCCCTGCAATCCTCTCCTTTTTGTTCATTTTGTTTTTCCTTTAGTTAGATTCATAATTAAAAGTTATAACTGTACTTAAAGTGAATGGAATATATCTACTTCTACCCTATCAACACATGGAGCATTATCATTGACCAGAAACTGAATGAGACTAACCATGGAAATATTGTGTCCACAAGAGCAAATCAGAGGCTGGGAATTCTGTGATGAATAACTCACCTCCTGACTCCCCAGAGCCTGTCAACCATCTACAAGGCACAAATTAGGAGTGTGATTGAATACTGTCCAGTTGCCTAGATCAGTACAGCTCCAACAACACTCAAGAAGCTCAACAACATCCAAGACAAAGTAGCCTGCTTGACTGACATCCCATCCAACACCTTAGACATTCACTCCTTCCACCATTGGCATAGAGTAGCAGCAGTGTGTACCATCTACAACTTGCACTGCAGCAAATCACCAAAGCTTTTTCAACAATAACTTCCAACCCCTCGACCTCTACCACTGAGAAGGACAAGGGCAACAGGTGCATGGGGAACACCACCACCTGCAAGTTCCCCTCCAAGTCACTTATCATCTTGACTTGGAAATATATTACCGTTTCTTCACTGTTGCTGGGTCAAATAAGAACATAAAAACTAGGAGCAGGAGTAGGCCATTTGGCCCCTCAAGCCTGCTCTGCCAATCAGTAAGATCATGGCTGATCTTTTTGTGGACTCAGCTCCACTTACCCGCCTGCTCACCATAACCCTTAATTTCTTTATGTTCACAAATCTTTCTGTCTTTGCTTTAAAAGCATTCAATGAGGTAGCCTCCATTGCTTCACTTGGCAGGGAAGCAGTTGAAAGGAAACGCTGGAATTCCCTCCCTAATATCATTTGGGTGTACCTACACAACACGGATTGCAACTGTTCAAGAAGGTGCTCACCACAACCCTTCTCAAGGACAATCTGGGATGGGACAGATACCCAATTCCTGTGAAATATATATTTTTAAAATGCCCTGGAAAGCTAGCAACAGAAATGCTGGAATTTAAACCGATAAAACAGCTTCATTCACCTGTATTTAAATGTGTATGTGAAAGAGATAGTAGGCAAAACATTTTAATCAGCTAGCACAAAGAATAAACGTTGAAATGTAACCAGAAAGTGTTGGAAATAATCAACAAGTCTGGCAGCATATGTATAGGAAGAAACAAAGCTAATATTTCAGGTTGATGATGTTTCAGCAGAACTGGATAGATTTAGAGATGTAACAGGTTTGAAGCAAATACAAAGGCAGGAAAAAGACTGGGAAGGAAAGGACTAAAGGGAGGGGCCGATAGGGTAGGAGGCCAGGGAGATTAAATGAAAGAAAGGATGAAACTAGCTATCGGGGGATGGTAATGAGACAATTAAAGAAACAAAAGATGGGTCTAGAGAAGGTCAAAGTTAAAAGACAGCTCATGAAAACTCAGATTTGCTGACGACAGCAAGTACACTGAAACTAGAGTTGATGATAACTCGAATGCTGAAGTAATGAATTAGGGAATGAGGATGATTATCTCATGCATTGAAGATGAAAGAAATACAGGTGAAAGAGTGAGCATTTTAATAAATGCAATACACTTGGATCACAAGTTCCAATATTTATCAAGTATAATGACAATTGATAGCAGATTTTGCTTTGATTTGATTTTTTATTGTCACATTCTTTATTTATTCGTGATAAATGGGTGTTGATGGCTGGCCAACATTTATCATCCATCCCTAGTTGCCCTTAAGAAGGTGGTGATGAGCTGCCTTCTTGAATCGCTGCAGTCCATGTGCTGTGGGTTGACCCACAATGCCATTAGGGAGGGAATTCCAGGATTTTGACCCAGCAACTGTGAGGGGACGACAGTGTATTTCCAAGTCAGGATGGTGAGTGTCTTGAGGGGGAGCTTGCAGGTGGTGGTGTTCCCATATATCTGCTGCCCTTGTCCTTCTAGATGGAAGTGATCTTGGGTTTGAAAGGTACTGTTTAAGGATCTTCGGTGAATTGCTGCAGTGCATCTTTTAGATAGAACGCACTGCTGCTATTGGGATACAGTGAAAAATAGTGATTCTTGTACATTAGACAGTTAAAACATACTGTTCATAGAGTACACAGGGAGAAGGAAAGGAGAGGGTGCAGAATGTAGCGTCACAGTCTTAGCTAGGGTGTAGAGACAGATCAAATTAATGTCTGATGGCAGCAGGGAAGAAGTTGTTCTTAAGTCGGTATGTGATCTCAGATTTTTGTATCACGGTTACAATGGGGAAAGTTGAATTTAACATAAGGAAGAAGGTTGGACAATCAAGTAGAGAATGGAAGAAAAATTTAAGGAAGAACTTGGTATCAAGTAAGGTGCTGATACCTGGACACCGAGGAGAGGGGGGGGAAAGGTTTTGAGAAAGTTTTAAGATGTTGATTCAAAAATGCACAAAGTGGACAGTTAAGAAAAGTAATGAGGTGGTTAATAATGATACAAGAAGAATGTAGTTGTATGGCTGTTATCAGAAAAGGGCAGATTAATTAGAATGGGCGTAGAAACATTGGCTAGAATATTAGATTGAACATGCAGGTGCACACTCGACCTGAAACGCATGAGAAGATGTCAAATGCAGGAGCCAGAAAAATGGCCACTGACAATTAAATGTGCAACTAAGCCCATTAAGGAGCCAGTTGTTAGTGATTTTACATAGCTCATCTGCTTCTACAGTTGGTGAACCGCATATTGCGTCGGCTTCCAGCTCTGTTGATTGCATGCGCCCAACTTTCCCCATACTACTCATTGTGTCTTTGCCAATGACAAACAGTTGTCGAGCATAATTCCCACTTTCCGAATCTCAGTGCAGAATTTTACAGCCCCCAAGTGGGGCTGGGGAGGGAGTGGCTTTTAAATTCTGCCATTGTCATCCCTGCCATCAATCCGGCCACCCCCAACTGCCAACAACTTCACAGGAATGGGCACCTCAACTTAATTGAGAACCTTAAGTGGCCAATTCATGGACAGTTAAGGGCTCCTTCTTAGGCCAGCAAAGGAAGTTAGGGATGGTGGGGGCACCTAGCAGGTTAGCCTACTAAGGCCTTGGGTACAAAGTAGGGATCATCTTCCTCACAGGCCCTCTTCTGTGAACAGGGGTCCTTACCTATGGTCTGCCACTCCCCCACTCCCAGCTTGGCCTTTGCAACACCACCTCCATCCCCTTGCATTCCCCCCACTCTTCTCCCCTACACCCTCATTGCCTCCTCACTTGTCCCACTATGAGACCCAACCCCCCCATGATTTATTTGCATCCACGCCTCCCTGCACCTTGTTCTGCAGAATTTATTGTAGACCCAGTATTGGCCATCATGATAATGAAGAGGAGTTCTCCAGGGTCAGTCAACTACAGCAGAAGCTAAAGGCTGCTGTGAGATAATTGCTGATCAGAATGTAATTCTGTGTGATAAGGTTTCTGAATATGCACCTTAATACAGCTTAGTTAGCTAGGTTGTGCAAGCCCCACTCCTCGTTAGCACAGAAAAATCCTCAAGTGCATTTTCTACAGGGTAATAAAGTGCATTTTGTGTTGTGTTCTTTTAGATGAAAAATGACTACAGAGCAGACGTGTACGATCTCTTCCCTGGAACATTCCAGACCATAGAAATGGTTGCATCGAACCCTGGGACTTGGCTATTGCATTGCCATGTAACTGATCATATTCATGCTGGCATGGAAACAGTTTATACTATCCTGAATCATACAGGTAAAGTCACAACAAAAAGAAACACTGTTCTATTTGATTGTAAACAAACCAAGCTCATTTAAATTTGACATAGCTTTCAGGAGACGCCGTTTTGGAAATATAGCAATTGCAATACACATCAATCCAGTTCCAGGTCAATGGCTAGTAAACTGCCACACCAGCATGCATTTAGTAAAATCAAATGATCCTTAACACTAACCTTTACCTAAAACATGTAACAGAAAGAAAAACTCAGCAATGGCTAGTTCTAATTGTTCAGAACACTAATGCATGGTTTGCCCGAGGAGTTCTGTCCTCTGCATTGCATTGTCTGGAACTTTATATACTGCAGGTAGAAATTCAAATACAAAATTGTCACTGACACAATTTGTGGAGTTTGTGTTCAGCTGTGGAAAATCTCAGTTGCTTGTTGGGTTCCTAGTACAATGTTCTCAAATCACCAATTGCATTGTCACATTTACAGGATGTGAGATTTTTGTGATTGTCTTTGGTAGCACTCGGTCACTATGCCTTCGCAACAAAAACATTTTGCTGTATTGAAATGGTCCTTTCTAAAAAAAAAGGAATACAAAAGCCAACACTCACTTTGGTGTCAATAGAAACGCAAAAGAACTGCTTTGAAATCCATTGACTTTAAATATGCAAAATGTCACTTGAGCATATGTTTCATACAGATTTGCCAATAATTGCATCCCTTATAGTGGTATGTCATAACAAGGAATTCCTTTATTTGCTCACTGCTTTAATATAGAAGGGCAACACACAACTTAAACTTCTACTTGTATTGTCAGATTACAGTTAATGCTAATGTCTAAGAACCAGGTGGCCTGTGGTCGGTACTGGGGCCTCAGCTATTTACCATTTATATAGATGATCTGGAGGAGGGAACCGAGTGTAGGGTGTCGAAATTTGCTGATGACACCAAGATTGGGGGAAGGGCAAATTGTGCGGAGGGTGTGGAGAGTCTGCAGAAGGATCTAGATAGGCTGGGCGAATGGGCCAGGAAATGGCAAATGGAATTTAATGTTGGCAAGTGTGAGGTGGTCCACTTTGGTAGGAAGAATGGTAGGAAGGACTATTACTTACGTGGCGAAAAACTGCAGCAGGCGACGGTGCAGAGGGACCTCGGGGTCCTTGTGCATGAGTCGCAAAAACCCAGCTTGCAGGTGCAGCAGGTGGTCAGGAAGGCGAATGGGATGCTGGCCTTCATAGCGAGGGGGATTGAATATAAAAGTAGGGAGGCCTTGCTGCAGCTGTATAGGGCATTGGTGAGGCCGCAGCTGGAGTACTGTGTGCAGTTTTGGGCGCCGCACCTGCGCAAGGATATTTTGGCCTTGGAGGGAGTGCAGAGGAGGTTTACTAGACTGATACCGGAGTTGAGGGGGTTGAGCTATGAGGAGAGGCTGAATAAACTAGGCTTGTACTCGTTAGAGTTTAGAAGAATGAGGGGAGATCTCATTGAGACATATAAGATGATGAATGGGATGGATAGGATAGAGGTGGAGAGACTCTTCCCGCTCAAAAAAGTCCGTAGGACTAGGGGGCACAGCCTCAAGATAAAGGGGAGGCGGTTTAGAACGGAGTTGAGGAGGAACTTCTTCACTCAAAGGGTGGTGAATCTCTGGAATTCTCTGCCCGTTGAAGTGGTGGAGGCTGCCTCGCTAAATATTTTTAAGAAGCGGGTTGATGGGTTTTTGATAAGAGAGGGGATTAAGGGTTATGGGGAGAGGGCGGGAAAGTGAAACTGAGCCACGACAGATCAGCCATGATCTTATTGAATGGCGGGGCAGGCTCGAAGGGCTAGATGGCCTACTCCTGCTCCTATTTCTTATGTTCTTATGTTATGTGTGTGCAGAATAGTTGGTTGGAGAACTGGATGGACAACTTTTAAAATGTCACTTCTTTGTTTAACTTCACACCATCCCTTCCATTAGATCAACGTTAACCCATTCTGTTCGGCAGAAACAGTAGGATTTAAATTTCTGTTGGCCACTTTATCAGCTGTTCCCACTCCACCGCCATGTTTACTAGAGCCTTCCATTGGGTGGTCGAGGTGTTGGTCTCAGTTAGGCAGGAATGCCATGACTATGAAAATCTATTTGATGCAACTTCACTAGACAATAAAAGGAAATCTGTACCAACTGTATCTCATGGTATGGAGGATGAGGCCCCAAAAAGGTAAGTGAAACAAGATTTTTAATGTGGTCAAAATAATTAAGAATGCCCCTCTGGGTTCCACAAGAGTAATGTAGGCCACTGCATCTATGGTTCTTCTTCTTCCAGACCAATGGATGTGTGGATGGGGGATGAGAGGGATGGGTGAGTGGGCAGGTGGGAGTTGGGGGGATGGGTGAGTTAGTGAATGGGGGTTGGGGGGATGGGTAGGTAGGGGGTTGGGGGGATGAGAAGGTGTGTGGGTGCTGGTTGGGGATGAACAGGGGTTGGGGAGATGGGTGGGTGTGCGGGTGGGGGTCGGGAGATGGGTGTGTAGGTGGGGTGTTGGGGAATGGGTGGGTGTGCAGGTTGGGGGTTGGGGGATGAGTGGGTGTGTGGGTAGGGTTTGGAGGGATGGGTGGGTGTGCAGGGGTTGGGAAATGGGTGGGCGTGCGGTGGGTTTTGGGGGATGAGTGGGGGTTGGGGAATGGTGGAGGTAGGGGGGATGGGTGTGTGTGTGGGGGGGAGGTGTTGGGGGAAGGGTGGGGGTTGGGGAATGGATGGGTGGATGGGTGGGTGGAGTTGGGAAGACTGGGTGAGGGTTGGGGAATGCGTCGGTGTGCGGGTGGGAGTTGGGGGAATGGGTGAGTGTGTGGTTGGGAGTTGGAGGGATGGGTGGGGGTTGGGGAATGGGTGGGTGGGCAAGTGGTGGTTAGCGGTTGGTTGGGGGATGGGTAGGTGGGCAGGTGGTGGTTGGGGGGGTGAATGGGGGTTGTGGGATGGAGGGATTGGGAGGATGGGTGGGTGTGTGGGTGGGGGTTGAGATGTGCATGGGTGTGCAGGTGGGTGTTGAGGGGATGAGTGGATGTGCGGGTGGGTGTTTGGGGGGGATGGGTGGGTGTGCGGGTGTGAGTTTGGGGGAAGGGTGGGTGTGCAGGTGGGGGTTGGGTTAAGGGTGCGGGTTGGGGAATGGGTTGGTGGGTAGGGTGGGGGATGGTGGGTGGGGGTTGGGCAACGGGTGGGTACGCAGGTTGGGGTTGGGGATGGGAAGATGGTTGGGTGTGTGGGTGGGGTTTGGGGAGAATGGGTGGGTGTGTGGGTGGGAGTTTGGGGAGATGGGTGGGTAGGGTTTAGGGGGATGGGTGGATGTGTGGGTGGGGGATTGGGGGGGTGAGTGGGGATTTGGGGGGCTGGATGGGTAGGGGTTGGGAGGATAGTTGGGTGTGTGAGTAGCATGCCCCCTCCCCCCAGAAATCTTATTGGTGTGAAGCCAACATTCTCACCATGACCAGTTTGACTGGTGGACTAATGAGGGCCGAATGGGACACTCTGCCCCTCACGGTTTGGCCAATAGCTCCATCAGTCACGGCAGCACTAGAAAGACATCAGTGGCTACTGCCAGGACAGCTAAAAGAGAAAGGACCTGGAGCTGGTAAGGCCAGAGTCTTGAGCCAGGAGGTTTAGGGTAGGTTATGGATTGGGCCAGTGTGGTGGTGGTGGAGGTGATTTAGGGAAAGGAGCTGATAGAATGGGGAGGGGGTTCAACCTGGTGGGGGAAAAGGGGGAGCAGGTGGTGTCTTGCAATTGGCAAAGGCATGGGCAACATATTATCAGAATAAATTGCCCTGATATCAAGCGTAATTGACCCTTAATTATTCATTTAAATGTGGGATGTGGCCTGTCAATATTGCTACCTCCACACACCCCCTCTCCCGTATATGGAGTGAACTCAGGAATTGGCAGGAAGGTGACGGGATGGGCACCCATCCCATTTTATGTGCCCTCTTGCAGGAAGCAAGACTGCTATGGCATGTAAAATTAAACTAATTAAACTCTTAGTTGAAATTTTATCACAAAATTTTGTTTTGTAAAAAGTAACCAATTTAAAGTTAACCAATTAGCGTTCTCCCACAAATCAACAAATCCTTATATTCCCGTGAAGGCATTAAATTTTGCTCAATGTAAAAACTCCATTCCCTGATATCCCTTTTACAAACTTGTTTTGCCAGTTTATTTGCGGTAATTAAAATCTCCCATAATTATTAATCTATATCCTTTTCTCATTTGTGGTGTCTGTTGTAAAGTTTTCATGCAAGGTTTATTATGTTAATACATTGAGGTGTTTTCCAATGCACTTTTAATCTACCGTAGGTAGTGAAATGAGAATATATTTATTTATTAAAATGAAAACAGAAAATGCTGGAAAATCTCAGCAGGTCTGACAGCATCTGTGGAGAGAGAATAGAGCCAATGTTTCTAGTCAGGATGACCCTTCATCAGAACCTTTATTTATTTATTGATTATGTTTCCTCACAGACCATGCAAAGACCACTGTGGAAAATCTATTTGCAGATGCTACGAAAAATGGTATGTTTATGTAGTGGTATAGTGAGAAACATTTTTCATTGTATACATGGAGCAGCACAGTAGCACAGTGGATAGCACTGCTGCCTCACAGCTCCAGGGACCTGGGTTTGATTCCCAGCTTGGGTCACTGTCTCTGTGGAGTTTGCACGTTCTCCGCATGTCTGTGCAGGTTTTCTCCAGTGCTCCAGGTTTCCTCCCACAGTCCAAAGATGTGCAGGTTAGGTTGATTGGTCATGCTAAATTGCCCCTTAGTGTCCTGAGATGTGTATTTAGAGGGATTAGCAGGGCAAATGTGTGGGGCTGTGGGTATAAGGCTGGCTGGGATTGTTGTTAGTACAGACTTGATGGGCTTCTATAACTCTATGTACACCTGGATTTCTTTGTTCATATGTGGGTGTTGCTGACTGAGCCAGCATTTATTGCTCATTCCTAACTGCCCTTCATTTCAGAGGGCATTTGAGAGTTAACCACATTGCTGTGGATCTGGAGTCACACATAGGCCAAACCAGGTAAGGATGGCAGATTTCCCTCCAGATGGGTTTTCACAGCAATCAACAGTGGTTTCATGGTCATCATTAGACTTTTAATTCCAGATTTTAAAAAAATTGAATTCAAATTTCACCATTTGATGTGGTGGGATTTGAACCCAGGTTTCCAGATCTTGCCCTGGGTCCCTGGATTACTAGCCCAGTGACAATACCAATATGTCACTGCCTTTCCATCTCAGCAGTTCTAACTCTGAGCCAGAATATGAAGAGTTCAAGACCACTCCAGATGGCCCTGATGAGAGGAAATAGAGTGTTATCATTAAATACTGAGTTGATATCCAAGGTGGGGTATTGACAACTGGACTGCGTGAACACTGTTCGGTGCTTGTATTCCTCCTTCTGAATCAGAAGAGTTGCACTTGGGTTCCCCCTCTTGATAGAACTAGTGGGTGGAGAGCAGCTGATATCAAGTGAGAATACCAAAAATGTGCGAGTTAGGTGGATTGGCGCCTTAGTGTCAGGGGATTAGCAGGGTAAATACATGGGGTTAAGGGAATAGGGCCTGGGTGGGATTATTGTTGGCACATGTTCGATGGGCTGAATGGCCTCCCTCAGAACTGTAGGGTTCCTAACATTTGATAAATACTTGATTCCGATGGATGCAGGAGGCCAGCCTATTGTCAATGGCATGTAGGTTGCTTTAGCCACATTTGCAGGGCTCTCATTAGTGCAGGCACTCTGAAAATTAGAAACCATGAAGAAGACCAAAATCTCTTCAATTATTGCCCTAGTGAGTGGGTCAAAAACCTTGTGCAGGATCTTAGGATTTACCCATAAACGTGCAGATAAATCTATATCTGCCTGTCTGTCCATCTTTTGAGTCCTGTGAAACCAGAAGTAATGCTGCTTTGCATAAAATATTAGTTATTATTTTGACCATTTATACAAGTCCTTCAGCTAAGGTTTTGTTTTGCAATTGATACAATGCAGCCTAAGTTTAAAATAAAGTTTACATCTACTGCCTTTCAAACAGGATTGGATTGGGGCACTGGAGATAACTTCAGCAACCTGACTAGAACAGATGGGGAAGATTAGCCAGACTTCTTGTTCCTGATCATTGACCTTTGACCTTTGCTGAAATTATTTTATCTGAATAGCAGTTGAAGACAAGTTTAAATGTATTGTTGATGCCTGTCACTGTGGATTTGCTAGATAATTACAGCCCAGGCTCAAGGAGGAAAATTTGCATGTGATGTTGTAATATTTCTGAGTATGAGGAATGGTATGATAAGCATGTGGCCCAAGATTCAGTTGCCATAGTGCTAGCCACTTGTTTTGGCTAGGTTGTTACCACAGTGGCAGTGTCTGGCAGATATATGCCGAGGAGATTGTGACGTCAGTCAGCATATAGTTCTGGGTTGACTCTGGCAATGTAATTTTCAACCTAAACCGTCCAGTTAATGCACTCACTAAACTCTGCACAGCTAAACAAACATATGTTCATAAGAACATAAGAACATAAGAAATAGGAGCAAGAGTAGGCCATCCAGCCCTTCGAGCCTGCCCCGCCATTCAATAAGATCATGGCTGATCTGTTGTGGCTCAGTTCCACTTTCCCGCCCTCTCCCCATAACCCTTAATCCCCTTGCCTATCAAAAACCTATCAACCTGCGTCTTAAATATATTTAGCGAGGCAGCCTCCACCACTTCAACGGGCAGAGAATTCCAGAGATTCACCACCCTTTGAGTGAAGAAGTTCCTCCTCAACTCCGTTCTAAACCGCCCCTCCTTTATCTTGAGGCTGTGCCCTCTAGTCCTACTGTCCTTTCTGAGCGGGAAGAGCCTCTCCACCTCTATCCTATCCATCCCATTCATCATCTTATACGTCTCAATGAGATCTCCCCTCATTCTTCTAAACTCTAACGAGTACAAGCCTAGTTTATTCAGCCTCTCCTCATAGCTCAATCCCCTCAACTCCGGTATCAGCCTAGTAAACCTCCTCTGCACTCCCTCCAAGGCCAAAATATCCTTGCATAAGTGCGGTGACCAAAACTGCACACAGTACTCCAGCTGCGGCCTCACCAATGCCCTATACAGTTGCAGCAAGATGCATGTTCAGAAATAGAAAGGGACGTGAGCTGCCATTTGTTGTCCATCCCTAAAATTAGTTATTCTCTGATTTCTGTTGGTTGTTGCTGAACCAGTTGAAGTGTTTGGAGGTTAGTACCATTCCTTTAGCAAAACCTACAAGGTGATGTGACTCATGAGGGAGCTGTTGGTTCTCACTTCAAGGGTTCAGCTGAAAAAACTCGCGTCAGTGGTACAAGTCCTGTGGCTTTTGGTGTGCTGCATGACAGGAAGACTGAGCAGAGGCAGCCCAGAGGAGGACAGAGTGCCCGGAGATGGAGGAGGAAGAGCGAAACCCATTTCCACCAAACAGTGCCTAAAACTCAGAGGGGAACAGTGTGTGAGATATCTTCACTGAGGAAGTACTCACTGAAATCAGTTATATCTGCAACCTCGGAGCAGAGCGATAAGGACATTGCCAGTGGATATAAAGATAAATTTGATCATGAACCTCTTCATGTCAAACTCATTTCGGACTCCAGCAGGCGAAATCTTCAACATTTCATGGTTCACCGTCCAGTGTTGTATAAGGGAGGTCACCAACATTTTATATGCAAAGGAAGAGAAATAAATGGCATTCTCATTTTCCACACAGAGGCTGCTGGAAGGTGCACAGAGCCTTGCCAGGATAGCAAGCTTCTCCTGGGGTGCCAGTGAGTGCACATAACTAAATTCAGGGCTGTAGCACAACTGGGAGGTTTCTACTTCAGAACGCATTTGGCACCTCCATTCTGGGGTATCCTAACACGGTGCTTTATTATTCATCATTCTATTCGACCATAAGCCTGCAAACCGTCATTATAGACCAGTGGGCAGCTATTGGACAGCAGGTTTTTGACACTGATGTGCAACTTCTGCACATGTAGGCGAGATGCATATAAGGAGAGCCATGCTGCCATATGAAATGTCATTTGGCACACTTTTAGGGTGCTTAAATAATGCTTTCTCTGTATGGCCCACTTCAGAGAAACCCTGCAGTACTCTCCAGAACACCTGCCATGATTTGTTGGCACCCAGGCCTCCTTCGCACCCTCACCACCCTCACACAGTCCTGCCCCCAGTTGCATAGCAAGGAACTGAGGGGGGAAGAGGAGATAAACTCTTCAATTCTCTGGTCAGGCAGATCATCATTCACTGCAGTACCAGTTAATCAAATTTCCCATTCAGCAATAGTCCTGCATCTTACCAGTCTTCTCTTACTGAACAGCTTCATCAAGCAAGTCATCCAATACTCAATGGAAAAGGCAACATCAATCTTTGTGTGCCTTTGCCAGTCCTGGTGTGCCCCCAAACTTCTACACCATTGGTTTCAGCGTGGCTGGTGGAAGGCTGCTGACTTTATTGGGGAACAATACCATGAGCAGCTCTGGTCTAGAAAGCCTGGCTTTAGACCTTGACAAGGACAGCAGCAGTTTGGGATAACTGACAGGCGCTAGCAAGGACACTAATGGATTGGCAGTGCTTAGAGGATCAATGCAGTCACCCTGAGAGACAACAGCAGGTTCACGCTCCACAAAACTACTGCCACTCACCTGGGCGGAACCTCAACAATCCTGATAATCCATGAAATTATTAACCTGGACAGATTGACAGGAAGCTGTTCAGGAAGCTTCACTTGGCTGGTTCCTGACATGAGAGGTTGTTTCTTATGAGGAAAAATACTTGTAGAATCCCTACAGTGCAGAAAGAGGCCATTCAGCCCATCAACACTGACGACAATCCCACCCAAGCCCTATAACCCCACATATTTCTCCTGCTAATCTCCCTGACACTGAGGGGCAATTCAGCATGGCCAATCAACCTAACCCGCACAAGTTTGGACTGTGGGAGGAAACAAGAGCGCCCGGAGGAAACCTACGCAGACATAGGGAGAATGTGCAAACTCCACACCGATAGTGACCCAAGGCCAGAATTGAACCGAGTCTCAGGCAGTGTGAGGCAGCAGTGTTAACCAGTGTGTCTCCCAAGGCTGGGCAGGTTTGGCCTACGTCGATTAGGGTTTAGAAGAATGAGAGGTGATATGTTATTGAAACCCCTTATCTAAGGGGTATTAACAGGGCTAATGCTGGGAGGATGCTTTCTCTTGTGGGGAATCTAGAATTATTAAAAATAAGGAGCAGAATTCAGTTTTTGAGACTAAATGCAATGGTGGATGACTCTGGCTTGGCTGACCAGAATGGCAGAATCCTGCACCAGATTCTCCACTTTGAACCTCATTAATTATACACAAGCAAGTTCTCCTATGAATAACCCAGTGGACAGGCTGCTGATTCGTCCAATTGATGTCAGCTGACCGGTTCAAAGGTATATTTAAAAAGCAGCCCAGCACATTCGCATCACCCTCTCCAGCCCACCTATCTTCACTAGATCATTCAGAATGTTGGCAACCCAGAGGGCTACCAGCCTCGAGTAAAAATCTTTTCCTTGATTCAACCACCCTCCTCCGGAGCCCATTGCCTGTGAGGTGCTCATGCCCCACTTGGACCTCTACCCTCCACATCTGGAGTCTTCATCCATCCGCTCCCAGTAAAATGATGTGTTACCCCTTTGATCCCCTTGTTTATGAGTTTTTCATACAGCCTTGTCATGATGCAGCCTCTTTCCCTTCAGTCTTCCTTCTGCCCTCCATTGTTCATCTTCTTCATCCCCCTCCTTGTCCCTTGCCTGTCATTGTGAACCTTACCCCCATCATGCCCTTGCACAGCCTTCCTTCTACATTGCCTCCTCGTCTTTGTTAGGCCACACCCTCCAGTCTCACATCCCAACCCTGAAACTGTGGACCTTTGTTGGGTTGGCTGTATGACACAGTGCTGCCCAGATAGACACTGTGGTGCCAGGTTCAAGGATACCCTGTACTCCCTAACCTCAGACACAGTGTTGACCGGATTCGGTGACACAGAAGGGTCCATGGACCCAGCAGCACGGAGTTGTCTATGAAGACAAGCTGGGTGTGGAAATGGAGGCAGGATCCGGTCTGCCCCGGCAGAATGGTGAACAGTGCATCAGGAACAGAGCAGCACTCTGATAGAAAGTTGTTGCACTTACCCCGAAGTCTTTGGAAAACTCAGGGCCACTATGGCCGTCCCACTCAATAACAGTCAGGGTTAATGCTAAAGTCAGTTCCCACTGGTGTGACACAAGACTGAAAGGTCTGATGGGATTTTAGTCAGCGCTGTTTTAATGAGCATTCATGAGATGGAAGGGAATACAAATGATGTTTGTACCACCTGCCAGCAAGAACGGTGACCCACCGTTAACCCGCCATTGGGAGAGTTGTAGCAGGATTTTATGCTGGTGGGTTTCTGACTTTTTGGCTCCTGCTGGATTCACCATATCCACCCTCCACCAAACTTGTCAATTCCACCCAAAGGCTCTTCCATTCAAAACAAAGATGAGGAGGAATTTCTTCTCTCAGAAGGTTTTCAAGTGTTTGGGATTCTCTTTTCCAGAGATAGAAGCTGGATTTGTCCAGCTGTTCAGTAGGATTATCTGGTCCCGCTGCAGTGGACAGACATTTGACTGAGCAGCAAATTCTCCGTTCTCGCTGTCAGAGGCAACAGGACGTGAATGGCTGGAAAATTCCAGCCAGGGTTACGAACTCGGGCTGGACATATTTCAGGGGATGTTGCCAGAACTGACATCACTGAAAGCCGGTGGCATGGCAAGAGCAGGTGAATCTCTTACTGACCCAATTTCTCAACTACTCCGCCATCTTACCCCATTTCCCTTGACCATTCTCCCAGATTCAGGCCTGCAACCTTTGGTTTTCTCTTTGATTTTTTCTTTCTCTTGACCACCGCAACCACCTCAGGGTCTTTGAAAGGTTTAATTTTGGTTGCCTACATAAGTTGTTAATGTCCCAGGAATGGAGGTAAGAGTGGAGCACTGTCCTCTGACTGCCCTCCCAGTCCAGTGATATGACCAGTGCCTTTAACTGGCAGACAGTTCTCAGCCTGGATACAGAACACTCTGTCTGTCTATCTCCCCTTCAACAGAGCTACTGGAACTGAGATAATATGTTGATATTTCACTATTTTCACCTCATGCCCATACTCGGGCACAAAAGCACATTTCCACACACTCATCCTGAACGCCATTTGCAAAACCTGGATGTTCAGTGGACAAATCGAGTCCAGAGCACAACAGCAACTCAGAACTATGCTTAGACACTGTCAGCCCAGCCGGGGTCCCTGCTTGGTGAGCTTGCTCGCTCACTTGCTGCTAGTATGCAACCTCAAATCTTGGTCACATTTTCCCATTCTTAGATTTTTGAGGTGTGGAGTGGAGTGAATTGTATCAATTCAGAAATGTGTGCCTTTCCCAAAATAATATAAGAACATAAGGTCTAGAAACAGGAGTAGGCCATCTGGCCCGTCGAGCTTGCTCCGCCATTCAGTAATATCATGGCTGATCTTTTTGTGGACTCAACTCCACTTTCCCGCCCACTCACCATAACCCTTAATTCATTTACTGTTTAAAAATCTATCTATCTTTGCCTTAAAAACATTCAATGAGGTAGCCTCAACTGCTTCACTGGGCAGGGAATTCCACAGATTCACAACCTTTTGTATGAAGAAGTTCCTCCTCAACTCGGTCTTAAATCTGCTCCTCCTTATTTTGAGGCCATGCCCCCTAGTTCCAGTTTCATCCATCACTGGAAACAATCTCCCTGCTTCTATCTTATCTGTTTCTTCCATAATTTTATATGTTTCTATAAGATCCCCTCTCATTCTTCTAAATACCAATGAATATAGTCCCAGTCTACTCAGTCTCTCCTCATCAGCCAACCTTCTCAACTCTGGAATCAACCTAGTGAATCTCCTCTGCACTCCCCCCTGTGCCAGCATATCCTTTCTCAAGTAAGGAGACCAAAACTGTACACAGTACTCCAGGTGTGATTTCACCAGCACCTTATACAGCTGCAATATAACCTTGCTGTTTTAAACTCCATCCCTCTGGCAATGAAGGACAAATTCTTTTTGCCTTTCAATTCCCGCTGCACCTGCAAATCAACTTTTTGTGATTCCTGCACAAGGACACCCATGCCCCTCTACACAGCAGCATGCTGCAATTTTTTACCATTTAAATAATAGTTCATTTTGCTGCTATTCCTACCAAAATGGATGACTTCACGTTTACCAACATTGTACTCCATCTGTCAGCCTCTCGCCCACTCATTTAAACTATCTGTATCCCTTTGCAGATGTTCCGTGTCTTCTGCACACTTTGCTCTGTCACTCATGTTAATGTCATCTGCAAACTTTGACACACTACACTTGGTCCCCAACTCCAAATCATCTATGTAAATTGTAAAGAATTGCGGTCCAACATTGAACCCTGAGGCACACTAGAAACAATCCTAAAATCTCCCAGATTGCTTTGAAAAGCTACTGGGAGATTGATGCTAATATTCCAGGAGACTCCCAGCCATCCCAAGTGCTTTGGTAATCCCGTCCTCAGGGAACAGCGGAGACTGGGTTATTGAATATATTCAAGAATGGATTAGACAGCAAGGGAGTCAAGGGTTATGAAGGGCAGGCAGGAAAGTAGGGTTAAGACCACAATCAGATCAGCCATGACCTTGCTGAATGATGGTGCAGGCTTGCTGATACTGAATGGCCTACTCTTGCTCCTGCTTCTTATGTTCTTATTGGGCTGCTGTGACAGCTGGCAAGGGCTTGGAGCACTACTGGGAGGGGGGAGAGGGAGGAAGAGGGAGAGGAGGATGAGGAGGTGTGGGGAGGAGAGGGGGAGGAGGATTGGGTGGGTTGAGAGGGAGGAGAGAGGAAGAGGGTGGAGAAGGAAATGGAGAGGAGGGGTTGGGAGGGAGTCGGAAGAAGAAATGGGGATAGGGAGGTAGGGAAGTGGAGTAGAGGAGATGTGGAGGGGAATAAGCAGAGGATGGGGGGGGAAGGTAGGAGGAGGGGGAGAGAGGAGGGTCCGGGTGGGGGAGGGAAGGGAACAATGTGAAAGGTCAGATGATAAGGGGTAAGAAGAGGATGAAGTGTAGGAGGAGGGAACGGGGGGGAGACTGGAGGTAAGAGTGGAGAGGTCAAAGAGGAGAGAAGGGAGCAGGAGGAGGGTGGAGGGAGATATGAGGAGGGAAATGGAGATAGAGGAAGGGAAGAGGATGAGGGGATGAAGGGGAGAGTAGAAGGTGGGAGGGGGAGGAGAGAGGAAGGAGGGCAATGATGGGGGAGGGTTATGGAAAGAAACTCGGGCTACGGAGGAGTGGTGGAGGAGAAGGGAATATGGGGAAGAGCGAAGAGGAAGTCTGGCCTTTGTTGTCAGGGTTTTGTGAATAGATCTAAGTGAAGGAAAACTGGCTCTGGATTCCTCCTTTGCTCAGGGAATAAACAGAGTTATAACACAAGCCAGTGTCTTCCTTCTGAGAAACAGAAGGAATATTAAATTTTCAGATTATTTTAAACTCTCTCACTCCTGAAACTGGAATTAATCACATTTTATGAGCTGAATAATTTCACGAAGCTCTCTTCTCAATTATCTGAAATGAACTGATTCAAAATATGAAGTAATGTGTATTTAATATATGCATCAAATATTGAGTAGAATCCGGAAGATGATTGAGTATTGTGTAGATGTTGTAGATTAATTTAATGTTCGGGACTTTAGAAAGAGTTTAGCAAGGAAAACCTGCTTGGCTAGATTTTATACCAATTGTCATTGTATGGGTGGAACATATAGCCTGAGAATGTTTTATGTAAATTGAAAAGGGACTGAACAAATTGGGTGCTATACAAAGCAGGCAGACCTAAAACTGAATATTAAACAACATACAAGTAATAAAAATAATACATTTTGATGAAGCTTCTAACAGTTCCTGTGGTTAATGTGGTATATAACAAACAGTAAAAAGAACTTCCTCTTTTCACAGATGGCGTGGGATTAACGATAGACTTCTTGGGAAACAAGCTGGATAAAAGTGACATCAAGCTAATGCTGGCATTACTTCTCATTATTGGTGTATTTTTGTTGCTGATAGCTTTCTTATTTCTTGGTGTTATTATTTACTTACGTGGAAAGAAGTCCTTTCGTCAAATAACCCAGTCCTCAATCCCCATGAATAGCATTTGATTTGTTCCAGTTCGCTACTGTTCTTTGGTTATATTCAAGACTTTATTTTTTAAATTCTGCTCATTATAAATTAATGTACATTTTTTGGAACCTGAAAAAGCTTTCTGATTTTAGGATTTATTTTGGCAAAATCTAATAATTGCAACGAGCATTCCAAAAGGGGATAAAATCGTAAAATGCTTGTCATCTTAGCGTGCGCGACTGATGTTAAAGTGAGGCATGGCAGTTAAAATTGGACAATGTGTGATCTGTTCTATTGTTTTAGGTGTGCCAAATGTTTTAACTCCCCGCTGGACCAATGTCCACCCATAGGAACTTTTCCCCATTGATGGAGTTCTTTCTTTTCTTTTGATTTTGGGGCATGTGGATTGTTGGCAGTGCCAGCATTTGTTGCCCATCCCAAACTTCCCTTGAAGTCATGGTGGTGAACTACTTTCTTGAATTGCTGCAGTCCGTGTGGTGTATGTACCTCTGCACTGCTGTTTCTGAACTTTCACCCCGGAGATATTGAAGAAATGGCAATGGTGAGTGGCTTGGAGGGGAACCTGGGTGTGCTGGTGTTCCCATGTATCTGCTTGTCCTTTTAGATGGTTGAGGCTGCAAGTTTGAAAGGTGCTATTGAAGGAACCATGGCAAACTGCAATGCATCTTGTGGATGATACACAATGCTGCCACTGTGTACCTGTGGTGGAGGAACTGTTTGTTTAAGGTGGTGGATAGGATGTTCATCAAGTGAGCTATTTTGCCCAAGACCATGTTGAGCTCCCTGAGTATTGCTGGAGTTGTACTCATCCAGCCAAGTGTAGAATATTCAATTACATTTCTCACTTGTGGCTTGTAGGTGATGGAAAGGCTTCATGGAGTTCAGGATGTGAATTATTTGCTACCTGCTCTTGAAGCCATGTATTTATGTAGCTGGTCCAATTCAGTTTCTGGTCAATGGTCACATCCATGACTGTTGTTCCACTGAGCTTTTCCTCATCCTCCTATGATTTCCCATTAAATGCAAATATTTCTTTAGGCTTGCTGTTAACTGAGAATGTGTTCGGAAAGAATAAGGTGTGGGATGAGTAGGCCACACACACCACAGCATTAGGTTTTGATGATTTTAATTCTGAGCCTTTAACTGAATAATTCAGAACTGTCTCCTGACCAAAATTGGCAAGGTTGATGTCTTGACTGGCGATTGGAGTAGAAGTAGGATTCATGTGGACAAGTAAAGGAATAAACCTAAGCAAGGGAAATCAGATAGAAAATGGTGGTTGTGGTTGGAAGAGTGGGTCCGGGAAGCCCCTCCTCAGGTTTATTTTAAATCTAAATAAAGCATGTCATTGCTGCTAATTTCACTCATTTTAAAAATAAGTCTGAATTCAAAAGAATAATGAACCTGAAAATCAGAAGGATCTAATATAAGATTTTCTTGTAGTTTTGTACAGAATTTTAAAATAATTGTTTTTTAAAATACGTATTTTGGATGTTTGAAAATGGGTACCTAATAATTAGTGTTTGAAACCAATTGAATTTTAAGTGTATGGTTAGAAAAGGAACTTTTATTGAATAAAATTACACTGCTTTACAACATTTTCATATTTTTAATATGCTTTACACAAAAAGTTTGTTACTATTTAATGGCACAATTAAAGTAAAGTTTATTTATTAGTCACAAGTAATACATCAACACTGTAATGAAGTTACTATGAAATTCCCCTAGTCGCCACAGCCCAATGCCAGTTTGCGTCAATGCACCTAACCAGCACATCTTTCAGAATGTGGGAAGAAACTGGAGTACCTGGAGGAAACCCACACAGACATGGGGAGAATGTGCAAACTCCACACAGACAGTGACCCAAACCAGGAACTGAACCTAGGTCCCTGGTGCTGCAAAGCAGCAGTGCTAACTACTGTGCTACTGTGCCACCCTTTGCTTCTTCAAGTAAAAGGATGCAGCCTTTAGGATACCCGACACATTAATTGTTCCATCACCATCCAGCACCCAATCTGGACTGGGCTGTGTCAAACATGATTGGGTTCACCATCCTCTGTAAAATTCTTCATGACTTCTTTATCACTCTGTGTGGAGTTTGCACATTCTCTGTGTGTGGATTTCCTTCAAGTGCTCTGGTTTCCTTCCACAGCCCAAAGGTGTGCAAATAGATGGATTAGCCATGATAAATTGCCCCTAGTGTCCAAAGATATGTAGGCATGATGTGGAGATGCTGACGTAGGATTGGTTTGGGCACAGCCCCAATGTCCCGAGGCATGGTACATTGGTGAGACCATGCAGAAGCTACAACAATGGATGAGCAGACACTGCGCGAAATTGCCAGGCAGGAGTGTTCCTTTCCAGTCAGAGAACACTTCAGCAGTCAAGAGCATTCAGCCTCTGATCTTTGGGGAAGCTCTCTCCAAGATGGCCTTTGAGACACACAACAATGCAGAATCACAGAGCAGAAGCTGATAGCCAAGTTCTGCATGCATGAGGACAGCTTCAACCGGGATCTTGGGTTCATGTCACGCTACATATAATCCCCACCATTTGGCCTCGGCCTGCAAAATCCTACTAACTGTCCTGGCTTGAGACAATTCACACCTCCTTAACCTGTGATTATCATTTGCACCGTATGTACCTGGAACAACTTGATTACCTGTAAAGATGCACATTCCAGCCATTATCTTGTAATTGTGTCTTTGTCTACATATGCCCTCTTTGTGAAACCTACCTCTCCACTTATCCGATGAAGGAACAGCACTCCAAAGCTCATGATTCCAAATAAACCTGTTGGACTTTAACAAAGAGGTTAGGGGGATTGGTGGGGTAAAGATGGGGATATACAGGAATAGAGCCTGGATGAGATGCTCTGTCAGAGAGAGAACGCAGACTTAATGGACTGCAGGGATTCTATAATCCTGGAGAGCAAAATAACATTCATCTCTTTGCTCCAATAGCAACCATCTTCTTCAACCCTTCTCTTCCCCTTCTCCACAAAGCTTAACTTGTTTCCCATTCCCTGCAGCCCTACTCCTGATTCTGTGATTTTTATCTGAGCCCCAGTTTCATCCGGTGACAGGTAGCAGGCATTCAGGAACAAACAGCTTCCTGCTTCTCGGAAAATGAAGCCAGAGTTTCAATGACATTTTCCAATATGGAAATGAGGCTCCCACTTAAGAGCAGGAGTTGACAAGGGTTGGAAAGCAATGGCCAGGAATCTACCAAAATGGTTCCTGGTAAGGTAGGTCAGACATGGGGTCAGGAGGTTATTGGGAAAGTTCACATTTAGAGTATGGTGGGAGTTGCTCGGAAGAGGAGAGGCCCAAAACATACTTGTGACGCCAGGAGGTGCGGGAATGCTGCTCCTGAACCACAAGTAATCTTAACAAAATCCCTGACATGCACTAAGATTAGCCTTGCAGTTGTGCGCAAGTAAACCGTGGTTATTGTGAACAGGCGAGGAGTTTGCTTGGAAGGAAAAGTGGAATGTAGGTTATGAAGAGTGGAATGTGCAGGAGAGGTGGGGATGTCAATAAATGGCTAGGGAAAGGGGGTGACTTGTCCATGTCCAAATGTTAAAATATATAAATATCTGAATAACAGAACACTATTAACAATGGATGTCTTGAGGTTAAGTAATCTGACGATAAGATTACACAAATAAGGAAATGGTTCAAAGCACTGGGATATCTCAGAATTCCCAACTACTTATCCTTCATAATGAATACAATTATAAATGGGTGACACAGTGGTTAGCACTGCTGCCTCACAGTGTCAGGGACACGTGTTCAATTCTGGCCTTGGGTGACTGTCTGGACTTGTCTGTTTGCATGTTCTCCCCATGTCTGCGTCAGCTTTCTCTGGATATTTGGGTTTCTTTCCACAGTCCAAAGATGTGCAGGTTAGGTGGATTGACCATGCTAAATTGCCTCTTAGTGTCAGAGGGAGTATCAGGGTAAATACATGGGGATGCAGGTATAGGGCCTCGGTGGGATTGGTGTAGGTGCAGGCTTGATGGTCTGAATGGCCTCCTGTACTGTAGTGCCTCAATGGTTCTATGATAAATAGATACCAGTCTGGAATGAGATCCTAAACTTCACCTCAAAGGATCAGTGATTAATTCTGGATTCGTGTGGGTGAGCTTTGGTTTTCAGGAGTTGGACAAGTGTTCATTATTTCAACGTGAATGAAGGAAGATTCCTAAACCAATGGAAATTAACTCTGACAAGACAAGAATGTTATTGTGTTGTTGAGCTGCCTTCAGGATTATATTTAACGTTTCAACAAATTTGGGACTGAAGGATGCACTTATTTTCAATTGCAGATAGATTAATGTGATGCTAAATTTTACACGATTGACAAATTCTCCTTCAAAAATGAAGTCTCCAAATATTATTTGAAAAAAATCTGAAAATTGTTCATATTTTATTATCACAGAATAATCCAACACAGAGGATACAATTTGACCCATCAATTCTGTTGCTGGCTCTTTCAAACAGCAAGCTAGACATTTCTGTATGATGCTGTTTTCTATGTCCGTGCAAGATTTTTTAAAATCCCATTCCCTTTTGACGGTTTCTATTGAACTTTTATACACCCCATCATGTCATACAGTCCTAATAGAGTCATAGAGGTTTACAGCATGGAAACAGGCCCTTCAGCCCAACTTGCCCTTGCCGCTTTTTTTTAAACCCCTAAACTAATCCCAATTGCACACATTTGGCCGATATCCCTCTATACCCATCATACCCATGTAACTATCTAAATGTTTTTTAAAGGACAAAATTTTACCCGCTCTCTGACAGCATGTTCCAGACACTCACCACCCTCTGTGTGAAAAAATTGCCCCCTGGACACTTATGTATCTCTCCCTTCTCACCATAAACCTATGCCATCTAGTTTTAGACTCCCCTACCTTTGGGAAAAGATATTGACTATCTAGCTGATCTATGCCCTTCATTATTTTATAGACCTCTACAGGATCACCCTTCAGCGTCCTAAGCTTCAGAGAAAAAAAATCCCAGTCTCTCCAGCCCCTTCTTATGACTCAAACCATCAAGTCCCAGTAGCATCCTAGTACATATTTTCTACACTCTTTCTACTTTAATAATATCCTTTCTGTAATAAGGTGATCAGAATTACATACAGTATTCCAAGTGTAACCTTACCAATGTCTGGGTTTTTGATAAGAGAGGGGTTTAAGGGTTATGGGGAGAGGGCGGGAAAGTGGAACTGAGCCACGACAGATCAGCCATGATCTTATTGAATGGCGGGGCAGGCTCGAAGGGCCAGATGGCCTACTCCTGCTCCTATTTCTTATGTTCTTATGTTCTTATGTCTTGTTCAACTTCAACAAGACATTCCAGCTCCTGTATTCAATGTTCTGACCGATGAAACCAAGCATGTTGAATGCCTTCTTCACACTCTGTTCCCTAAATCTCTTTGTTCTGTAACTCTCCCCAATGTCCTACCATTAACTGAGTAAGTCCTGCCCTGGTTCAATTTACCAAAATACATCACTTCGTATTTATCTAAATTAACTCCATTCGTCAGCCTAATAGCCTAATTGATCAAGATCCCACTGCAATTGGAGATAACTTTCTTCACTGTCCACTGTGCCACCAATCTTGGTGTCATCTGCAAACTTCCTATATTCTCATCCAAATCATTAGTATAAATGATAAATGGTGGACCCAGCACTGATCCCTGAGGCACACCGCTGATCACAGTTTGAAAAACAACCCTCTACAACCACCCTCTGGTTTCTGTAAAGAAGCCAATTTTGTATCCATTTAGATACCTCATCCTGGATCCCGTGAGATTTAATCCTAACTTATTGCATAATAGAACTTTTCCTTAAGTCATCTCTGGTTCTTTTGCCAATTAATTTAAACCTGTATCTTCTGGTTATCAACCCTTCAGCCATTGGAAACTCTGAAGGCAGTTTTCCGACTTCACTGCGCCTGGTGCAGATTGGGCTGATCCCAGAAAATAGCATGCAGACCTAAAAGTTGGTTTTGCACCCACCACTAAATAGTTTGCAAGTGTCCTTGTCCCTTTCGAATGGCACAAGCAGATCACGCACAGAAAGGGCGTGAGGTCAATTAGCATATTTAAAGTAGTATTTAGGCATGCACAACCCATTCGACACCGGATTCTCCCAGCTCCTGGCTTCTTCTGATCTTTAGGCACTTCGCAAGACTAGCGATAATTACTAATGGTCTTACTAGTGGAGATCAGGCACAATGGCCATGCCAGAGGATTCGTAGGCCATTGATCGTGAGTATGGTAGTCAGGGATATGGGTGGGCAGTGGCCGGCTGGGCAGTGGCCACCTGACAGTGGCCATCAGGCAGCCTGGCAGTACCAATTGGGCACTGCCAGTGTGCCAGCCAGACAATGCCAAGAGGGTAGGGCTGAATGAGGGCTATGATGGGGGTCTATGCAAGAGGGATGTCAAGCAGGGGGGATGGTCATGCAGAGATGGAGCATTAAGGGGCACATGTTGGGGGTCCTGATAGTGGACCTGTCAGGAATCATGAAGAGGGACACATTGGGAAGGCCCTGATTCCAGTGATCCATGTCAGGGAGGGGTTAGGGAAACATGCTGCCAATAGGGGTTGGGGGTATCCCAATATTCATGGGGGCAGGGAAGGGATCTCCCAGTGCACTGAGATCAGGGCGCCCTTCCAAAACAGCATCCATTTTATAGATGGGCTCACAGCTGTGTTTAGGTCCCGACACTCACCCCCACCCGAACAGGTGCACAACTCACCACACTCCCAAAATTTACTGAATGCGGGAAGATTGTGGTCCGGACCGCGCCTGAGAGATTGACACGGATCCATCCGGTACTCTGACTGTTATGGCATTTGGCTTGTTTGGGCAAATTCCACTCCCTTTATTGACTCTGTTTAAATTATTCATGATTTTAAACACTTTTATTAAATCTCTTTTTGGTTTTCTCTGCTCTAATAATGACACCAGCTTCTGCAATTTATCTAACTAATCTCTCACCTCTGGAACCAATCTAATAAATGTTTCCTGCACCCTCTCCAAAGCACCCATATCCTTTCAAACATGCAATGCATGGATTTAAACCCAATAATCTACCTCAGGCCGCATCAACGTTTTATAAAGGTTTATCATAATTTCCAGGCCTTTTATTTTATACCTCTCTATAACATCAAATCCGATATGCTTCATTAGTTTTGTTAATCCATTCTGTTGCCTTTAAAAATTTGCACACAAATGTTTGCATGTCTCTATTCTTGAACACCTTATAAAATTGTGCAATTTAGCAGATAGTGTCTCTTATTTTCCTGTCCAAAATATATCACCTCACCCTTCTGTGCATGAAATTTGATCCACTCTTCCACTACTATCTCATTGATTGTTTCCTACAGTTCCAGGTTTTCTGCGGTCTGCATATTTGACATCATGCCCTTAACTATATCCAAGTCATTAATGTAAATCAAAAACAGCAATGGTTCTAGAACCCTGAGGAACACTGCTCTACACCTCCCTCGAGTTCAAACAGTTCACAGGGTATTCACCACAGCTCCCTTAACCAATACATTACGCAATCTGCTACTGCCTGTTTTATCCCACTGCCTCCAGTTCTGCTAACGTTGTGAGTACATGGTACTCAGTCAAAAGTGTTTTGTTTGTAAAAAAATTTCATAATGTTAAAATTGTGAGTTTTGTGAGTACGTGGTACTCAGTCAAAAGTGTTTTGTTTAAAAAGAATTCATAATGTTAAAATTTTTTGAAATGTAATTCTTATATAGTCTTGGAGCGTAGATATTTATTGTATCAGTCTACAATATATTAAAAGTAGTACATGCCCTATATATTTTCAGTTGTTTTTTGCTTCATTACTGTTACTTTTTGGTGATGTATCCTTGAAAGCCAATTTAAAAAGATACTTGCACAGATTGGACAACATTCCATGAAACCACATTACCAGGCATAAATTGTCAGCGTCTTCGGGGTTTGCACATTCTTGTGCTGGGTTTACATATCCTTTAGTCAGGGCAGTGCCTACCCAGGATCTGTGGTTCATCAATGGCATATAAAGCAGCCAAGGCTTCTAAGTGGCTTCATAATGGCAACAACAATCAAGTGGTGAGTGTGATCAGCCCTCTGCCTGGCTGTTGAAGTTTATTTGACCCTGAATTGGCCAAAGTCTGTCTTTATGTAGGTGCACATCATGGAACCTCAGGGCTAACCTCATGAGAATGCTTTTTACATGTACAGCATGATTGTGGAGCCTTGACCACCAGTTGTGCATGCCAGGAAATCTTAAATGCCATGCCCATGAACCTCTGTACTTTGACATGCATAGATTGTGTAAAATTGTGTGTAGAACTAGCTTGAACTGACAACTTATGCTGCAAATATTTATTCATCAATCCAGCCCTATAAAGCTAAATGCAATGTTCCATTAATTTGCATATCTCAAGTCAAGAACACTAACCTATCTTACATCTTGATTTTTACATTAATGATGCTAAACTGTCTAAACTTTCAGGACTATATATTTCAATTGGATTAAACTGTCAAATAAGATAAGTTAGAATAAATAGAATTGAGTTCTTGTGGGTTCAAAGACATGATGGGCTGGGTTCAGGATACTAACAATCAGTCAGCAGTACCCAACTTGAATATTGCTGAAAACAGAGACATGTTGCCAAAGCTTTTATCTCACACTCATCAGGACAAACACAAGAATACCAAATTTCAGACCATCACAATAATTTACACAGCAGAAGGAAAGGATACAGGTTGGTTGGCAAGTCAATTCTGATTGGCTGAAGCCTTGCCATGGCGTAAACAATGGAGAATTATAGGTTGCCCAGCTAGTAGCTACATTAATAACCTATTTAAGATACTTGGCTAAGTACTTAGTGTGGCTCAGTTACATTTTCTAGAATTGACCTACATTCACAAGCAGGGATCCATGCTCTGCAGTCGAGAGGATTTCTTGCACCTTTTTTGAATTACTCAAGAGCATATCATTCCCCAAGGCAACACCTTGGCTAATCAGAGTCAACTTGCCAATCAGCACCCTTTTCTCCTGGAGTATGAATTGTTTGAAATTGGACATTCTTGCATTTCAGATGAGCGCAAGATGAAAATCTTCAGCAACGCACTATGTGGCCTTGATATTAACATCCGATGACAGGTGGGAGAAGAACAGATGGATGGGAGCAGGGTTCAACTGTCAGATGTATGAAACATGATCCTTACTATATATGCACATCCTGATTGCCTTTTGAATGTTTACAGATTTGCAACAGCTGAGCATTCTGCCAAGAAAAGTCGGGCATTGAATTAACATACTTAAATCAAGATCCACCATGCAACTGTGGACCCAATTTAAAATTGATTGCTGCTGCATGGGTTTCCCAAGGTTTGAGTAACTGGCAGTGAAAAGGAGGTGGAAACTGCTGGTTCCACAAGGTCAGTGCTTTTACCAACTCTATATGTGAGACAGGGGTGTAACCCTGGTCCCTCAAGAAAGTGGCCTGCCTCCACTGATCACAGCCTCTCTTTTATTCACTTCATCTGGAAAGCAGACACATTCCCAGTTCCAACGTTTTCTTCCTCTTTATCCCAATGTCTGATCTTCCCCCCTGATCTGCCTTGCCTCAATGTCCAATCTTGTCCATCTTGATTTTATCCCTTCTCCCCATCCTGATCGTCTCTCATCTCAATATCTTCCTTGCCCAGAATTACCCCCACAAATCATCCCTGTCCATCTTTTCTGGATCTCAATATCTAATCTCTACACCAAGTATTTCCTCTCCATCTTTCCTTACACTGTCTTCCCTGCCCCAATGTTCCCTTGCCACTATGTCCAATGTTATTATCATCATAACATCAAATCTTTTTCCCCCACCCCCTCCTCATCTCTGAGTTTCCATCTGTCAGTGATTGTCAACCTCTTCCTCTCTTGATTACCAAAACAAGCGTAAGGGTTTCTAGCTGTAGCCTCCTGCTGCTAATGCACCCTTCCAGTTATTGGCCAGGCCGTCAGTTTGTCTGGTCAATGGGTGCAAAACAAATATACAAGAATGCTGTTAAATTTGGCAGGACGTCCTTGCTGGTACTTTGGTCACTTTCAGCCTTTCTTGCATTCTCTCTGCTTCTCTGTAAAGATCAAGATCTATGCTTCTTCCTGGCATACAAATTTTAAGGTGTCTCCAAAAACTCATTCATTCGAAATAGCCCAGTCTGCTTGAGAACTGGTCACAGTTATGATGACATATATGTGTTTTCATTTGGACTGTACACTTTGTAAGTCATTTATCTTGGACATCCCCTCTCCTTGGTTCCCCATGGTAGGAATGACCTGATTCCTGAAGCTCTGGAAAGCTAGCATTAAAATCAAGATTCTCTGATCTTGTTTAACTACCCCTGCTGTCAGTGAGAATGGAGAATTTGGTGCTCAGCCAAAACTCCATTCACTACAGTGACACCGGAGAATCCCAACCGCGGGCAAGGTCGGAGGTTTCTGGCACATGTCACCAAATGATTAGCCCCGTTGTGGAATTATGCATGGAGTCCTTTAGTGTTTTGCTTCCTGAATGGCTGTATATTTGCCTTTCACTCAGATTACCCCAACTCCACAGGAAGAGAGCTGTGCAGTAACATTTAAGTATAACAGTAGAACTCCAATCCAAACAACCATCAGAATCGCATTAATGTTACAGTGTATGGAAGCAAGCAGATTGATCTTTAATGATTCCAAAACTCTTAAATGATCTGACTCAATTAAAAGCATAAGTAGAACTAGCCTTCTCTTGTTTACTGGCAATTTATTCATGAATGTTTGAATTCTAAAACCCCATGGATTGGACCATAATTACATGGTACTCTTCAAAGAAAACTTCAAATAAGTGCATGTCAGCTGAAGTTAAGCTGCGAAGTGCTACATGTTAATTACTCAGTTCACCCACTTCCTCAACAAACTATTTATGTTGCAAAACAAAATATATCACTTCCTTTTGCTGGGATTCGAAGAAGCTTGGTGATTAAAAGCAGTCTAATGGATCGGTCATTTTTTTCAGAGGTAGTCAAGATCAAAGGTTTTTATCCTCTTAATGCCATAATGTGGATTAATGAACATGCTAGAGTCTCTTGACTTGATGGCAAAGAGTGAGAGGAATTCGTTATAAGGAACAAACTACAGCTATAAGAGTAGAGAATGATCTGAGTGATTTTGGAAGGATCAGACAGGGGTGCATTTTCTCCCCAGATTTATTCAATTTGTGTAGTGAAAATATTGTTACAGAAATTGAACACAGTCCTGGATTATTAGTTGGAAGCTACAATCTTAATGAGCTACACTGATCATGCTATTCTTATTACTTACTCTGAAGAGAAACTGTCATCTGCAAGTTCTGCTCCAAGCCACTCACTGTCCCGACCTGGAGATGTTTCGCTGTTCCTTCCCTGTTGCTGGACCAAAATCATGGAACTCTCTCCCTAACAGCACTGTGGTTGTACCTACACTGCCTGAACTACAATGTTTCAAGAAGGAAGTTCACCACCACCTTCTCAAGGGCAATTAAAGATAGGCAATACATACGGCTTAGCCAATGATGTCCACATCTCATGAATTAATAAAAAAAATTCTGGATACAGTAGTGAGTGGGAAAGTGGGAAAAAAGGGCTGAGCATCAATTGTAAGAAAGTAAAATGTCCAGTACTGTCCAGGAAGAAAATCATGTCAGAAAACAAGATCACATTGAAGAATTAAATGGTCAAACAGGTGAACAAATTTTGTTATCTGTGAAGTACTTTGACACCTGACAGAAAGTGTGACCCAGAAGTAAGACAAAGGGTTAGAATAGCCATAGATACAGAAAAAAAATGAAAAAGATTCTGATCAGTTCGGCTTGTGTGAATCCTGAAATGTGCATCACACCAATTTTGACTTACAGAAGCGAGTGTTGGACGATCACTGGAATAATGCAGAGAATGATTGGGGCTACAGATTTGTGCTGTTTGAGGTGAATAATGATGATATCTTGGACAAGTCACACAATCAGGAGACAAAAAGAATGCTGCTGACCAAGATCAGGAAGAGATGACTGGAATTTCTCAGGAACTTAATGAGAAATCATAATTTAGAAAGTTTAGTGTTAATGGGAAGATCAATGGTAGAAGTGATCAAAGTAGGCAGAGAATGATCTCTTTCGAGCTCTACAAACTGGATGAACGTATCAGCAACAGAACTGACCCACATCTCTAGAGTAAGAGTAACATTATGGTCCACAGTCGCCAAAACCCTCTTGAAGAGAAGGAGAAAGAACCCTATAATGCTAAAAGCTCCTCCCATTCTCTTCTATCTATAACTTAATAGTTTTTTTTTTACAGTAATTCTGAAAGTTGTTCCTTTTCTTGAGTTGCTCTCTAATTTTCCAAGCCTATGAACTATACCTTTGGAAAACTAAAGCATCACTCTTGAGACTAGGCAGTTAATACATAAGGAATTTCTTGCAGCATTTCATCATTAACTAAACTGCCATTGTTTGTTTGGCACTCCATGTCTATGAGTCTCATCTGTTTATTAAATGTGATTTCGCTAAGGTATTAAACAGATGGCATTAAAGATGATTAACCAACAGGAGGGCATTTCATTGTTTAATACAACAACAAAAATTATACTTACATAACATCTTTAACATAATGAGCATAGAAGCATTATCAAACAAGGTATGACACCGAGGCATGGAAGGAATTTTAAAGTAAGATGACCAAAAGCTCAGTCAAAGATGTGGGTTTTAAGAAGTGTCTCAGAACAGGATATAGAGGTAGAGAAGGGAAAGGAATAAGGAAAGGATTCCAGAGCTTGGAGCCTAGACAATTGAAAACACAATCATCAATAATCACTGAATCCCTATAGTATAGAAGGAGCCTATTCAGGCCATCAAGTCTGTACTGACTACAATCCCACCCAAACTTTATTCCTGTAACCCCACACATTTACCATGCTAATCCCCCTGACACTAGGGTCAATATATCATGGCCAATCAACCTAACCAACACATCTTTGGACTGTCGGAGGAGACCACAGCACCCAGAGGAAACCCACGTGGACATGGATAGATCGTACAAACTCTACATAGACAGTCGTCCAAGGCCAGAACTGAACCTGGGTCCCTGGCATTGTGAGACAGCAGTGCTAACCACTGTGCCAACCACTGTGCCACTGTGCCGTTCCCACAGTGAAGCTTTATGAAGCAGAATGAAGCAATACTAAATGGAAATGTACAAGAGGCCAGAATCAGAGCAGTGCAGATCTCTTGGACGGTTATCAGGCTGGAGGAGATAACTGAGAAAGAAAGGATCAAGGCCATGGAGGGATTTGAAAACAAGGATGCGGATTTTAAAATAGGGATGTAAGTAATTAGATAAAATTATAGTGTAGATGTTTGGAGGAGCAGAGATTGTGAAGATTTGTTGATCAATTTTCTTTCCAGTTCTTTAATTTCCCATCACTTCTCCCATTACCATTTTCCTCAGGCTTAGTCAGCCTCTGGAACTTTGCCTAAATGTGTCTCCCAATATTCAAGTTCCAACTTTAAGCTAATCTGCGATAGTAAATGGAAGGATTGGTAACCATCAGTTAGTATATAACAAACTTGTAATAATTTTACAGAGGCCAGTCTTCCATCACCATCACCCTTTCTTTACAATGTTCTCAAAATGTCATTCAGCAGCTAAAGTGTACAGGTCAGTCCTGAGTCTTTCAACTGCTGGCCTGAATGGACCCAGTTCGTTTCAAACTCCCCATTGCTCCTATGCTATTGAACAAGCCTCCGGTCGCATAACAGGGAAGTTGAATTCTACAAGGCCCATAGGGAGATCCCCCTTGGACATTATAATATCCCTCCCATCTCAAGTCCATTTCTTCCCAACACTTCTGCCATGCTTAATGACCAGCCTGGAGTAAATTGGAGGCAGGGCTGGTTCAGGGGTGTGAAACGGTTTGGAGATCTTTGCTTCTGAGGCAGTATCATGGAGCCACTGGTCCTGGTTCTTCCTGAGGTCTCCCTTCAGTGGGACACTGATCTTTTCCAGTTCTAACTCAGAACCTGTGCCCTCTTCACTCAGAGGGGTAGGCATGGGGTCAACTTCTATTTGTGGCTCAATGCTAGCAGTGGTCATCCCCATGGTTGGTAATGAGGCCTGCACTGGCATGGACTCCCTACTCCTGAGATGGCCCAGGTACTTTGGACCTTATAATATCAATCCTGTATTTTCCATTATAAATCTGGCCATCCAAAAAAGAACATCCCCTAATTTTCTCATGTGGACTGAGTCACCGGTTTTAAATGTTCTTTCTGTCCTTGAAGAATCATTGTTCTTCTGGTTCTCTTGTTGGGATCCACCCTCCTCACCACGTTTGGGAACAGTAGACTTGTTTGAAGCCTTTGTCCTATTAACAATTCCACTGGAGCAATTCCTGTCATTGTGTGAGGGATAATCCTATAGTTGAATAAAAACTGGGCCAGTTTTGTCTCTATGGATGCGGTAGATTGCTTCTTCATACCGATCTTAGAAGTCTGCATTATTTGTTCACTAGCCCATTCAAAGATGGGTGATAGGGTGAAGTCTTAATGTGCTTTATTCCATTGGAAAGCATGAAGGTCTGAAACTTGATGCTTATAAAGACTGTGCCATTGTCAGAGACTGGAACTTCAGGTAGCCCATGCATGCAGAAATTGTTGTAATTTCTCAATGGTAATATGGGAAGTGGTGGGGCTCATGCGGTGTAGTTCCATCCATTTGGACTTTGTGTTGACCATTATTAAGAACATAGAGCCCAAGAAAAGACCTAGCAAAGTCCATATGCACTCACACCAAGGGCCTACCAGGCCACTCCCATAGATGTGGGGAGGCTGAGAGGGCAAGTGTTTGATCTTCTTGGTATAACTCACATTGTCTGACCAAGTCAATAATGTCTGCATCAAGGCCAAACCACCATACATAACTCCTGCTTAGCATTTTCATCCTTGAAATCCCAGGGTAGCTATGGTGTAATTCCATAAGTATCGACTGTCACCCTGGGCAAGGGACAACTACGTGGGAACCCCAGAGGATAATGCCATCCTCCACACTAAGCTCATTTTTCTTTGTCAAGTAGAGCTTCATTTCATTTGAAGGCTGTCCTCTGAAACCCTAATGTAATACTATTGGGGTGATCTTACCAAAATCATGTGCCGAATGAGTGTGAAAACAGAAGAGAATCGTGCTTTTTTTTCAGTAAGATTTCAGACATGACCTTAAGCCAGTGCAAAAAAAGAGGAAAAGTGTGATTCACACCAATAGAGGGTGTGGATGGAATCTATTCACACTGGAAAGCCAGCTGCTCACATGCACAGATGCTCACATGCTATCTTACATGCACGGATCCCAGAAATGTACGTAACACTGAGAGATCTGACACTGTCCCTGTCCACTCCTCTAGATATCACCCTGAAACTCATCTCTTTGCCCCTGACTGATTGCCCCGCCCACCCCCCCAGCTGATAGACCCCCCCACACCCCATATAACTGGCTGATCACCCTCCCACCTCCTACCTCCCCACCCCCACCAGTCCTCAACCTGGCTGATCCCCGATTGCAGAGTATGCAGCTCCCTCTACCTCACCTAAGATACTGACCCCATAATGGCCCCACTTCTCCGTTTAGGCTCCTCCCCATCCTGTCCCCATCTCTTGGCACTGTCCAGTTAGCCTTGGCACTCCCCACCAATCCTGACCACCTGGGGACCTCTATGGCCACTGGTTCCACTGGCAAGGCTTTCATGTCTGGTCCCCAGTGGTGGGGACCATACGTGATTCTCACCAGTGAGGACATTCACAGGTGAAGCTGCTAAGGCAAGTGAGCCCGAATGATCACCTTGAAATCAAGTGATGAATGTTATAATCAGCCTCACACTCTTTCTGGGTGCAAGGCTGATCACGCCAGCAGTCCAAGGCCGGTAAGATCACAAGAGGTAAGAAATCGGGTGCTAACCCAATGTTATGTCTCACTTGTGATCTTACTGGCTTGCCAACCAATCAAGATGGTAAGATAACCTCATATATGTTTCAATTTAGGTCGGACTGGGTACTTTTGCTTCCAGGTTTGTGAGGCAAAAAATTGTGGGTCATCACAACCTCTTCCTCTTCCACTGGTAGGGCTCCCAGCTGGTGGTGAAGCCAGACTTCAGGGCAACAGCAGATGACGCAGTGTATTGGTGTTAACTATCCAAGTCCCTAGGTGGTGCTCTAGGAGGTTTTTATAATCCAGCAGTTATAAGGCCCAACGCCGTATCCAGGCAGAGGCAATAGTGGGTAATGCTTTTCTTCTTTAAAAAGTTCCAGCCAAAGTTTATGATCAGTTACTGTGATGAAGCATATACTGCAGGTGTATTGATGGAATTTTTTAACATGAAGACAACTGTCAACCCCTCTTTCTCAATCTGGGAATACTTCCAAATAGCATCCAACAGGATCCTAGATGAATATACAATATCTCTGACCCATCTGTCCAGTGATGTGCCAGTACTGTAAGGGGAGGCATCACATGTTGGATAAGGTCTTTTTTGGGGTCAAAATGGCCAATAAATTAGAGGACAGAAGTTTCTATTTAACATTGTTCTTCCAGCTATGAAGCCTCCCAAGTCCACCTTTGATGTTTCCGAAGTGGGGCATACAAGGGGGCCATAAAAAACTAAATTTGGAATAAACTTCTCCTAATAATTCACTAACACCAGGAAGGATTTCAATTCCATGGGTTCCTAGGAGTTGAGGACTCCTTAATCTCATTTTGAGATTGACTTAGAACTATGTTGATGGGACCCCTAGCAATGGTGCCTGGGGATCCCTACCAATGGTGCCTTCTGGGACCCCTACCAGTGATGCTTGTTGGGACCCCTGCCAATGGTGCCTGCTGGAACCCCTGCCAATGGTGCCTGCTGGGACCCCTACCAGTGATGCCTGGGGACCCCTACCAATGGTGCCTGCTGGGACCCCTACCAGTGATGCCTGGAGACCCCTACCAATGGCGCCTGCTGGGACCCCTACCAGTGATGCCTGGAGACCCCTACCAATGGTGCCTGCTGGGACCCCTACCAGTGATGCCTGGGGACCCCTACCAATGGCGCCTGCTGGGACCCCTACCAGTGATGCCTGGAGGCCCCTACCAATGGTGCCTGCTGGGACCCCTACCAGTGGTTCCTGTGGACCCCTACCAATGGCGCCTAGTGGCCAGAGAAGTGAAACAGGCGATGTTTAGGGAGATTTTTCTAGCCCATTCCTGATAGAGAGGTGAGCTGTGTGGTCTTGAAAGAGTTGTTCAGTGTCTCAGGGTTCTAATCCTGCTTCATTCCAGTCCATGTGCAGGTGTACAAATCCCTGCTGCCACCTCACTCATCCACTCATACCACAGGACTCAAATCCCTGTGACTAAACTCACTCATTACAGGAATTGTGACAGAGAGATGATGGATGACAGATAATAGAAAGATGATGAAGATGAGTTGTGCATGAATTGGACTATAAAGTGGTAGAATATCCATCTCCATTCCTGACCTACCTTGGTCCAGCGATAAGATGAATCTAGAGAGCTGGAGATAGATCCAGATGCATTGGGTACCAGGGTGTTGTCTGTATCTTGTTAATCTCTATTCTTTCCACAGAATGATATTGCCCTACCTTCAAAACTGTTAGACTTTAGATAGGTCTCAACCATCCAATTCACTGGAATCGGTCTTTGCATGCCAGGATAGATGGGTGCCCTCGCCAAGGGTAGATCAGAAGACGATCCTCACCCAATTTAGCTCATCTGTTGAAGCAGTTTACTGAAGTGCAGCCACTGTCAAATGCCAATAACTATTTGGGGACACAGACAAGAGTCGGACGAAGGTAAAGACCAATACAAGAATAAGCCATTTTGAATGGTGTGGGGAGCACAACTGGGAGGGGTCCTTACGCCCCACATCCCTATCTCACACTCTGATAATCGGTCAGATCCAGTGACCGGGGGTCTCCCTCCTACTCCTGTGAGACATTAATTTCTCATCCCAGTGTTACCAAAAATCAATGCCAAACATCACCCTCACAGCAATATCACAATCCAACCCCATCACATCAATGCCGTACTCTGACATACATCTCCTGATGTGCCCAAACTTTTTCCAACACCCAGGAATCCTAACATTCCCACATTCCAACACCCTTCTGCTGCTGTCTATTACCTCTTCCCAGGGTGTTACATTCCAGAACCACTACATCCCAAAACCAGCTACCTGCAAATTGTCCCATTTCCGAACTAACCTCTACTTGTTTACATTCTCAAACTTATTCCAAATCTTCTTATAAGAAATAGGAAACAGAGGAAAGATTTAAGGAGTATTTCTAATCGCATCTCATTGGTGGGGAAGCAGTAGGTCACAGTGGCTCCATTTGTTGCTCTTTCCTTGTTGATTCCTCATTTTAATGCCACTGATTTTGGGGGCTGACAAATCCCTAGTAGGAGCCTTATTATTTAATGTAAAATGAGGCTTTTTGATTTATATGGGTCACCAATAGTATTTTACCCTGTTCCTGAGTTCCTTGGATTGGGAAGCCAGTGAAGTATTTCTATGTAATGCAGAAAGGTTTCCTTGGTAGAGCCAGGAGGGATAGGATTGTTTTTCCAGCCTCTTGTGGGAAATCTGGGATAGTGTTCATGGACCCCCAGCAGGCTGCCCCTCCCAGATATACCCTTACTGCACCCCTTGGTGCCGGTGAGTAGTCTTCAGTTCATGCGATATCCCACCTCTCTGCTCAACAACAACTATTTTCCACTTGCCACTGTAGTCCCAAAGTTTCAATCTGATAGGCTACTGCTGCCCATTCCAGTGGGCATCCCCCTGGAGATTTAAAACATTCTTTCTGCAGGTCCCCGAGCATCTATGAAGAATGCTCGCTCTGAGGTTAAAGGGACTGTGACAGCATTGGTAGAAAATAGGCTAAAGGAAAGAAAGCAGAAAGTAAGGGTTGTTTTTTCAGGTTTGTGGAAAGTATACAAGGATGTTTCCTCTCCAGGAATAGAACCACTGCTCTTTATGATGTGTGTTAATGGCCAATTTCAAAGTTTGCAGATGATACTAGGCTGAGCAATTTAGTAAAGTAAGCAAACAACAAGAGATAAGCTTCAGAACAGAAACAGACAACTGTGCAGACATGTGGCATATTCTCCTGCTAATCTCACTGACACTAAGGGGCAATTCTGCACATCTTTGGAGTGTGGGAGAATATGAAGCAATATACTTAGTTAGGAACAATAAGAATGTTACGATGTTTAAAGTCGTGCAGGGATCAAGAGCCTTGGGGATATATATACACAAGTTATTAAAGTGAATGGGTCAAGTTGAGAAAGCTGTTTAAAAAAGACATCTGGGATTTGATTTGATTTATTATTGTCACATGTATTAGTATACAGTGAAAAGTATTATTTCTTGCGTGCTATACAGACAAAACATACCGTTCATAGAGAATGAAATGAGACAGTGCAGAAAGCAGTGTTACAGTCATAGCTAAAGAAAGACTAACTTAATGCAAGGTAATACCAATGGTGCCTGGGAACCCCTACCAGTGGTGCCTGCTGAGAAGAAGCTATTCTTGTATCGGTTGGTACGTGACCTCAGACTTTTGTATCATTTTCCTGAAGGAAGAAGGTGGAAGAGAGAATGTCTGCGGTGCGTGGGGTCCTTAATTATGCTGGCTGCTTTGCTGAGGCAGCAGGAAGTGTAGACAGAGTCAATGGATGGGAGGCTGGTTTGCATAATGGATTGGGCTACATTCACAACCTTTTGTAGTTCCTTGCGGTCTTGGGCAGAGCAGGAGTCATACCAAGCTGTGATACAACCAGAAAGAATGCTTTCTATGGTGCATCTGTAAAAGTTGGTGACAGTCATAGCTGACATACCAAATTTCCTTCGTCTTCTGAAAAAGTAGGGGCGTTGGTGGGCTTTCTTAACTGTGGTATCAGTATGGGAGGACCAGGACAGGGTTGTTGGTGATCTGGACACCTAAACACTTGGAGCTCTCGACCTTTCTACTTCGTCCACATTGACATAGACAGGGGCATGTTCTCCTTTACGCTTCCTGAAATTGATGACAACCTCCTTCATTTTGTTCACATTGAGGGAGAGATTATTGTCGCCGCACCAGTTCACCAGTTCTCTATCTCAGTCCTGTACTCTGTCTCATCATTGTTTGAGATCTGACCCACTGCGGTGGTGTCATCAGCAAACTTGAAAATCAACTTGGAGGGGAATTTGGTCACACAGTCATAGGTGTATGAGAAGTAAGGTAGGGAGCTGAGAACACAATCTTGTGGGGCATCGGTTTTTTGGTTTTATTAATAGATGACTGGAATATAAAAAGCAACGTTTTGCTAAACCTTTCTAAAACACTGGCCAAGCCTCAGGTGGTGAATTGTGTTCAACATGGTGGCACAGTGGTTAGCACTACTGCTTCACAAAGCCGGGTTCAACTCTGGCCTTGGTTGACTGTGTGCAGTTTGCATGTTGTCTGCATTTCTCCAGGTTCTCTGGTTTTCTCCGACACTCAAAAAATGTGCAGGTTAGGTGGATTGGCCATGCTAAATTGCCCCTTAATATCATGGAGATTATTAGTGTGAATATGTGGGGTTATGTGGATAGGGCCTGGATGGGATTGTTATCGGTGCAGGCTCGATGGGCCAAATGGCCTCTTTCTGCACTGCAGGGATTCTATGATTCTAAGTTGAATTCTCCTTAGAACAGAATGATTTTGTTAGAATTACTATAGAGAAACTGTTTGCTGTGGGAGAGGACTCAGTTTCTAGAGGACATGTAATTGACAAAAGAACCAGAAGTGACGTGAGATAATTTTTTCTATGCAGCCAATTGTAATGTTCTGAATGGCACTGCCTGTCAGGGTTGAGGAATCTGATTCAATAATAACTTATCAAAAGAGAATTGGATAAATATGTAAAGGGAGTGCATTTACAAGGTTATGTGGTAAGGGGAGGGGAATGGGATTAATTGGATAGCTCTACCAAAGAGCCAACACAGGCAAAGTGGCCCTAGTGGCCTCCTTCTGTACTATTCTTAACTAATTGAATAATTTTATAACACAGACTAATTACTGTTAAGGTTTCATGTACATAATTCTTTATCAAAACTTGAAACAACAATGTGGAGAAGCAGAGATGGGGGGAGGGAAGGCAGGCTGCTGCTTATTAACTGGGGAAGTTGTAGAAAGGTTGAGTGAGGAGCCCTTGCAGCAGAGGACGGAGGTCAAGGCAGCAATTGGAAGACAGAGGGAGTGTGAGCTGTAACAATGTGATAGGTGGCACACTTCCAGCTCAACATATGTACATGCCACCTGCCACATTGTGCATTTGATGCCCATTTTTGTGTCAAGTTACTCAAGTGTCAAAAAATTCACAACCATGTTTCCTTGTGCCAAAATGTTGCAGTTTACATGTTTTGAATTCAGATCATGACATTGTTTTTCTTTCTCTCAGATGACAAATCTATCCGCCTTTCTGTGTCTTAGGATCAAATGTCCATTACAATCCCTGTTCACTTTTTCAATCTGCTTCCTAAATGTTAATGCACTTTGATCTTATCTTATTTCTTGAAAGAAGTTTGGTGAACAAATAAAGTTGGTGTTGCAATAATTTTGTTGTTAAATAGGTGTGGATTGAATTACTAATCTTTAGTATTTGTCAGGTTGCAAGTACTTTGAATGCTATTATGTTACATCTTCCAAATGGCCGTTCGTTAATCCACATGCAATATATCCAGCAGGATTTCTGTGAATGGCTAATGATTATTGAATGTTACTACTTGGGCAATGATTCTGTGATGTAGCAGCTACATTGCTTTAAATGTAAACAAATCAATCAACATAATTAGGGCTGGATCTTGCTGGAAAAATACTGGCATATTAATTACATATGCTTTCAGTAATGTGCAAATCAGCCAGCAATTACAGGAAGTTAAGAGATGGATACATCTTAGTTTGTGAATATTTAGAACTTGCTGGTTGATTGATGCCACTCTGCTGTTATTTCACACATACAGCATCTCATGCACTAGTTACCCGTTACATTCATTACAGTAAGCAAAGTCTGGTAATTAACAATGTATGTACATATTAAACAATGTGATAATTGTTAATGCAGTGTCAAGCAATCTCTCTGGTGCAGAAATTGAACAATATAAATTGTGAAGTCTCATTGTTGTTCGAGATTTTAAAAACGTAAAATTTTAAATGCTCACGTTTCTTTTTCTTTCTGTCTCTTTCCCACACCCTGCCCCCACCACTCTTCCAAACCAATCTTTCCTGCCCTTTCTTTTTTCTCTTTCTGAGATTGATTTGGCTCTAATTCAACTTCCATCTCAGAATTCCACTGTTCTTTCACAATGCTTTAATCACATTGGTTAAAGAGATGCACTGTTGGTACCAGCATTTCCTGAGTTTAGAATAAAGACTAAGTGACAGTTCATGTTGGGAGATGCAACATCTATATGTCTCCTTTCTTCCAAGTTCTTTATAGTAAATCTGGATTTTTGAACTTTGTAATTACTGGATCCAGTTACAAAACTGAAATCATTTTGTTTAAAAATATATATTTAAAGGGAACTCTATTTTGCTTTTAAACCGCAAGCTAAATTCCTAATGCAAAACAAGAATTTAGAATTTCAAAATTGCAAATTAATTGAAAAACGGCACATGTATGTTTTTATAAAATCCATTGCCATTTGCTTGACCGAATATGACATAAGAAAATTGGCCATAGTAAAGTAAGCAGATTCGTAAAAAATCCCAAAAGAATGAGAAAAGCAACACCAGGAGACTAAGTGAAGTATTGAGAGCAGACACAGGTTAATAAAAGCAAATGCAAGTGTGCACAAAAAGACATTGAGAAGCCCAGAAAGTGATGAACAGGAATAGGGAGTGGTTTCAGGAAAGCCAAAAAAGAAAGCAACATTGTATGATAGGTGGAGTGCCAAACCACTTTATTGCTGAGCTTAATGCAATAAAAATCAAATAATCAAGTCTTCTCTTTATCATTCTCCTGCTAGTAAGATTGCTGGAACAATCAGATAAGTTTTTGCAACATTGTTTTCCACTCCAAGGATAACAAAATGTTTGCATTCATGTACGGACAGAACAAACGGTGCATTGATAGATTGGGCAGCCTGATAGCTGTGATTTGTTATAACCCAAAGTCAATGGTTTGGATGATGCGGTCCACAATGAGTGGACAGCACTCACCATGCTTTATGGTGATAGATACCCCGAGAGTTTTGGTGGACTTTTCAGCAGAGATCACACTGCCCTCTAAGGGTGATCAATGATATTTCTGAGCAAGGCAAGCAACATTGTGGCTTTTCCTGAAGGCACTGTCAGATCAGGTTGATGCTTGGAGTAGAAGGAGCAAGCTCCTGTTCCATCTCCCTGTCCCAAAAATCAATTTAATATTTGAGCCCCAGACAAGGAACATATCTGATATTAAACTGATAAGAATAGACACTACATTTGATTGACCAGATTGAAGAATCTTTATTGACATTCACAGACTCGAACTGAAAGTATTAGCCATAGTAAATATGCAGGGTTACAGGAATAAGGCAGAGGGGAGGGCCTGGGTGGGATGTTTTTCCAAGAGAGTTGGTGCAGACTTGATGGGCCAAATGGCCTCTTTCTGCATTGTGGGGATTTTATTATTGTAAGGATGTTACCAGAAATGGAGAATTTTTAGGCTGGGATTGATTTCATTTAACAGAGGAAGCTGAGAGGAGATTTAATTGAGGAGCATGAAAGTATGAGGACTTGGCTTGAGTGGACAGAAAGGATCTAATTTACTTGGCAAGGAGGTCAATACCCAGGGCCAACGATTTAAAGGGTTGAATTGCTAAGCTACATGTGAGTCTTTAGTATTTGTCAGGTTGCAAATACTTAATGCTATTAAATTACACCTTTCAAACAGCCATCCATTTTTCTACATGCAATGTATCTATCAATTATTCCAGCAGAATTTCTGTGAATGGCTCATGATTTTTGAATGTTGCTTTTTGGGCAATGATTCCTTGATATAGCAGCTACATTGCTTTAAATGCGGACAAAGCAACAAACACAATTAGGGTTGGGTCTTGCTGTACGTAGCAGTGTGTGTGGGACTATTTTGCTGTGTGTGGCAGTATGTGTGGGACCATGTTGCTTCGTGTGTCAATGTGTGTGGGACCATGTTGCTGGGTGTGGCAGTGTGTGTGGGACCATGTTGCTTCGTGTGTCAGTGTGTGTGGGACCATGTTGCTAGAAAAATACTGGCAAGCTTTCAGTAATGTGCAAATCAGTCAGCAATTGCAGGGAATTAAGAGATAGAATTTTATAAGTTTCTATGAGATCCCCTCTCAGTCTACTAAACTCCAGTGACTATGGGCAGGATTTTAAGACCTTGCTTGGACTAGATCACAAAATCCCGCCTGAGGCTAATGAATTTCCATTCTAGTGAAGTTTTCGTCTATAATCCTACCTGATTTAGGTCAGGATTTTCCGGCTGTGTTCACCCCAAAGCCGAAAAATCCAGCCCTAGGTGAATAGACGTCTGCATAGTCTGCCCCTTGCTCACTATAATTCCCATGGCAGGTGGGAAAATTTGACCCTTAAGTCTCATACAACAGACCCGGCATCCCAGGAATCAGACTGGTAAAGGCAAATCCCTTCTTATATTTTTTTTGAAATTGGCGGTGCAATGGCAGGAAACTTGGTTTTTATTGCAGCTTTGGCTCCTCTACATGCAACCTGGTTCAGAGTGCAGCACCATGCCATTGTTAATGCGGTTGTCTGGGTGTGGGGCCATGTTGCTATGTGTGGCAGTGTGTATGGGATCATGTTACTTTGTGTGTGCGACCATGTTGCTGTGTTTGTGGGACCAGGACGTCACGGTGGCACAGTGGTTAGCATTGCTGCCTCACAGCACCAAGGATCCAGATTTAATTCCAGTCTTGGGTCACTGTCTGTTTGGAGTTTGCACATTCTTCCGTGTTTGCATGGGTTTCCTCCGGGCGCTCCGATTTCCTTCCACAGTCCAAAGATGTGTAGGTTAGGTGGATTGGCTATGCTAAATTGCCCCTTAGTGTCAGGGGGATTATGCGGGGTTACGGTGATAGGGCTTGGGTGGGATTATTATTGGTACAGGCTCAATGGGCTGAGTGGCCTCCTTCTGCACTGTAGGGATTCTATTCTATGTTGCTGTGTGTGGCTGTGTATATGGGTCTATGTTGCTGAGTGTGGCAGTGTATGTAACTCTATGTTGTGTGTTGCAGTGTATGTGGGTCTATGTTGTTGTCTATGTTACTGTGTGTGTGGCACTGTATGTGGATCCATGTGGTTGTGTGTGTGGCAGTGTATGTAGGTCTTTGTGGTTGTGTGTGTTGCTGCATGTGTGTGTCTATGTGGCAGTGTATGTGGGTCTATGTGGTTGTGTAGGTTGATGTATGTGGCAGTGTATGTGGGTGTGTGTGGCAGAGTATGTGAGTCTTTGTGGTTGTGTGTGGCACTGTTTGTAGGTCTATGTGATTGTGTGTGTTGCTGTGTGTGTGGGTCTGTGTCAGTGTATGTGGTTGTGTGTGTGGGTCTATGTGGTAGTGTATGTGAGTCTAAGTGGCAGTGTGTGTGGATCTATGTAGTTGTGTGTGGCAGTGTATGTGGGTCTATGTGGTTGTGTGTGTGAGTCTAAGTGGCAGTGTGTATGGATCTATGTAGTTGTGTGTGGCAGTGTATGTGGGTCTATGTGACTGTGTGTGTCAGTTTGTGGATCTAGGTCATTGTGTGTGTGGCAGTATATGTGGGCCTATGTGGCAGTGTGTGTGGATCTATGTGGTTCTGTAGGTTGCTGTATGTGGGTCTATGTGGCAGTGCATATGAGTGTGTGTGGCAATGTGTATGGGTCAATGTGGCTGTGTAAGTTGCTGTATGTGGGTCTATGTGGCAGTGTATGTGAATGTATGTGGGTCTATGTGGTTGTGTAGGTTGCTGTGTGTGACAATGTATGTGGGTGTGTGTGTGGACCTATGAGGTTGTGTATGTGGGTGTGCGTGTGGATCTATGAGGTTGTGTATGTGGGTGTGTGTGTGGGTCTATGGGGTTGTGTAGGTTGCTGTGTGTGGCAGTGTATGTGGGTGTGTGTGTGGGTCTATGAGGTTGTGTACGTGGGTGTGTAGGTTGCTATGTGTGGCAGTGCATATGGGTGTGTGTGGGTCTATGTGGGTGTGTAGGTTGCTGTGTGTGGGTGTGTGTGTGGGTCTATGTGGGCGTGTAGGTTGCTGTGTGTGGGTGTGTGTGTGGGTCTGTGTGAGTGTGTAGGTTGCTGTGTGTGGCAGTGTGTGTGTGGGTCTATGTAGGTGTGTAGGTTGCTGTGTGTGGGGGTCTATGTGGGTGTGTAGGTTGCTGTGTGTGTGGGTCTATGTGGGTGTGTAGGTTGCTGTGTGTGTGGGTCTATGTGGGTGTGTAGGTTGCTGTGTGTGGGGGTCTATGTGGGTGTGTAGGTTGCTGTGTGTGTGGGTCTATGTGGGTGTGTAGGTTGCTGTGTGTGGGGGTCTATGTGGGTGTGTAGGTTGCTGTGTGTGGCAGTGTGTGTGGGGGTCTATGTGGGTGTGTAGGTTGCTGTGTGTGGGGGTCTATGTGGGTGTGTAGGTTGCTGTGTGTGGGGGTCTATGTGGGTGTGTGGGTTGCTGTGTGTGGGGGTCTATGTGGGTGTGTAGGTTGCTGTGTGTGGGGGTCTATGTGGGTGTGTGGGTTGCTGTGTGTGGGGGTCTATGTGGGTGTGTGGGTTGCTGTGTGTGGGGGTCTATGTGGGTGTGTGGGTTGCTGTGTGTGGGGGTCTATGTGGGTGTGTGGGTTGCTGTGTGTGGGGGTCTATGTGGGTGTGTGGGTTGCTGTGTGTGGGGGTCTATGTGGGTGTGTGGGTTGCTGTGTGTGGGGGTCTATGTGGGTGTGTAGGTTGCTGTGTGTGGGGGTCTATGTGGGTGTGTGGGTTGCTGTGTGTGGGGGTCTATGTGGGTGTGTGGGTTGCTGTGTGTGGGGGTCTATGTGGGTGTGTGGGTTGCTGTGTGTGGGGGTCTATGTGGGTGTGTGGGTTGCTGTGTGTGGGGGTCTATGTGGGTGTGTGGGTTGCTGTGTGTGGGGGTCTATGTGGGTTGCTGTGTGTGGGGGTCTATGTGGGTGTGTAGGTTGCTGTGTGTGGGGGTCTGTGTGGGTGTGTGGGTTGCTGTGTGTGGGGGTCTATGTGGGTGTGTAGGTTGCTGTGTGTGGGGGTCTATGTGGGTGTGTAGGTTGCTGTGTGTGGGGGTCTGTGTGGGTGTGTAGGTTGCTGTGTGTGGGGGTCTATGTGGGTGTGTGGGTTGCTGTGTGTGGGGGTCTGTGTGGGTGTGTAGGTTGCTGTGTGTGGGGGTCTGTGTGGGTGTGTAGGTTGCTGTGTGTGGGGGTCTATGTGGGTGTGTGGGTTGCTGTGTGTGGGGGTCTGTGTGGGTGTGTAGGTTGCTGTGTGTGGGGGTCTGTGTGGGTGTGTAGGTTGCTGTGCCGCCGGGGATGTCCGCCAGCCTCCGGCAGAGACAGAAGCTGCAAAGCCCGGCACGGGGGAAGTGACAGGCGGCCCGGGCAGGAGTGTCAGTGCGGAGCTCGCGGGCTGGGAACCGGCGGCCACACCCCAGCTTTCCATCTTCAGCCAGCAGGGTGTGAGTGTCGCCCTTTGGACACCGCGGCTTGGGCATGGACTCGCTGCTTTAGCTGCGAAAAGCGGACACTTTATTCGGTGCGATGGCCATCACTCACGCTGCGGCCGAGTATGTCTTCTCGGATTTTCTGCTGAAGGAGCCGGGCGGCTGCAGGCTCCGGGGAGTGAGGGTGGAACTGGCTGCGGATAAGATGGTGACCCTGGTGTCGGCCGGCCTGCCTCTCCTCCTCATCTCCCTGGCCTTTGCTCAGGAGATCTCTGTGGGTAAGCGGGGACACTTTCTCTCCTCACCATTCCGTGAGCAACATCCCAGCACCCGCCCGTCTACTAGTCCAGATTTAAAACAGAAACTAACTCATATTTTCTAGCCCTTTGATCCTTTGTTTCGCTTTTCATGTGTGAAAGGCGTCTGTAAGGTTGCTCAGCTTGTGGAGAAAGGTCTAAAGTTTATTTATTACTGTCACGAGTAGGCTTACATTAACACTGCAATGAAGTTACTGTGAAAATCCCCTCGTCGCCACACTCTGGGGCTGTTTGGGTAGTCATAATGTGGAGATGCCGATGTTGGACTGGGATAAACACAGTAAAAAGTCTCACAACACCAGGTTAAAGTCCAACCAGTTCAGAACCCTCCACACACTTGATAAAGGAATAATGTTTCCCAAAGCTTGTGGGTTTACTGTCAAATAAACTGGTTGGACTTTAACCTGGTGTTGTGAGACTTTTTACGCTGTTCGGGTACACAGAGGGAAAATTTAGCGTGGCCACTGCACCTAATCAGCATGTCTTTCAGACTGTGGGAGAAAACTGGAGCTCCCAAAGGAAACCCATGCAGACACGGGGAGAGCAGTCGGACTCCTTACAGACAGTGACCCAGGCCAGGAATTGAACTGGGTCCCTGCTGCTGTGAGGCAGTGATGCTAACCTCAATGCCACTGTGCTGCCCAAGGTGGAAGGCTGGATGTGGCAAAGTTGGCAGTAGATTGGAGCAGAGAGACTCCACCCGGGGGTGACACCCCTTCAAATACTACGCATATTTTTGTAGCACCATTAACTTGGTAAAACATGCCCAGAAATATCACAGCAAATCAAAATCAAATCAAAATTCACATCTAGCCAAATTACAGACATGGGGGAAGCGATCAAAACCTTGACCAAAGAGGTAGGAGGTCAAGGATTGCCTTAACCAGGTAGTGAAGCAGAGAGATGTGAGGAGGGAATACCAAACCTTAGGGCCTCAGAAGCTAAAGGCATGGCTACCATTGTAAAGTGATTTAAAATTGGCGGTCCTGAAGTGGCCAGAATTAGAGGAGCATTGTGGGGGGCTGGAGGAGCTAGGGAGGTGTTTAGGAACATGACAGTTTTAAAATTAAGGTGGTACTTAATTGAGAACCAATAACCAGGCCAGCAGGCACAAGAGTGAAGAACACTTGGTATGAGTTAAGGCAGGGACAGCAGAGTTTTGGTGGCCTCAAGTTTGCAGAGGTTGGGGGTTGTGGAATATGGTAGGCCAGCATTGGAAAAGTCACATCTAGAGATAGCAGAAGTATGGGTGAGGATTTCAGTGATGTGGAGATGCCGGCATTGGACTGGGCTAAAAACAGAAAGAAGTCTCACAACACCAGCTTAAAGTCCAACAGGTTTATTTGTAGCAAATGCCACAGGCTTTCAGAACATGCTGTCCCTTCGTCAGGTGGGTGGGAGTTCTGATCACAAACAGGGCACTAAGACACAAACTCAATTTACATGAATAATGATTGGAATGTGAGTCTTTACAGCTAATCAAATCTCAAAGGCACAGACAATGTGAGTGAAGAGAGCATTAAGCACAGGTTAAAAGGATGTGTATTGTTTCCAGACAGGAAAGTTAGTGAGATTTTGCAAGTCTGGGCAAGTTGTGCTGGTTACAGAGAGTGTGACATGAACCCAAGATCCCAGTTGAGGCTGTCCTCATGTGTGCAGAACTTGGCTATCAGTCTCTGCTCAGTGACTGCGCTGTCGTGTGTCATGAAGACCACCTTGGAGAACGCTTACCCGAATATCAGAGGCCAAATGCCCGTGACCGCTGAAGTGTTCCCCAACAGGAAGAGAACAGTCTTGCCTAGTGATTGTCGAGCGGTGTTCGTTCATCCATTGTCTTAGTGTCTGCATGGTCTCCCCAATGTACCAAGCCTCAGGACATCCTTCCCTGCAGCGTATCAGGTAGACAACGTTGGCTGAGTTGCAAGAGTATGTACCGTGTACCTGGTGGATGGTTTTCTCACGTGAGATGATGGCATCCGTGTCGATGATCTGGCACGTCTTGCAGAGGTTGCTGTGGCAGGGTTGTGTGGTGTCGTGGTCACTATTCTGGGTAGTTTGCTGCGGACGATGGTCTGTTTGAGGTTGTGCGGATGTTTGAAGGCAAGAAGTGGGGGTGTGGGGATGGCCTTGGCGAGATGTTCGTCTTCATCAATGACACGTTGAAGGCTCTGGAGAAGATGTTGTAGCCTCTGTGCTCCAGGGAAGTACTAGATGACAAAGGATACTCTGTCCACCATGTCCCATGTTTGTCTTCTGAGGAGGTAGGTGTGGTTTTCGCTGCGGCACGTTGGAACTGTCGATCAATGAGCCGAGCGCCATATCCTGTTCTTATGAGGGCATCTTTCAGCATCTGGAGGTGTCTGTCACGATCCTCCTCATCTGAGCAAATCCTGTGTATACGGAGGGCTTGTCTGTAAGGGATGGCTTCTTTAACGTGTTCAGGGTGGAAGCTGGAGAAATGGAGTATCGCGAGGTTATCTGTGGGATTGCGGTACAGTGAGGTGCTGAGGTGACCGTCTTTAATGGAGATGCATGTTCCAAGAATGTAACCAATTCCGGAGAGTAGTCCATGGTGAGTCTGATGGTGGGATGGAACTTGTTGATGTCATCATATAGTTGTTTCAGTGATTGTTCACCATGAGTCCAAAGGAAGAAAATGTCGTCGATGTATCTAGTGTATAGCATCGGTTGAAGGTCCTGTGTGGTGAAGAAGTCTTGTTTGAACCTGTGCATGAAGATGTTGGCGTATTGAGGTGCGAATTTGGTCCCCATGGCTGTTCCGTGTGTCTGGGTGAAGAACTGGTTGTTGAAGGTGAAGACATTGTGGTCCAGAATGAAGTGGATGAGTTGTAAAATTGCATCTGGAAACTGGCAGTTGTCAGCGTTGAGGTCGCCTCAGCACCTCACTGTTCCGCAAGCCCACGGATAACCTCATGATACTCCATTTCTCCAGCTTCCACCCTAAACACGTTAAAGAAGCTATCCCCTATGGACAAGCCCTACGTATACACAGGATCTGGCGCTCAACTCATCGATCGACAGTTGTGATGCGCCACAGCCAAAAACTGCACCAATCTCCTCAGAAGGCAAACACGGGACATGGTGGACAGAGTATCCTTCGTCATCCAGTACTTCCCTGGAGTGGAGAGGCTATGACATCTTCTCTGGAGCCTTCAACATGTCATTGATGAAGTCGAACATCTTGCCAAGGCCATCCCCACACCCCCACTTCTTGCCGTCAAACAATCGTACAACATCAAACAGATCATTGTCCGCAGCAAACTACCCAGAATAGTGACCACGACACCACACAACCCTGCCACAGTAACCTCTGTAAGATGTGCCAGATCATCAACATGGATGCCATCATCTCACATGAGAACACCATCCATCAGTACACGGTGCATACTCTTGCAACTTTGCCAACGTTGTCTACCTGATTCGCTGCAGGAAAGGATGTCCTGAGGCTTAGTACATTGGTGAGACCATGCAGATGCTACGACAACAGATGAATGAATACCGCTTGATAATCACCAGGCAAGACTGTTCTCTTCCTGTTGGGGAACACTTCAGCAGTCACAGGCATTCGGCCTCTGATCTTTGGGTAAGCATTCTCCAAGGCAGTCTTCATGAAACATGACAGCGCAGGGTCGCTGAGCAGAAACTGATAGCCAAGTTCTGCATACGTGAGGACAGGCTTGGTACATTGGGGAGACCATGTAGACGCTAAGACAACGGATGAATGAACACCACTCGACAATCACGAGGCAAGACTGTTCTCTTCCGGTTGAGGAGTACTTCAGTGCTCACGGGCATTCGGCCTCTGATCTTCGGGTATAAATGAACTTGCATAACAGCTTCAACTAGAACATTTTGTCAATTCTAGGTAATGCACTTTAAGAAAGATATGAAAGTGTTAGAGTGCAGAAACGATTCATGAGAATGCTTCCAAGAATGAGGAATTTCAATTGAACTGTTTTTCTTGAAGGTTGGTGGGGGGGAGGATTTAATGGAGGTACACAAAACAATGAGGGGTCTGGACAGGGAGAAACTGTTTCCATTGATTGAAAAGCAGTCGGCACAGGTATATGTTGCAGACACAAGAAGTTGAATAGAATCTTTCTGTGCTGTAACAATTCTGTGATCTCCATAATTAATGATAGAAAACGTTTGTTTGCCTTGAAGAAGTACTTCCAGATAAAACACCTGACCTCAGCAGGGAATTAAATTTCATCATCAGTGCCCCTAGTTTGTTAGAACAACATATTGGAAGTTAGGCTTGCACCTCTGTAATTTTTCCCCCATCATGCTTTTGTGAGCTGCTTGCCTATGTTTCTGACAAGCATTCCCAGCACGTGAAATTTGTACTCATACTGATTAGGTGCTGAAAATGAACTTTATAAGTGGGAAGATTATCTGGTGAGCCACCATCTCTTTAAGGGTTGTGCTCTACCTGTATTGTAGGTTGATTGGAATTCTCAAAAGTTAGCTGCAGTAAAATCTTGACAATTGCCTCAATGATTGGAACATTTTCTGGGTCCTGGCTGAACTCTGTACACATTTTTAATATGTTCCAGTTGGGGTGGGCAAACTCATAAAATAGTGCTGAATATGCTCCTTTACTGTTAATTTCAAAATGCTTTAAGCTTCCCACACCTTATTAACCTTTCATCCGTATCATGTGGAACTAACTACTTGTGATTTTCCTACAGCTGCTGGACAATTTGCATATCAAAGGAGTTTATTCCACCGAATCAATTGTTTCAATTAGCCTATGATTGCTTCGGGGTAATAAATTTAAATACAAATCTTCAACCCAAACACTTTAATGTAAATTTGCATTCCCTTTTCTCTCTGTATTTTATATTCCACTTTGATTGCAGAATTACTGCTAAAGGAAATTGTTCTGCAAGATAACAGGATTAATTAACTCCATTTGCAGTGAGGCAGATTTGGATTGTGAGCAACAATCTTGTTTAAAAAATCTCCATTTCCATCAGATTTTGCAAATTTTACATTGCAGCACTGCCTATGAAACCAGCTGTCTAATAATACAGATTGCACCATTTTAAACTTATTATGCACACATGATCATTAAAATGTATAAGAAATTTGAACATCTGTATCCCAGGACCACTCGGCTATTAGAATCATGTTTTTTGTATATATTAGAACCATGTGCTTACCACATTGGCACCGATTTGCTTTCATATAATGATTTTGTGATATGTTTAAAGTTACAGCCCGATGTCATCTTAATGTTCTGTGCTGAAGTGCATTTTGCCTCTTGTAAATAATGAAAGAGTGACATAACTGTCTTAATGCATATTGATGTGTTATTGCAATGTGATGAGAGGAGAATAAGTTGAAGTTATTAACAAGCAATTTGTCAATTTGTACTTCATTTTGGCCAGTTGCTGAATGGCATGAAAGATACCAAGATATTATCATGTCCTCCCAGTTAGTTGATTGTGGACTGTGATCAGGAAAGTTAGTGGAGTTTGAGCAAAATGAAAATGTAATTTTGAGGGATAAGACTTTTACAGAATTTTAAGTGATCCTCTTCAGAGAATGGCGTTTAGCTAATTTTGCAAGTTGGCAGTCCAAAAATAATGTCCATTGCAAATACTTTCTCCTTATATGCCCTTATCAAAATACTGTATGGGCAAAGGCAGGCCTGTGCCTGCAGGTTTACAAGTCTGCCCCCGATCTGTTTGAAACTTTCAAGAGATGCAGGGGAAGCCCAGTGTGCTTGCCTGCCCTCACCCAGTTGACATCCATAATTGGCTGCAATTTGAGGTACATAGGAAGAGTTCAAGCAGGATACCGCCTCAGATCTTGAGGCGGGAATGTTTGCATCTGCCCAAATGAGGACCCAACTCATACAGTCTGGCCCCCCATACATGCTCCCTCTCCCTGACTTTCCAAGCAGATTGGTCTCACCACCACCCCTTCCAGGGGACCCTTTTCAGTCTCTGCCTTGAGATCCTTGCGACCCCTTGGTCCTGAGGCTCCTGGCACTTACAGTCTGGGGTTAGGTGTGATCTCAGCATTGGCCACCATTCATGAATGCACTGCTGGAACCACAGATTAGCTCATAGCTCTCTGAGTGTGTCACTTCCTTTGGAGTGAGGAGCGGAGAACCAATCTCTAGTCGGTTCACATGGGACTAATGACATAGACTGGGTGAGAGCCATTTGAAAAATGCTGCCCCATGATTTTGAACATTCTAACAACACCTTAATCTTCTCTGTTATACGTACCAAATATGTAACTCAAATCACACAAACCTTTCCAAAGCTGTACAAATGCTTTAAGCACTTTCTCCCTGCATTTGTGTGGGTCTCTTCCAAGTGCTCCGGTTTCCTCCCACAGTCTGAAAGACGCGTTGGTTAGGTGCATTGGCCATGCTAAATTCTTCCTTGCCTGTACCTGAACAGGCATTGGAGTATGGCAAATTGGGAATATTCATAGTAATTTCATTGCAGTGTTAATGTAAGTCTACTTGTGACTAATAAAAAACTGAACTTACTTAGTTATCCAACGTCAACCTATAAAGCTGCAAAGTCGCATATGCAAGAAGTCACCATTGCATGTACCTTCTGTTTTTACATAATCTTGTTTCCACATAAGCTTGTTCAAATCTCCTTTACAACTTTTACAGTCCGGATGGGAGGGAACTGAATTCTTAGTACCCTTTCCCTTAGTCTCAGGATTAATCATTGGTTTGGAAAGGAAGCGATGTGATGTATATTTCTTGCCCTTGGAGCGTGTGAGTAATTTAAGTATCAGCAGCAAACTTTTGTGGGTTTAAATAAACAGGATTACTTATTCACATATTCTCAACAAATGTTTAAACATAATGGTGAGATTTTCCAGCAGTGGAGGTGACCTGCCATTGGTCACTGAAAGGATCTTCTTGTCCCGCTGATGTCTACAACCAGTGGGGAATGCGCCACAGGGTATTGCCATTGGTGGAACCAGAAGATTTCACTGGAATGGGCTGAACAATTTCAGACTGTGTCACTTAGGCACACACAGACAGGAGAAAGATGCAGTTGAACAGAATTGTTTACTTCTACAAGCTGTAAACAAAGGAATAGTTCATAATTCAATCGATGGATCATCTTAGGAGAAACAGTTGTTGCAAGCCTGTTCAGGGAACAAAGAAAAGTATAGCATAGGAACAGAGCCTTCGGCCCTCAAAGCCCCTGCCGATCATAATGCTGTAACTAAACTAAAAAAAACCTTCTGCCCTTACTTGGTCCGTGTCCCTCTATTCCCTCCCCATTCATGTATCCATCCAGATCCTCTGAAACATTGCTAATGTATCTGCTTCCACACCTCACCTGGCAGTGCATTCCAAGCAGCCACCACTCTGTGTGAAAAAACTCCCTTAAGCTTTTCCCCCTCCCACCTTGAACCTGTGCCTCCTTGTAATTGACATTTCCATCTGGGAAAAGCCTCTGACTATCCACCCTGTCTATGTCTCATAATTTTGTGGATCTCTGTCAGGTCTCCCCTCAGTCCACGTCTTTTCAATAAAAAAATCTTAGTTTATTCAACCTCTCCCCATACTCAACTCCAGGCAGTTTCCTGGTAAACCTTCGTTGCATTCCCCCCAAAACTTCCGTGTCCTTCTGGTAATGTGACAACCAGAACTGCAGCAATACTCCAAATGTGGCCTAATCAAGGCTTTATATAGCTGCAACATGATTGCCCAACTCTTGTACTCAATGTTCAAGGCTGCATTTTCACTCCAAAAGACTAGTCAAGTGGGGTCAAGAGCTGGTGTCACATATCAGGATTACTAAAGATTCCCTTGAAGAGATGGGTAATTGGCAGGCTGTGAAGTTAATAACGTGTAGTTGTTTATTTTGCCAGGAGGTTAAGTTTCTCAACGGGTAGATTAGGAATGGCAATCAGGTTCAGTGACTTGTAAGATGTGCTCCAGGTTTTAAAAAGCATAGGTGTTACTGTCTTGTTCCGTAACTAGTATTCTGCAGTGGGTGTTCTTTCCATACCGATCAGTTTCCCCCTGGTTTTTGGGATAATGCAATTATTTGCAACCACTTTCAGTCACACATTGGCAAATTTCCGTGCCTTCCGTTGTCCACTGAATGGGTTGGAATCAGCGTGATTGATAGAAAATGAGGGAATGATTGACAACTCATCAACATACCAGCTTACTATTAGCTCACTGGAATATCTTGCTTGACATTCTATCCTTATAGCTGCAACATACATTGCAGTCATTGGTTGTTAGATTTCTTCTATTGAGCTGAGAAGCATGGTCCCTTAGCATTTGAGAAACTCATTGCATTTGAGAATCTTTCAGCGGCGTTGTTGGACATGAGTTAATAATTCGTCTCTGCAGTAATTGCACCAATTGTCTAACCCTTGACAAACATCTTAGCTACCTTATTGTCATCCATTTTTAAATAAAAGACAGTTCCAGAAAATAATGCACAGAGAACATTGAAAGTTTCGACCAGGACATGTTGTCACTGGGTATGACAATAGCATGCCATCTTGCACCTTCAAGCTTACTTTCAGGCAAGTGCCTCATTTTTCCTATTTCCCTGTTAAAATCTTCTATGCTTTGACTTGTTGATAAGTCCAGTTAATAAGCTTTTTATAATGGGTGTCCAGTTCTTATTGGACTGTTAAGCCATGGAGTGATTCACTAAGGTAACTCTCATCTCCAAACACAAATTAACTTTCACAGTCCAGCAAGCAATTAATTAAACAAGATTAACTGAAAATCCTAACGCAGCTTTTTGAAGTGTATTAATTTGTTTTAACTATCTATCCAGTTGCACTTTGCATAATGCAGTGACCTCATGTAAACATGACCTCCTTTCAGGTTAGTTACCATAACCTAAGAGTAATTATTGTGCAGAGCACAAAGAAAAGGGGACATGTCGTCTCTCTCTTCGATCCCAAAAACCTAAGAGTAATTATTGTACTGGTTTGCTCCCAGAACATAAAACACCAACCTAGTCTGCTACCTTTTCCAAGCTGAACACTAAAGAATAAAGAAAATTACAGCACACGAATAGACACTTTGGCCCTCCAAGCCTGCACCAACCATGCTGCCTAACTTAACCAAAACCCTCTACCCTCCGGGGACCATATCCGTCTATTCCCATCCTATTCATGTACTTGTCAAGATGCCCCTTATCTGCTACCACTACCTCCCCAGCAACAAACTCCAGACACCCACTACTCTGTGTAAAAAATCTGCTTTGTACATCTGTTTTAAACCTTGCCCCTCGCACCAAATCTATGTCCCCTAGTAATTGACTCTTCCATCCTGGGAAATAGCTTTTGACTATCCACTCTGTCCATGCCTCTCATAATCTTGTAGACTTCTATCAAGTCTCCCTGCAACCTCCGTCGCTCCAGTGAGAACAAACCAAGCTTCTCCAATGTTTCCTCACAGCTAATGCCCTCCATATCAGGTAACATCCCGGTAAATCTTTTCTGACCCCTCTCCAAAGCCTCCACATCCTTCTGGTAGTGTGGTGATGAGAATTGAACACTGTATTCCAAGTGTGGCCTAACTAAGATTCTATTAAGCTGCAACTTGACATGCCAGTTTTTAAACTCAGTACCCCAGCTGATGAAGGCAGGCATGCTGCATGCCTTCTTGATTACCTTCTCCACCTGCATTGCCACTTTCAGTGACATGTGTACCTGTACACCCAGATCCCTTTGCCTAACAATACTCTTAATGGTTCTGCCATTTACTGTATATTTTCTATCTGTATTAGAGTTTCCAAAATGCATTACCTCACATTTATCCAGATTAAACTCCATCTGCCATCTTTCCAACCAAGTCCCCAACTGATCTATATCTTGCTGTATCCTCTGATGGTCCTCATCGCTGTCCGCAAATCCACCAACCTTTGTGTTGTCTGCAAACTTACCAATCATTTATATATGTTACAAACAGCAAAGGTCCCAGCACTGATCCCTGAGGAACACCACTTGTCACAGCCCTCCACTCAGAAACGCATCCTTGCACTGCTACACTCTGCCTTCTTTGACCGAGCCAGTTTTGTATTCACCTTGCCAGCTCACCTCTGATCCCATGCAACTTCACCTTCTGCACCAGTCTGCCATGAGGGATCTTGACAAAGATATGTTTATCCTAAGCCTATTTCTCATTTCTAACAACTATCCATGGTTTAGTAATTTCTTACACTAAACTGCTAGTTTTAGTGATGATTTATAATTTTCAATATGTTTAAACCGCCTTTTCTTTTTCTGTAACAGGTACCCAGATTAGTTGCTTTCCCCCAAGTTCATTCTCTTGGCGACAAGCAGCTTATGTGGATGCCTATTGCTGGGCCTCACTACATCGGCCTTTGCTAAAACATGATGCTGAAAGACTACCTTTGTGGCTTCATAAGGTAAAAACAATTCAAAAACCTTTCCTTTTTATTTTAATTATATTTTCTATTATGTTATAATGGCCATTGGAAACAGACTATGTACAGTAAAGAAAGTCTTATGATGAAATATGCCCTCCAAATACTAGTAAGAAGTGTAGCAGTTTATATTGGATTGCCACATTTTATTTTTAAAGGGATCCTTGACTTAATGTAAATCCATCCTCCCACGTCTCTCCCCCACCCAATTGCCGTCAGGAGGCCTCCAAACTCCACTGTCCTGCCCCACCTCCCACACCTTCCTCAAACCCCCATCTCCACCCCCAATTTTCAATACTGACTGAGCTCTTGTTGCCAGTGTCACTGACCATATCACTGCCCAACTGGAAACCCAACTATCAATGAAACTGGGCCTTCGTATGAGGAACTGGTTAGTGATGTTTCTGATATGTCATTGTTTTAAAACTGTATAGAGTGTGGGAAAGTCCCACACTGTGGGTTCCCTGTGACTTTTTGGCCAACCCTCTCCCTGTGGCTCAGGTCACTAAAAATTCTCCTTCAGTGCTTCTGACCAATGATCTTTTGTTGGAACCCTAGTTCTGATGAAAGGTCATCAATCCAAAACATCTCTCTCTGTCAAAGCTGAAAAGCCAATTGAATTTTCTAGCTGTAGGTGAAGACTGGCAGGTCAGTTGTCTTGGTTGTGGTGACCTAGTGTATAGCTTTAAGACTGGGAGGCCTGTAGCTGTGCTTCAATTCTTGCCCTTTGCAAGGCCATGCTCGGAAAAATGGAGATGCTCTGACTCCTGATAGTGGCCAAGACAGGAAATAAAACTCAGCACTCTTTGGATAAACTCAGCACTCCTTCGATGTGTTGCTCTTACCCAATGTCAAGGCAGACTGGAGGGAGAAAATTGCCTCTTTTCTTCTCTCTATTAATTTGCCTGAAGGATTATTCCACATAGTTATCATTTGTTGAATAATGAATACCTTAAATTTTAGCAGTGTGCTTTTATTTTTTGTTAAACCTTCCCTTACATAACTTGGTTACATTCTGTAATTACCTTGAACATGCCATTTATTATTTTACAAAATTTGACAAAGTTCTGCTTTAATCGTCATTCTCAACTGAGATTTCCCGGTTGGGTTGCAATCTCACCATCAGCACCAATTCCAGATTGCGAACCCAGAAGTTGTTGTGCCAAGGTGTTGATCAAGATCTTCCCAAAGGAATTAAGAAACTGTTTCAGGATCTTCTTCCAAATAAGGACAGTGTATAGACATTGGAAGCGGCAAGCCCCAGGACAGGCCTGCAGGGATGTCTGGGTAACAGCCCCACAGGGAAAGGTGGGCACTTCTGAGGCAGGTGGAATTTCATGAGGGGACTTCAAAATGAATGGCCTTCTTCTCCACTGGGGCGGCATGGTAGCACAGTGGTTAGCACTGCTGCTTCACAGCTCCAGGGTCCTGGGCTTGATTCCCGGCTCAGGTCACTGTCTGTGTGGAGTTTGCACATTCTTCTTGTGTCTGCGTTGGGGGGTTTCCTCCAGGTGCTCCGGTTTCCTCCCACACTCCAAAGATGTGCGGGTTAGGTTGATTAGCCATGCTAAGAAATTGCCCCTTAGTGTCCAGGGATCCATAAATTAGAGGGATTAGTGGGTATAATATTTGGGAATATGGGGGCGGGGCCTGGGTGGGATTGTGTTCGGTGCAGATTTGATGGGCCGAAGGGCCTCTTTCTGCACTGTATGTTCTATGGTTTTGTGACATAAGAACATAAGAACATAAGAAATAGGAGCAGGAGTAGGCCATCTAGCCCTTCGAGCCTGCCCCGCCATTCAATAAGATCATGGCTGATCTGTCGTGGCTCAGTTCCACTTTCCCGCCCTCTCCCCATAACCCTTAATCCCCTCTCTTATCAAAAACCCATCAACCCGCTTCTTAAAAATATTTAGCGAGGCAGCCTCCACCACTTCAACGGGCAGAGAATTCCAGAGATTCACCACCCTTTGAGTGAAGAAGTTCCTCCTCAACTCCGTTCTGAACTGCCCCCCCTTTATCTTGAGGCTGTGCCCCCTAGTCCTACTGTCTTTTTTGAGCGGGAAGAGTCTTTCCACCTCTATCCTATCCATCCCATTCATCATCTTATACGTCTCAATGAGATCTCCCCTCATTCTTCTAAACTCTAACGAGTACAAGCCTAGTTTATTCAGCCTCTCCTCATAGCTCAACCCCCTCAACTCCGGTATCAGCCTAGTAAACCTCCTCTGCACTCCCTCCAAGGCCAAAATATCCTTGCGCAGGTGCGGCGCCCAAAACTGCACACAGTACTCCAGCTGCGGCCTCACCAATGCCCTATACAGCTGCAGCAAGACCTCCCTACTTTTATATTCAATCCCCCTCGCTATGAAGGCCAGCATCCCATTCGCCTTCCTGACCACCTGCTGCACCTGCAGGCTGGGTTTTTGCGACTCATGCACAAGGACCCCGAGGTCCCTCTGCACCGTCGCCTGCTGCAGTTTTTCGCCACGTAAGTAATAGTCCTTCCTACCATTCTTCCTACCAAAGTGGACCACCTCACACTTGCCAACATTAAATTCCATTTGCCATTTCCTGGCCCATTCGCCCAGCCTATCTAGATCCTTCTGCAGACTCTCCACACCCTCCACACAATTTGCCTTTCCCCCAATCTTGGTGTCATCAGCAAATTTCGACACCCTACACTCGGTTCCCTCCTCCAGATCATCTATATAAATGGTAAATAGCTGAGGCCCCAGCACCGACCCCTGGGGCACTCCACTAGTCACCAACCGCCAATCCGAATAGCACCCATTGACCCCCACTCTCTGCCTCCTATTTGACAACCAATCCTCTATCCACGCTAACACCCTACCCCCAACTCCATGTCCTCTGACCTTCTGCAGTAACCTCTTGTGAGGTACCTTATCAAACGCCTTCTGAAAATCCAGAAAGACCACATCCACCGGCTCTCCTCTATCCACCGCCCTAGACACATCCTCATAGAACTCCAGTAAATTTGTCAGACACGACTTCCCTTTAATGAAACCGTGTTGCGTCTGCTCTATCAAGCAATTCCCTTCAAGATGCCTCGCAATTTCCTCCTTAATGACGGATTCTAACATTTTACCTACCACAGACGTTAAACTAACCGGCCTGTAATTCCCCGCCTTTTGCCTGGCACCCTTCTTAAACAACGGCGTAACATTAGCCGTTTTCCAATCCTCCGGCACTTCCCCGGAATCCAGCGACGTCTGGAAAATAACCACCAAGGCATCCACTATCACCTCCGCCATTTCTTTCAGAACCCTCGGATGCATTCCATCCGGTCCTGGGGACTTGTCCACAATCAGCCCCTCCAGTCTGTTGCGCACCACCTCTCTAGTAACAGTAATGTCATTAAGACCCTCCAGTCCTACCACCTTTCCATCGCTAACACCCGGCAAATTATTCACGTCCTCCTCCGTGAAGACAGAAACAAAAAAGTTATTCAAGACCTTAGCCATATCCCCATCCCCTACCACTAGGTCCCCTTTCTCATCCGCTAAGGGACCAACGTTCACCCTAGCCAGCCTCTTCCTTTTTATATATTTATAAAAACTCTTGCTATCCTTTTTTATATTAAGTGCTAGCCCAGCTTCATAGCTTCTTCTACCCTCCTTTATCAACTTTTTTGTCAATCTTTGTTGACATTTAAACCTTTCCCAATCCTCTTCTCGCCCACTGCTCTTAGCTACTCTAAATTCCTCCGCTTTTAATTTAACACTTTCCTTCACCTCCTTCGTTATCCACGGCTTATTACCTCTCTTCCTACTGTCCTTTTTGACCATCGGAATAAATTTCTGCTGAGCACCAAGAAAGATCTCCTTAAAGATCCTCCACTGCTCCTCAGCAGACCTACCTTCCAACGCACTCCCCCAGTCCACATTCGCCAATTCTTCTCTCATCCTACCGTACTCCCCTCTGTTCAAACAAAGGACACGTGTCCGGGAACCCACTTTCTCCTCCTCCATCTGCAACAGAAACTCCACCATACAATGATCACTCTCTCCAAGAGGATCCTTCACTTCAAGGTCCCTAATTCTACCCGCCTCATTACATAGCACCAGATCCAAGATAGCTCGCTCCCTCAGGGGTGCATGTGATGGCTTGCAGCTGCAGCTACAGCCATCACAGCTGCCTCTCCAGTTACTGGCTGGGTTCCGGCCTCATATCCTGACAACACCATTAACTTTCTCCTAATCAGCCCAACAGTCAGCCTAATTGTCTACTTACCGCTGTGGGATGGGTAGTCTCAGTTGCATTGACTCCACTTCCAGCAGGAACGCTCAGAGCTGGGAAGACTTGCAACTTAGCTTAACAGGACTGAAAATGTTCAGCTGTAAAATTCTTAATTTCTCATGGCTTATTTGTTTAAATTGGGGATGATTCAGGAACTATTGGAAGACACCCTTATTATCAGGTGGGGGAGGCATTGACATCCATCTACAGCAGCAGTGGCCTGACCTTATATAAATTAGAAATTCTGCCTCCATCTCTCTCTCCAGTTTCCCTTTTAGAAAGGAGCAAGTAGAATTGGCAATACGTTCATTTTATTCTGGCAGATATCCCGAACATATCAGTTTCAAGTTTAGCATTAAACTGGCACTTTGAGGACTACGCAGCAAGTAAGGAAATTAATTAGACTTGTAAAACTACACAAACTACGTTAACACTCTGATTTTGCAATATGGCAAAGGCCATCATAGGTGCCAACTGACATTTTTAAATAGTTAATTTCCATTCTACTAGAAGACAGCTCAAGGAAAATTTTAAATAAGCACATCTCAATCAATTTGATTGGTTGAAACTGATGGTGTCACTAAAGTAAATAATGCAATTAACTGTGAATGAACAAGACTTAAACACCTTAAAATAGTTACCAAAGACTGCTACGTAAGGTAAAGATGCACGGTGTTACAGGTAATGTAATAGCATGGATAAAAGATTGGTTAACTAACAGAAAGCAAAGTGTGGGGATAAATGGGTGTTTTTCTGGTTGGCAATCAGTGACTAGCGGTGTGCCTCAGGGATCAGTGTTGGGACCGCAATTGTTTACGATTTATATAGATGATTTGGAGTTGTGGACCAAGTGTAGTGTGTCAAAATTTGCAGATGACACTAAGATGAGTGGCAGAGCAAAGTGTGCAGAGGATACTGAAAGTCTGCAAAGGATATAGTGAGTGGGCGAGGGTCTGGTAGATGGGGCACAATGTTGGTAAATGTGAGGTCATCCATTTTGGTAGGAATAATAGCAAAATGGACTACTATTTAAATGGTAAAAAATTGCAGCATGCTGCTATGCAGAGGTGTCCTTGTGTAAGAATCACACGGAATTGGTTTGCAGGTGCAGCAAGTAATCAAGAAGCTAAATGGAATTTTGTCCTTCATTGCTAGAGGATGGAGTTTAAAAACAGTGCAACTGTATACGGTGCTGGTGAGGCCACACCTGGAGTAATGTGTACAGTTTTGGTCTCTTGAGAAAGGATATGCCGGCACTGGAGGGGATGGAGAGGGGGTTCACTAGGATGACTCTGGAGTTGAGAGGGTTGGCTTATGAGGAGAGACTGAGTAGACTGGGGCTATATTCATTGGAATTCAGAAGAATGAGGGGAGATCTGATAGAAACATATAAGATTGTGAAGGGAATAGATAAGATAGGAAAGTTGTTTCCATTGGCAGGTGAAACTAGAACGAGGGGCCATGGCCTGAAAATAAGGGGAAGCAGATTTAGGACTGAGTTGAGGAGGAACTTCTTCACACAAAGGTTTATCAATCTGTGGAATTCCCTGCCCAGTGAAGCAGTTGAGGCTACCTCATTGAATGTTTTTAAGGCAAGGATAGATAAATTCTTGAACAGTAAAGAAATTAACGGTTATGGTGAGCAGGCAGATAAGTGGAGCTGAATCCACAAAAAGATCAGCCATGATCTTATTGAATGGTGGAGCAGGCTCAAGGGGCCAGATGGCCTACTCCTGCTCTTAGTTCTTATGTACTTTATATTGTAACAGGAATGTTCTTCTGCAGCTGATATGTTGTGTTTGCAATGGAGTTTTCAAACAGAATGATCAAGAAGCTGATCTCGGCTTGATACCAATCATATGAATAACTCTTGACAAATGTGGAGTCTCATCTAGGTTCAACTTAAGAATGTTAATAATATTTGGTTCTGAGGGTCACAGTATATGATTGGCAAAGTTATCCCTTTCCAGTTTATACTGCAAAGTAACAATTGTGCTGCTCTTGTTCAGTCCTGCATCATGAAGACGTTAATGGAAAAACATACAGTTCTTTGCTCATGTAGCCATTTAACTGCTACATATAACAGATATGTTTCACTTTGTTGATTCTGTCCTGAGCTCAGTTTTAGTGAATTGGCTCAAGTCATCTTCCCTGCTTCATCAGTTTTTCCTCATTGTGCTTCAGACTAACCTCCTGCATTTAAACCTAAACAGTCATTTTGCATTTCTTAAATATTATTCAGTATAAGCTAACATAATTTAGTGCTTTGTGTAAATGTTGCACCAACCATTGTACTTAGTGCTCACACAAATATATACTGCTGTTTTTGAAATGCAGTTGTCTGAAAAGTCCTTATCTATTAAAATCTGGGTAATTTACATTCAGTTAATTAAATACAATCTGGAGTAAAAAGATAATGTTAATAATGGTGACCCATGAAACTACAGAATTGTTGTAAAACCCCATCAGGTTTGCTTATGTTCTTGAGGGAGGATAATCTACTGTCAGTATCTGGTCTAATCCATATGTGACTTGAGACTTGTGGCACTGCTGTTGATTGTTAGGCCCTCTAAAATGGCCAAGTAAGCCGCTCATTCCTACTAAAACCACAATGAAAAGCCCAATAAGAAGACACAAAGGATTGCCTGGCAGTGATTTGGGCGTCAGGCATGATGAAGGCATATGCAGGCCCAGTCAACAATGCAAAGTATTCTTCACTAATATCTGAAGCCTTGTGCCAAATTAGGAGAGTGTCCCACAGGCTCATCAGGCTGCACCTGATAGTCAAACACCTGCCCCCGGCACTTCCCAACAGGCAAAGTGGCAATGCCCAAGTAATCAGGAAGCTAAATGGAATTTTGTCCTTCATTGCTAGAGGATGGAGTTTAAAAACAGTGAGATTATGTTGCAGCTGTATACGGTGCTGGTGAGGCCACACCTGGAGTACTGTGTACAGTTTTGGACTCCTTACTTGAGAAAGGATATACTGGCACTGGAGGGGGTGGAGAGGGGGTTCACTAGGATGACTCTGGAGTTGAGAGGTTTGGCTTATGAGGAGAGACTGAGTAGACTGGGCCATATTCATTGAAATTCAGAAGAATGAGGGGAGACTCACTAATATCTGAAGCCTTGTGCCAGAGTAGGAGAGTGTCCCACAGGCTCATCAGGCTGCAACTGATAGTCAAACTCCTGCCCCCAGCACTTCCCAAGGGGCAAAGTGGCAATGCCCAAGGAGGGGATGGGGCCTACATGAGGCAGGGCCTCTGGGGGGAGATCAATGTTTGGGGGGGGGGTCCTGCTGCCACTCTGCATTGAGATCCATGGCACAGGGAGGGAGATCAGCAATCGGGGTTGGCCATCAGGGTGAGGGGGGAGATCAGGACTGCCGGGGTGGTCAAAGCTATCCTGGACATGTTCGGGGGGCTAGCGATTGGTCGGTGGGTGGGTGGGGTTGGTCATATCGCCAGCGATGTAGGGTCATGAGGCTGGCCAGCAGTTGCAAGGTTAGCAGTGCGGGCCTTCTGCACGTGTGCCGATTTCAGTGCTGACAGATCGGCATATGCATAGTGATCTGCTCAGCGCCATGCTGCTGGCCTCTCCAGCGGGAATTGGCTCTGCCCACAGCCTTTTCGCATGAATCATGCTAAGGCACTCTCTGATGTGCAAAGTATGGGAGATTCATTTTGAAAATCCTCCTGAAAAAACCAGCAGGTTTTACTCCAGTTTTTATGCAAATTTGTCACTTAGAATTTTTTTGGGAGAATCCTACCCAAGATGTCTGTATTAACTTCCCCTAGTTTTAATTAATCATGGATGTATACACGCATTCAGCTTTCTTTACCTGTATAGAATACCAAAGTAATCCTAAAAATGAAAAAACTTTCCATCATCACAGTGCTATCAGCAAGATGCATTGCAGCAACTCGTCAAGGCTTCTTCAACAGCACCTTCCAAACTAGACACCTTGAACACCTAGACGGACAAGGACAGCAGATATATGGAAACGCCATCACTTATTACTTCCCTCCAAGTCACAACCATTCTGATTTGGAACCTTCATTGTTGCTAGGTCAAAATTCTGGAACTCCCTTCCTAACTGCGCTGTAGATACATCCACGCCACATAGACTGTAGCAGTTCAAGATTGCAACTCACACCACCTTCTCAAGGGAATTTAAGGATAGGTAATAAACGCTAGCCTTGCCAGCAATGTCCACATGCAGTGAACAATAAAAACAAATTATTCAATCCACTGCAAATTAAATCCCTGTGGGTTTCCTTCCTTCCTTTCCCACTCTGGTAGGATTTGTATTGTTTCACTGTTGCAAATTTTTGTGTGTGTGAAATTGAGGAATAATTGAGATAGGGTCATGTGATCAAGGTGGAATTAATTAATTATGGAAATATGTGGAAGTTTGTAATAACATGACTGAGCAACACTCATGAAACATTGATTGGCAGACTTGCAATTTATTTTTGGAAGATATGTTCCAGGAATTGTAATAATTCCAACATTTTTTTAATTTGCTTAGCTATTTAAATGATTCAGAGTACCACTTTGGGGGTGAATTTGTACTTCTATGGAAGCTTAAAACACATGATAATGAGTTAGCAACTTCATATTCCATATAATTTTACTTTTTCATTGATGTTAATTTAAAGAAAACTTGGCAGGTTATGAAATGGGTTGCCAGTTCCTAGTGATGTATTTTGCGATAGTGCTTCAGGCTAATTTCACAATCTATCATTTGACAATATAGCAAAATCATGAGTAAACCCGGGTGATAACTTCTATGCTGGGGAACAAAAGCCACTCCTGCCTGTGTTAATTATAAATTTGGTTTGTCATATTGTTGTTCATGCAATATTCAAGAGTCATAAGTTGAATTGGGTCAAAGTGGTAATCCTTTGCTTTCGTTCAAAAAGCAGACAGAAGATATACAAAACCTGGCAAAAGGTCAAAATATGGTCCTTGTGTGACAGCAATGACAGGTTATATTTATAAGACATTACTTGACTGGGAGCCAGTGCATGTCAGCATGCACAGGCATGTTGAGGGAACAGGAGTTGCTTCATGTTACGAGCAGCACAGCTTTGAATCACCTCAACAGAATACGGCAGACCAGCCAGTTTTAATAATCAAGTCTAGAGTAACAAAGGCATGGATGAGAGTTTCAGCACATGAGCTAAGACGAGTAAAGTCGAGCTTTACCTAAGGTGGAAGATGGCATGAAATGAGATTCAAATTATTTTTGCCACATTAATGGCTTGCTAAACACTAATTGTACCTTGTTGTACACACGTATCCAGTATTACCATGCGGCACTTACTATGATGTCTACTTTCTGCCAGACAGGAAGGCCACTAAATTGATAGAATCTCAGAGGAAGTCATTTGGCCTATTGTATCTGTGCCAGAAATGAGGGCAGTGACTTAGCCCATTGATCCCATTACCTTCCAGCCATATCTTTATGTCATTGTGCTGTCAAATACCCACCGAAACCAATGGGACCTTCTTTACACGTGCAGACCAGGGCCTGGTGATATCATTGGGGACCAAATCAGAAATTGGGAACCAAATCAGACAAAGGGAACACTCAGCCACAGAGGAGTAACTTCCCCCTCAACACTCAATATTCAGGTCAGCCTGGCCACACCACACAAGGATCAGGATGACCTAACCATGCCCCCCCATCACCCATCTTTACCAGCATCGGGACATTAGTGCTTCCCCCACTACACCCCCATACCATGCAGGCACAACATCCCCCCCCCCCCCGCCATATAAAGAGAACACCCACCCCAACATGTCAGGATGACTCTCACCGTTCGAGAGTTATACTCAGCTCCAAATGGTCCATGCAGTCATCACAACTGGTCTCCATGTTTCGAGCCCAGTGATTGCTACTGGCGTGATATCTCACCCATGGAGGAGTATTCAATGCTCCTGGAAGCAATTATGGCATTAAGCTGTTTAATAATATTGTAATGTCAATTTCATGGAAATCAGGTTCACACCCCCTTTTGGGCATGAATTGAGATCTCGCTGTACAAATCCCACAATGACCCTCTTGTGAGAGTTTAATATTCCTACTGCTTCCTCAGGTTACCCCTGAATGACCCAATTGTAATCGTAAAATTATGTGTCTCCCCACCCACCCCACTTCCGGACTCCTCCATCAGAGAAAATAATCCGTATCGCATCTATCAAATCCTTCAATCATCTTAAAACCCTTAAGTATTATCACCCCTGATGTTCTACAGCCAGAGGAATATTAGTCTACACAAGAAAAAATTTGCATTTATTTATTGATTATCATATTGAAACATTTCTAAACTTTATAATAAATTGCTTTTGAAGTGTGATTGCATCGGCAATGACAGCAGTCATTCCACATCACTGATATCCTGCAAACAACAATGAGCTCAAAGATTACTTCCTGTTCGGGATCTTGAGCCCACACCCCTCTGCTGTGAAATCGTGGGGAGGGGGGCTGGAGATCCAGCGAAATCTGGAAATCGTGAATCTCACTGGCATTGATCAGGGGTGGGGTGGTGGAGGTGGGGGGAGAGTGCTGGGGCGATCGGGATTGGGGGGAAAGGCCACAGATATCTCTGTGGTGGACAATGGAGAGGTATTTTTGTTCCTATGATTGGGGCACCCTTTAAAGAATACACCCTGTCTTCAGTGGAGCTGGTTCCTGGCTCTAAAAGTTGTTGACCCACTAGAACAACGGCGCAAACCATGTCTACGTTTTTCCAGTTCAAGAGACGTGATCTAGAGAGAAAACTGACCAATGGAGCTGGAGTCCCACGCCAATTTTCCCACAGAACTGATATTTTGCCAAATTCTTGTAAGGCTCTGCCCATTGTATTTATGATAACATTTGAAAAATAAATCTTTATCAACACAGTGGGACTTTTCACTATCCTTCTTCCGATAATGTCATCAGACTTCAACTGTCCATTTTGACAACTAGAATAGGCAGATGGGAATTAGATTGCATAGGTTGGCACCTCTATCAGTATAACACCCCCTCAGAGATTGTGAAACCCCCTCACACAATGAAATAAATTTAAGTCTTGGTGTTAAACTCCAGCCCAAAATCTCTTGACCAACATTCCCTCTGATTAGTTTTGGCACGTACTGATGGTTTAAATATTTTTACATAACAACATAAAGGGCTGACTTGTGACTGTGCGGGAGCTCTTATCTTCCTGTGTAGGTGCACAGCTCAAAGGGAAAATTGCCTCTGACCCAGAGGCGAGGGTGATGTCAACTAAACAACACTGATAACAAGTGATTAGTATAGTAGTTGGTGATGCATAGGTACTCTGGGGTAACTTTAACACACCCAAAATGGGTGGGGTGGGGTTGGGTGAGATGTAATAGTTTTAAAAATCTCGGGTGGGGTTATCTGGCTGCACTCACTGCAAAACTGGAGAATCCTGCCTGAGGTCAATGGACCTTTGTGTGGCCCGCTGACCCGCCACCCGCCATGAATCCTGTGTCGGATGTGACGAGAAAATTCCACCCCCCTCAATCTTAACCCCAATCTGCCTCCAACTCACCCACCATTAGATCTTATAGAGCCAGGGAAACACTGGACAATCATTTTGCTCCCTCAAAGTATAATGTGGCTGCTTCAGGTTGAACTTGTCTTCCAGGCTTCAGGAGGTTTTTCTAAACCTGTTTAAACCCAGCAGGTAAAAGGGAGTGAGCACAGCTTCATGGAAAGGATACATTCTTTTACAAGACTTTTACAGTGGGCCAGGAAGAGCCTTTCCCTTCGAAATTCCTTTAGCAGACCTATCAATGGAACCCCTCCACCAGCAGACACCTCCCTCTAACCGCCCCACCCCTCATCCCCGCAGCAGGATCCCTACCTGCACCTGCAGCCTCCTCCAGAGTATTTTCTACCCAACACAGAACTATGTGTCTGTCAATCACCCTGGCTTCCAGGCGGAATCCTATTTTAGAAAGAAGACACAAAGCCTCTACATAATGCAGCAATCAAAAAGCCTCCCCATCCTTTCCACCAACATAGATATCCCATCAGGTTTGGGGTCTCTGAACTTATTGCTCTAATGTGCCATGTAGTCACACATTGATACTTGGAATTTTTATGGTTCTTCCTTTAAAGCTTGTGTTGTGCATCAGACTTTGAAAGAGCGCTCCATTAGAATGTGTCCTCCGTGTGTCCTCTGTTAGTAAAACTGACAGCCTTGTAGAACATTTTGAAAGTTAAGATACTATAGGGCTTAGAATTATTTTGTAACTGCAAGCACGATTCATTTAATGAAGTTGCAATTATACTGTTAGCTATGGCAGAATACATGAATCTGCCTTGCTTTACTATTTTCACATCTTTTAAAACTGTGAAAATCATTGCTTGAATTGCTGCAAGAACTTCACTAAATCAGATGCATTTATATATTTTAAAGAATAAAATGTTCCTTTGAACATTGTCTATGCTTGGTGAACCATTTAGTTACCCTGGGTCAGAATTGGCGAAACATGTATGAATACATTTAAAATATTAATGTCTTTAGCTGTAAACAACTATAAAACTATTGCTTTCAAAACACTAATCAGAAGCAGATTCTAACATATTGGTTTTAATGATGTCTCGAAGCACCCTCGGACATTTTCACTTGGTATATTGAAGATCATTTACTGCAATGTTCTGATCTTTAATAACTGATGTAGACATCTTGTCACGATTCTTCCATGTTTGGTGGACTGTTTCTTCCCTGAAGAGGTTTATTATTTTGGAATTAATTGGCTTGTTGATCCCAGATATCTTTCTTATTTTCATTCAGAGATGTTTCTTATGGTGGGGCCATTTACATCGACCTCTCTCTCTTTACAAGTTTCTACCTTTCCACCAGATTTCCTAAAAAGCCAATGACTTGGCCGTACAGCAGCTAATTAATACCTAACTGAAAAATAGGGCAGAATGTGACTCCCTTGTCCGTGTTTGGTGCAAGGGGAAAAAGTTAAACTGGCAGGAGCATGGCAGATGTTTTAGGCAACTGCCACCAGTTGAGGCCCTTAATGCCCCACTTGAAGGTCTGATCCTGATGCCATTGGTATTAACCCAGTAGCAGATGGGGTCCCACATGTGAGGACCATTATATATAAACCCTGTAGAAACTGTGTTGTGGGTCTGAGGAGGGTGTGCTGCTCAAAGGCACTGAGTGCCTGATTGAGGGAGCCAGCATTAAAAGGTGTTGGAGTTGTTTGGGGGGGGGGGGGGAGGGGAGAGGTTTGTGCCTGGCAACTCCATGCTCTTACAGTAGATCTCCGTCTGTCCTTCCGGGGCCCAACTCCTTGACCTCCCTCCCACTATCACTCACTAATGGGCTGGGATCTGATGATGATATCTGATCTTGGCCTGTTGTGGCTCTGGCAGTGACCAATGATTGTCCAGTGGCACTACCATTGAGAACTGCCATTTTCCGTTTGGCTGGCAGCTCTTGGCAGGTGGGATTTATATCCTTGGGTTTCTTGTTCCCAGGGAAGGCCCACTGCTGTCCAGTTACGTGGCACTTAATACAGCAGGTCATCTCAAAAACAGGCAACGCAGGGCTTTTTCTGGCTCCCCAGCCAGTGGACAAGACTAGGTCATCTCCATTAAATATCACTTGTCCTTGCAACACGTATAATTCAAGTTGCGTTTTACAGGAATTAACCTGAATGTGGTCCAGTTCCCATATCCATTTGTGAAAGGCTCTATCGAGTTACACTGTCGTGTATTGTCTAAGCAGGTGCATGTTGTGTGTCTGTGTGTGTGCCTGTGTCAGTGTACGTATGTGTCTGTCTGTGCATGTGTGTATGTGTCTGTTTAAGTCTATGGGGGTGATTCTCCCATTGCGACCTGCAAATTTTCTGGCGGGTCGGGCTGGGAGGCATGAATTGGCCATTTTGTGGGTTCCCCGTGCCTGTTTACAACCTGTGCATGTCTCCCAACCAAAAAAAAACATGGCATGCGGGTCTGATTCTGATGCCCAAGGGTATTAACCCAGCGGTAGATGGGGCCCTACATGTGGTGGCAGCAAGGCGGAGGAGGAGGCAGCTCAGAATATGGTGGGCATGGAGAGACCACCGCAGGAGCCATTACCAGTCTCTTAGGAAGGAGGGCAGGGGGCTAGTGCCAAGGACCAGGAGATGGGTGTGCAGGCTCCTGAGAGAGTGCACAGAAGACGGAAGGTGCCGAAGGCAAGGAGGTACAGGCCCCACAATTCATTTGAGACTTTCTTGGAGGAGATGTGCAGTCGCCGGCTGTGGCTCTACAAGACCACGGTACGGCACCTTTGTGAGGTGCTAGCAAACCTGACACCTCAGGGGAGGCCACCCTGTTGATGTGAAGGTTATGGCCATCCTGAATTTTTATACCTCCGGCTCATTTCAGGCACCCAGTGGCGACCTCATTAAGATCTCCCAGGCCTCCGTGCACATATGTGTGTGGCCAGTCACAGATGTCCTGTGTACCCAGGCAGGGCAGCGTATAAATTTCAGTGTGGGCTGTGCACAGCAGGAGACCCGGGCACTCGGCTTTGCTTCCATTGCTGGGATTCCCAATGTTCAGGGAGCAGTGAATGGGACACACATCGCCTTGTGGGCCCCACATGCAGGGCCACAGCACTTCGTGAACAGGAAGGGGTCCACTCCCTGAACGTCTAAATTGTCTGCAGACATCAAATGAAGATCATACAGGTCGATGCACGCCACCCAGGGAGTGTCCATAACAACTTGGTGCTCAGGCAGTCAGACACCCCTGGAGTCTTTGAAGACCAGCCTAGGCTCCCAGGATGGCTATTGGGTGACAAAGATTTCCACTAAGGTCATGGCTGATGACTCCTGTGCGGAGGCCCCAGACCGAGATGGAGACCAGCTACATTGAGGCCCATGCAGCTACCTGGTCCATCGTAAAGGGGTGCATCAGCCCGCTTAAGATGCGGTTCGGCTGCTTGTCCCTGTGCATGCTTCACTCATCATGATCGTTTGCTGTGCTCTGCGCTACATTGCCCAGCATGGGGGAGACCAGCTGAAGCAGGAGGAGGAAGAGGAGCGGTGAAGGAGTGAGGTGGACGTCCCACCATATGAACAGCCGGAGGAAAGAGGGCAGGTGGTGATGGCAGGTGTCTGGCAAGGAAGGTCAGCCAGGGATGCTAGTGATGTGAAGTGAGGGGGCTGCAACTACCACACATCTACTACACCTGGGAGTAAGTGCAGCCGCTATTCCCCCTGTAAACTGACTTGGGCCTTCAAACCATCAAATCCTCCAGAAACATCCAACCCTGTTAATATGCCTGCGCTGGCAATGGTTGTGAGTTTTGGTTGAAGGCTGGAGGATGATGATGACTCACTGTTGTGCGTACTGGGATCCTGCCCTGGTGCAACTCAAGTCTGACTCCTACCTGTACTCTGAATGCACGCTGCCACCCTGGCCCATGTGGCTGTAAAGGTTGGGGACCCACGGTTTTTGGCCAATGGGGGGAGGGACACTTACACCAAGAGTCTGGTGGATGTTGGGGAAGGTAGGGCAGACAGTCTGTAACATGTGGCTGAGTTGCACAGGGCACAACAGATCGCACCTCCTATGCGTGAAAACAGAGACCACTCAGCCCTGTGGGGAGGGCGTTCAGAGACACGTTAGTCACAGCTGTGAAGTGCAATTAACAGTTTATTATGTTCTTAATGTTAGTGATTAATAAACCCTGACCACTGGCAACCTTCATCCATGCCCTCTTAGTGAACTACACCTTTCTTACTTCATGCAGTCTACTGCTTCTTTAGGTGCTACCCCAGGATGCACATTGGAGATGGAGATGTCCAGCTGTGATGCACGCCCCATTGCCTGTGATGCCCTGGGTGGTCAGGACCTGGAGGGCCCTGGCTGACTTGCACATGGCACTGTTTTGATGCCCCCCTGTTTATCTCACTGGCCTGAGATGCCCCAGTGTGAGGAAGGGGGGAATCGGAAGGTCTCGGAATGTCCAGTCTTTCTTGGGTGGAAGACTCTGGCATGGGCTCAAGCCTTTCCTCCTTGCTTGGGTTGCTCAGAGGCCCGGGGACACTCCATGGGACACCCAGGTAGCCTGACTGAGCACCAGAAGCTCCGGCGTCACCTGGCTCTGCGAGTCCTGGAGGCCTAGATGTGTCTGCCCCTTGATCTGTGATTCCTCAGCCCTGGTCCTCTGAGACTGGGCCAAGCTCTGGAGCCCCTCTGCTACAGCATTCTGTGAGCGAGCCAGGCTCTGGAGCCCCTCAGTAGTAGCCCTCTGAGCCTGGGCTAAGTTGGCAAGGCTCCCAGCCACGGCCTGCAGTCTGTCCAGAATGCTGGCGAGAGTCCCAGCCATGGCCAGCAGAGTGTCCCACATACCCCCGACACCCATGGCCATCGAATCCGGAAACACACGTGCCCATGGCCTGTTGTATCTCCAGGATGGCTTGAACCCTGCCACCCATGAGGACAGACCTCTGAGCCAGACGTTCCACTGCGGTCACCACCCTTGCAGAGTTAGCCTGGTTTTACACACTGTGTCGGCACCACCTCCTGCAACAGCACTCTGACTCTCCTAAACAGCCTCGCAGTCACAGCATAGTTGCTGACAACCCTTCTACAACTCCCTGGATTTCCTAATGCATCTCCACCAGCTTTGGGAGGAACAAACCCAGAGGCCTAGCAGCTGGCTTGGGGACAGCTGAATCCTGGCCTCCGACAGGCCTCTGTGTGCCCGAGCCCTTGCATGTGCCCGCCTCCACCTGATGTGCATTAGTGTCTGTGATGTGCTCGCCAGTTCGTGACCCAGAAGCTTCAACACTAAAGGTACCCATCGTGGTGATTGTCTCTGTGTTGGTGGGTTGTATGGTGCATGATGGTGACACTTTAATGGTGCTGCCCTCAGAGGATTCCTCAGTGCCTCCCTCCGAGGTGTCATCAGGGGGTTGTGGGCAGTTTGCTCCAGAGCAGTGGGGTTGGGGATTGGCAACACCCGGAGGGCAGGGTTCCTTTGTGTCTAGAGCTGTAAAAAAAAACACACACATTAGGGAGGCAAAACATTCCATGCAACATCCCACTTACTTAGAGGAGGACCTAAGTTGAGGGTGTACTTCTGTTCAGTTGCCACCCTGGCTGTCGGTGACCTATCGGTATGGCCCATCTCCCACTGCCAGCTCCATGGCATGCTCCTTGATGCTGGTCAGCTGCCGCAGGTCAGGCACACCACCATCAGTCTGTATGGTCACGCATACATTGTGAATGTTCTTTGCCTGTGGGAACATAAGATGGATAGTAAGCATTAATATATTGCAGTGCATGGTGCGCAATGCGTGCCTGTGTCTCGATGTTGCGCTGGTAGTTTCGGGGAAAGCAGTCACTAGTGAAGGGTGCTCGTTGAGGGGTGAGGGGAAGGGGTTAGATTCTGTTCCTGGGGGAAGGGTCACTTCTTGCAAGCCCTTCAGCTGTCTAAGCAGGATTGGAGATCCATGCCAAGGATGTGCGGGGTTCCAAGTGAGATGCTCACTCACCCTTGCCGGCCAGACCGGTCAAGCTCCTGGCATTCACCACTTCTGCCACCTCCTCCCACAATGCCATGGCAGATGCACGCCTTGTGAGGGGCCTGCCAGGGAAGATCCTCTCCTCAATGGCATCTAGCAGGGAATGATCACAAGCTGGGGTTGTGCATGACAGCACAACGCAAGTTCTCTGCAGGGTAGCAGTGAGGACAATATGTTCAAGGGATGGAGGGATTTGGTACCTGCATTATCCTGAACCCTGAGAGTGTAAGGTGAACAGGCAGCTGTGTCGGTGTGTGGAGGGGGAGATGGGGGTTGGAGGGTGGGGTGCGGGGTGTTGGCGCAGTGATGTCTGTATGGGGAGGGGGTGCAGTGATGTCTGTATGGGGGAGGGGGTGTAGTGATGTCTGTATGGGGGAGGGGGTGTAGTGATGTCTGTATGGGGGAGGGGGTGTAGTGATGTCTGTATGGGGGAGGGGGTGTAGTGATGTCTGTATGGGGGAGGGGGTGTAGTGATGTCTGTATGGGGGAGGGGGTGTAGTGATGTCTGTATGGGGGAGGGGGTGTAGTGATGTCTATATGGGGGAGGGGGGTGTAGTGATGTCTGTATGGGGGGGGTGTAGTGATGTCTGTATGGGGGAGGGGGTGTAGTGATGTCTGTATGGGGGGGGTGTAGTGATGTCTGTATGGGGGAGGGGGTGTAGTGATGTCTGTATGGGGGAGGGGGTGCAGTGATGTCTGTATGGGGGAGGGGGGTGTAGTGATGTCTGTATGGGGGAGAGGGGGGTGTAGTGATGTCTTTATGGGGGAGGGGGGGGTGTAGTGATGTCTGTATGGGGGAGAGGGGGGTGTAGTGATGTCTTTATGGGGGAGGGGGGGGTGTAGTGCTGTCTGTATGGGGGAGGGGATGTAGTGATGTCTGTATTGGGGGGGGGATGTAGTGATGTCAATATGGGGGAGGGGGTGCAGTGATGTCTGTATGGGGGAGGGGGTGCAGTGATGTCTGTATGGGGGAGGGGGTGTAGTGATGTCTGTATGGGGGAGGGGGTGTAGTGATGTCAATATGGGGGAGGGGGTGTAGTGATGTCAATATGGGGGAGGGGGTGTAGTGATGTCAATATGGGGGAGGGGGTGCAGTGATGTCTGTATGGGGGAGGGGGTGTAGTGATGTCTGTATGGGGGAGGGGGTGCAGTGATGTCTGTATGGGGGAGGGGGTGTAGTGATGTCTGTATGGGGGAGGGGGTGTAGTGATGTCTGTATGGGGGAGGGGGTGTAGTGATGTCTGTATGGGGGAGGGGGTGTAGTGATGTCTGTATGGGGGAGAGGGGGGTGTAGTGATGTCTGTATGGGGGAGGGGGTGCAGTGATGTCTGTATGGGGGAGGGGGTGTAGTGATGTCTGTATGGGGGAGGGGGTGTAGTGATGTCTGTATGGGGGAGAGGGGGGTGTAGTGATGTCTGTATGGGGGAGGGGGTGTAGTGATGTCTGTATGGGGGAGGGGGTGTAGTGATGTCTGTATGGGGGAGAGGGGGGTGTAGTGATGTCTGTATGGGGGAGGGGGTGTAGTGATGTCTGTATGGGGGAGGGGGGTGTAGTGATGTCTGTATGGGGGAGAGGGGGGTGTAGTGATGTCTCTATGGGGGAGAGGGGGGTGTAGTGATGTCTGTATGGGGGAGAGGGGGGTGTAGTGATGTCTGTATGGGGGAGGGGGTGTAGTGATGTCTGTATGGGGGAGAGGGGTGCAGTGATGTCTGTATGGGGGAGGGGGTGTAGTGATGTCTGTATGGGGGAGGGGGGTGCAGTGATGTCTGTATGGGGGAGGGGGTGTAGTGATGTCTGTATGGGGGAGAGGGGGTGTAGTGATGTCTGTATGGGGGAGGGGGGTGCAGTGATGTCTGTATGGGGGAGGGGGTGCAGTGATGTCTGTATGGGGGAGAGGGGGGTGTAGTGATGTCTGTATGGGGGAGAGGGGGGTGTAGTGATGTCTGTATGGGGGAGAGGGGGGTGTAATGATGTCTGTATGGGGGAGAGGGGTGTAGTGATGTCTGTTTGGGGGAGAGGGGGGTGTAGTGATGTCTGTATGGGGGAGAGGGGGGTGTAGTGATGTCTGTATGGGGGAGGGGGGGGTGTAGTGATGTCTGTATGGGGGAGGGGATGTAGTGATGTCTGTATGGGGGAGAGGGGTGCAGTGATGTCTGTATGGGGGAGGGGGTGCAGTGATGTCTGTATGGGGAGGGGGTGTAGTGATGTCTGTATGGGGGAGAGGGGGGTGTAGTGATGTCTGTATGGGGGAGGGGGGTGCAGTGATGTCTGTATGGGGGAGGGGGTGTAGTGATGTCTGTATGGGGGAGAGGGGGGTGTAGTGATGTCTGTATGGGGGAGAGGGGGGTGTAATGATGTCTGTATGGGGGAGAGGGGGTGCAATGATGTCTGTATGGGGGAGGGGGTGTAGTGATGTCTGTTTGGGGGAGAGGGGGGTGTAGTGATGTCTGTATGGGGGAGGGGGGGGTGTAGTGATGTCTGTATGGGGGAGAGGGGGTGTAGTGATGTCTGTATGGGGGAGGGGGGGGGTGTAGTGATGTCTGTATGGGGGAGAGGGGGGTGTAGTGATGTCTGTATGGGGGAGAGGGGTGCAATGATGTCTGTATGGGGGAGAGGGGGTGTAGTGATGTCTGTATGGGGGAGAGGGGTGCAATGATGTCTGTATGGGGGAAGGGGGGGTGTAGTGATGTCTGTATGGGGGAGAGGGGGTGTAGTGATGTCTGTATGGGGGAGGGGGTGTAGTGATGTCTGTATGGGGGAGAGGGGGTGTAGTGATGTCTGTATGGGGGAGAGGGGTGCAATGAGGACTGTATGGGGGAGGGGGTAAAAACAGAAAGAAATCTCACAACACCGGCTTAAAGTCCAAGAAGTTCATTTGTAGCACATGGCCCAAGCTATCGGAACACATTGTTCCTTTGTCAGGTAGCTGGGGAGGGGGCCAGCGATGTCTGTGGGGGTTGGGTGGTAGTGATCTGGATGCTGGGAGGTCTTTTCAGCGATCTCCCAGCGATGTGTGCACGTGGGGGTTTCCGCTCATCCCACCAATTTCAGGCTGTTTGGCGCGAATAGGCCCCGTCCACCGAGCGTTTAATGATATTCACGATTGTGACCTCTGCATTGCACAGAGTGGGGAGATTCGGGTCTGAAGCTGCATTGAAGAAACAGTCATGATTTAGATCATTTTCCTGCCAATTGAGCACTGTTGGGAGAATCATCCCCTATGTTTCTTTTGAAGTTTATTTATTAGTCACAAATAAGGTCTACATTAATGCTGCAATGAAGTTACTGTGAAATTCCCCTAGTCACCACACTTCGGTGCTTGTTTGGGTCAATGCACCTAAGCAGCATTATGGGAGGAAACAGGAGCACCCGGAGGAAACCCATGCAAACACAGGGAGAATGTGCAAACTCCACACAGACAGTGACCCAAGCAGGGAATTGAACCTAAGTCCCTGGTGCTGTGAGGCAGCAGTGCTCTGTGGTACTGTGCTGCCCACATCTTGTGTACGTGTGTTTGCTGTGTATGTATGTAAGTGAGATGCAAGTGTTTTTGGAAAATTTTGCTACTTACGTTGTGCAATGTTTCGAATCAGTTATTTTACAGTACTTCATTCATGAAACCAGTCCATCTTTGGTGTGCTGTTTCACCTATGTTAGACTTTGTAACTAAAAATGTAGACCCCAGAACCTGTAAAGTGGCACATGTTGGCACCAGGAGTGAGATGTGGCTAAGATCTCAGCCGATGGTCCTGCTGAAGTTAATGTTCAAGCGGAAGAAACGTACGCCGGGATTCTCCCAAAAAAGAGGCCGGCAGCACAGAGCTGAGTGGGCCATAGCCTCTGGATCACTGGCCAGCACAACAACCCTGCAACACTGATTGTGTCTCTCTCTCTCTCTCTCTCTCCCCCCCCCCCCACCCCCCCCGATTGCTGGGTCCCAGACATCGCCGGTCAAGTCCCAAACCCCTGGCCCACCTCAATCTCTCTCTCTCTCTCCCACACACCCATCCCCCAGCCACCTCCCTGATGGCCAGCCCCAAGTACGCTCTTCCCTCCCTCTGTCACTGATCCCAAGTGCAATGTGGCAGTGGGACCTCACCTACACAGAGCTACACCGACCTCACCTACACAGGCCTTGCCCACAGTAGGCCCCTCTCCCTCTATCCTGCCCTTTGGCACTGCCTGATGCCCAGTAGGCAGTGCCAAGGTGCCCTTGGACTTTGCAACTTTGTTCTTTTGGCCAAAAGGACAAAGTTGCAAGGGGCACCTTGGAGGTGCCGAGGGGGCACTCTGCCTTACCCCTGACCTTCTTGGGGGGGTGGGGGGGGGGGGGGGGGCTCCTTGGCTTCCCCATACTGCAGCGGGGGTGCCTGCCTGTTTCCCACTATTGGTGAGCTGTTGTAAACCCCGCTGGAGTGAAATACTCCTGGCAGAGTAGGAAAGGCTAGCAGGCCCAGAGATTCAGTCCTGGGCCTGTTAATGATATTAAAATGCTCACTTAATTATTTCAATCAGCTGATGCCCGGGAGACACGTGGCACTTATGGGGAGTCCTCTAAATGGCCTCCACTGATATCTCTAGCAGTGCAGTGCGCTGGGAGAATCACCCTGTAGATCCTCCCACATACAAGGGTGGGGTCTGCATTTTGAAAAAGAAATGGCTGGCCAAATTTTTAGTGTTGGTGACAGGGTGGTGTTTCTGGGATATGATCCTGGCCCTGGTCTCCTAGTTGGGTCTATGTTCACCCCTTGGCTGGCCTCCATGATCATTTTTACCAATGATACTTGTGCCAGACACATACACTGGTTCCCTAAGAAGGACTGAGCTTCCTTTTGAGCTCTCAACCAGGCATTGACACTTACGTCAACCTCGTCCCTCTTCCATCACATACATTGGCAATTTCGATCCTGTTAACTCAGTTTGTTTCTATTTACAATATTATGAATAAAATGTTTTATTGGGTGGGTTAGAAGTCCCAAAGGAGAGTCCTTCACTTGGTGTATTGAAGAGATTTTTTTGAATCTCTCTTTTATTTCAATATCTGGCCTTACAATATATCTGTGAGAGAAGTTACACACCCATAAAGTAAGGCATTGCTGTAAGCCAGGTCACAAACACAGTTGGGTTTAATATATTTCAGTTGTGCAGAGTTGAAGCTGAAAGTTCAGCTCAGCATAGCGAGATACTGACTGTTCTCCTGCAGCTCTCGCTGCTGCTGGTGACTTCACGGCCGGACATTATTAGGTGGTGATTTCAACTGCATCATTGATACGGCTGGATGATCAGGCAGGGCTGAAAGCAAACTGAAAGCTACGTCCAGATTCCCAATGAAATAGCAAGCTGCTCAACATATTCAGCAACCCTGGAAATGGAGTGCTGCATCAAGCTTAGATGAGCTTATCTTTTCCAGGGTATACTTCCTGTTCATGTCCCATCTGCTCCTGGTCAGATACACTGACTGGGATTTTATGACCTCGCTCGGGCGAGGCTCATAAAATCCTGCCCGAGTCCAACGAAGAATTCCGTTCTGAGAGCCGTGCCAGTAAAATTCCAGCCACTGTGTGTATTCTCTGACCACTGCCTCCTACAGAAAGATCAGAAGATTGGTAGGTGGACATGAAAGCTGAACATGAAACAGTTGACCTCAAAAATCATTGAAGAACTCATCAGGGATTGGAGAACTGTGAAATCCCTCTTTAAGTCTTCAAGGAAAATGTCAAAATATTCTTGATCTTCAAAAGTATTCAGAAAGTGAGAATAGGGCAGACAGAACTATCCTGATTGAAGCAAGTACACAGTATGCAGAACCTGCTTCTGCTTTAGTTGATGGGTGTTGACGTCAAGGAGGATCTCCAAAATGTGAAGAGCCAATAGACCTTGTTCTTTTCCTGTGTGACCTCTAAGATCATCATCAAGCCCAGTGTTCACTCTGTGGAGAAGGATGAGGCTGGCTTGCGTTTCTTCTTCCAAAAGGTACATAGAGGGAGAGAGCTTTGTAATCATAATCCTGAAGGAGCAAGATGGCTTGGTAACGTCACTGACATAATAAGGATCAGCAAATCCTTTTATGCTGGGCTGTATGTGATGAAGCATAGTCTTAAAAGAGCTGTTGATGGCCAAGTGTTACATCCCAAGCACTTTGTACTAAGGGACAAGCTAAAGCTTGGGGTAGACTCCACAAGGGCTCAAAGGGGAAAGGTCACAATAAAAGGTCCTCCCACCATTGTATACAGAGGCTGTAACACCAGAGAATGTTGGATATATCATGTTGTGCCGTGAGGTACCTCATACACTATTGAGGAAAACTGAGCTGCATTAATATAACATCAAATCCAAGCTGTTTTAATGTGAAGTACTTATTGCAAAATTTATGAGTACTTTATTTGGAAATCAACATTTTTCTGCATTAACATAATTGTTACTTTTGATTTCTTTCAATGCAGGTTTTTCCATATGTTCTACTGCTGGTTGCAATCCTTATGTATGTTCCAGCCTTATTCTGGCAGTTTACAGCAGCACCTCAGCTTTATGGAGAATTGACTTTTATAATAGAAGAGCTTGATAAGACCTATAACCGTGGAATCAGATTAGCACAGCACATTGTCGGCACCAGTGGATTTGATGCTAACAGTTGTTTCCAGTCCTTTGGGGAACAGAGCAGGTATGTAGCTAAGCAGATTGTTAGCTGTATATTTGTATGGTTGTAAATGCTGCCACTTCGCCATCCCTCTAGGTTCTGCATCAGATTTATTTGCTGTTTTAAATAATCACACAGAACACTGGGAGGATAACGTCATATTTTCTGTATGGCTACAGTATCTAGCATTTATTTCATGTTGAATTGTATGTGAGTGAAAGATTAGCCTGTTCCCTAACATTATTTTCTTTTTTAAAAAAAAAGATAATGTGCTCCTTTAGTGGTTATTCACAATACATGAACTAAATGGAGGGGATGGGGATTTTAAAATGTGCTATTTTATTGACAGGAACAAAAACAGAAGCAGGCATAGTGGTAATGATGATTTCCCAAATCACTAATGAGCCATTTAAAAGGAATGAGGAAAGGAAAGTACCCAATTCACCTGCTACACATTATGGGTGGGATTTTTCAGCCGTTCCCACTGGTGGGATCTTCTGGTCCTGCCGATGATGACTCCCTGCCACAGATTCCATCCCAGTGGAGGGTGCAAACAGTGGGAAACCCCGTTAACAGCAGTGGGACTGAAAGATGCTGCCGCCACCTAATGTGAGGCCGCCTCTCCCCAAAACACGCTGTGGGAAATCCCATCCAATATTTCTACACACTGCTGAGTGGCAAATTCTAAAACACCACGAGCAAGATTTCACCCCCACCACCCCACCCCCCGCGGAGTGTTTCGTGGAGGTGGCGTGCCATAGGCCGGTGGTGGAATCTTCTGATCCTATCACCGTTGATTGGGTTTCTCATTCTGTGACCCATCCCCCCTTTCCCCCACCTGCTGCTGGGAAACTTGTGGAGATGGTTTGCCATTGGCAGGACTGTATATCCTGTTGGCAACAACAGCCAGAAAATTCTGCCCCATAGTCTGCATTCTCATCTCTCTTGTAGGGCCACGGTAGTACAGAGTCCAGCCCACAATTCTGATCCTGCAATGAGGCTGGTCCATTTTTCTGACTCGGGTCTATTTAATCTGAGATGAGGTCTCCCAGCATATTCCCCATCATCTGCCACTACAAAAGAGGAAAATTGTGGCTATGCTGCAGTGGGACTGCCAGAAGAAGTGGCTAGATTTAAAGAGGCATAAGAGTCCTGAAGAAGAATTCATTTGTAAACCTTCCACAAATATAATGTTGGTGAGGTGGTGATTAGGCTTCACTCTGGGATTTAGCCTGGCTTTCCTTCTTTCAGACCCAGTCACCGCTAGCAGCCATAGAATCTCAGGTCCTGCCTTGGCTGAAACCAGAACTCAGCGCCCTTTTACAATCTAACCTAAATTTTAGATTGTATCATTTAAAACCTTTCCTGTACAGTTCAATTAGTTACTGTTTACTTATATAGATATTATTTGCAGGTCAGAATTACTTTTAATTATGCACCAATTAGAAAACTAATTAAATTATCCAAATCATTAACTATGTATATATAGGAACAGGAGTACACCATTCAGCCTATCAGGCATGATCCATCATTCAACAAGCTCATGTCTGATCTGTGGCCCGTCTCCATGTACCTGCCCTAGCTCCATATTCCTTAATATTTCTTCTCAGTAAAAAATTGTCTATCTCACATTTAAACCTAACAACTGAACCAACATCCACCACCATTGTGTAGAAGTGCTTTCTAACATCTCTTCTGAATGGCTTGGCCCTAATTTTTAAATTATAGTCCCTGGTTCCAGAGCCTTCAACCAGTGGTAACAGTTTATCCTTATCCACCCTGTCCTTCCCTGTAAATACAGACTTCTATCAGATCATTCCTTAACCTTCAGAATTTGAGAGAATAAAGGCTTGTCTAATCTCTCCTCATAATTTAACCCCCTGAAGTCCAGGTATCATTCTTGTAAACCTGTGCTGAACTCCCTCCCTTCTAAGGTGTGGTGCCCATACCTGTTCACAGTACTCTGTGGGTCTAACTAGGGTTTTGTACAACTGCAGCGTAACATCTGCATCCCTGTACTCCAGTCCTTTAAATGCAAAGGCCAGCATTCCATCGGCCCCCTTGATTATCTTCTGCACCTATTTGTGGCATTTTAAGGAGCTGTAATCCTTAAGGAGTATAATTCTTAACATAATGGGGTATATTATTGCCTCCTGTTATAAATTGTCCAATTTTTCCTTTCATAGATTTCACTGGTATGAAAATCGGATGGGTTTTAAAGAGGCAGTCAATCTGCTTCTCTTCCAGATTGCTGCCGATGTGGTGAAATCAAAGATTTAGCCAAAGGAATCCCATTCTCACTAGTGTTAATAGATGTGTTAAGTTGAATGCTGGGAAAAGAGGGAAAAGAAATTGATATATTTCTCTTTTTAAAATAGTTTTTGGGAGTATGTCACCTGATGCCCTGTTGACCAGAGTATGATATATGGCACCTTGAACAAAGTTGCATTTTGTTATGATCCTCATTGAGACCAATAAGTTTAACAAGGGATTTAAATTCCCTGTGACTGACTGAAAGAATCACACTGCAAGATTTCAGGTTTTAAGACTTTTACTGCAACAATAGAACTAAAAGCAACATCAACTAAATACTATTAACTAGGCAACCAATATTTAAATTACAGAAAAGATATCCCCTTTTTAACTTTTAACACAATTGAGAACTCCATGCAACAGTTATACTTAACTGCCTACTCTTGCGCAGAATTGCTGTTGTTACAGGAATCAGTCCAATTTTGCTCCCAGTTTCCAATGGATTCTCTTCTCTCTATTTCACTAAGTTGTAATGTCAAATAACTATCAAAAGTTTCTCTTAATTTCCGGAAAGGTCCCCAACCAATTATCAGCAGTAAGATTCACTCTGGTGATTCTTCCACACTCTGGCCAGGCCAGAGGCAAATCTTTCAGCTTCCTTAGATTGTCATGCGATTCATCTCTTTGACCAGAGACCACCTTTCCTCCTGCATATCCACTTGCAGCTTGTACAAGGGGCACACTCTTTCTGCTGACTACATTAGCTGTATCCTTTGCCTCTCACTCTGTGAGAATTCCCTTTTACTGTCCAAAAGCTTGGAGACTGAAAGTCTACACACAATTAGCATAGCTGTTCTTACTTTTGTTTCAAGTGTGAAAATTTTACACTTTTCTCCCTATAAATCTCACCTTGGGTATCCATGTTCCCATGGTAACCAAGCTAGTGGGCTTGCTGCCAGATGGAACATGACTCATGACCCTCTTCATTAAACCACTTTATTTTGAATTAAAGAGACCGTCCTAATAAATAATTGCCTTATCAAATCTCATACTAGTAGAAAAATGATCAAAATAGTATGCACATAACCTGACAAATTTACTGGAGTTCTATGAGGATGTGTCTAGGGCGGTGGATAGAGGAGAGCCGGTGGATGTGGTCTTTCTAGATTTTCAGAAGGCGTTTGACAAAGTACCTCACAAGAGGTTATTGCAGAAGGTCGAGGGACATGGAGTTGGGGGTAGGGTGTTAGCGTGGATAGAGGATTGGTTGTCAAATAGGAGGCAGAGAGTGGGGGTCAACGGGTGCTATTCGGATTGGCGGATGGTGACTAGTGGAGTGCCCCAGGGGTCAGTGCTGGGGCATCAGCTTTTTACCATTTATATAGATGATCTGGAGGAGGGAACCGAGTGTAGGGTGTCGAAATTTGCTGATGACACCAAGATTGGGGGAACGGCAAACTGTGCGGAGGGTGTGGAGAGTCTGCAGAAGGATCTAGATAGGCTGGGCGAATGGGCCAGGAAATGACAAATGGAATTTAATGTTGGCAAGTGTGAGGTGGTCCACTTTGGTAGGAAGAATGGTAGGAAGGACTATTACTTACGGGGCGACGGTGCAGAGGGACCTCGGGGTCCTTGTGCATGAGTCGCAAAAACCCAGCTTGCAGGTGCAGCAAGTGGTCAGGAAGGTGAATGGGATGCTGGCCTTCATAGTGAGGGGGATTGAATATAAAAGTAGGGAGGTCTTGCTGCGGCTGTATAGGGCATTGGTGAGGCCGCAGCTGGAGTACTGTGTGCAGTTTTGGGCGCCGCACCTGCGCAAAGATATTTTGGCCTTGGAGGGAGTGCAGAGGAGGTTTACTAGGCTGATACCGGAGTTGAGGGGATTGAGCTATGAGGAGAGGCTGAATAAACTAGGCTTGTACTCGTTAGAATTTAGAAGAATGAGGGGAGATCTCATTGAGACGTTTAAGATGATGAATGGGACGGATAGGATAGAGGTGGAGAGACTCTTCCCGCTCAAAAAAGACAGTAGGACTAGGGGGCACAGCCTCAAGATAAAAGGGGGGCGGTTTAGAACGGAGTTGAGGAGGAACTTCTTCACTCAAAGGGTGGTGAATCTCTGGAATTCTCTGCCCGTTGAAGTGGTGGAGGCTGCCTCGCTAAATGTTTTTAAGACGCGGGTTGATGGGTTTTTGATAAGAGAGGGGATTAAGGGTTATGGGGAGAAAGCGGGAAAGTGGAACAGAGCAGCGACAGATCAGCCATGATCTTATTGAATGGCGGGGCAGGCTCGAAGGGCTAGATGGCCTACTCCTGCTCCTATTTCTTATGTTCTTATGTAAGAAACAGTATGGTACATTATAGGTCCTTTTCATTTAATGTTTTTTCTTTAACTTTAGTGCCAAGGAGAAAAGGGAGAATTTTTTCCAGTTCCCAATCGTGGAGCGTTACTTGAAATCAAAAGAAGATTCGTGGAGTATGTTGATGTTGTATCTTATTCGCAAAGCTCTTGTTCTCATGTTTCTTGTTCTTGCCTGCACCTACCTGGGATATTACATCTCTCTGACCTCGCTCACGGATGAATTCAGATGTTCAGTCAAAACAGGCATTTTGGGGAATGAAACAAGTATACCAGAATTTTTTCAGTGCAAACTCATTTCAGTTGGAATTTTTCAACTCCTAAGTATTGTCAACCTTGTTGTATATATCCTCCTTATACCAGTCTCAGTGTACAGTACGATTTTTCCTTTAAGAAAGAACTACACTTTTCTTAAGGTGTATGAACTTCTGCCACAGTTTGAGGTGATGAACATTACCGAAGGCTGTTGGAATGACTTAAATCTATACCTTCTATTTCTGGAAGAAAACATTAGTGAAATAAAATCCCATAAATGCCTTAAAGTGCTAGAACACATAAAAGGCAAGGGGTTCTCAGAACCATCGGTGATGGATGCAATGATGCCTTTAATAGCCCTTGGACAAGTCAGATCAGATAAAGTAGATGGTTTGACCAAAAGCAAGAAAGGTGAGCAGAAATCTGACCCTAACATGGACCTGAATGCAACACAACTAAAAGGTAAGGCGCGTGTTTTATTGAAAACAAACTTCAAAACAAATTTCCTGCACTTCTTACATGGAACACTGGGATTAAATACTTGAACTAAAATCACTCCTCTGCTCCGAAACAGAAATAAGTCTTTGTTCCAAATTGTGGATTTGTCGGTGGCTGTTAATTCAAATAAAGACCAAGCACTTTCTGTTACAGACAACTCATTCACAATCCCAGTGTTACACCTGGGAAGCAAGTTGAAAATCTACCACATGGTCTTTGCCTCAATCAGTATTCTGACAAAAATATCCTTCGGCTCCACCCCCACTTCCACTGCCACTCAAATTTAACTGGCTGTCTCCATCCTCTTGAAGTTGAACACAACTCTCTTCAAACATTGAGAATAGTGCTGAGTTTTATGCCACCTGGGAATTTTGAAAATGTGCCCTGCATATCCAAGTCTAGATCATCCAAATATATCAAGTGGTCCTAGTACTTACCAGACAGTGTGCTTTGATATGAATAGCAACCATCCACCGGTACTCTGTTTCCTGTCACTTAGCCAACCTCATATCCATGCTGCCACTTTCCCTTTTGTTCCATTGTATTTAACCTTGCTGGCAAGCCTGTAATGTGGCACTTGATCAAGTACATTTTGGCAATCCACATAGACCAAATCAATTGCATTACTCTCTCTCTTACCTCATCAAAAAACTCAATCAAGCTGGTTAAACATAATATGCTCTTAACACACCGATGCTGCCTTTCCCTAATTAATCCACATTTGTTCCAAGTGAATGTTAATTTTGCCCTGGATAATCATCTCTAACATCTTCCCCTACCCCGAAGTTAAACTGATTGGCCTACAGTTGCTGGATTGATCCTTGCACCCTGTTCTGAAAGAGATGTAACATTTCAAATTCCCAGCAGCACCCCTATAGCTAAGGAGGATTGCGGGCAGCATGTTGGCACAGTGGTTAACATTGCTGCCTCACAGTGCCAGGGATCCGGGTTCGATTCCCAGCTTGGGTCATTGTGTGGAGTCTGTATGTTCTATCCACACCTCTGGATATTCTGGTTTCTTCCTACAGTCCGAAAGACGTGCATAGGCCATGCTAAATTCTGTTTCAGTGTACCCGAACAGGCGCCAGACTATGGCGATTAGGAGATTTTCTCAGTAACTTCATTACAGTGTTAATGTAAGCCTACTTACGACACTAATAAATAAACTAGAAACTAAATAAACCAAATTATGGTCAGAGCTCCTGCAGTTTTCACGCTTACTCAGTATTCTCTAATGCACCATTCAGACCAGGTGCCATCTCGGCGTAAGTATTAACCAGCCTTGCTAATAACTTCTGCTTATGACTTTTTAGCCCACATCTCCATCCCGGCTTTCTAGTCACAGTTCTTCATCTACCAGATGCCTGACATGATTGCTTTTCTGATGAGCTTCGTGTGAGAAATCTTAGTGAATGTCCACTAACAATGATATGCAGGACATCTGAGCTAATTTGCACTGTTGTGGAGATGCCAGCATTGGACTGGGGTAGGCACTGTAAGAAGTCTCACAACACCAGGGTGAAATCCAACAGGTTTATTTGTGGCACAAGCTTTTGGAGTGGCACTCCTTCAGGTGAGTGAGGAATGGTGTTCACAAACAGAGCATATGTAGATACGGACTCAATTTATAAATAATGGTTGGAATGTGAGTCTTTATAGGTAATCAAGTTTTAAAGGTACAGACAGTGTGCGTGGAGAGAGGGTTAAGCACACGTTAAAGAAGTGTACATTGTCTCTAGCCAGAACAGTTAATGAGATTTTGCAAGCTCAGGCAAGTCGTAGAGGTTACAGATAATGTGACATGAACCCATGATCCTGGTTGAGACCATCCTCACGTGTGCAGAATTTAGCCATCAGTTTCTGCTCAGCGATTCTGTGTTGTGTGTTGTGAAGGCAGCCTTGGACAACGCTTACCTGAAGAGCAGAGGCTGAATGCCTGTGACTGCTGAAGTGTTCCCCGACAGGAAGAGAACACTCCTGCTTGGTAATTGTCGAGCGGTGATCATTCATCTGTTGTCATAGTGTCTACATGGTCTCGCCAATATACTATGCCTTGGGACATCCTTTCCTGCAGCTTGTCAGGTAGACAATGTTGTCCAAGTCGCAAGATTATGTACAATGTACCTGGTGGATGGTGTTGTCACGTGAAATGATAGCATCCATGTTGATGATCCGGCATGTCTTGCTGGAGTTGCTAGAGCAGGGTTGTGTGGTGCGGTAGTCATTGTTCTCCTGAAGGCTGGGTAATTTGCTGCGGACAATGGCCTGTTTGAGATTGTGCAGTTGTTTAAAGGCAAGACGTGGGGGTGTGAGAATAGCCTTGGCGAGATGTTCGTCTTCATCGATGACTTGTTGAGGGCTCTGGAAAAGATGTTTTAACTTCTCCGCTCCAGGGAAGTACTAGACGATAAAGGGTACTGTGTCTGCTGTGTCCCGTGTTTGTGTTCTGAGGAGGTCGGCGTGTTGGAACTGTTGATTGACGAGTCGAGCGCCATATCCTGTTCTTATGAGGGCATCTTTCAGCATCTGTAGGTGTCTTTGTGATCCTCCTCATCTGAGCAGATCTGAGGGCTTGTCCAAAGGGGATGGCTTCTTTAATATGTACAGGGTAGAAGCTGGAGAAATGGCCCATCGTGTGGTTATCTGTAAGCTTGCGGTACAGTGAAGTTCTGAGATGCTGGACAATCACCAGGCAAGACTGTTCTCTTCTTGTTGGCGAACACTTCAGTGGTCACGGGCATTCAGCCTCTGACCTTCGGGTAAACATTCTCCAAGGCAGCCTTCACGACACTCAACAGCGCAGAGTCGCTGAGCTGAGACTGATAGCCAAGTTCCACACACATGAGGTCGGCCTCAACCAGGATCTTGGGTTCATGTCACACCATCTGTAACCCCCACAACTTGCCTGGACTTGCAAAATCTCACTAACTGTCCTGTCAGGAAACAATACACATCTCTTTAACTTGTGCTTAACCCTCTCTCCACTCACATTGTCTGCATCTTTAAGACTTGATTACCTGTAAAGACTCACGTTCCAATTATTACCATGTAAATTGAATTTGTCTGTATGCGCCCTGTTTGTGAACACAACTCCTCACTCACGTGAAGAAGGAGCAACACTCCGAAAGCTTGTGCTACCAAATAAACCTGTCAGACTTTAACCTGGCGTTGTGAGACTCCTACTTTATTTGTACTAGCAGTGACTTTTTCAAAAAGGGATTGTTAATATTTTTCCAACAAGGCTTGCCTTTAGCAAATCTATGCTAATGTCCTCGATTGCCCCAGTATCTCAAAGGTGATGGATTCAATATGTTTTTCTGCAACCTGGTAACCCTCCCCACCTGAAGACTGAAATAAGCTGAAGGGAGTCCTCTGCTGGTTTCCTAGGTATGTTACAAGCCAACCTCAGAACCTGCACTCTGGAGCATAAAGCAAAGAGTTACATCCAAAAGTAATTGAAAACAGAGAAACCCAAAACCTTTGGAGGAAAAAAGTTGAATGAAATTTCAAAAAACAGAATCATGCTTAACTATTGAAAGAACGTAAAATTTATTCCTTATAGAAATGAGTAATCACAATCTTTTTACAATTGTTTTCAGTTATAACTAAATCAGTCACTATAGAAGATGGGATCAGATCCACTGATGAAGAAAGAGATGAGTCTGTGGCTCTGCGACAAAGACTTCTGGAACCTCAAACTTGTAGTTCAGACTGTTAAAACACAGAATTTAACAACTTACATTCTGTTTCCAAAGATAAATATTAGACTTTTACTAACAGCAGTATCAGCAAGCTGTATATGTGTTGTAGGCCATTATGTTTCGTAAATTTAAATCATTTGTTATCTGGAAAAGTGTTCATTCTTTAAACAGGTACTTTCCTTTTTAATTTGTAATTCTCACTTTTTTCTAAGTAAGTATCAGTATTTTCGCAAGAATGTTGAGCAAGCTCAAACAAATGTAGCTTGACAGACCTGGTTAAAATTAATCAGGTAATGCAAAACTTAACTCTATTAAGTTGATGTCTCATTTTTTAAATTAAATATATATTTATAGTAAAGAATTTGAAATAGTTCCTTGGTAATACAGAACCTGAGTACTGCTGAAAGAAGCTGCTGAAGATGCTGTCAAAGCTTTTCATCTTTCACTCATCAGGACAGACACAAGAATGCTGAATTTTAAAGGAGCAACAATTTTACTGCATGAGTAAAGGGTGCCGATTGGTTAGCAAGTTGACTCTGGTTAAAGCGTGCCATGGACAATATACCAGAAACAGGATACGTAGGCCAAACGCCCCAATGATGAATTAAACAGCCTAGGCAAAGTACTGATCATACTCAACCAACCTGTCCTTGCAAAACCTAGAACACGATGTCGAATTGTAGATGTGATTTCATGATTGGACAGGACTCATTGAATAATCCTGACTGTGCTAAGAATTATATAACACCAATTTAAGATTATCGGTCAGGCTCACAATGTGACTCACTTATGCTTGTTAGAAGTTAGATATATTTATACTCAAGGGCTCATTCTCTACAGGCAAAAGGAAAATGTCCAGGCATTGTGCTTTTTTGAATTGAACAAATGCATGAAGTACAATAGTTTCCTGATGCGGGCTCCCTGGCAACATCTCAGCCAATCAGAGTCTAGTTGCCAACTAACCAAGGGAATTATCGTTGAATCACTTTCACCATTTTTACCACTCATGCTGTCAGATTTTTTGACATTTGACAGGCATACATTAGCCAGAGTTTTCCACTGTGTGTGTTTGTTAGCTTGCATTGTTTTTTGTCTGTTTCAGCAAGTACTAAGAATATTGCAGCTGGTGTATGCAGAAATGGAAAACCCCAACTATTATACTAGCTGGAGTGGAATTTCCCATGGAATGCAACCAGAGGAATAACGACTTTCTAATGTGTCTGGGTTCAGGTATTGGAGCCAAAACAGGAACCGATATTGTAATAATTTTCAAAGAAGCTAGCAAACTAGGACCTTCCCACCGACTGATTCACTCACATTTAAGATATAGAACGTTGGTTAGGCCGCATTTAGAGTACTGCGTCCAGCTCTGGTTGCCCTACTACCGGAAGGACGTGGAGACTCTGGAGAGAGTGCAGAGGAGATTTACCAGGATGTTGCATGGTATGGAAGGACTGGGTTATGAGGAAAGATTGAGCAAATTGGGGCTGTTTTCCCTTGAAAGACGGCGACTGAGGGGGAATCTAATAGAGGTATATAAGATTATGAAGGGTATAGAGTAAACAGAGGTAAGCTATTTCCTATGTTAGAGACACACAGTACAAGGGGCCACAGGCTTAAGGTGAGGGGGGAAAGGTATAACACAGATATTAGAGGGAGGTTTTTCACACAGGGTAGTGGGGGTATGGAATGCTCTGCCAAGTAAGGTGGTGGAGGCAGGCACGCTGGAGTTGTTTAAGAGTAACTTAGACAGGCACATGAGTGGGTTGGAGATGGGAGGATATAGGAGATTGTTTTAAATAAAGTTCATTAGCAGTGGGACGTCCCTGGTAATGTAAAAGGATATGGTATGATAATAATGTTTTTTTCTCTTTTAATTCACAGGTTTTAAGTCGGTCCGCCTTGTTGTCCAATGAGGGGTATACACGTGATGGGTCGTACTTGGGCTGCTCTTGAATGTTCGAGAGTGGCCTAGTGCTTCATGTCGTTAGTGTATGCTTAAACTGGACCAGATGCTAGGCAACACGACAGCTCAGTGACTATCACTGTTTGCTGCGCAGGCACATGGATTTGGGCCAGTGTTTGTGGGAGTTTGCGCATTCTCCCCGTGCTTGCGTGGGTTTTCTCCGGGTGCTCCAGTTTCCTCCCACACCCCAAAGATGTGCTATTAGGCTGATTGGAAGTAATAAATTGTCCCTAAATTAGTTTCCCTCAATGTGGATTGCCATAAAAACAATAGATAGGGGTCATGGGTGGAGGGGGGACTGGTAATGTTAAAATGGCGGTGCGGGCTCGTTGGGCCGAAGGGCCTGTTTCCCGGGCTGTTTTTGTTCTTTGTAAAAATAGAAAACGCTGAAGAATCAAAGCAGGTCAGTGAACAGTTGAAGAGATGAAGCCAGTTCTAAATGCTTAAAGTATTCTGCATTGGAAATCCTGTGCAGAGTTCCAATTTTTAAAATTCAGACTTTTTGTTTTGTATTTTTCAAAAATGAGGGGCTGTCGTTGTGGAGTCTTCATGATTGTTTCAGCAGAATGCAGGAAAACATGCCAGTTGTTTTCTGTCAAAGTCATTTAAAACTCTGCCAGTCTTTTTTTAACTTTGTCAAGAGGGAAAAGAGTGATCTCTAATGATAATAATAGTTCAAACTCAAAACAAAAACACAGGCACATTGACAAGGTAATCAAAAGCAATAGACTCTTTGGGCCTTATTTTACCATTTTGATTCCAAGTGCTGAATGGACTTGAAACTGGAAGTGTTTCTGATCCAATTTTTAGACGTATTCTGAGGTGTCCCCATACGCACAATGCCTGCAAAAATATCAATGATTCCGAATCGCGCTGCACAAGTGGCTTAACACATCCGAATCCTGCAGTGCCAATCGGCACCTTCAACTGCACATGCAGAAAAAATGATAGAATGCCACTCCCTTTACACAGCCTTCCCAGCCTGATACCTCCCCCTGGCTCCACAGATGTTGGCCCAACCCACAACATTACTGACCTTATACCCCCAACCCCACCACCCAGACTGGTTGTGGCTCCGTCCCCCCTTCCCCCTCCACTGATCTCAGGCTGAGTGGCAGTGGAACCCCCCAACCGATCTCAAGCAGAGGGCCATTGGACCCATCTTACCCTCCCCCCTCCTCAATCTTCACCGGTCTCAAGCAGAGAGCCATTGGATGCTCGGCACTTCCCTCCTAACTAATGCCCAAATTGGACTTTAGTGGAGCATGTCTGTTTCGCACCGATTCCTGTTGGGGAAAAAGTGGTGGTAAAGGGGGAAGTGCTGGTAAGGTTTGGGCATGCAGCCCATTAAGTCAGTTTAAGTACATGCAGCCATTTGTATCCAAACGTACGCACCCATTTCAGGCACGGTCCTGATCGTGGCCATTTTTGAGTGGCCTTTGCAGAGGCGGGTGTGGATTGTGCTACTCACCTCATGCCCAACTTTATGAAGTTTTCATGTCCGTAAACGGGCACAACTTGATGGTAAAACCTGGCCCTTTGGCTCTGGGACACAAGCATACCAAGGTATCACATTTACTCCCTTGTTATTTTAACAAGGCATACCCTGGTAAGGAAATGGGACAAAAATCCAGCTGGGCTTGTTTTCAGTGGGCTGTGGGGGTCACACATAAAATTGGTTGGGTGGCTAGTCCACTATCTTCTTGCCCATGCCCCTTTACTCTGTGAAATCCAGCTCATTATGCAAGGTGAGTGTCATTCAGCCCTTCAAGCTGATACTACCATTCAACTAGATCTTGCTGCTCTGTACTTCCATTCCATTTACCCATCTTTGATCCTTATGCTTTGATGCGTCTACCTAATAAAAATCTGTTAATTTTGGTCATTAAAATTTCAATAGACCCAGCAACCACAGTGTATTAAGGGAAAGAATTTCAGATTTCCACTACCCTTTGTGTGAATGGTGCTTGCTAATTTTACTCCTAAATAAATATGATAGTAGTGACATTCTACACCTAAAGTATCCAGCTGTAAACCTATAGCTCTCCCTGCACATTCTGCCATTAATCTGGTGGGAGTGTGGTGATAAATGCACAAATGAAGCAGTATCTAGTCCCTAGGCTTGCATTGGAGTCTCCATGGCCTTGTTAGAGGTGAAGGCTCAGTCTACTGAAGCAAAACCAGTGAGGTAAGAAATGTCAGCAACCGCTGAACCTAAAAGTTAGTACATTCCCATCCTCTCAGTCAGCAGATGAATTGCTGGTGCACTGGGTGAGGTGTTGTGAGCTACCAAATAGTGTAAATTGGGTCTGTCTGAGGGAGAGAGCCTGGATTGTAGCCTAGACCTGTGTAAATATAAAAAAAAACTTGTACATTCACCTTACAAAGAAGGTTGAATGGGTGTTGGTGGCTCTTATCCAGAGCAAGGCTCCAAGATGCTGCCTGACCCACAGTATCCATGCTGCTATGATGAGCAAGTGCCACAGTGCCCAGAACTTGCATCAGATCTGAGATGGAGTTTGAGCACTACAACACTCCCTTCCCCCACTAAATCTTTACTGCAGATTCTAGTTCACATAAAAACTTAAGTTAAATGTGACATTTCTATAATGTAATTGTTTAAAACAAAACAATGAATGTAGTTGAGTAATTTAACTCAGTGGTTCTCAAACTGAAGTACACAAATCCGCGGGAGTCTGTGGAGACAATAACGGGGTCAACAAAATAATGGGACAGTACTTACTGAGCAGGTTTTGTCATACGGGGAGGCAGTGTTTGAAACTGGAGGCAGACCTAGCACAAGCCAAGAGGCAGGAACAGACTCTGTCCACCACATGTACAGCATAGAGTGGGCTCTCTGTTTCACCAAGGAGGAGGGTGCAGGTGGAGGAATGCTGAACACAACACATTGATGGTTAAATCTGAAAATAATCTAAGTATCTGTTTTCTTAAAAGAATTATTGAAAAACATATTCCAAGTATTACATGGCACTGTAATTTAGAAGTCCAGTAGGGGGTCGGGGGGGTGGGTGGTTTCAATGATTGGTAATCCACTTGGAAAAGAGTTCTTCAACCAAAAATGTATTGTGAACCACTGATTTAGCAGAAATTACATTAGTATTAGGTACTGCGTTGATGTGAGAATTAATTCTGTTTCATCATCCAAGACTATTTTAACATGCTTGCAACCTCAGCCTCTGTATCAGATATTTACTTAATTGAAACCAAGAGAATATTTTGCAAGAATCATCCCATTATAAAATGTTGTATGTTATCTTCTCTCCATGTTGCTAGTGGCATCATCTCATTAGCCTTCTTTTACTGCTGCTTCAGTAGGACTTCATATTGTGCCCTCCTTCAATGTTTCCAAGGTCAGATTGCACAACTCCGCCACACTGCAGTTCCCCCATAAGAGGTGCATGGTAGTTTTAAGCAGTGCAGCGTCTAAGTGATGCTCATACTATTAGTCCCCTGCTGATGTTTCAGTCAATCAGGGACGTGGTTAGTGGTGACAGAAAGCTGAAATCATTCAGATCAGCAGGCAGTTTGGTGTGTTGCCTGTATGACAATGAATGAGTTTGGGATGATGGCACATCCCATTCCCCATATGGCTTTGTGGGGCTCTCCAATTTAGGCCCATCCCATGTATTATATGTGTTGTCAGGAAATACTGTTGATGTCCATCCTGTGTTTTACTAACTCAGCATAAATTCCTTTGCACAGATTTATCTCCAGTTACTGCTATTTTAATACAGTCTTCATTAGATCATTGTTAGAAGCAATTGAGTTATAACATCTGGCCATCATGAACTTGCTCGAAAGTGTTTCACATTTACCTTTCAAAATCCAATTATAATTACCTCATTTTATTCACATTGCTTTATAATCTTTTTATAAACTGTACTAAATGGAGTAAGCTAACAAAAAAGAATACTGTTAATGTTCTGTTAGATTTTTGTCTCTTAATGATGAATGAAAGATTCAGGTTTTATGTGTGATTACTGTAAGCAGTTATTTTAACTCTTTATGACTTCTTTTGATATTGAGAATTCAACTGAATGTTTCTGTCTCTCTCACATATTAATCTGTGTTAAATTAAAAGTACTGTTATGTTATTTAACTTATTTAAAAGACTGAGCCCACAGTAAATTTGTGGCATAGGAACTGCTGATGTTAAAAAGAACCTTTATAACTAGCGTTTTATAAAAGTGTTAAATGTGAAAATTTTGTGTAATTTGTATATTTATGTATTTTTCAATGGATGATGAAACTTTCCCATTTATCATTGCTGCCTTTGTTTTCTTAAGTAAAAGTGGCTGAGAACATTGCTTGAATTGTCTTTTTTCTTGTTGCCTTGCCTTCTTAGGTCATACCACTTGCCAAAAGGCACCACATTTCAAGGCAAACAAACTTATATGCAAAAATAGCAGACCAGCTGATCCAACTAACCTGTCCCATACAGCAATGATGCCAGATGCACCACAACACAGACACTGCCTACACACATGCGAGGCTATATAATCTAAGGTAAATAGTCAGAGAAAAGCCTGCATAAATTAGGAGGAAGCATGGAAATTTCCTCCTTCCACAATGAAAAATATTTCAGAAGATTGTCTTTGCACTGATATTTGCTATAGTGCCCCCAGCTCAGCCAAAAACAGGTCCAGCTCTCTCTTGAAGGAATGCAGCGAATCACCATACGTTGCAATTTACGCAGGCATAACATTCACTGGGAAAAGAATCACCAAACATCCAACCAATGTTGTGTGACCACCAATCCTCCCAAATCTATCTGACTGAAATAATTGGCTTATTAAAATATTTCTATCTTTTTATTATTTTATGAACTCTTAACAAAATCACCCTTGAGTCGACATCTCTCGAAATATACATCATCGGCTCTGAGCTTGTTCAGACAGTTTAAGCACTTTAAGCTGCAAATTAATCTCGTGGCCATGTCTGCACTGTTTCCAAAGCCTGAATAATAGCATTAGAACATGCACCTTTCTTAATTTAAACATAATTTGCCAAACATTAGGACATCAGCAATCAAAAATAAATGACCCATAAGAAGCTGGCGTGAAAACTAAATCATTGTTATCGTTAACTTGTGTTATTAAGAAAATTAAGATGGAATTGATTCAGCATGCACACATTTTGCTACAGTTGGAATGCAATTGATACTGGCATTTAAGTGCTTTAACAATGGTTTGTCTTCTTGTCGCATAGGGTTTTGCAGGAATCGTAACTCTTATGGGCCGGGATTCTCCCAAAATAAATTCCCAATAGGCAGGAAAATAGGAGAATTTCCCACCTATTTTTGGGCGTTCGTAGCTGAATGAATTTCTGTGCATCTCTTGTGCCTCAGAGAGGTTCATGCTAGGAAGTTGGAGGGTGGGTCCTTATCCCGCTGGAGAGGCCAGCAGCATAGTGCTAAGTGGGCCACTGCGCATACACCAGTCTGACAGTGGGGAGATGGACGCCACACATCCCCATCCAAGCCCCCCCCCACCCCCAACCATCGCCCACTAATTGATGGTCTCACGATTTCTTTTCCCAATACCTCCCCATCCTGATCGCTGGCATACCCACCCCCCTCCCCAATTGCTGGCCTAGCTGTTTCCGCGCCCCCCCCCCCCCAACTCTGATTGCTGGCCTAACTGTTTCCCCACCCCCCCACCCCACCCCAATCGTTGGCCTAGCCGCCCACCCCCCACATCACTGGCCTACCCAAACCCCACTCCTGCACAGATCCAATCACCCACTCCCACATTTCCAGCACAGTGGGGCAGTGCTGGGGTACCCAGTTGACAGCACCCAATGAGCAATGCCAGGGTGCAAGGCTAGCACTGCCCAAGGGGTACATGCCTGCCCCCAACCTCCCAGGGGGCTTCAATGGCCTCAATTCAATGGGTTATGAGGAAAGATTGGGTAAATTGAGGCTGTTTTCCTTAGAAAGACGGAGATTGAGGGGGGATCTAATAGACGTGTATAAGATAATGAAGGGTATAGATAGAGTAAACAGTGGCAGGTTTTTTCCTAGATTGGAGACAAATATCACAAGGGGCCACAGGCTTCAGGTGAGGGGGGAGAGGTATAATTTGGATGCTAGAGGGAGGTTTTTCACACAGAGGGTCGTGGGGGTATGGAATGCACTGCCAAGTAAGGTGATGGAGGTAGGCACACTGGACTTGTTTAAGGTTTACTTAGATAGACACGTGAGCGAAATAGGGATGGAGGGTTATAGGAGACTGTTTTAAATAAGGATCAGAGCCTCGGGACGTTCCTGGAAATCAATTGTTACATGTGTTGATGTTTTTCTCTTTTACTCCATAGGTGTGTCGGTCCATCTTGTTGTCTAACGAGGGGCATACACGCAATGGGTCATGCGTGGGCTGCTTCGGATGTTTCGAGAGTGGCCTAGTACTTTGCGTCGTTTGTGTACACTTAAAACTGGACCAGCAGATGGGCACCATGACAGCTCAGGGACTGTCACTGTTTGCTGTGCAAATACACGGATTTGGGCCAGTGTGTGTGGGAGTTTGCGCATTCTCCCTATGGTTGTGTGGGTTTCCTCCACATGCTCCGGTTTCCTCCCACACCCCCAAAGATGTGCTCTTAGGCTGATTGGGTGTAACAAAGTGTCCCTGAATTATTCTCCCCTTAATCTGGTTTCCAATGGGGGGACCATAAGCATAGACATGGGTCAAGGGTGGAAGAGGAAAAACACATTGTTAAGATGGCAGTGTGGGCTCTTTGGGCCAAAGGGCCTGTTTCCCATACTGTGTTGTTCTTTGTTCCGCGTTGGTAGGGAGCAGTTGTAAACCCCTTTGGTGGCAATCTCTCCTGGCACAGGGAGCGATACTAACAGGCCTTGAATAGCAATTTCCATATGGTCGTCAGCCCCATGCCAACCATGAAAGAAAGGGCCCAGGAAACTCGCGATCAACTGGATGCCAGTCATGAGTCCACTAGAGATTTCCCCGCTGATGTTTCCTGGCTTGCTGTGCTACTCGGGTAGCACAGCGGGCTGGAAGAATCCCAGCTTTGGAATTGTATAATGCATGGGCTTACAGGGATAGGTTAGAGGGGAAGACCTGGTTGGCATGTTCTCTTGGAAAGTCAGTGCAGACTCGGTGGGCCAGATGGCCTCTTTCTACATTGGAAGGATTCTATGGTTCTGTGAGGGATACAGAATATACAGTCTGTGATAATGCATTGATACAGTTCTGTCACAAATATGCTGAGGAGGGATTTCTTATGAAAGAACGTATTGCTACTTGGTTCCATAGCCCAAAATATTTTCCCTTCCTGCTGGTATAAATATAACTGGAATAAAAGAAACTAAGCGTATGCAGGAAAAAAGGATGAGGCTTGTTTCAGCGTGTGGCTAGCAATGTGCAATTGTACATCAGATGGTCATGCTGAGGCTGACAGCAGACAAACCTCATGTTGGCTGGCGTGGAAGTCTTGGTGACTCGACCCTTCCCCCTTATCTTGTTGTTCCTTCGAAGGCGGCCTCCACCTGATTGTAAGGGTTATGTCTCTGGTGGTTGAATTTTAACTCTGGGTGAGGGAGCAAGGCCTTCACATTGTCTCTGTGAGATTGGGGCTATTTTAACATCTTAGCTTGTTAGCACTTAGAGGGCAAACTGTCTATCCCAAAGGATTGGGCAAACTATCCAGTTGCTCACGCAATTTCCTGTGGGATTGCCTGACTCTATTTACTGACCTTGGCACCAAGTCCAGACATGACAACCAGCCTGTCGATCCTTCAAATCCTCCTCACTAACATATGGGGGCTTGTGTCAAAAGTGGGAGAGTTGTCCCATGGACTAGTCAGGTAACAGTCAAACATAGTCATACCTCACAGAATCATAGCTTTCAGCCAACATCCCACAGTCTTCCATTATCATCCCTGGATAGGTCCTTCCCAACTGCAGGACTGGCTTACCACAGTTGATGCAAAGTGGTATACATTCATAAGAGGATGACCCTTGGAGTGCTCATGGGAAGTATGCATCAGGTCCAACATGGGTGTCATGATCATGTCATAAAACTTACTGAAAGATGGAATGATGCTGTTAAAGAACAGCACAGCGATACCCAGACCTTATTAATCCACAAGGGAAGCCCAATGGTCACATAGGAAAAGAAGATAGAGGACACCATCATGTTATTGATGTTTTTCTCTTTTAATCCACAGGTGCTTTGGTCCACCTTGTTGTCCAACATGGGGCATACACGCAATGGGTCGTACGAGGGCTGCTCTTGGATGTTTCGAGAGTAGCCTAGTGCTTCACATCGTTAGTGTATGCTTAAACTGGACAAGATGCTGGGTAACATGACAGCTCAGTGACTATCACTGTTTGTTATGCAGACACATGGATTTGGGCCAGTGTCTGTGGGAGTTTGCACATTCTCCCCGTGCTTGCGTGGGTTTTCTCCGGGTGCTCCAGTTTTCTCCCATACCCCAAAGATGTGCTCTTAGGCTGATTGGTGTAACAAATTGTCCCTAAATTAGTCTCCCCTCAATCTGGTTTCCAATGTGGAATGCCATAAGCATAGACAAGGGTCATGGGTGGAGAGGGGACTCACAATGTTGAAATGGCGGCGTGGGCTCGTTGGGCCGAAAGGCCTGTTTCCCGTGCTGTGTTGTTCTTTGTTCTTTATCTCTTACTCAGCACACATTAGGGTCTATCTTTAAAGTTAACTTTGGCAGAGAAGCTTATTTGTTTTCCCTGTAAGATTATGTTTTTTTACAAGAGGAGATCAAGCAACTTTGACTGGAAAGGCACACACTTGTTTTTTGGAGGGACCCAATGTGAATCCATCACCAGAAACTTCTGATCTTCAGTTTCCTTCAGTGCATCAAGAGAGAATCCTGGCTTATAACATCTCAACTATCATCTTGTGGACTGATTAGAAGTGACTTTCATTTTATTCGTTAAGAAAACTAAGAGCAAACTACATCTTTAGAAATCACCATTTCTTATGTGTGTATTTTGAATGAATGGGAAGTGGTGTTTGTTACATTTATATTTTGGAGTCATGAGAAATAAACATTTATCCTTTCTTTTGATTTCCAAGAAAGTCTGTTTCCTTTGTTCTTTATAGTCATAGAACTCAAAGGGTTAAAATGCTTCTCTAAAATACATCCTGTTGTGGTCAGCAGATTGGTGAGGAATGGAATAAAATGATCCCACATCGCTGCCCTATCTAAAACATATAGTCAAGGATGATTCCTGCTGATTGCCATCTACCATATAACCACCGGGAGCGCCCCAACATCAGCTGATGAACCATTTCATCTCCATGTTAAAAACCACTTGGAAGAAGGATTGAGGGTAGCAAGGGCACAGAATGTACTCTCGGTAGCGATAGAATCAGCACAAGTGAATCATCAGCCACAGGTGGTTTTATTTTTCATTTGCTCTTAAGATCTGAACGCTGCTGCATGAAGGAATATTATATTTTTCAATATTTTCCCAATATCACCGTGGTATATTGAAACAAGCTTGTATGTGAGTATGGATGTGAATATCTAATTAACTGAAGATAATAGACTGCAAAGTTCTGAGCATTAAAAATGAGTTGGGTGTGAAAGCAAATAGTGGAGTTGAGTAGCGTTAAGAGGGAGCAGCAGTGGACAGCATGAATGTGAATTTATATTAGGGAGATAAGGATAAGACTTGAAGTTAACTATTTTATTACAATATGTACAATTGGCATGAATCGTAAATGGATGAAGCAAAGTAAGTTTACTTTTACCCAAAAGATAGTGGCCATAATATAACATGAAAGATTTGTAAATGTTGAGCAAAGGGCCTTCTAAAGGAATATAAAACAATGAAGTTAAAGATGAAAGAGAAAAAAACGTAGAGTGATTGAAGACTGTATTGGTGGATGTGGTTATGACAATCAAAAATAGTGTGTGCTGAAAACAGACCTGTGAAGAAGCAGCTGATACAACCTTCAGAGAAAAGTGTTTGTGTCTACAAGGATTTAGATCAAGTTTTGGCTTCAAAGTATCAAATGAGCATGAGAGAAAAGCCTGTGTAATACTTCCCCTACAGCAACAACTGATCTGTGAAAATACTACTGAATTTTTTATAGATTAAAGTCTACGAGAACTGCTGCCTAAAAGGGATTTTTATCTCTGAGTTAATTAAACAAAAATCTTTTGAGAAATAATAATCACAGAATCATACAGAGCAGAAGGAGGCATTTGGTCCATTGAGTCTGCACCGACCCCAATCCCACCCAGGACCTATCCCCAGAACACCATGCATTTACCCTAGCTAGTCCCCTGACACTAAGGGGCAATTTAGCATGGCCAGTCCACCTACCCACACATCTTTGGACTGTGGGAGGAAACCAGACCATCCAAGGAAACTCATGCAGATACAGACAGAATGTGCAAACTCCACACAGTGATCCAAGATGGGAATCAAACCCGGGTCCCTGGTGTTGTGAGACAGCAGCGCTAACCACTGTGCTACCAAAATGTTTGTAGAAGTACTGTGTAATCTGTGTCTTTAAGTATTATTTTTTCATTTGTTTTTAATAAATGATTTGATTTATTTTTTTAAAACCTTCACAAGAAGTAGGAGATTCTTTCTCCATACTTAAGGTACCTCCTCATAAAATACATATCGCAAATTGTTGTGATAGCCTATTCAAGTTTCCCTTTAGGATTCGGACAGTCTGGCACTTAGCACCTGCCATATTATAACAACTGGCAAAATCAGCATCCCTAATTTCCCTTACAAAGATCATGTTCTGACGTCTCAATGAACTCCATATGGAGCAGGTACACCCACAGTACTGTTAGTGAAGGAACACTGATATAGTTCTAAGTCAGCATGATGTGTGACTTGGAGGAAGACTTGCAGATGGCAGCGTTATCATGCCCCTGTGATCCTTCTCCTTTAGGCGATGGAGGTTGTGGGTTTGGAAGGTGGTGTTGAAGAAACTTTAGTGAGTTGCTTCAGTGCAGTTTGTTGATGTTACATAGCGTGTTGCCGCTGTGTGCTGGTGGTCGAGGGCGTTTAAATTGGTGGGTGAGTTGTCAATCAAGCGAGTTGCTTTCTTTTGGATGTTGTCGAGCTATTTCAGTATCGTTGAAGCTGCAAGTGGAGAGTATTCCATCACATCAGCCTTGTAGATGGTGGACAGGCTTTGGGGAGTTATTAGGTGGTGAGTTAATTGTAGCAGTAATCTCAACCTCTGATCTGCACTGGTGACCCATTACAAATCCAAAGTTTAATAAGATGGTTATGTTGGGACTATGTCTTTAATTTGGAATAAAATGAAGGCAGTCTTGTTCTGAAGTCTGCTTAACAACAGGCCTGGTGATGTGGCTATTAAAGGTTAAAGAGATTTTCAATGGAAGTAAGGTGTAAAATGTTCAGGTTTAGAGAGTTGCAGTAGAATCTGTGTTTGCAATGGTTAAAGTCCCAGGAAGGTGTTGAGAATATTGAGTTATAAACAGATAATCTTTAAAACTGTTCATTTTACATCCAATATAAAAGATATCCGAGGATCTCAAAAACAGATAATCAGCATTTCTCCCTATATTCAAGGTGGTACGCATCACCATGGAGATTGGCTTTAAGAGGAGGAGGGTTTCTGAAATTTACCTGAAACTCATAGACACACAGTCTGCCAGAATCCAGGAGACAGAGAGCAGCTAGAGGCCTGCAGTATGATTCAATGTACAGGAATGTGGGTGAGAGCTCATTCTCAAATTGCAAAGACAAAATTCATGTGGATTTGAATTGAGGCAGGAGAATTTGCTTAATTCGCATTAGAAAAGAATTTGCAGGAAAAACTATCACTGTGGGAAGGCAGTTCTCGGTTTAGGGGAGGCAGTGGCCTGGTGATAGTAATCGAGGCTAATGTTCCGGCAACATGTTCAAATCCCACCATGGCATCTGGTCGAATTTAAATTCAATGAATTAATAAATCTGGAATGAAAAGATAACACTGGAGGGAGAGGCGGTTGTGGCTGTTGCTATCACTTCACCCACCTGAAGCCTAGGATCATTGCTGTATCCCGGGTCACGGGCGAATAACGGAAGGAGGGAGGTCACGGAGTGAGAATCACGAAGGAGGGACCCAGCAGCAAAGGCAGATCCCCGATCCTGATCTTAGGCCTCTCGATCAGCCACTGGGAGCTTTTGAATAAGAGATGTCCCCACCCCCTCTAGGAGCCTGCAAACAACCCTTCACATGGATTTCTTTGTCACGTTTCCCTCTCCCAGCTGCTGGTTTTAATTCAGTTGGCAGCAGGGCAGGCAGATTGTTCATGGGCTTTCCTGCCACAGACTTAATTGGGATTGAGGTGGGAAAGTGGCGGGGTCCATGCTTGCCACAGGTCCTCCTGATTAAATGGCCCTCCCCCATCTCCAAATCGCTCGCCCCTGTGGACAGATGATTCTGGCCATTCTGACCGGAATTCTCTCAAAAAGATTCTAAGTGTTAAATTTATGGGAAAACTAGAGTAGTTCACACTGTTTTTTTTTACTGGGGTTCAGACTAAAATCTTCCACACTCTGTGTAAAGAAGATGCCGCCAGTGTGAATATTAGATTTCAGGGCACAGGGCCTATTTGCATTGGAGGCTGAAACCAGCAGGCCTCTGAGCACGAGCAGTGACCCCAATCTGTCAGCTGGCCAGCCCAGGACCCCTGCAGTGCTATTCCTCCAATCTCCCCCGTAGCCCGATAGCGAACCCTCATCCACTTGCGAGCCAGCTCTGAACACTGCCCTGTCCCAGCCCACCCTGATCTCCAACCCCACCACCCCCCCAGCAATGACAATTCCCCCCACCTCCCCCGAAGGCAGATCACCCCCGGCAGACCCTATCCCTGGCTGACCACCCTCCTCCAGACCATCCTCTGTGCTTGCATCTCCCAGCCCCAGATTTCCGGCTGCATGAGTGCTTGCAAGAATTCCGCAAATTGGCCGATCCGCAATTCTCCCGGCCCACTGCACAGTAGGATGGGAGAATCGTGGCCTATTTTTCTTCCAACCATTGGATTATAAGGAGATCCTGTGATTATTCTGGACATTTTAAAGAAGTCTATGATGATTTGTAATAAAACATTGAGTAATTATGATATTTATGTAACTTGACATTTAAAATTTTGACAGAAATTCATAGAATGTTTAGAGAACTAAATGAGGCGATTTAAAAGACAGAAGATTAAATGAATAGTGTGAAAAAATCCTTTTAATAGTTTGGACTCCAATTACCAGTAGATGGCTCTGTCTGCTGAGTTCAGAAGCTATTTTTTCCCTATCTGCAGTTGCATATTTAATCGGCACTTAAGACTATTGTACAGTGGCAGATTTCAGGTTGTTTGTGTGTCCTGGCTTGGGAACATGTGGCAAATGGCTTTTGAATGTGCTTGTTATGTTAGTGGACAAACAATACCTCAGTGAAGGCCTTCCCAGTAGAAATGTGCCTTGTTGACGATTCCTTGGCGACATCACATTCCAATTCCTCCTCTTCCTCTTTGGGATCATCTGAAGATTATCTTAGTGCACACATTGTTATTTCTGCAGGTCCAAAACTTGCTGTTGTAAAATGTTGTGCAGGGCACAGCACAACACTACTATTCTGGAGATCCTGGCTGCCGTACATTGAAGGGCGGCACAGTGGTTAGTGCTGCTGCCTCACAGCACCAGGGACCTGAGTTCGATTCTTGACACCGTCTGTGTGGAGTTTGCACATTCTCCCTGTGTCTGTGTGGGTTTCTTCAGGTGCTCCTGTTTCCTCCTACAGTGCAAAGATGTGTGGGTTAGATTGAATGGCTATGCTAAATTGTCCCTTAGTGTGAGGGTGACTAGCTGGCATAAATGTATGGGGTTAGAGGGATACGTCCTGGGTGGGATTGTGGTTGATGCAGACCTGAAAGGCTGAATGGCCTCCTTCTGCGCAGTAGGATTCTATGATTCTATGAAAGGCACCGCTCGATCTGTTCAGGCACCCAAAGAGCAGTATCAGCATGCCAATTATTTGCTCAAAGGTATATTTGGTTGTCCTGTGGCTTTCATTATATCACTTCTGGCCTTCAATGTTTGGGTTGCCCATGAGTGACAACAGCCACATTTAAACCCCTTGTCTCCAAGCAAATATGTCGAAGATGTGAACAGGTCAGGAAGGCTGGATTGCTGCAAGGGAAAGGCACTACTGAAGCTGCCTGGTAACCTGGCACAAAAATAATTTTGTCAGTGTAGATCAGCCGAATGTAATGGAGTGGAAATCCTTGCAGTTGATGAATAACATATATATGGTTAACGATAGCAATTGTCGTTGCAAACTCAAGAGCCTGCTCACTCCGACTGGCATCAACATAACATAAGAACATAAGAAATAGGAGCAGGAGTAGGCCATCTAGCCCCTCGAGCCTGCCCCGCCATTCAATAAGATCATGGCTGATCTGTCACTGCTCAGTTCCACATTCCCGCCCTCTCCCCATAACCCTTAATCCCCTTGCTTATCAAAAACCTATCAACCCATGTCTTAAAAATTTTGAGCGAGGCAGCCTCCACCACTTCAACAGGCAGAGAATTCCAGAGATTCACCACCCTTTGAGTGAAGAAGTTCCTCCTCAACTCCGTTCTGAACTGCCCCCTCTTTATCTTGAGGCTGTGCCCCCTAGTCCTACTGTCCTCTCTGAGCGAGAAGAGCCTCTCCACCTCTATCCTATCCATCCCATTCAACATCTTACATGTCTCAATGAGATCTCCCCTCATTCTTCTAAACTCCAACGAGTACAAGCCTAGTTTATTCAGCCTCTCCTCATAGTTCAACTCCCTCAACTCCGGAATCAGCCTAGTAAACCTCCTCTGCACTCCCTCCAAGGCCAAAATATCCTTGCGTAAGTGCGGCGACCAAAACTGCACACAGTACTCCAGCTGCTGCCTCACCAGTGCCCTATACAGCTGCAGCAAGACCTCCCTACTTTTATATTCAATCCCCCTCGCTATGAAGGCCAGCATCCCATTCGCCTTCCTGACCACCTGCTGCACCTGCAGGCTGGGTTTTTGCGACTCATGCACAAGGACCCCGAGGTCCCTCTGCACCGTCGCATGCTGCAGTTTTTTGCCATGTAAGTAATAGTCCTTCCTACCATTATTCCTACCAAAGTGGACAACCTCACACTTGCCAACATTAAATTCCATTTGCCAGTTCCTGGCCCATTCGCCCAGCCTATCTAGATCCGTCTGCAGACTCTCCACACCCTCCGAACAATTTGCCGTTCCACCAATCTTGGTGTCATCAGCAAATTTCGACACCATACACTCGGTTCCCTCCTCCAGATCATCTATATAAATGGTAAATAGCTGAGGACCCAGCACCGACCCCGAGGCACTCCGTTAGTCACCAACTGCCAATCCGAATAGCACCCATTGACCCCCACTCTCTGCCTCCTACTTGACAGCCAATCCGCTATCCACGCTAACACCCTACCCCCAACTCCATGCCCCCTGACCTTCTGTAATAACCTCTTGTGAGGTACCTTATCAAACGCCTTCTGAAAATCAAGAAACACCACATCCACTGGCTCTCCTCTATCCACCGCCCGAGACACATCCTCATAGAACTCCAATAAATTCGTCAGACACGACTTCCCCTTAACGAAACTGTGCTGCGTCTGCTCTACCAAACAATTCTCCTCAAGATGCCTCGCAATTTTCTCCTTGATCACAGATTCTAACATTTTACCTACAACAGACGTTAAACTAACCGGCCTATAATTCCCTGCCTTTTGCCTGCCACCCTTCTTAAACAACAGCGTAACATTAGCCGTTTTCCAATCTTCCGGCACTTCCCCAGAATCCAACGATGTCTGGAAAATAATCACCAAGGCATCCATTATCACCTCCGCCATTTCTTTCAGAACCCCTGGATGCATTCCATCTGGTCCTGGGGACTTGTCCACAATCAGTCCCGCCAGTCTGTCGAGCACCGCCTCTCTAGTAACAATAATGTCATTCAGACCCTCCACTCCTACCATCTTTCCATCGCTAACACTCGGCAAATTATTCACGTCCTCCTCCGTGAAGACCGAAAAAAAAAGTTATTCAAGGCCTCAGCCCCATCCCCTACCACTAAGTCCCCCCTCTCATCCTCTAAGGGTCCAACGTTCACCCTAGTCAGCCTCTTCCTTTTTATATATTTATAAAAACTCTTGCTATCCTTTTTTATATTAAGCGCTAGCCCAGCTTCATAGTTTATCCTACCCTTCTTTATCAGCTTCTTTGTCATTCTTTGTTGACATTTAAACCACTCCCAATCCTCTTCTCGCCCACTACTCTTAGCTACTCTAAACGCATCCGCTTTTAATTTAACACTTTCCTCCACCTCCTTCGTTATCCATGGCTGATTACCTCTCCTCCTACGATCCTTTTTGACCATCGGAATAAATTTCTGCTGAGCACCAAGAAAGATCTCCTTAAAGATCCTCCACTGTTCCTCAGCAGACCTACCTTCCAACGCGCTCCCCCAATCAACATTCGCCAATTCCTCTCTCATCCTACCATACTCCCCTCTGTTCAAACAAAGGACACATGTCCGGTAACCCACTTTCTCCTCCTCCATCTGCATCAGAAACTCCACCATACAATGATCACTCTTCCCAAGAGGATCCTTCACCACAAGGTCCCTAATTCTACCCGCCTCATTACATGACACCAGATCCAATATAGCTCATTCCCTCGTCGGCTCCAACACACACTGTTCGAGGAAACTATCCCGGCAGCATTCCAAGAACTCCTCCTCGAGCCCACCGCGTCCAACATGGGTCGACCGATCAATATGTAGATTGAAATCCTCCATAATTATGGCTGTTCCATTCCTGCACGCCGCATTTATTTGCGCGTTAACAGCCCGCCCCACCTCCAGATCATTATGTGGGGGCCTACAGACGACACCCACCAGTGTCTTCCTCCCTTTGCTGTTCCTAATCTCCACCCACAACGATTCCACTTTCTGCTCTTTGGTTCCTATATCATCCCTTACTACCACCCTGATGCTATCCTTAATCAGCAGAGCTATGCCCCCCCTTTTTCCTCCCTCCTATCCTTCCTAAACACTTGATACCCCTGGACATTCGGCTCCCAGTCCCTGTCACCTTGCAGCCACGTCTCTGTAATGGCCACCAGATCATATCCATTAGTGCTGATCTGTGCCACCAGCTCATCCACTTTATTCCGAATGCTTTGTGCATTCAGATAAAGTGCCTTCATCCCAGCCTTCACCTGTACCCTATTTGCCAGAACGCCACCAACCATACTCACGCCCCCTACTCCTTTTATTATTGGGACATCCTTGGCCTCCTCCCTTACCTGCACACTCTCCTTTACTTTAGACCCCGTAATGTCACCTACCCTCGCACCCTCCCCCCCCTAATTAAAGCCCTAACTACAGTCCTATTTACACGATTAGCCAGGACTCTGGTCCCAGCACGGTTCAGACCAACCCCATCCCACCCGAACAGGTCCCACTTACCCCAATACTGATGCCAATGCCCCATAAATTCAAACCCATTCCTCCCACACCAATCCCTGAGCCACCCATTCACTTCCTTAATCTTATCAACCCTACGCCCGTCTGCACTCGGTTCAGGCAGTAGCCCAGAGATAACCACCTTGTCGGTTCTACTTTTTAATTCCATTCCCAGCTTCTCATACTCCCTCCCCAGATCTTCAGTTCGCATAACGCCAAGTTCACATCATTGCCTGCCCTGGCAAATGGATTAGCAGGTAATTCTTTTGTGCATTTGTTGGCTGCTAACTGTGGGATCTTCTCACAGAGTCTCAGAAGCACCCAGAGGCAAATAATTTGAGGATGTTAATAGCCAATGATAAAGCTTGGACCTGATCCATTTGGCAGTCACTCTTGTTCCACAGGTTGTGAACGTCTGGCACATTTGATATACGTCTCTGAACCTCCTAAAACACTGACATTCAGATATATTTGATGTATTGTATGCTTTGGAGATATGTAGAGATGATACACCAACTGCTATGTGTATAGCAGGAGTTTTAACAAATGCTTTAAAATGTCTGTATTCTCATGCTTAAAGTAGTTTGCAGCTTCTCCAAGTGACCACAGCCAGGCTCAACTAATCACAAATAACAAACAGCCAACAGTCATACATAGTCAAATGCCGAACAATTGAACACTACCATATTGAGGAATGTTATCTTCTGTCTGGAAACATTGTATAATGGGTGTGGCATCCAGCAAATTGGACCTCTCTGTTCATCCCCAGCTCCTGCAGAGCTGCAAATCTGTGAGGAGTAGGCTGTTGCTCCTCTTCCTGCTTTTGGTGCTGCTATTCACCTTGATCCTCACTGGAGGTCCAAAGTAAAACTGCAGAGGCACCACACACTGATCTGGTGGATAACAGCTCCAAAGTGAAGACCAGAGAAACAAACCTCGAAAGTTATCTTTCAGCACAAGTATCGTGACCAAGGCCTTTCACGCAGAGAGGCAAGAGAGCAGCTGGGAGATTTCAATTATTGCTCTAATTCCCTGTCATGTCTTCAGCCTCTCCAGATGCTACTGTGTTCTCATCTTACTCTAACTGGCAAATTCCAGGGTGCCCCATCAGTTAAATTGCAGAAGTGTTTCTAATACTTTTATAATTATGTGATTAACATATTGGAATTGGCTACTGCCTCTCCAGAGGGATTTGTTCAGATGCAACCTAGCTTGCTGCAGTTAAATGCTGGCAGCTTGGAGTCAGATTGCTGTTGTTGTGCCAATTTTCCTATTTTTAACTCTCCACCCAGTCCCTAACCCATGTGCTCTTTTGTACATTACAATTCAGACCATGAACAGTGATAAAGAACCACACAACAAGAAGGACTAAATCCAAGCTGCAAATCCTGGATAAATAACTTAGCATTTCAATGGTCCTTTCATCTGAACCCATGAAGTATTTCATTAAAAAATTTCCTTTTCTTTGCCTTTAGATTCTGACTGACTAGAATTTAGTGTCTCTATTTAATGTATAAGGAATATTTATCCAGTTATACATCTTTACATTCATGGGTAAATTGTCTTACTTTATACCAGTGAGCAAAGTACCTTCCTGCTGGGAATAGATTTAGAATATCAACCCTACTTAATAACATGGAGAAAAGCTGAAATAAAATAGATAAACAAATGTAATATTATTAATTGCTGTGTCACATGAAATTCGAAAAAATTATAAAGACATTAGTCCATAAGAAGCTTGTCAAAATCTATTACTGTCACTCCTAAAAATACTTTAAAGAATGCAAAGTGGAAATGATTTGATTAATAGACTATGCTTTTTATCTCCACCAGTGATCCAGTGAGTAAATGCCTTTCTTAATTTGGCACCAAGCCAAGCAGGAGATAAAAGTGCTAATGTTTGAAAATTTGGGTCTAATTTTAGATATTCTCCAATGCATGCCATCAGCCGAATGTGCTCATACTGCCAAATATCTAGCTATACATTAATATAATACCAATACTATAATAATAATAATAAGTCTGTAATATGAACTGGATATTGTGAGCGGGATTTTACAGCCGCACTCACCCTGAAACCAGTAAATCCCACCTGAGGTCAATGGATCTTTCCATGGTCTGCCCCGCTCACTCTACGATTCCCGTGGGCGGAAGGGGAAAATTCACCTTCTGCATGTCCTGTCATGTGTGTTTCAATATTTCCAAAGGTGCAATGAGCCTTATGCAAATTGTTCAATGAGAAATGGAAATAAAGTGCATCAGTTCTGGTCAAATTTATTCAGTTCAATCAATGGGCCTGGATTCAATTGAGATGATCTTCTTAATCTATCATCTGTGCAGGTCCATTCGACAGATGTTGTGGGAGCAGTGAGACATGAGAACATTATTAGACTCAAAGACTTGGGCTTGATGGTGGATCAGCCATGCTGAGGTCTATGTTGTTCATATAGCAGGAACACTTATTGTTTCAGCTGAAGTCTCACTATATGATGTTTCTGCGTCTTATTCAGTTACTGTAGGCCTCCTTCCCCTTGATGCAGGCTCTGAATTCATGACACACAGAATTCTTCATCACTTGAGTCACTGCCAGCTTCAGATTCGGCTACACCATTGAGTGTGCTGCTTTTTAACCAAATCATTGACAAGTTTGTTGGCATCAAGCAACTCCCATTTGTGTACTTTTGTCCGAGGTTTCCCTCCAGGTACAGGTTCCATGAAATAAATGTGACTTTGTGGGGTTCAAAGTTGTGCCCTTTGTCGCTGTATATTCCACATAGAACACCAAAATGAACAAGCCAATCACACAACAGAACTCAAGCTACAGTTCACGTTTTCTGGTGGTGGTTGGGAATTACCCGTGTGAACTTGGTGAAGAAGATAACTGTCAGTCTGAGAACATATTCAATCCCATTGCTACTGGGGTTGAGGACTGTGGAATCCATTGTGAGTTTTTGCAATGTGGCTGAGTAACAGTCAGAGTTCTCATACTGGGTTGTAGCTGTTTTCCTACTTTGCCCATTATACACCTCTCTCAGTTCTGACAGTATTTCACAGCATCAGCAGCTTATCCTGGCCAGGAATAATGTTTTTTTCTTGTTGGCACAGTACCTTTTCCAATGGATGATGCTGGGCCTGATTGTGAATTGCTTTCAATACTTGAAGCTTGAGACAGGCAGAAAGAGTTTCTTCACCTCCCTCCATTTGTCATGGATGAGTCAATAGAGAACTTCATCTTTTTCCCATACTGATTTCCAGCATCTCGTCAGTTTATGTGCCTGTTTGGACTCCTTCAGAAGATAACACTGGTTTAGTGGATATTTAGTTTTCCAGTAGGAATAAAGTCTATGGATGTCTTCATCAACAAGTTGAAGTTGCCTGAAGTCCTGTTTTATGATATTTGATAAAGGAAAGTTGGTGCATGGCTCCATCTTTCTGGATTTGGTTCAGATCTCATGTATATGCACATCAGTGACATTTTGACAAATCTCTGCTCAGATTTCACAGGGATATACCAAAGAACTGTAGAATCCCAACAATACATAAGGAGAATTGCCCCATCGAGTGTGCACCGACTCTCCGAAAGAGTATCTTATTAAAACCCCTCTCCCGATCTATCGCCAAAAACCTCACACATTCGCCATGGCTAATCCACCTAACCTACTTTGGACTGTGGGAGGAAACCGGAACACCCAGAAGAAACATGCGTAGACACGGGGAGACCATGTAAACTTCACATAGACAATCAGCCAAGGCTGGAATTGAACCTGGGACCCTGTGTTGTGAAGCAGCAGTGCAGATGTTGTACTTGACCATCAGGCATGAGTCCTAAGTGCTAGAGATTGTTGCTGGGTGAGCAATGGTGTTATGGAATATTGAGCTGTGTAAAAGGCTGTGCTGGGTAGGAGATGTCACGAGAAGATGCATTGAATGACCTTAACCACCCATGTGAGATCACTAGACTTCTTACGACACTGCTGCAGGTATTCAGGTCCAGCCCCCAGGAGTTGACATTCCTTTCCATCTGCTCCCTCTCCCTCCTGAGGGTGATCCTTGATGTCTTCCTGGTTCCCAAAGGGATCATTGAATCTCTCCTCAAGCCCACCTGCACCACTAATGCCTTCAGTACTGGGTGCAGCCCTTGTGTTCAGTTTCCAAGATTTACATAGCAGCAATCTTTTTTAGTCAGCTTTCCTTTAAGAGACAGACTACCTTTAAGGAAGCATAAGTTGAGTGTGCCAGATAATTGGCAGACAATGCTGGTGGGCCCTTCTGATATGTGCACAGTTTGCAGGCACTTTTAAGAAGCACAAATTGGCTTTGGAAGTGCATCAGCTAGTGCCACGGTCATTCAATGGGATGGGTGCCAGACTTTCACATGTTACCCACCTTGATCTGAAAGGGAATGGGCAGGCCATGAATCATGATCGCCACATGTGAAAATTGGGACAAATAGATTTCTAGCCCTATAGTTTTTCTTTGATTAAACTACTTGTTCATTGTGACTGCGTTAGCCAACTTCCAATATTGAAATGAGCAAGCTATTTAACCTGAGGCAGTAAGCATAGGACAAAAGAGGACCCAAGCGTGACAAATACATTAAACATTTGCAATCATAAAATCTATGGACTTTGTCTTTTCCTTGTGATCCTGACAGTCCCTAATATTCTCCACATTTATTTTAAAAGTTAAGAAAATCATGGCTGTGAATACAGAAGTGTAAAACCCTGACTTATATTTTTAACATTTCTTTATAAGGTATGTTTAGTTCAACTTTTACATGCTGCAGAATTATATACTTTGAGATTGAATTCACATTTATCATGTAATTGGAAATACCATAGGAGATTGGTCTGCCATTTGTTTGGATAGGTATCTGTGAGCAATCACCTCAGCTTTTCTGATTATCTGTTCGGTTTATTCCAGGTTTATAACAGAATGTCACAGGTCTGAGTGCTTCATCATCATTATGTCTGATGGTTGGCTAATCAGAGTCAACTTTGTTGCGCATAAAAATGAATCAGATGCCATTCTATGTTTTGCTTCTTGAGTGTCATTCCTGGGAAACTATTTTGACTTCAATTAATCCCGTTGTGCTGGACCAATAAAACATTTATACCTCCAAAATCCGATGACCATAGGAGAATGCATAATAACTGCACAAAAGCTATGGAAGGCTGGGAAGGACTCCTCGAGGAAGAGGGGCTTCAATAGGCAATGCCCTGGAGTTGTATGGAGCAGCCTTGGCAATGGAGTCACATTTTAAGGCCAAAGAAAATGCAAATAGTCAAATGCTTCTTCAGGATCAAGTTGCATTAATAGGAAGATTTTCAGGTTTTGAATCATAGAATCCCTACAGGGCAGAAGGAGGTCATTTGGCCCATCAAGTCTGCACTGACCAGAGTCCCATCCAGGTCCTATCCCCATAATCTCAGCTAGACCTCTAACACCAAAGAACAATTTAGCATGGCCAATCCACTTAACCCGCACTCTTTGGAGTATGGAAGGAAACCTACACAGACACAGGGAGAATGTTCAAACTCCACACAGACAGTGATCTCAGCCAGGGATCAAACCTGGGTCCCTGGCATTGTGAGGCAGTAGTGCTAACCACTATGTCACTGTGACACCAGTGAGGGTAATTTTAATGGGTGCATTTGGGTCAGGTCTTCTGTGAAGTTTTAAAAGAAAATTGCAATCTTGAAATCAAACTTTCCTTGAACCAGGCAGCTTGCAGATTTAACAGAGACAGTTGGCTGTCAGGATGGTAATCTACTCCCAGGAGACAGGTCACTGTCACTGTCACTGTCTCCTGGGACAGGTTTAAATCTTTTAATGAGGTTCTGTGCCTGAGATTTTATCTCTTTCAGCTTTAATGCTGACTGCTTAGGTTTCCTGGGCATCAACAAATCTGGCAACTAAAGTATTGTGAGGATTGCCATATGGAACAGGCAATGCCTTTCTAGCAGTGCCTGTGAGTTGAGAGAAGCAGGCAGCTTTCCCCGGCCCTCAAACAAATCTGTTTCCCACACACACAAACAAACATCCACCCTTGGGATGACTGTCAACACTTTTCCTGTGTTCACCAACTCCAAATTGTCCCATCTCTGCCCAAAATAACTTTATGTCATCACTCACCAATCATCCAAAGCACACTTGACCCACTCTGTGGCCGCCCCCCCCCCCACCCCCACTCACTGACCATCTGTGTATTAGGAAATGGATCTGCTGCTATCTGTAATCTTTTCTAGAGTGTTCCCTGCCTGCCAGAGAGCTAAGCGTGGACAAAGTGTTTGAAAAAAAAGGAAACTGTGAGGTTAAAGCTCCAAAACATTCAGTCAACTGGATCTCCAATGCTCAGAAATCTCCTCCTGAAAGAAGACTGGGGCCATGGGTCCGCTATTAACCACACCCTCCGCTAATGAAAAGATAACTTAGTAAGAGATGATTAAAAGGAAGATGTACAAACTTGAATGCCTGTGACCTTTCATTGTTCAACAGATTTGGCTAGACCAGATCAAACATCGCCTCTCTTTGTTGTCCCCAATTAGAGCTGCAAAACTGAATGATTGTTTCTCCATGATCAGCCAACTCTTTAGTCCAAGCTCCCTCCCCCACCCCCAATCTCACAGTAACAATTTTTATTTATATATATTACTTCTAAGTAACATGTTTCACAGAAATAGTATAACACAATTATAGCACCAAACCCAGGAGATATTGGCAGAATGTACTGACCGCTCACGCTGGTGGGGTTCTCCAGCTCACCGGCAGCGTACCCCATCCCGCAGATTTCCTGCAGGATTCCCATTGACAGTAGTGGGACCTGCTGCTAGCAAACAACGTGCAACCTCCTGCCAGCAGGAAACATACAGCTAGGAGGCCAGAGAATCAGGCCCATTAGGCCAGTTGACCAAAAGCTTGGTCAAAGAGGGAGGTTTCAAGAAGTGTTGTAAAGGAGGAAACCAGGGCCTAAGCAATTGAAAGTATGGCTACCAATGGAGTTACAATTGTGAATGTACAAGAGACCAGAATTAGAGGAGCAGGTATCTCAGAGGGCTGTGGATTGGAGAAGATTATAGAGACCAGAAGCTGCCAGATACCCTATATTCCAACAGCCATTTGAACATCTGCCTTTCAAGAGTAAACAGCGTTGATATGGTGGACTACCTTAAAACATAATGTTTATGGCATCATTCATGTGCATTGAGAGGCATTTATGCTCACTTTCCAGCTGTACATTGATACAGTGAATATATTTCCCATTGAAAAGGATGCTGGTATTCTGAAAAGACACATACATGGCAAAGTGAATGCTATGGACTACATTGCACATCTTGGGTTTTCTTACCACTTTTAGAAAACTTGACAACTCTCTTGTGCTGCTGACAGGGTCCATAACAAAGGTCATGAACTGGGCATCTTGAGCAAACATGCATTAGTGACTTGATGCATCAACTGACAGATGTTACATCTGTTCCTTCCTGAAATGAATTTGAGACTTTTGTGATAGTCAATGGAACAGACAATCATCAAATAGTGCCTCTTGTATAAATAGGCTCTGGTTCTGGGCCAGTTCTGCGATGTAACTTCTTTCCAGCCTTATCAGGATAGTGCAGCCTTTGTAGGTATTACATCCTCAAAATTGAGATGTGGGCACTTTGCTCAATTGCCTGTGCCTGAATACCTGATGCATCAGTAATACTTGATTAGGTTGGCTTCCTCATGCGCCTGCTCCTCGCCTTCCTTTTATCTCTCATCATAGTACTTGCGAGTGGAATCCCTTTCACAAACAACTCTGTCGCCTGTGATGAATACCAAAAGGTGAAAAAGAAATGTTACAACAAAAACAAATGAAACAACAAAATGCCCACTAATCGTTCCATAGCAAAGTTGCAGCAAATAAAGTTCCTGTTAAATCCTTCTCCTCTGCCAGTCAGCTACTGATAAATAACCAACTCATTTAGAAAAAATCAGTGGCGGGAACATAGGTGTCAAGGGAAAGAAAAATAATTCTGGGCATTGACTGGCTGCCAATAGTACTTTGGGAAAAAAAAACTTTGTTGGAGCATTTCAGGATTAAGTGCAATGCCTTCCTGACCTATCTTCCACTTCCAGCCATGTTAAATCAGTCTAAAAGCAGACAGACAAACCAAGGAAAATCTAGCTCAAGCTGTTCTCATTTATATAGTCTTCCAGTCACATTGAACAACTACTCACAGTGTGACCACTCCACTGGTCCTGCTTAAACCAATTTCTCAGTAGATTTTAATTTCCACAGTACACCTTCAATGAAAAGGACAAATGTTACCTGCACCAAATTAATATCTGACCACGGAAGGCACCAGAAAACTAAGGACTCCCATTTGACCTCTTTTAGCTTGTTTTGCAGTCACGGGTGCACAGCTGTTTAATAACAGCCATTTTTGTTTTTCTGATATGCTAAATTGGTTGGAAAGACATCTGAAAGCTTTTGTATGATGTAATATTGGAAATCCAACACAACAATCAAAGCCTTTTAATAAAGAGGATGCTAGTCAGTTGTGAAACATGAATGATTTGATTTTAATTCACTGTTAATTAAATGTTTAACATCATGCCTTCTTTCTGGAATGCAATGTGTAATGCTGGATGAAAATAAACTTGCCAAGATCCCTTATATGTTGCAAAAATTTATCTGCATGACTTACCTTGAATATTATCAGTTTTGTGACCATGACCACTGTCTGTGTAACCTTCTAGCTTTTCCATTAGTGCTTGCTTCCCATGTTCCGGTTGTTTGATTTGTGTTGACAAGAGTTTTCTGTGATAGAAATCAACAGGATTGAGCTTTCTTGCTGCTAGAAAGATTCATTCTAAAAATAACTTGTCAGGTAACATGATGAATGTTGAAGAATGACCAAAGAAGGATGAAGACTAGATAAAGATATTGGAAAGGAGGATGGAACAAATTACATAACAAATAGCAGGGAAAATTAGACTTAAGTTAAATAAAGTTCTGTATCTTTCTGTTTAGCTTAATTTCCACCCCATTTTTTAATTTATTAATTTCCTTATCCTTTTATTAAAATACCTCATTCATGAGCCCAGTTGCTTAGAATGTTAAAAAATTCCACATATTAACCATTTGGTGCAGCAAGCCTCAGAAGAGCTGCTATAATATTGGCAAAATACCCAATTACCACAGCAATATATGGTCGTCACTGAACTATTGTGGCCATCTGTAGTGGTGGATAAACTTTTATTGCACACAGAAGTTCATTTTAACATTTATTTATGTACTAACACAAGAATAAAGAAATCTCAAAAATAGTAACAAATATTTGTGGTTCCAAAGAGAATTTTCCAAATGCATTTCTTCAACAATCACATGAACAAAGGAATTCCTGCATTGGGGTAGGTACAAATCAACAATTACCCCTCTTTTTGTTCAAGAATTTCAAATGGTGCTAAGATATGCTGGAAAGTTACACTGATGAAGCAACTCTGGATAAATTATGTCCAGCTTCAGGGTGGGCTGAAGAACTGCTCTCTCTCCTGTCAGGAAGATGTGCTTTATGCACATGATTTTGAACCCACTGGCTGGTAACCTGAACTGAACTTTTAAAAAGAGACTTCTTCAAACAGAAACTAAAGGTGACTGGAGATCACAGCCCAGCCACATATAGCTGCCCCAGTTTGCACCACTTTCTAATCTATTGGAATGGAGATGGTGGGCGAAATTCTCCGGCCTTCCAGCCATGTGTTTCCCACTGGCGCGATTCTCTGGTCCTGCTGCTGTCAGTGGGAATTTCCATTGATGTCACCCATACCGATGGGAAATTTGCAGGCGAGAGTGCACTGCCAGCAGGAGTGGCATGAACAGCCAGAGAATTCTGGCTAGCATGTCTGCAAAACCCATCAAAGACAGTAAAGGACTCAGATCTCTTGTCTTATTAGCAATCACTTGAGATATTCAACTGTCGGAGAATGTTTTAAAGTTTATTTATTAGTCACTAGTAAGGTTTACATTCACACTGCAATAAAATTATTGTGAAATTCCCTTAGTTGCCACATTCCAGCACCTGTTCAGGTCAATGCACCTAAGCAGCACGTCTTTTGGACTATGGGAGGAAACCAGTGCACGAGGAGGAAATCCACGCAGACACTGGAAGAACATACAAACTTCACACAGACAGTGACTCAAGCCGGAAATCGAACCCGGGTCCATGGAGCTGTGCGGCAGCAGTACTAACCACTGTGCCACTGTGCCTTCCCAAAGGCACGGTGTGGGCGGCACGGTAGCACAGTGGTTAGCACTGCTGCTTCACAGCTCCAGGGACCTGGGTTCGATTCCCAACAACACTGAAGAAGAACTGCCTATTGAAGGTGAAGATATTTTGGTCCAGGATGAAGCAGATGAGTTGTAAAATTGCATCTGGAAACTGGCAGTTGTCGGCGTTGAACAGCAAGGCAGTTGCAGCAATGCCATTGTTGTGGGGGTTTGCTGGTGTAGAGTGCTGAAACATCCACTGTGACGAGGAGTGCTCCTGGTTAAACTGCTCCATGTGTGCTGAGTTTCTGTAGGAAGTCTGTAGTGTTGCGGAAAATCTACGACATCTGCTCCAGAGCCTTCAACATGTCATTGATGAAGACGAACATCTCGCCAAGGCCAAAAGCTGGAGTTTCTTTGTACAATGGGTCTCACTAACTGTCCTGTCTGGAAACAATACTTTAACCTGTGCTTAATGCTGTCTCCACTCACATTGTCTGTACTTCTAAGACTTTATTAGCTGTAAAGACTTGCATTCCAATCATTATTCTGTAATTTGAGTTTGTGTCTTTATATGCCCTGTTTATGAATAGAACTCCCACTTACCTGATGAAGGAGCAGTGCTCTGAAAGCTAGTTGCGTTTGCTACCAAATAAACCTGTTGGACTTTAACCTGGTGTTGTGAGACTTCTTACTGTGTTTACCCCAGTCCAATGCCAGCATCTCCACAACTGAGCTATGTGGACAATTGAACTGTAGCTAAGATAATTTTCCAGACATGAGCAAATCAGATTACCCTTGGAATACACTGTGATCTGATTTGGATCCTCTAGCAATTGTAGGGAGAAGATCACATGACAAGCCAATCTTTGTATGTTTTAAGCACATGTTTTCTCAGCAGAACTGGGGCCAGGCAGCTGAGTAGCTGAGGAAGAGAAGACCCTGCCTCCCTCACTCTCCAACCCACCTGGCAGGCTTCAGGCCTGTTACAAACGGAATTCTTCAGTTCAGAATGACTGTCTCCAGAAGAACAGCCAAATCCACTGGCTACACCTTTAAATCCAAGTCATCCAAACTATTGAAGGAAAGTCTGAATTCAGCCGAGTCCCCCAACTACACACTGTATATCCCTTTTCACATTTTATAGGCTCCAATTGAGCTGGGTAGGAGGAAGTGGCATTGTGGTAATATCACTGGACTAGTAATTCAGGCCAGTATTCTGGGGGACATGAGTTCAAATCCCACTATGATAGCTGATAGAATTGAAATTCAATTAATAATTCTGGAATTGAAAGCTCAATGGTTGCCACAAAATCATTGTTGATTGTAGTAACAATCCATCCAATTCACTTGTATCCTTTAGGGAAGGAAATCTGTTATCCTTATCTGGTCTGGCCTACAGGTGACTTCAGATTTACAACAATATAGTGCACTCCTAAATGCTCTCTGAAAAGACCCAGCAAACCATTCAGTTGTATCCACTCCCAACTGTGATCCTGATATATTGTTACCCAGGATAAGCTGTAATCCTGAAAAAGGTAATTTCTCTTATTCCTATTACCACTTCTCACTGGATTCGCTAACCTAATCTTACAAAACAGAACACTACTCCCTTCATCATTTTCCACCTTTTATGGCAATACTCCTTTTGAACTATATACCTGCTTTTCTCTCAGAATTAACTTGATCCTGTATCCTTTAATATCTTACGTTCCTTACCCAATCCTCCTCATACACATGCATAAACCTTACCCATACAAATAAAATCTTGAAAAAGATCTGGCACTTGCTTATCAACCGATCTCTGAAAAGGCTGTTCATCCTTTTGCACTTCTTGAAAGAGCCATTTTCATAGGGCATTCCCTATTTAAACTAATCAAATGCATCACCTGAAAGAAAGCACCAGTTCCTCAACACCCACTGTTGTTATTTTTGTTTATTCATTTGTGGGACATGGGCGTTGCTGGTTGGCCAGCATATAATGCCCATCCCTAGTTGCCCTTGAGAAGGTGGTGGTGAGCTGTCTTCTTGAATCGCTGTAGTCCATGTGCTGTGGGTTGACTCACAATGCCCTTAGGGAGGGAATTCCAAGATTTTGACTCAGCAACTGTGAAGGAATGGTGATATATTTCCAGGTCAGGATGGTGAGTGGTTTGGAGCAGAACTTGCAAGTGGTGGTGATTCCATGCATCAGCTGCCTTTGTCCTTCTAAATGGAAGTGACCATGGGTTTGGAAGGCACTGTCTAAGGATCCTGAATGATTGCTGCAGTACATCTTGTAGATAGTACACGCTGCTGCTACTGAGCGTCGGTAGTGGCGGGAGTAGATATTTGTAGATGTGGTGCCAATCAAGTGAGCTGCTTTGTCGTGGATGGTGTCAAGATTCTTGATGTTGTTGGAATTGCACTCAACCAGGCAAGTAGAGAGCATTCCATCACATCCCTAACTTGTGCCCTGTAGCTGGTGGATAGGCTTTGGGGAGTCAGGAGGTGAGTTAATCGCCGCAGTATTCCTAGCTTCCAGTAAGGAGAACTTTGCAGGGTCAATACAGCTATTTGTTTTGCCATTGCCTTTTCTGATGTTTAGGTTGATGCCACGTGGTAATGTCCCGTTTCATTTCTTTCTTTCAGACTTTATAGCCATTGATACAACTGAGTGGCTTGCTAGACCATTTCAGAGAGTAGTTGAGAATCAACCACATTGCTGTGGCTCTGGAGTCACATGTAGGCCAGACCAGGTAAGGACAGCAGATTTCCTTCCCTAAAAGGACATTAGTGAACCAGATGGGCTTTTCTGATAATCAACAATGGTTTCATAGACTCTAAATTCCAGATATTTTTTATTGAATTCAAATTCCACCATCTACCATGGCTGGATTTGAACCCGAGTCCACAGAACATTAGCTAAGATTCTGGATTAATAGTCTAATGATAATACCACTAGGCCATCACCTCCCCTCATGGTATTTCAATAATCCCAAGCCAAACAAGGAATTATACTGTTTAATCATGACCCCAATTTGTGTTAGAGTACTGGACCCAAACTCCAAGGTATAGTATGAAGCCAGACAAGATCCAAACATTTTTCAATTTTGGCATAAATGTGAAGAAAGAATGCTTCACCTCATAGAACAACAAATCCACTGACAAATTAGGGATTGTTTTAAACTTGAAGGCTTTATTCATAACAGAGTTTAAGTATAATTCTAACAAAATGAAGCAGTTTAACTCTTAACCATTGAACCTAAACATGAAAAGAAACAACTCTTAATTTGACCATGAAGGTAGCAATGTGATATTTCAGAGAGAGCAATTTGTAGGCTTTTATCTTTAAACAGCTTTTTCCAGCAACTGAAGACAGAAAGCTGTTTTTTACTGCTACAAACTGAGCTGTTTCTACTTCAAGTATCACATGACTATATGACCCTGTCTACATAACTCACTTTCCATTAATTAATCAAAAAACTCAGAGGTTCTCACTCATTATAAACCAAAAGCAATTAATTTCATTCTAAGTAAGCACTACACGGTTAAAAATGAGAAATTATCCTGCTTTCCAGGATCTGCTGCATTCCCTCTGGACATACCGACTGCTTTGAGGGAAAAAATATTGAACTTTAAACACTCGACAAAAACACAAAATGTATCAATAGCACTGTATCACTGTGAAGACGTTGATGTTGGTCGTGCACTCCACATTTGCAGCCAGCAGGTAGAACATCTTCCCAATGCCAAACTGAATTAAACGCAGGCAACATCGTGCCCATTGTTTCCACATAGAATGATTGAAAGAAATTTCCAATTCATCCCACTGCCCAACTCTTTTCACATAGCTCTTCAAATTTCTCCTTTTTGAATTGCATTTTTACCTTCTCTAACTTGGGCCAGTTATATTCCCAGAGCAGCTTTCAAAAAAATTAAACACTTATCATTTTCCTTCTTTAGCTTCAGCATTTCACCCTTTCATCTTAGAGTTTGCTAAGCCTTCTAACTGCATGGAGCTCTTTATATATATTACTAGGCTACCTTTCTAAAGTTTCTATCTCTGCTTCTTTGAGGAAATATAATTCCTCAGGAGGCTGCAATTCTCCATGGAGGGATACAATCCGTTAGAGACCAACAACGTTTCAAAAGAGACGATGAAAAGAATCACACAAGATTTCATATTTTAAAACTTTAATGGTACCAACAAACTAATGGAACTAAACATTACTTGACAGATAATTCATGCACAAAACTAAAGAAAAAGTTCTTCTCTGTTTACGAATGTAATTGAAATATTTTATGATCCCATTTGTGCATTACAGCAGGCTTTCGGCAGATGTGTAGCATTTTAAGCGCCATAAACTACTAGCTTTTCAGCAGGATCGCTTCTCCCTGCCACACCTGGATGCATCTTTCAGTGCCCTTTGAAAGTCCTTCACACAGCCTTCTGTATATTCTCAAGCTAACTTCCAGCAGCCAGGCCAATGCCATTAACTCCTTGATCCTTAAGTCTTCAAAATCCAGTGGTTTCAATAGAAGATCAGCCCCCCTTGGCATCCTGCTTGGTGGCAGATACAATCTGTCTTTCTCTCTTTTCATGTCAGAGGCTGTTTCTGTCTAGAAAGAACAGCTGCCCCTCTTTCGCATCAAGCTGTGATTACCAGCATTTGTTTTTCCATAGGTTTTGGTCCAGGCCTCTTTCCCTTTGACAACCTGCTCCTATTCCTGGCCAGAATTTAGTAAAATCTTAACATCTTCCACCTCAGGACACTCAATTTCACTTGAAATTGAAGGAAACATTTTCAAGATGACCGTGTTATAATGTCTCCTGTTTGCAACAGGGGTCTAGCACAGGTTGTGCCATTCATGGAACAGGACCTTCAGCCAACTATTGTGGTATTTTCTGTTGCTGTCAAAGCCTCTGCAGTGTCCAACCCCTTTTCCCCCAGTTTGTTCCAGTTGTAAAACTTGCAGTAGTTTTACCTAGGATCAGCTGAAACACTTTTAAATAGTAATGAAAATGACTGCTCCTGATTAATATTGCCCACAGTTTATGGATAACAGCAGGAACTTGTGGTGACAATGCTTTTCATGAGTTTGTTATTTGTTAGAACAGGAACTCTAGCTGCCTAATTCAAGGTCACTGGAAACTTGCAACAGGTAGGAGATAATCAACACTTCAACCAAGTGCATTACTTTGCTTACACCACTGACCAGTTTTGAAGTGCACATGGGGTACATGAACACAAAGATGGTCCCCTTTGTCTGTGGAAAAAAGCATTGATTAAAGACAGGTCCTTTTAGATAGCTGAGGCAACAACTATCTAATGTGTTAATTCCATGCCCGCTGGGCACCGCAGGGGCTGGTGTGTGTTATAGACCCATACAATCACATTTTGATTTAATGATTTAAGTTTCCTTTGGACTTTGGTTTCTGTTCGGGCTGTCCCCCCTTCCTTTTGGGGGGCTGCCCCTCTTAATTTGTCCCTAAGTTAACTTGAGTTCGTTTACTTGTTGGGTACATGAAAGGACTACCTAATGTGTTAACAGATTCCATCTGACAGATCAGAATAGGAGTACTGTTGTACTTCAGCAGCTGTGAGCTAATGGTTGGATGGAAGTGGCTGTGTGGCGTAATTGGTACCAATTGGAAAATCCATTACTGTGTAACTTAGGTGTAATGTCCTTAATACTGGGCGTGGCACCATAATTGCTTTGAAGGCTACCTCAATGGAAGTTTTTTGATCTCATCCTCAAGACTTGTCAAGGGAAAAAAAACCTTATTGTCCAGTAATTTCAAAAGTAGCTGGAAATGCACGAAGGGAAAATAGCAGTTAATATTTCAAGTACATGCAGTCTTCTGAGGAACAGCAAACATCCTAAATGCTAGCATTTTCTGCACTTATTTCAGACTTTTGATTTGTTTTCTCTTGAAAATCCAAACACCCTATAATTTTCTTCAGTTTTCCATTTGCCGTACCTTTATATTATTTAAGGGGAAAATAGCAATTCCATAAGAAATAATCTGATATAATTTGCCACTGGAGACTGTAAGTGCATTTATTATTTAGACCTCACATTGGATACCAGTTGAGCAATCAATTAGTGTCTACCTGCACATTAATGTGCTGACCCCACCTAAGGTTGTGGAGTCAGTTTCATGTATGGAATATAGGTAAGCTTCTGGTTCATATTGGGCCTAACATTAGGAGCTCCTGAGAGTTGGGTGAGGTATGACTGTTTACTCAGATAATTGGCAATTTTAAAGAGATAGACACTTAAAGATAAGTGGATGTATATGAGGATAAAATTGTTGTCAAAGTTTTACAAATACTGCGAATAGTTTACTGTAAATATTTCAGCTTCTAATTTACGTCAGTGTTTTTTAAAATGGAGGTTGCAACCTGTGGATGGATTGTGGGATGTTGAAGATGGGTCACTGGGTAAATTTTCACTGCCCTGTCAACTGATCTTGTTCAAAAGAATATGGGGTGTTCAGTTTATAGTGCACATATTGTAGAAGACAATGAGGACCTCTCAGATGATGATATAGCCAGCATGAGAATTTTTGATATGGACAAGGGGCAAGATTTTCTATTCTAATTCACCTCAATGGTGGAAAATCCCGCCTGAGGTCAACGGACCTTTTGCATGATTCCCATGTCAGACAGGACAGGAAAAGTCCACCCAGAAGCTTAGTATTGCCTGATACAATTCAAGTTACGTGTACTTTATGAAAGGAAAAGGTAAAAATTCCGATAGAGGTGTATTTTTTAATGTAGAGTTTAGATTGTAATTGTAGCAAGAGTACTGCAGCTTACCTGTTCAGTGGTTTCTGCCTGAGTCTTAAATTTCCCGCTGTGAAGTCTAGCTATAATTTCAGAGTTTGACAAGTATCGTCATTATCTCACAATCCAATTCAATTTTTTCCCTGTGTGCATAAAAATATTTTGCTGTTAAAACAATTTCAAAATGAGATGGGAAAACAATTGAGATTTTAAAAAATTATGGCTGTATGTGAGAAGGAATAATCAATACAACTCCAATGGATGCAGAAAAATGTAATTATTGATGTGACATATCCCACCCACCAGGCAGGATTTTTGATGGGATGGTAACAGATAGAGATAATCAGCACTGCCCTATTAAGTCTCTACCTAAAAGCAGCACATTGATATGGTGAGCTCTGTATTCCAAAGGTGTTTCTTTAATAAAAAATCTGTCACAAGTAAACAGCTGTCAATTTTCAGTGGATAGCTGGTGCATAGTAAATGTGTATTGTCTGATTTTGGACATTTATTATGAATGTATATGTTGATGAAAGGAGTTTGCAAAATAATGACAATTTTCTTTGTGCTGGAATATGTCCTGAATAAATTGGAAAATGGATCTGAAACACACCCACTGAAATTTACTATACTGTATAATGTTAGTAAAGAGTGGAAAGGTCATATTTCATTTCACATCCCATATGACATAGAGCATGAAGATGGCCATTTGGTAAAAGTGAGTCGGTGGAAAAAAGTTTGAAAAATATTGATCTATAATGATCTAGGCACACCGCAAAAATTAAAAATAGTACTTAGCATGTGTGTGACAGTTGAGCTTGATGCATTGCTTAATTGTTAAATAGTGGGATACTTGATAAGTCACGATAATGACAAAGTCAGTGCTATGGATATGAAAGAGGTTGAATGCAATTTTGGACCAAGGGTAGGTAGGAACTTCATGTGAAATGATGCTTTATGCTCACTTGGCAATTGCTGTTGACATGCCTTGCACTTCTTAATGACGACTTCAATGTCACTGTTCATACCCTGCCAATAGACTGTCTCTCTTGTAAGTCTTCATTTGATCTATGTCCATATGTGTTTGATGAAGTTGTTGAAGAATATCAGTTGCAAAGATTCCAGTATGATGACCTGTCTGCATCTAAAAATGATTCCCAGCCTACTTCATCCCAGTAAGGCCAAAAGAATGGATTTCCACACTTTCTGTAGTGTCTTCCACCGTTTCTCTTGTAACTGCTGCCATTTGATTGGGCAAAATGTACCTGACCAATTTGGAGAACATCTTCCAGTTCAATGGAAGTGAAATTGATTTCTAGATCTAAGGATAGAATTTATGCTTTTGCTGGGTTAGGCAATCTATTAAGAATATTCAATCTGATCATCAAACTACTTGGCTTATCAATTACCCTGTGTGTTTCTGATGGGATACTGAATGGTCATTTTTATTGCTTGAAGGTACCTGTTGTGTATAGTCTGGATCAGTCTGCAGCTCTTGGTAACTGTGTAATGTCCTCACTATGTTAGGACTTGTGAAAGATATGGTTTACACATTTAGATTCAAAACAACAACAACAACAGGTTTATTGTAGGAGCTGTAGCCTGCAACGGAGAAGAAAATGAAACTAAGGCAGGAGCCTGTGAAACACCTCAATGACACCACCAGCTAATCAGGTGACTGGCTCTTAAAACAAACACGCAACAACTTAAAATATAGAATAAGCTGCATCTGCTATTACTCTTGTGCACTGCTGCTGCCAATATCCTTTTGCCACATGCATTGTGAAGTTGATGAAATGCTGGGCATTTCTTCGGTGCATGCAGAAGACCACACATTCCACATGCCTTGCTGCTTTTAAGTGTTCTAATGAGTGTATCAAAAATTGGGGTTATATTTAGCACCTGTAGACTTAGCTTGTGAGGATTGCTTTGTACTTGCGTTCATCATTGAGTAGCTCTTTGATGCTACAAGCTTTGGGCTATTTGAACAGATCTTTCTGAGTGCTTCCATGGGAGTGGAACTCAACAAATATGTCTGCTAGCTTTATAATTAAAAAGTCACAATATCAACCCTTTTCTTCACATCTGTTGAAGAAGTGGTCCATGAGTTCTGTAGGCTATTGCTGAAATGATATGAACTCAATGTAAATTATAAACTCAATGTATACATAAGTTTACCTTGATTCTGAACAGGGTCTTCTGATTTATTTGGTGGATCCCTAACCATTTCTTATCATGATCAGTCTGTGTAGACCTTCATTCCCAATTGTGAGGTGAACTTTAATGGCTTGTTTGTTTGGTTCAGGCACACCTGGATCAAGAAACCATAGGCCTGTACACTTCTTAACCATCCTGAATTTAGATAATAGGTCAGCTGCATCCCAATTTAAACAGGGGAATTTTTGTGGGCATTCTAACAATACCACTTTGACCTTTCTTCTTCTGTAGTACATGGGATGAATGTCACTGCAACCGCATTCACATACTTTTCTGAAGCTCTGCCAAGAAAGATGAGTTGTAATGGGAATGCACCATGGAGTGATGGCATCTTTGCTTTTTATTCAATTCATTGGTCAGCAATTCCCAAAGCTGCTCATTATAATCACAATCTTTTCTGGCTCAATTTTTATGACAGCTTTTTTTGGCTTTGTTTTGACTCTCCCTTGTTTGCTATCAATCTGGCTCACACCTTGTTCACTATGCTTCCCCAGCTGAGTTAACCCAGTGCTGGTCCTCTTGACATGTTGCTGCACTCACGGACTGAAAGGTTATGCACTGCAATCTCACCATGACATATCCATCTGCCTATCAGCTCTTTATTTGAGCACTAGTTCAGCACTGTGTCCAAAGTGTTTCTTCACAGTCACAATACTGCATTTTCAACACTGTCTGCACCGTGGCTTTTTTGCAGCTTGACCAAATTGTCAAGGGTGGTCTCATATCATGTAGCACAACCTCAAACTGTACACCATGCTGTACTTGTAATTAATCTTGCTGTTACCTGCTGTGTTATTATAATGATATAATACCTTGGGCCTATGTACTGAACAAGTCACAAGGCATGAATCACTAAGAAACAATCGGGTAAACATAATTAATTAAGCTAGGCACAAGTGAACAGTCATACATAGGTGTAAAACTTGAAGGCGTCAAGTTATGTGTTTTTTTTGGTTAACCAAATATATCAGAGCTCTGTGTATGTGCTCTGTGCAGAGCAATACACAGGATTACATGACACATTTCCCTTTTAGCAAAGTCATGCCGATATTCCTTAAAGGAATATTATAACAATTATGTTATCTAATGTATCTTTTGTGCCCTAGCAACGCTAGTTGAGAATGCTGCCGCATTCCTGATGCCTGAAGTTACTATTGTGGCAGGGAAGAATACAAAAATAAAACAGTTGCCTATGCTGTGCACCTAATTGCAGGATTTCTTTTTTAAAAAATTGGAATAAATATTTTAATGGTTTTTTTCCATAGGCCAAGCTATCCTGTTGCAGATGCCAGGCCTGTCACAAGTTTCTCTCTCCACTTCTAGAGAGGGCAACTTTTGATTCTCTCCATAAAATTCACCTAAAATATAAAATGTTACCCAGCCAAGGGGCCATGACTCTCTGCCTTTGCCCGCAGCCAAGATTTTCCCATCCCACTGCAGTGAATGGAGTTGTGGCTAAGTGCCAAATTCTCCATTCTCGCTGGCAGCGGTGCTGGGTGAACGAGATTAGAGAATCCCAGGCATGTGCAATTCCTATCCTGTCAAAAGTGTACCAGAATTCTACTGAAACAGTAAACCTTTATTTTCAGCTTGAGACTTTGTTAATCAAAACAAGCCATGCCATTCTTTTATAAAAGCAAATTACTATGGATGCTGGAATTTGAAACAAAATAGAAAATGATTGTTTAACAGCACTGTCTCGCTCACGGGTTGATATAACATTCATGTCTGTTTAGGTCGAGGCAGATCTAAAATACGTGAGCTGGAGGAAGCTCTGTGGAGATCTCTACAGATGCTGCCAGACCGGCTGAGATTTTCCAGATTTTCTGTTTCTGCATGCCATTCTTTTCTCTGAGTTAAATTATTTTTTAAAACAGATGAACTACTGTGACAGAAGAAAAAAGGTACATTAATTTTTATTATAAGTTTCTTAGTTTAAAAATTGGCTGAGAGCCTTGCTGCATGCTGCCTCCTCAACCTTGTCCAGACCAAGCTCCCAGCACATGCTCTCCCTTTCATAGAATCCCTACAGTATAGAAGGAGGCCATTCTGTCCCTCTCCCACCATCATCATTGACAAAGATTTAAGCTAGCTCAACTTTACTCACTGGAACTATTTCCCTAAACTTTGTAAAAGGTATTTCAAAACCCAACTTTTAATGATGACTTCAAAGTGCATTTCTCCTCTGTGAAACTTAGTGGGACATTTTGAATTTCCATATTTTGAATAAAATTACTGTTGAAACTGTATTAACAAAGAAAAGCATAGGAGCTATTTTCAAGTTACATAGTTTTTCACTATTTCTCTCCTGAATTGTTAACTTAGACAACCCGAATATGTTGGTGGATTGATTTGATGTTAACTGTGTTTTATTAACAGTTAAGTGCCGATTTTTACAATACAGTGACTTTCTCTGTTACTAAAGTAACTGAATACATATGAACATCGCCTTGAAAGATCTTCTGTCATTCTTACTTCCCTCTTGCTTGTACTGGATAAGTACTTGTGCCTCAAGAACAAGCAGCCAGCAGTCCCATGGATCATCTCTTAATTTCTGATTTGAAATCCTATTGCGTGAGTAAAGGTTGACATGTGGGTACATTACTCTCTGTTGTGAGGTATTGTGATCTATAATTTAGAAACTAGTAGCTGTTTCCTTTAGGATTTGTGAAATTGGTTCTTGCTGTTATTTAGAAACTAATCCTTAAATTTTCTGTCATGCCATGAGGAATTGTTGGTTAATGTCTAGTTTTGTGTAATGAAAATAACTACACGTGTAAACCCTATAAATAGGTTTTGTCATTAATGCCTGCTGCTTCTTTGTGAAAGTTACACCCAGAAACATTAGAGCATAAGTGCCTTTAAACAAGTGATTGGTTAGTCATAAACCAGTGTAGTAGGAAGACAATCAACATCTTCTGTATAGCTTTTAACAAATATTTTATATACATGATTTGTTATCAACACTGTCTCTGCTTGGGAAAAGAATGATACAACTTCAGTTCTTTATTATCACCCAATACATAGCACCAGGTGGGTCCCACTAAGATTAACTAACCTCTCATGTTTTAATGTATGACTGAATTAGTTCCAGAAGAGGTTAATATTTTCATAAGTATTCCGTAATCCAGTTATTTAGCATCTTATTTTGACAGCAAGTCATCTGTAATACAGATACAATATTCAGTGGATAATCACTAATACTGTTTCTGTTGGTGTCCTTGTTAATGACCCAGTGTTACGATCCCTGTTGATATTACTAGTATGGGGAGATTCTAGAGTGGAATCCTGGTTCAGAAAACCTACTTTCTCTCATTACAAAATATGGATGAACAGAGTCACTGGACTGCCAATTAGCTTTTAACAACAGAAAAAATGTATTTATTAAACATGGAAGTGTTGACTATAATAGAATTCTCCTTCATTCCAACTTATTCTTTACAAATATACGCAGATTTTGACAATAACACAGGTCACAAAATATACCTTTTGCTATAATGTTCTCAGTAAATCCACAGTCCCCGCAAACAAACAGGCTAACTGTGATCAAACACACCCCGCACTGAAACCAAGTGCCAGATGCCATCCAATTGAACTTCCGAGAATTTCTCCTGAAACCCCTTGCACCCTGCCTCCCCAGATGATTTTCACACTGTGAGCCAATTGACCTCACTGAACTCAGGCTCCCATATGAGTGCTTCCAAACTCCAGTCTCAAAAAGAAGAACCTTAAAATCTTCTTTCAAGCAACGCTTTCTCTCAGCTGTTTTCAGCAAGGATCCACTTTCAGGATTGTAATCCTTTATAACTCTCCTTTCAGTATTTCTTTGCTTGAATTACCACATGCATTCAAGCTTTCACACAATCTCTTGGACACGCCAATATGATGCTACTGCTTCACAGGCTGTATTAAGATATCACCAATCTTTTAATTTACCTTTGAAGTCTGGATCGTCATTTTAAAATTGGTTATTGAGTTGTCTCTTTCACTTTAAGTCAGAGCATTTTCTCTATCATTTATTTGAATTTCAATGAACAGTACCTTGTTCAAATTCCAACTCTTTTTGTCCCTTTGACTTTGCTTTCCTGGAACTTCCCTTTTCATTTTGTGGTTTCTAGAACTAGCCCTTCTTTAGTTTCTTGGATTTGCTTTTGTCCCATTACTTCACTAACCTGCTTCTGCTTCTGAGAGAAGAGCTGGTTTCTCTTTAGCTGCTAAGCTCCAGTTCAAACTAAACTCAAAAGATCTTTCTAACATAAAGGTCGTCCCTGATTGTTTAGCAACAGTTCAGTCATTGTTTAAGCTCTGTTTGTTCTTCACGTCATAAACCCTCGAATCACATTGCAGACAGTGTGAAATGAAACCCAACCCCCCATATATGCAAACACCTTTGTTTAACATGAATATAGCTAGAGTTTTAACACTTTTTTACACAGAAACATTAAATTAAACTTACTCCAATTACTTAAAATTACCTCTGCTTCCTGACACCAGTGTTATTTACCATAATTTTTTGTAAGCTGAAAGATCATAATTGGGTCACCCTTAACCTCCTCACTCTTGGATTTATAGTTTTTCCATTGTTCTTCTATCGATTCTATCAAAGGTCCTATGAACTCTATGCAACAGGGCTGACTCTCTTGATGGTCCCGGAGGCTCAATTGGCTCCACTTCTGCTGAAGACCTGGTGAAAGGAAAAATAGCACTGCACAAATTCTAAAAACTTTCCCTATTCACCACAAATGCCTTATTTATCTATAACTGCTTTTGGAAAGTTCAAATCTACAATTCTGGGGAAGGAGTTAAGAAAAGTGTTGAGTAAATGGTAAACCTGGTCAAATTAACAAGCTCCTGGAGGAGGATTTTCAAGACTCATACCTTTTGAGGAAAGGGGAAAGATAGGGAAATTAAAGATAAGGAATAATAAAGTCCTAAAGTGTGCCAAAGACAAAGGATCATGCTTACAGTAACTTGGCTTCAGCTGAAGTGAGCGTGGGAATTATTTATTTCTGGTTATGGTATTTTCAGGGGAGATTAGGAAGAAAAAGGGAAGGGGGGTTCTATCATAATATAAATGCAAATTATTTCTTTAATAATTAATTAAAGGATTGAAGAAAACTATTATCAATGCCATGCTCAGATAGAATCTGCATTTATGTTTATGTGTACTTCTTGAGATGCAGCTGATGCTGGCAAGGCTGCATCTATGCTCTGTCCTTTTTAATCTGAGAAGCTCTGATTTTCTTGATTTATCCTGTTAATCCTCCTGACATTAAGAGGTGATTGAGCATGGCCAATCAACCTAACCTGCACAGTTTTGGATTGTGGGAGGGAGGAAACCGGAGAACCCGGAGGAGGTCCACACAGACATGGGGAGAAATTGCAAACTCCACACAGTTACCTGAGACCAGAATTGAACCTCGGCTCCTGGCATTGTGAGGCAGCAGTGCTAACCACTGTGCCACTGTGCTGCTCCATGCTGCTGGTCTTGCCTCTGGAGTGTTGATGTGATTGCAATCATCCAAGTAAATGTCCAGTGTGTCATACTCCTACTTTTACCTATAGACAGTGGAGGGAATTTGAGGGATTCAGGAGATGACTTACTGTCTAAAGAGCACTTTGCTTCTGCCTTTGCAGTCATGGTAATGGTGTGGCTGATTTCCAAAGTTCAGCAGCAGTGGTGCCATTGAAGGTCAGGGAGGTGTTGGCCCTTTTCTGTGTGTTAGATGGAGAGAAGTTGTGAAACAATTCTTTAAGAAACATAATTTTGATATTAATTCAATAGATTCAGTGCACAGAAGTAATCACTCTCTTTGAAATGAAACTCAGAAGGTATTCACAGTAATTTTATTTTCACGAATATGACATCACTATATCCTAATTTAATCTGGTTATTATAGTCAACATAATATATTGTATTGATAGCTTCAGTCTGTAAATATAATGCAGTTTCTTGCAAGTTGATAATGTATGTCCTCAATTTACAAATTTGAATAAACATACATTTTCAACTTTATCTGAATGTCAGTGTAGCTTTCAATTACAAACACCGAATCAGTGTTAAAAAACTGTCCATGAGAGTTCATTGTCAACTCAAGTACAAGATACATCACAATTTTCTCCGTAACATAATTACATGAAAATTAATTTGTGTGAGAATAAATTGTTTGCTCACATCATATTCAATTAAATCCTGTGCCTTCTCTGAGAGTAGACAGAAGCTGTTTTCAAATGATAAGCTTCAGGAAGAGATGACTTTCAGAGTTTTCTCATTATATCTAACCTAAACCAGGGACCTGGTTCGATTCCTGGCTCGGGTCACTGTCTGTGTGGAGTTTGCACATTCTTCTCATGTCTGCATGGGTTTCCTCCAGGTGCTCCGGTTTCCTCCCACAGTCCAAAGATGTGCGGGTTAGGTTGATTGGCCATGCTAAAATTGCCCCTTAGTGTCCTAAGATGCTTAGGTTAGAGGGATTAGTGGGTAAAATATGTGGGGATATGAAGATAGAGCCTGGGTGGGATTGTGGTCGGTGCAGACGTGATGGGCCAAAGGGCCTCTTTCTGCACTGTAAGGTTCTATGAATCTTCTATGAATCTATAAAGTTTTTTTATTAAACTGCTATCTTGCCATCCTGATTTTTCTTATAAATCCCTCTGTGACTAAAATTAGTCACATTAATGGTACTATCACATTATTATGACATAATAAATTAATGATCCCTCATATTTAGCATTATATATTGGTAGTGCTGCTTGTGGCCAGTTATGACATATTCATTAGAATATATCAAAACTTAAAATAGATGTAAATGGGCAGAAATCAGTGTAAATTATCAGAGCCCAAGAACACCGCTAAGCACGCATAGAGAGGCAGAGGGGGTATGGGAGAATGCAGGAAAGATCCAGCAAGATCAGGAGTGGATACCTTGCCAAATTTCCCAGCAGCACCTTACTATACATGAGGTCTGATATAGAGACTAGTAAAGGACCACAAGATAAATGAGAGTAAGCTAACTGGGAACAAATCTATTCTCTAGCACTGTTATCACAAAGCTGACCAAGCAAGCTCAACCCAGAGTGGAGTCACCTGACTGGGTCACTTGACTTTAAAAGGGTACTCCCCAACATATATGACAGACTTGGTTACAATTTTACTTTTCCCAGCAAATAACAAGCCAACTTGACAGATTATGCAGTTATTTAGACGTAATACTAATCAGTACAGATCGATGATTACTATCCAGGTAATCCATTGTCTCAATTTTGATGAGTCAAGTGATTAGGGACACCCTAGTAATCATTGATGACTCTAATATGACACTGTGGGAACAGCCAACTCAATAAAATCCATGGAAATACAAGTGTTAAACCAGTATGTTAATGAAGTGAAAATGCCTGGATAAATCCTGGATAGCCCTTTGGTGCACAATTAGGGATGTACAACAAAAGCTGGCCTTACCAGTAATGTCCAAGTCTCATCAAAGAATTAAAAAGAGTATTAATATAACACCATTGTCAGCTAGTGGCTGGATATTGTTGCTGCCAATGTTATTGTGCCATTATTGGGCCTAATTCCCCACTGATGTTGGGTGGGACCAGGTAAACATTGTGGAAATAAGTGAGACTTTCCACCTTTGAGCTCAAAGTCATAGAGGTTTACAAGCCCTTCAGCCCAACTTGTCCCCGCCGCCCAATTTTTACAATAAGTTATTTCCAATGCCCATGTTTGCCCATACCGTGGGCGGCACGGTAGCACAATGGTTAGCACTGCTGCTTCACAGCTCCAGGGACCTGGGTTCAATTCCTGGCTTGGGTCACTGTCTGTGTGGAGTTTGCACATTCTCCTCGTGTCTACGTGGGTTTCCTCTGGGGGCTCCGGTTTCCGCCCACACTCCAAAGATGTGGGTTAGGTTGATTGGCCATGCTAAAATTGCCCCTTAGTGTCCTGGGATGCTTAGGTTGGAGGGATTAGCAGGTAAAATATGTAGGGATATGGGGGTAGGGCTTGGGTGGAATTGTGCAGTTGGTCAGTGCAGACTCGATGGGCTGAAGGGCCTCTTTCTGCATTGTAGGGTTCTATGATCTATCCCTCTATATCCATCTTACTCATGTAACTTTCTAAACATATTTTAAAAGGCAAAATTGTACTCGCGTCTACTACTACCTCTGGCAGCTCATTCCAGACACTTACCACCCTCTGCATAAAAATTTTTGTCTCTCTGGGCCCTTTTGTATTTCTCACCTTAAATGTGTGCCCTCCAGTTTTAGACTTCCCTACCTTTGAAAAAAGATATTGGGTATCTACCTTATCTATGTCCCTTATTATTGTATAGTCTTCTATTAGATCACCCCTAAGCCCCCTGTGCCCCAGGGAAAAAAGTCCCAGTCTATCCCGCCTTTCCTTAAAACTCAAACTATCAAGTCCCAGTAGCATTCTAGTAAATCTTTTCTGTACATTTTTTAGTTTAATAATTTCCTTTCTATAATAGGGTGACCAGAACTGTACATAGCATTCCAAATGTGGCCTTACAGATGTCTTGTACAACTTCACCAAGATGTCCCAACTCCTGTAATTAACCTTCTGACCAATGAAACCAAGCATGCCGAATGTCTTCTTCACCATCTGTCCACCTGTGGCTCCACTTTCAAAGAACTATGAACCTGTCCTCCTAGATCTAATTTTTTCTCTATCTTCCCAACGCCCTAACATTAACTGAGTAAGTTCTGCCCCGATTTGATCTACCAAAATGCGTCACTTCGCATTTATCTAAATTAAACCCATCTGCCATTCCTCAGCCCACTGGCCCAATTGATCAAGATTTCATTGCAATCCTAAATAACCTTCTTCACTGTCCATTATGCCACTAATCTTGGTTTCATCTGCAAACCTACTAACCATGCCTCCTAAATTTTCATCCAAATCATTAATAGAAATGACAAATAACAATGGACCCAACAGTGATCCCTGAGGCACACTGCTGGTCACAGGCCTCCAGTTTGAAAAACAACCCACTGCAACCACCCTTTGTCTTCTGACTCACTGATGAGACTTTCCACCCATTGACAGGTTTATTCTGTGGAACAGAAATCCAATTCGGAGTTGAATGTTCATACATGATGAACACTGACCTAGCTGAACAGTGGGCAACAGGGCCGATGTGAAGGAGCAAATGGAAATTCTGACCTGCCAGACTTCTGCCCTAAGGTGGAAAGTCCTAATATTTATGTGGAAATCAACTATAATCACGCAAACCCAAATTCTCTTGCAGCTAATTCAAATTAAAAATATTATTCTCTTCTTCGATTTATTTTAATAATTACAGTGAATATTCATTATAAATAATTAACTGAAATGTAATAGAGCTGACGTGTAAGACAGTGAAGCTGAAACCAAATAAAATATATTGCTATTATGTAAGTCTGGAAACTATTCTCAGAATTGAGAAATTATTGCTGCGATCGCAGTATCAATTTTAATTTTGAGGAAACATTTTCTTAATTCTTTCACAGGAAAAAACCATCCAAAGATGTGCAGGTTAGGTGAATTGGCCATGCTAAGTTGCCCCTTAGTGTCTGAAGGTGTGTAGGTTAGATGGATTATCCATGGTAATTATTCAAGGTTACAGTGAAAGGGTGAGGGTTGGGGGGTGGGGGCAGGGGTACGGGGAGACAGGTGGATCTGGGTAAGATGCTTTTTTAGAGACTCAATGGATCAAATATCTCCTTCTGCACTGTAAGATTTCTATGATTCTATAATATGGGCATTGCTGTCTAGTCCAGTACTGATGCTAATCTCTAATTGCCCTTAAGAAAGTGATAATGGGCACCTTCAGGAACTGCTGCAGTTCATGTGGTGTAGGTACATCCACAATGCCATTAGAGAGGGAGTTCCAAGATTTTGACCCAGCAAAAGTGACATAGTTCCAAGTCTGGATGATATGTGGCGTGGAGGGGAACTTAGGTGGTGGTGTTCCCAAACATCTGTGCTCCTTGTCCTTCTAGATGGTAGAGATGAAGGGTTTGAAAGTGCTGTCGAAGGAGCCTTGATGAATCCTGTCTCTGGTACAAAGTGTAGCCATTGTGTGTTGGTAGTGGAGAGAGTGAATGCTGAAGATGGTGCTTTGGGTGTCAATCAGGCTGACTGCTTGATCATCTGCAATGGTGTTGAGATTTTTGAGGATTGTTGGAGCTGCATTCATCCAGGACATGAACTCCATCACATTCCTGAATTATGATTGTAGATGGCGGACAAATTTTGGAGTCAGAACATGAGTTATTTGCATCAGAATCCACAATCTCTAGTAGTATTTATATGGCTAGTTCAGTTCAGTAAATGGTAAACCCCAGGATGTTGATAGTGGGGGTTTCAGGGATGATACTGCTATTGAATATCAGGCTGCAATGGTTAGATCCTCTCTTGTTGATGAAGGCCTGACATTTGTGTGACGTGGATGTTAGTTACCACCCATCATTCCAAGCCTGAATACTGTTCAGGTCTTGCTGCATATGAACAAGGAATGCTTCAGAGGAGTTATAAACATTGAGCAATTAACAGCGAATATCGCCACTTCTGACCTTATGTTGGAAGGAATGTCATTGATGAAGCAGCTAAAGATGGTTGTGCTTAGGCCACTATCCTGAGGAATTCCTGCAATGATGTCCTGCGGCTGAGGTGACTTCCAACAACCACAACCATGTTCCTTTGTGCCAGTTATGAATCTAGCAAGCAGAGAGTTTTCCATTTGAATCCAATTCTGCTTTGTCTTCTTAATGCCATACATGGTCAATTGCTGCCTTGATGTCAAGGATAGTAACTCTTTTTGAGTTCAGCTCTCTTGTCCATGTTTGGACTCAGGCTGTAATGAGGCCAGGAGCTAAGTGGAACTCAAACTGAATGTCCGTGAGCCAGTTATTTCTGTGTAAGTGCCACTTGAAAGCACTGTAGGTGACACTTTCCAATACTTTGCTGATTGACAGAAGACAATTGGAGCAGCATTTGGCTAAGTTGGATTTTTCCTTTTTATGGACAGATTAAAACTGGGCAATTTTTTATATTGTCACATGGATGCCAGTGTTGTAGCTGAACTGGAACAGCTTGATTAGGGGAGCAATAATTCCAGAGCACAAGTCTTCAGTATTATTGCCAGAATGTTGTCAGGCTCATAGCCTTTGCAGTAATCATTACCTTAAACTTTACCTTGATATCATGTAGAATGAATCAAATTGGTTGAAGACAGGCATCTGTGATGCTCGGGATCTCAGGAGGAGGCTGAGATGGATCTTGCACTTGGCACTTTCGCCTGAAATTGGTTGCAAATATTTCAGCCTTCTATTTTGCACTGATGTACTGGACTCAATGATGGGGTTATTTGTGGAGTTTCCTCCACCCTTTAGTTGTTTAATTGTTGAGAACCATTCATGACTGGGTATGGCAAGACTGCAGAGCTTAGATCTGATCCATTGGTTGTGCAATCATTTAGCTCTGTTCATGGCATGCTGTTTCCCTTGTTTGGCACGCAAGTCACCCTGTGTTCTAACTTCACCAGATTGGCACCCAATTTTTAATTACCTCTGTTGCTGGTCCTGGCATGCCCACTGGCACTCTCCATTGAACCAGTGTTCACCCCCCATCTTGATGGAAATGGTGGAATGGGGTTTGTGGGGCATTAAGGTTGAATACAATTCTCCTGTTGCTGATGGCCCACAGTGCCTCATTGCCCAGTTTTTAAGAGCTAGATTGGTTCTAAATCATTTAGTACAATCCTGAGATTATGCCCTTTGATACTGAAACTGAATTGCTCACTGATGGGGGAGGGGGGCAGATGGATCTCTAGTGGGAGGGCAGGGGTACCCACTGCAACGAATCCTTCCTCCCAGAGTGGCCACAAGTCCAGGAGGAGTCACCCACAGAGTGGCAGCGGACACACCTGCCCCCCCCCCACCCCCCCACCCCACCAGAGATCCATCCGCCAGCCTCCCCATCAGTGAGCGATCGGGCCTCCCTCCCACCACCAGACAACAATCAGCCCTCTTGCCCCCCCCCCCCCATCCCCCAGAGAAACATCTGACCCACCTCCTTCTCCCTCCTCCCCCAGAGGATGCTCTGATCTGCTTCCTCCTCCTTGTCCCCCCCAGAGGATGCTCTGTCCCTCCTCTCCCCCCTCCCCCCTCCCCCCAAGGATGCTCTGACCCACCTCCTCCCTCCCACCTCCCAGCGGATGATCTGGGTCAGAGAGCCACTGCAGGCTCTGAAGCCGCTTTGGAGGTTCCCCTGCAAAATAATAATTGGCTTTGGATTTTTATTTTGCAGGTCGCTTACAGTGCAGATCCAGAATAGACCAGAAGAAGGTAAAGTGGGATTTGGTGGGAGAGTTGGGCGTACGGTTCATTAAATCGATTTAAATACATGCTAATTTTTGGTAAAACCAGGCCCATTATCTTGCAGGCATTTTCCAATTTTTAGTTTCCTTCCTAGCTCCCCATAAACTCTGACTGCAGGACCATATTCCTCTTTTTATCTCCATCATTGACATCAATACGGACCATGGCTGCTTGCTGTTCACACTCCCCCCTCAGAGTGCTCTGTAGTTGCTAAGAACATAAGAACTAGGAGCAGGAGTGGGCAATTCAACCCCTTGAGACTGCTCCACCATTCAACACAATCATGACTGATCTCATCTCCACCTTTCCTGCTCACTCCCCATAACCCTACTTCCTGCTGCTAATTAAAACCCATCCAACATCTCTTAAAACTGTTTAATGTTATGGCCTCCACTGCACTCTGGGATAGAGAATTTCACAGATCCATTACCCTTTGAATGAAGTAATTTCTCCTCAGTTCTGTTTTAAAACGATGGCCTCTCATTCAACAAGGGGAAACATTCTTCCGACATATACCCAGTCAACCCCTCAAGCATTTTATATATTTCAATTAGACCTCCTTGCATTCTTCTAAACTTCAACAGATATAGGCCTAAACTGCTAAATCTCTCTTCAGAAGACAAGTCCTACATTCCTGAACCTTTTCTGAACTGCCTCTGACATACTCCATCCTTCCTCAAGTAGGGGGACTGAACTCTGTACAGTATTCCAGGTGCAGTCTCACAAATGCCTTATGCAGTTGCAATACAATATATTCTATTCCATTAGCAATGAATGCTAAAATCCCATTTGCCTTCCTTATTACCTGCATACTAATATACTTGCATCTGCATACTAACTTTCAACAATTTATGCACGAGAACACCCTGATCCATCTGCACTGAAGTATTTTTACATTTCTCTCCATTTAGATTGAAAGTCGTTTTTTCATTCCTCTGACCAAAATGGATAACCTTACGCTTATCCATATTAAATTCCATCTGCCAAATTTTGGCCCATTCACCTAACCTATTCATATTCACTTGTAAATTTCATATTTCCTCATTGTAACTTGCTTTCCTACTTACTTTAGTGTCATCTGTAAATTTTTCTACAATAAATTCCATCCAAGAATCCAAGTCATTAATATACATTGTAGATAGTTGGAGCCCAAGGACTCAACCCTGTGGCACCCCACTAGTTACAGCCTGCTGATGAAAAGAACCCATTTAGTCCAACTCTCTGCTTACTGTTGGTTAGCCAATCCTCTGTCCAAGCTAATATATTATCCCCCAACCATTTGAGATCTTATCTTGTGGATTAACCTTTTGTGTGGCACCATATCATTTACCTTTTGGAAGTCCAAATACTCCTGCAGGATTACCATCATTTACTTTGCTTGCTACATCTTCAAAGAACTGTAGCAAATTAGTCAAACATGATTTACCCTTCATAATTATATTTTGGATTACATATGGATTATATTTTGACTCTCCAATTGGCTTGTTACTACTTCCTTAATAATGGATTCCAATCATTTTTCAACTTCAGACAGTAAACTAACTGGTCTATAGTTTCCTAATTTCTGCCTTTCTCCTTTTTTAGCAGAGGTGTTTTAGCAGAGGCCTTTTTCCAATCCACTGGAATTTTCCAGAATTCAGGGAATTTTAATATATTATAACCAATGCCTCCATTATTTCTGCTCCCACTTCCTTTCAGATTCTAGGATGTAGGTCATCAGGCCCAGAGAACCTGTCTGCCCTCAATCCCAATAAGTTGCTCAGTACTTTTCCCTAGTGATGGTAATTATTTTATGTTCCTCCGACAACCTCTTCATTGCCTGTTATTATTGGGTTGATTCTAGTGTCCCCCACTATGAAAACTAAGGCAATATATTGATTTAGTGTACCTTCCATTTCTGTGTTCCCCATTATTGACTCCTCAGTCTCATTCTCTCAGGGACAAATGTTGGCCTTGGCTACTCTCTTTTATACACTTATTGAATCTTTTGCTATTTTTATATTTTGCGCTAATTTACCTTTGCTCTTTTTATTCATATTTTAGCAACCCTTTGATGGTCTTTATAGTTTCTCAATCCTCCAGCTTGCCACTGACCTTTCCAATGTTGTATGCCTTAGTTTTTCCTTAGCCACGGTTGCACTTCCCCCCATTACAACCTTTCTTCCTCTCTGAAATATATTTCAGTTGGGAGGAATTGAATATCTCTTTAAATTTCTACCACTATTCATCAACTGTTCCAACTTATAGTCTTTCTGCCCTCAGGCTAATTAATTTGATCCAACACCAGAACACTTACATGAGACTCAAGTTTATTGTTCCCAAACTTAATTTGAAATGCCCCTTTGATGGGAACCAGTTTTAATCCCCGCTGGTGGGAACCTTTCCTGGCAGGGAGTAAAGGGGCAGGAGGAGACATTAGCGAGCCCAGTGAATACCGTCCTGGGCTCACTAATGATATGGAAATGTGAATTTCTATATTATAATCAGCCTCACACTGATTTCCAGCGCGAGGCTAATTACGTCAGAAAAATGGCCTAGGAGACTCACAATCAGCTGGGTCCTTCTACAACCCCTCCCCTAATGTCTCCTGGCTCACTGCACTACAAGAAGAAGTCTCACAACACAAGGTTAAAGTCCAACAGGTTTATTTGGCCACTTGTTTTCGGGCCTTTGACCCGGGGTTGTGAGACTTCTTATTGTGTTTACCCCAGTCCAATGCCGGCATCTCCACATCACCACTGCACTACACCAGCAGCGCAGCAGGCTGGGAGAATTGTCCCCTTTATCTTTGACTGAGGGAGGCACAGTAGCACAGTGGTTAGCACTGCTGCTTCACAGCTCCAGGGACCTGGGTTCGATTCCCGGCTGGGGTCATTGTCTGTGTGGAGTTTGCACATTCTCCTCATGTCTGCGTGGGTTTCCTCGGGGTGCTCCGGATTCCTCCCACAGTCCAAAGATGTGCAGGTTAGGTTGATTGGCCATGCTAAATTGACCATAGATGCATAGGTTAGAGAGGATTAGTGGGTAAAATACATATGGATTGGGAGTAGAGCCTGTGTGGGATTATGATTGGTGCAGACTTGATGGGCAGAAGGGCCTCTTTCTGTACTGTAGGGCTTCTATGATGATTGGCTTTGGCCAAAACTTGGTACAGAAAAAAGGATAAATTTTCCTGTGCTCCTCTACCTGGATGCTGTCAAGCACTGTGCACTTGAAATGTGCATCATCTCTCCAGATTCCCAAATCCTTGATTGGTTGGATCTGAGTCAATAACATGTATGGCTCCATATCTCCTGGCTGAGCCATATAATAGCAATCAAGGTTACATTTACAGGTTTAGGATGGTTTCTAGGCTCAGGACCTTTCCATTGTTGTTAAAGAAAAATGAACAGAAAGTCTCCAGCCTACTTCATTGAGGAAAACTCCCAAATATTCCAGTAAAACATCAAACATTTGCCATAACATTAATTAAAAAAAACTATTATAGGGCAATCTTAATTTTCAGCGTAATTAACATGTCCCAGAGTATGGCCAACTGGTGTCTCTGTGAAGGATCCACTGTAATTTCCCATCATGGTTTAGCCCTAGTAAAGACTCTATAAGCCTCAGTTGTTACTTCTAGATGAAGCTAGATTTCTGCTATGGCGTCAATTCTCTTGTGTTTTCCTGAACTCACCTGCATTCTATTACAGATGGTTGCCCTGAGAAACCCCTGCAGTGATTGAAATGGTTGACCTCCAACAACCACAAAAAATGTTCCTTTGTGCAAATGGAGGATTTCTGATACCCATTGATTCTCATTTTGTGAGGGCTCCTTGATGTCATCCCCAATCAAATGTTGGCTTGATATCAAGGGCACTCACTCTCACCTCAAGTTGAGCTCTTGGTCTATGTTTAAACCAAGGCTGTAATGAGGTCAGGAGCTGAGTGACCCCAGTGGAACCAAACTGAATGCCAGTGAACAGATTATTGCTAAACAAGTACCGCTTTATAGAACTGTTCATGACCCCTTACATCGCTTACAGACTAACAAGAGTAAACTGATGGGGCAGTAATTGATTGGGTTGGATCTGTCTTGCTTTTTATATCCAACTTTCCACATTGTGGAGTTTTTATAGTGCTATAGTTGTACTGGAATAGCTTAGATAGGGGTACGACAAGCTGGAGTACATGCCTTCAGTACTATTGCTGGAAAATTGTCAAGGCCCATAGCCTTTGCAGTAACATTCAGTGCCTTCAGTTGAACTTGATATCAAGTGGAATGAATCAAATTGGCTGAAGACTGGCATTTATGATACTGCAGACCTCTGGATTAGGCTGAGATGAATTGTCTATTTGGTACTTCTGGCTGAAAATTGCTGTGAATGCTTCAGCCTTATTTTTGCAAGTGCTGGGCTCTTCCACCATTGAAGATGGCTGCATTTGGGGGGCTTCTACCTCCAGTGAGTTGACTGATTGTCCTCTGTCACATGTTTGTGTGGGTTTTCTCCAGGTGCTCCAGTTTCCTCCCACAATCCAAAGATGTGCAGGATAGGTAGATTAATCATGGTTAAAAAAATGCCCCTTAATGTCCCAAGATGTGTAAATTAGATGGATTAACCATGGTAAATGTTACAGAGATGGGGCAGGAAAAGGCCCTAGATAAGTCAATCGGTCAGAGAGACGTGAAGGCTCAATTGGTCGAACGGTCTCCTTCTGCACTATAGGGATTCTATGATTCACAACTGTTCGTGGCATGACTGCAGAACTTAGATCTGATCTGTTATGGGTTTGCTTAGCTGTATCTCTCGCATGTACTTAAGCAGTTTTTGTTCTCCTCATAGTACTAACACCTATGTGATACTTAAAAGACCCATGGGAGGTAAAAGTCTTGAACTACAACAGACCTGATGAAAGAGTTCAAAGTCAATATTATGCTGATGATCATATTTCAGTACCTGCTGATGTCAAGTCAGTATGAGTGAATGTAATGTTCCATGTGGATATATGGTATCTGATTCTGTCACTAGATTTCTGGGACAGCCACATCTCTCTATCAGCAATGGCCTTATATTCTGATACCCTGCTGAGTGCCAGTGAGTCTTTGCCCTGCTAAGATTCCATATACCCATTAGAAATCCAAATGATTTTCGCCTTCTGCTTATCTTACTGGCAAGGTAAACACAAGGCTGAAGCCAAGAGGAAATGTATGAGAGACTCTGACAATTCTATATTGATATTTTTACACAAGTTATATACCTTTTGCTCCTGGAAATCAATTTGATATTTCAAAAAAGAATAAAGAAATTTCACTTGCTTTGATAAATATGCAATTACAATGCAATTATATTTCCACCATCTGTTGCACCATTTAATCTTTTTCCTGCATAGCTTCAAAGAGGAATAATATGATTTTTTCTTATGTTCTCTCTCTTTGTCTCCTGATCCCACTGTCTATATGCTGTAACATGTTTCTGCAAGGACCATCTGTCTTCTAGTACCTTGCACAAATGGCCATTCTTCACATTAGGCTCTAGATAGTGAATATCTAAGCATTACAATCAATTCTGACACAGGCAGTCCTCAACTTTGCAACACTCAGGTTACGATGAATGGCATTTATGACGTTTGTAAATTGACACCCGTTTCCAACTTCCCCACATCAGGTTCGACCTGCTAACACCACATCAACTGCGACATCATGATGCCGCGTTAGTGCTGTCCATGATATACATGACTGTCAGATGTTCTGTTGCTGTTTGACGCACTTTTGCAGTACAGTACTTGGTGACTTTGTTTTTTCAAATTCTTAAAATTTGGAGTTACTTGGCCGATAACAAGTGCAGAAAAGCATAAATCTGGTCCAAGAGATATTGCTTCTGCTAAGAAAAGTAGAGAAATTGCTATTGAATTTAAAATGGAAATAATTAAGGGATCTGAAAGAGGTGAGATGCAAATTGAAATTGGTGGAGCTTTGGATTATTCGCTCAAACCTCTATCATGGCTATTCTGAAGAAAAGCGAAGAATTCAGGAAAATGTTAAGGGTTTGGCTCCTATGCAATTGCCTGTGATAACTAAGAAGTGTATTGGAACTTAATACTCAGGTGGAGGACCAAACTCAACATTATGCTCCTGTAAGTTTGGCATAATTCAGGAAAAGACCTATCTTTATGATGATCTAAAGAAACAACGGGAGGAAAGTTCCGTTCCCGGCTTGGGTCACTGTCCGTGTGGGATTTGCACATTCTCCCTCTGTCTGCTTGGGTTTTCTCTGAGTGCTCTGGTTTCGTCCCACAGTCCGAAAGACATACTGGCTAGGTGCATTGGCTAAAATTCTCCCTCAGTATATCCAAACAGGCACTGGAGTGTGGCAACTACGTGATTTTCACAGTAACTTCATTGCAGTGTTAATGTAAGCCTACTTGTGACTAATAATAAATAAACTTTAAAAACTTTAGTTCTAATCACAATTGCCCTGTCTCCTCACATTTCCCCTCCATATCTTTTCCTTTATCCACCTGAATATTTGCATACTAGTTGAGGCAACCCACATGTGAATTCCTCATACTTCTCTGTGTAATTCTTCAGCCTTCTGTCTTTGTTCCTTATATTATATATTTATATGGCCACCTCATTCTCAATTCTTCAACCACTGCAAAAAGGCTTCTTGATCTTTATTGCCTCATTCTTTCATAACTCTAAACAAATCTTTATATCTTTCTCCATCACTTGCTTTGGTTGAATGAAAACATATACCATTAATCAAGCCCTACTTTGCACATAAATTTTCACATACCATACAACATCCAAATGAATCTACATTCTATCCTCTTGAAAGCTTCAATACCCTTCCTGAGGGTGGGTAGGATGGAGAGGTGGTAGGAGCTGAGGAGAGTGGATGGGTAGTCTGGCTGGGGGATTAATCAACACTGGGGGTGGGGGTGGTCAGGTCCGGTCAGTGGCATCCAGTTGTTGGGAGGGGTAGTCAGGTTGGGGTTAGTCAGATGGTCGGAGGATAGACATATTGGGTTGGGAGGATAGTTGTGTAGTCAGGCATTGGTCAGGTTGAAGTGTTGTCAAGTTGGGGGGCTTGTGAGGTCTAGTTGGGATGGGGTAGTTGGGTCATGAGGTAGACAGGTGGTCAGGAGGGATTGGAAGGTGGATGATCAGGGTAATCATGATGATGGCAGTCAGGTGGTCTGGGTTGTAGTCAGGTGGTCAGATCGGTAATGGGTAGTTGGTGAGGGGATGGGGCTGGGAGGGAAGTAAAAGAGAGTCAGTTTTGTAATTACCAGGTGTTAGACCAGGTTTAATCTATCTAACATTTCCTGGATAACTTCATATACGTACAGCAGAATTGTTCAAAGACTCCAAATTTAATTCAGAGTTGGAAACATTTGCTGAGATTCTGAAGGATCAGAAATTTAAACTTCCCAGGCAATTTCCATGTTGTCTTACTCATAATGGGCAGATCTACATGGGACTTTCACAGGGCGCAATGTGCATCTTCTGCACTACATCTGGCCTCCAGTGATCCAGAGACCAAAAGATTTGGCCCAATGTGATTAAGACATTACGTGGTTTATGAAAGGGAAATCACATTTGACAAAACTGTTAATATTTTTAAGGATATAGTGAGTAAGGTGGGTAAGGAGGAACCAGTGGATTTAATGTTTTCGGACTTCCTCTTGTGTCAACAAAAGGTTATCACACAGAATGGAGTCCAATTTTACATTTTGATTCTAAGTGCCGAGTCTGGGTGGAGTACAGATCTGACTAGAAATCTACTTTCAGGTGCCCCCATACGCTCTCAGCCATCTCCAGTCTGAATCGCGCTGTGGGTGGGGCTTAGCACTGCTGGAATGATCGGATCTCTGAACTGCGCATGAGCAGTTAGAAAAGAAATTGGAAAAAGCACGCCCATGTCAGATCACTCCTGGGCCGCAGAGAGCAGAGAAAGTGGCCCTGGAGCGACAAGTGGGAATGAGAGTGTATCTTGGGGTTGGGTAGGGAGACGAGGAAGGCGGGTAAGATGTATTTTGGGGGGGGGGGGTGCAAATGGATCTCTCGGGGAGGTGCAGATGGATCTCTGGTGGGGGGGGCAGATGGATCTCTGCCACTCTGCGGGCGATCGGTGGGGGTGAAGGGGGCAGGGGTGGCGATCGGTCTGGGTAGTGGGGGATGGATAAGGGGGGCAGTGATGTGTGTTGGTACAGGGGGTGTGGATGAGGGACACACACACAAATCACTGCACCCCCTTACCCACCCCTCCACTATCCAGACTGATTGCCACCCCTGCCCCACTCCCCCACCAATCACTTGCAGAGTGGCAGCAGACACCCCTGCCCCCCAACAGAGATCCATCTGACCTCACTCCCCTCCTCCCCCCTCCAACCAGACAGCAATCTGACCACACTCCCCTCTTCCCCCCTCCAACCAGACAGCGATCTGACCACACTCCCCTCCTCCCTCCTCCCTCCTCCAACCAGAGAATGATCTGACCCACCTCCACCCCTACCCCCACCATTGATCTGAGTCAGTAAGCCATTGGAAACAATGAAGGCCCTCTTCAAAGGCTGGAGCATCCAACTCAGACTTTTATTTAGCAGGTCCGTAATGACGCGGTCCAGGATTGGCAAACTCAGCAGTAAAGGGGGAAATGCTGATAATGTTGGGTGGGCAGTTGATTAATTCAATTTAGATGCACTCAAATGCATTTAAATCATCATTGCGCCCGATTTGGGCACAGAACGGTCCATGCCATTCGTGGGTCTTGGTAAAGCCGTGATCTGCTCGGACTTGGGTGCAGATCGCGATAAAGGCCTCACACCCGATTTTACCACGATTTTGCGCCCGTAAACAGGCGCAAATTGTTGGTAAAATCAGACCCATAGGATGAGTTAATAGCCAAAGTATAGAGAATAGGAATAAATGGGACATTTCCAGGTTGGCAGGTGGTAACAAGTAGTGCACCACAAACAGTCAGTATTTGGGCCTCAGCTATTTCCGATCTACACTAATAAATTAGATGAGGGAACTGAGTGTAAAATACCCAAGTTTGCTAATGATACAAAGTTAAATGTGCAAGTAAGAAATGAGGAAAGTGTAAAGAGGCTGCAGAGGAATTTTGACAGGTGGGTGAATGGGCAAGGTGATGCCAGATGGAATACAATATGGCAACATGGGAAGTTATCCAATTCAGTCGGAAAGGCAAAAGAAAGCAGAACATTTTTTGAATGGTGGAGACTGTGTATTGCTTCCTCCAGAGCCTACGTACGAATGAATATATGATTGGTTGTCCTTGATATGAATTACAAACATGTTCAGGTGCAACAAGCAGCTTAGGAAAGCAAATACTATACTAACATTTGTTACAAAATAATAGCAGATGCTGGAAATCAGAAATAAAAATAGAAGGTTGTTAACAATACTCAGCAGGTCAGGCAGCACCTGAAGAGAGTTCTGGTGAAAGATCACAAACCTATAATGTTAACTGTGTTTCCCACTCCACAAAGGAGATTTTAAATGGAAAGAAATACTGCTGTGGGTATGATGGAAATGTTGTTGAGAAATGGCATTGTGTTCTTGAACAATCATTGCTCAAATGTTCGGAAATGATAAGGAAGATGTACTTCATGAAATGTCAGGTTTTCTGGAGATGGAAAGTTATAAAGATTCAAGCACAGGGAAATCTGATAGCTTTTAAAGAGTTGTTGGAAAGTTAAAAATACAAGCTAAGTAATGACAGACAAATGTTAATATAGATATAAATGTAACTGTAACTTGAGGATTTCATAATGACATAATTAGTTAAGATTGTTTTTTAAATGTCTTCCTTCTTTGCCTTTTTTCCTCGTTGTAAGAAGTCTCACAACACCAGGTTAAAGTCCAATAGGCTTATTTGGAATGATGAGCTTTTGGATTCACCTGACTCACTTGATGAAAGAGCAGCGCTCTGAAAGCTCATGATTCCAAATAAACCTATTGGACTTTAACCTGGTGTTGTGAGACTTGTTACCATTCCCACCCCAGTCCAACACTGCCACCTCCACATCATTTTTCCTTCATGTACTATCTTCTCTATAATAATCTTACTGAGACCGGTTGTCCATCACCAATCACCCATTTATTTACAGTGCTAATTGAATGCCGGCTACAGGCAGGTCAGTACTCCAGGTAGGGTTTCACCAAAGCCCTGTACAATTTTAGCAAGACTGCTTTTTAATTGCACTCCAATTCCTTCACAGTAAAGACCAACCAGAAGTGTTTGCACGCGCATGCGTGAGTGTGGCACAAAACCCTTTTGGACATCAAAGTTCACTCTTATTGCCCCACAAAATAGGGGCAACACATTAGAAGTTTGCAATGAGTATTCCTGTTAAAAAACAATAAAAAAAATTGCTCTCTGGACCAAAGAAGAAACATTTCGTGAAACTTGCCAAAAAGGTTGTATTAGCAAAAGAATTGTGAGAAAGAAAAGCTTATTTTACAAATGCTGAGTTGGCATGGAAACTATATTGCCGAGAGTAATATAATCTATATTGCTTTTATGATTAAAGAAACTCTCACACATATTAGGAATGCATGAAGTGGAACCAGCAGTGAAATTAACCATGGAAACCTCAGAGTATGGAAAGAACATGACGTTCGAGAAAATCTTTCCATTATATATCCAAGAACCATAAAATAGGAGTTTTTGCACAAATAGATTCTATATATTGGCTCCCAAATTCAGCTTTTTTTTGAAGCTGCATGAGTATGCTTCCAAATATGCTCATGGCATGTCTACCTGTTTTTGGCATTAGCTGTTTAAACATCATTTCATTGAGGAGAATAGTATGCAAACTGAGCATGTGCAGAGTGGACAGTTCATAATGCAGATGATTTGATGCCAGAGTTGCTTAACCTCCAGCTTCATCCATCCCGAATGTCACATTGGTGACAACATTCAGTAGCAGTAAGGACACGGAATCATCAATTTAAAATAATCATCAACCACTTTCAGGTTAGTTGCTGATTGATTTAGTCTGTTGAGATTATAAAAGTGTTTGGTGTTTTCATTCATTATTAAGGAAGTAGTGGCAGGACATTTGGAAAATCATGAAACAATCAAGCAGAGTCAGTGGTTTTATGAAAGGGAAGTCATGTTTGACAAATGTATTAGAGCCCTTTGCGCATGTTATCAACCAGGTGGATGAAGTACTTGGATGTATTTAGGTTTCTAAAAGGCATTCACTAAACTGCCACATAACTGATTACTACACAAGATAAGAGCTTATGGTGTTGGGGATAATATATTAGCCTGTGCAGAGGACTGGCTAACTAACAGGAAACAGAAAAATGGATAAATGGGCCATTTTCAGGATGGAAAACCATAACTAATGGGAATCAGTGCTAGGGGCTGAACTACTTACGATCTATATTCATGACTTGGATGAAGAGTCTGAGTGTGTTGTAGTCAAATTTACTGACAATATAAAGATAGGTAGAAAAGCCTACAAAGACTAAAATTTTCTCATTGAAAGTAAAACGAGTAAAACGGATGAACTTAAGGCCTTAATGTTTGCAAGGAATTTAGATGTGGTTGCAGTGACAGAGACGTGGTTAAAAGGGCAGGACTGGCAGCTAAATATTCCTGGGTATAAGTGTTTCAGGTGTGACAGAGGAGGGTCAGAAAGATGAGGGGGAGTGGTGTTGTTAGTTAGGGATCACATTACAGCTGTGCAGAGGGAGGATAATTTAGAGGAGTCGGGAAATGAGTCGCTGTGGGTGGAGTTCTGGAATAGGAAGGGAGCAATCACTTTTCTAGGGCTATACTGTAGACCACCAAATAGCCCACGGGAGGTGGAAGAAAGGATATGTAAAGAAATTCTGGATAAGTGTAGAAAAAATAGAGTTGTTGTCATGGGAGACTTTAATCTCCCTGGGGTGGATTGGAAGGTGCCTAGGGCCGGGGGTCTGGACGGGAAGGAATTTGTAAAATGTGTACTGGAAGGGTCTTTGGAGCAGTATGAAGCTAGCCCGACTACAGAGGGGGCTATACTGGATTTAGTTCTGGGAAATGAACCTGGTCAGGTGATCGAGGTTACAGTAGGGGAACATGTGGTGAACAGTGGCCACAATTCAGTCTACTTCAGGTTACTAATGGAAAAAGATGATTACTGTCCGAAGGGGAGAGTGCTAAATTGGGGGAAGGCTAGATACAGCCGGATTAGGCAGGAACTTATAGATACTGATTGGGAGGGGTTGTTTGAGGGTAAGTCTACGTTCAGCATGTGGGAGTCTTTTAAGGGACAGCTGAAACAGGTGCAAGAAAGACATGTGCCGGTTAAGAGGAGGGATGGGAAAGGTAGGATCAGGGAGCCGTGGATAACTAAGAACATAAGAACATAAGAAATAGGAGCAGGAGTAGGCCATCTAGCCCTTCGAGCCTGCCCCGCCATTCAATAAGATCATGGCTGATCTGTCGTGGCTCAGTTCCACATTCCCGCCCTCTCCCTATAACCCTTAATCCCCTCTCTTATCAAAAACCCATCAACCCGCTTCTTAAAAATATTTAGCGAGGTAGCCTCCACCATTTCAACGGGCAGAGAATTCCAGCGATTCACTACCCTTTGAGTGAAGAAATTCTTCCTCAACTCTGTTCTAAACTGCCCCCCCCTTTATCTTGAGGCTGTGCCCTCTAGTCCTACTGTCCTTTCTGCGTGGGGAGAGTCTCTCCACCTCTATCCTATCCATCCCATTCATCATCTTATACGTCTCAATGAGATCTCCCCTCATTCTTCTAAACTCTGAGTACAAGCCTAGTTTATTCAGCCTCTCCTCATAGCTCAACCCCCTCAACTCCGGCATCAGCCTAGTAAACCTCCTCTGCACTCCCTCCAAGGCCAAAATATCCTTGCGTAAGTACGGCGACCAAAACTGCACACAGTACTCCAGCTGCGGCCTCACCAATGCCCTATACAGCCGCAGCAAGACCTCCCTACTTTTATATTCAATCCCCCTCGCTATGAGGGCCAGCATCCCATTCACCTTCCTGACCACCTGCTGCACCTGCAAGCTGGGTTTTTGCGACTCATGCACAAGGACCCCGAAGTCCCTCTGCACCGTCGCCTGCTGCAGTTTTTCGCCACGTAAGTAATAGTCCTTCCTACCATTATTCCTACCAAAGTGGACCACCTCGCACTTGCCAACATTAAATTCCATTTGCCAGTTCCTGGCCCATTCGCCCAGCCTATCTAGATCCTTCTGCAGACTCTCCACACCCTCCGCACAATTTGCCGTTCCACCAATCTTGGCGTCATCAGCAAATTTCGACACCATACACTCGGTTCCCTCCTCCAGATCATCTATATAAATGGTAAATAGCTGAGGACCCAGCACCGACCCCTGGGGCACTCCACTAGTCACCAACCGCCAATCCGAATAGCACCCATTGACCCCCACTCTCTGCCTCCTATTTGACAACCAATCCTCTATCCACGCTAACACCCTACCCCCAACTCCATGTCCCCTGACCTTCTGCAATAACCTCTTGTGAGGTACTTTGTCAAACGCCTTCTGAAAATCAAGAAAGACCACATCCACCGGCTCTCCTCTGTCCACCGCCCTGGACACATCCTCATAGAACTCCAGTAAATTTGTCAGACACGACTTCCCTTTAACGAAACCGTGCAGCGTCTGCTCTATCAAGCAATTCCCCTCAAGATGCCTCGCTATTTCCTCCTTGATGACAGATTCTAACATTTTACCTACAACAGACGTTAAACTAACTGGCCTATAATTCCCTGCCTTTTGCCTGGCACCCTTCTTAAACAACAGCGTAACATAAGCCGTTTTCCAATCTTCCGGCACTTTCCCGGAATCCAGCGACGTCTGGAAAATAACCACCAAGGCATCCACTATTAGCTCCGCCATTAGGGAGATTAAGGACTTGGTCAGGAGGAAAAGAGAGGCGTATGTTAGGTCTAAGCAACTGGGAACAGAGAGAGAATTGGAGGAATACAGACAGAGTAGGAGAGAGCTTAAACGAGGAGTTAGAAGGGCAAAAAGGAGGCATGAAGTAGTCTTGGCAGACAGGATTAAGGAAAATCCAAAAGCATTTTACTCCTACGTCAGGAATAAAAGGGTGGTTAGAGGAAAAATTGGCCCTCTTAGGGACAGAGGAGGGGAACTATGCCTAGAATCTGAGGGAATGGGGGAGATTCTGAATGAATACTTCGCGTCAGTATTCACGAAGGAGAGGGACCTGTTGTCAGGTACTGTCTTGGAGGGAGTTGTAGACCCGTTAGAGGAAATATCTATTACGAGGGAGGAAGTGTTCGGGTTTTTAGGTAGTATTAAAACTGATAAATCTCCGGGGCCTGATGGCATTTATCCTAGGCTGCTTAGGGAGACAAGACAAGGGATGAAATTGCTGGGCGTCTGACGCAAATCTTTGTCTCTTCTTTGGACACAGGTGAAGTCCCAGAGGACTGGAGGGTAGCGAATGTGATACCATTGTTTAAAAAGGGTAGTAGGGATAACCCGGGTAATTATAGGCCAGTGAGTTTGACGTCAGCAGTAGAGAAGTTGTGGGAAAGGATTCTTAGGGATAGGATGTATAAGCATTTAGAGTGTGGCAATTTGATTAGTGATAGGCAGCATGGATTTGTTAAAGGGAGGTCGCGCCTTACGAATCTGGTAGAATTTTTTGAGGAGATGACAAAAACGGTCAACAAAGGACGAGACGTGGATGTCGTCTACATGGATTTCAGTAAGGCATTTGACAAAGTCCCTCACGGTAGGTTGGTGGAAAAGGTTAAGGCTCATGGGATACAAGGACAGGTGTCTAGGTGGATTAAGAACTGGCTTGGTAATAGGAGACAGAGAGTAGTAGTGGTAGGGTCCTTTTCTAGCTGGAGGTCTGTTACTAGTGGTATGCCGCAGGGCACAGTACTGGGACCTTTGTTATTTGTAATATACATAAATGACGTGGAAGAAGGAGTAAGTGGTGTGATCAGCAAGTTTGCAGATGATACAAAGATGGCTGGACTTGCTGATAGTGAGGAGCAGTGTCAGGCAATACAGCAGGATATAGATAGGCTGGTATATTGGGCAGAGAAATGGCAGATGGAATTTAATCCAGATAAATGCGAGGTGATGCATTTTGGAAGAAAGAATGTAGTGGGGAGTTACACGATAAATGGTAGGCCTATTAAGAGTATAGAAATGCAGAGGGACCTGGGGGTGCAAGTACACAAGTCCTTGAAGGTGGCAGTACAGGTGGAGAAGGTGACGAAGAAGGCCTATGGTATGCTTGCCTTTATAGGGAGGGGTATAGAATATAAAAGCTGGCGTCTAATGTTGCAGTTGTATAGAATGTTGGTTCGCCCGCATTTGGAGTGCTGCGTCCAGTTCTGATCGCCTTACTACTGGAAGGACGTGGAGACCCTGGAGACAGTGCAGAGGAGGTTTACCAGGATGTTGCCTGGTATGGAAGGCCTGAGCTATGAGGAAAGATTGGGCAAATTGGAGCTGTTCTCCTTAGAAAGGCGGAGGATGAGGGGAGATCTAATAGAGGTGTATAAGATTATGAAGGGTATAGATAAAGTGAACAGTGGTAAGCTTTTTCCTAGGTTGGATACAATAATTACGAGGGGCCACGGGCTTAGGGTGAGGGGGGCGAGGTATAACTCGGATGTTAGAGGGAGGTTTTTCACACAGAGGGTGGTGGGGGCCTGGAATGCACTGCCAAGTAGGGTGGTGGAGGCTGGCACGCTGGGGTTGTTTAAGGCTTACTTAGACAGGCATATGAGTGGACTAGAGATGGAGGGATACAGGAGACTTTTCTAAATAAAGATCAAGAGCTTTGGGACGTCCCTGGGAATCAATTGATTCCTATGGACCTTCCAAAATATTTCATGGCTCACTTGTTTTATTTTTGCACTTCTGGGGATTCCGTAAATGTCTGTCTAAGTTTTGCATGTTTATTGATGTCTTTTCTTTCACTTCACAGGTGATTCAGTCCACCTTGTTGACCAACAAGGGGCATTCACGTGGTGGAGTTTGGACATTCTCCCCGTTGTTGTGTGGGTTTTCTCTGGGTGCTCCGGTTTCCTCCCATATCCCAAAAAACATGCTCTTAGGCTGATTGGTGTAACAAATTGTCCCTAAATTAGTCTTCCCTCAACCTTCCCCAATAGGTGTAAACAAAGGTCATGGGTCGAGGAGGGCACTCATAATGTTAAAATGGTGGCGTGGGCTCGTTGGGCCGAAGGGCCCATTTCCCATGCTGTGTTGTTTTTTGTTCTTTTCTTATTTAAAGTGGGAAGCAGAGTCAGGATTCATTCCAATGTTGTGATCTTTCCTCTATCCCAACTGTATCAGCAAGTAAAATTTTCTTGTCTTGGCCAGCGGGGTGCCCTGGAGTTGGGCATGCCCCTTATGTGGAGTTGGCGGCCACTGATACCAAAGCAGATAAGTCTTAAGGCTGCCTTACATTCCCAGAAACAATGGACCCAGTTCTGGCAGTACAGTAGAACAGTGGTTAGCACTGGTGCCTCACAGTGCCAGGGACTCAGATTCAATTCTGGCTTTGGATGACTGTATAGAGTTTGCACATTCTCCCCATATCTGCATGGGTTTCTTCAAGTGTTCCAGTTTACTCCTACAGTTCAAAAATATGTGGGTTAGGTGGATTGATCATGCTAAATTGCCCCTTAGTGTCCCAAGATGTGTAGTTTTGATGGATTAGTAATGGTAAATGTGCAGGTTTAGGGGAAGAAGGGAGTGGGAGTGATGAGCCTAAGCAAGATGCTCTGTCAGAGAGTTAGTGCAAACTTGATGAGCCAAATGGCCTCCTTCTGCACTACAGGGATTCTATGGATTTTCATCACCATTGGTAAATTGTCCAAACAATGCCAAACCTGCAGATCAGGGTAATGCCCTGCTCAATCTCACACATTAAAATCACCTACTACTTCACCCCTTCTCACATCCCTTCAACCCCATCACCCTCCATCACCCTCCTTTACTCTGTTCGGTACTCATCCCCTCACCTCCAATACCCTCTATCTCCAATCCATCCACCCAGTACTCACTTTATAAGTAGAATGCAAAAGCCCTATAATAACATTTGAATTTATTCAAAAGCTCCAAATGCTGTTATAATTAAAAAAAAATCACTTGAGTTAGCATATAAAAACTATAACCCTCTTCAGAATCTGATGAATCTGTCACAATAAACAAACATTACTTGAACAGATACTTAAAAGCATTAGCCTCTTCAGAAGCTCATAGATTTATCAAGACCATCAAATTCAAATTCCCCAGGAGAGCTGAATCACAAAGCTCTGAACTTTGAAATCCATTCATTTTTGTAAAGGCAGCCAAAAACTCATACATCTGTCAAATCTTTCAAACAGCTAAACAGATGGCCGAGCTGATATGAAAAAATGAATGAAAGCTCATATATCAGTCAAGGCTGCAGACAATCAAATACATGACTAAGCTGATCTTGAAAAGAATAAATGAAAACAATAGGGAGAGTTTAAACAATTAACTCCTGGTATCACACTGGGCTAGCCCTTTCAATATTGTATAATACAGAATAGCACTTTATTCAGTGAATTATCTATTTTAATGTATCTGAAGACATTTTTGCTTTTAAAATGTTTGCCTTTCACTTGATAGATTGCCACCTTTCAAGAACTACAGCCTGACTACCATATTATGTAATGGTCACCTACCTTTCCCAACCAAGCACTGTCACTTTAGTAAACACAGATACAACTCAGGCCATATCATTTCATGATGAACTATAAAGAAGGAGGCAGTATTTTTGTTCACCATATATACCCTTCTCCAATCTATGGTTCACGTCTCCAGTCTGCAGGTATGACACAGGTGAACATCCAAATCCCAGCCACCTAACAGAAAATTCCAGAAGTTCTGAAATGCCCACTTCTACGACGAGGTTGACAAATTCTATCGGGTTATTGACCTTCCCCTTTCCCGTACCACTGAAATTGACCAGAGATGGAAACAGAGGACAGATTTCCACATCCAAGCTTCGATGACCATTGTTGTAATCCAGAGATTAGGGTAATACTCTGTGAACCTGGATTCCAATCCCACAGCTGATGGTGGAATTAGAACGCAATAAAAAAAATCTGTATTTAAAAGTCTAATGATGGCACACATGAAACCATGGTTAAAAAGACACACTTGGGTTTTAGGGAAGAAAATCTGCCATCCTTGCCTGGGTTACATGTGACCTGTGGTTGATTCTTAAATGTCTTCTGAAATAGCCAAGCAAGCCTCTCAAGTCAAGGGCAATTAGGGATAGGAAACTACTTTTTCTTTCACTGTAACTTTGATAGCATCTTAAAGAAGTAAGACACATGCAAAGTGTTCATTTAATATCTTAGATTTCTGCCTCCATGTATAATTCTTTGTCTTTGTCCCCACTCAACTCCATTCCTCCTCTTGTCACCTTTTACAAAGTATATGCCTGTAGAAGACTTTTGGGTTCACCCCTATGTTAACTGCCAGTCTTTTCTCATACTCTCCGTTTGCCTCGCTTTTTCACTTTCCCTTTGAACGTTCTATATTCATTTCTATTTGTCATACATTTGTCATACACTTCCCGTTTCTGTTTCACCTTGCTCTCTACCCCTCTCATCTTTAAAGGTCATATGCAAGGGAAGATGGACAAAATCATGGAATGTTTAAAATCATCAGCTTCCCAAGGCTAGGAAAAGACCCAAATTACCATCAAATTACTAGCCTATATCTCTGCCGATAGCATACTTCAAGGTAGTAGACTGCCTAATCTTACAACAGATCAAATTGGAAGTTGAGGACATCCTGAGTATTGATCACAAAGGCTTTTGACAAGAAATACACACATGTTGCTATAATCCCTGAGGAGGCTTCCAAATTTGGTATGATTCAGTTAGGGACCAGTGACATTTTGTTTAAAGTAGACAAAGTTGGAAATTCAAAATACTTATAAAGTATCACCATAAGAGTCCGCAGGTTTTGAACAAGCAAACATTACAATACAGTCATTGAATTAAAATAATTTACAATATCTATCTTATACAATTCTATCTTATACTATCATACTAATGAACATGAAGAAAATGTGAATTAACAGTCAAACTGTGGTCCACACACCACATTGCATAATACATGATATGTGCAATGAAGACAGATTCCATAGATTTCTCAGATGCCAATGTTCATTGTTAGTTACACAATCTCATTAAGTATGGAACAAATACGCTTTCAACAAGAAAGATGCACACGCTATTATGATCCTGGGCTAGTCCTCTAAATTTTAAATCAAGGTACTGATGAAAAGAATATCACCATAGGATTCCACAGTTTTGAACAAGCAAAATTAACTTTTCTGGACACAATCATAAAAGCAAAATAATATTATAAAAGGTAAAAGATCCCTGATAAGAAATTTCCAATCTTCACCTTGAAGATCTAGCCTCTGAGTTTCCTTCAAAAGTCAGTCCAACTCAGCCTGCCTCAATGACTTCTCACCTCCCAGCTTTACAATCTTGTTTCCTAAGACTATGTTCCCCTGAGTTCCCAAATATTTAACGCTGCCTCTACTTACAGGTGGAATTTTAGTTTTTTACTGGACTGCTAGCTTCATTGAGCTGGCAGTGTTCTTAAGTTTCTCCAAATCCTGGTTTACTTGTGGACCCCAGCTATGTATGGTTCTTCTGAGTCCTAACTGCCCCAGCTATGTATGGCTTTTCTGAGTCCTAACTGTTTCAGTGGCCATCTGTTACCATCGTGCCTCTCCCAGGCTTCTCTGAGCTTTAACTGTTTGAATTCTGCTAATAGGCACAATTCTCCTGTCTGGAGCCTTTTCTTCCCCTGTCAAACATTTCCAGTCTTTCTTGCACCCCCAACACTTAGCAATCAATGACACCAAAGGCTTCTTCTAAACTGAACCTCTCTCAGCAGCATAGAAATGGTTACTGGACTATCTTGTGAACCCAAATGTATGGAGTTACCAGAATAGCTCCCAGACTTTATTTACTGAGCCACCAACCCAGCTGCTCAGTTAACTTTATCTGCATGGAGCTTCTTCCCTTGTTCCTGATTAGTCTGACTGACTAATGCTGACAGACCGCTGAACTGAAATGGGTGACCGGTCGAAACACTCCAACAGAATCCCTCTCTTGTTACTAGGTAGGATCAAATGTAGTAACTATGAGAATGTCCTGAGTCCTGAATGTTACAATCTCCACATGCATTACTTACAAAACACACAGGGACAAAAACATATGCATTTTATGACAATGTGATCAGCTCCTTGAACCACTTTTCTTGCAAATTGCTTTCAAAGGAATCTTAAAGCAGGCAACTTTGTTTGATCTCACTGCAGCATATGATACAGTCTGACACATTGGCCTATTAATTCAAATATCAAGAATTCTCCTCCCTGGGTTACTGATGCCATTCAACTGCAACTCTGGGACAAATGGTTCATGGTACATATGGAGGGAAGACAAGTGCCTGGAGGAAACAGATGAATTGCCTCCCCCAGAGGTCTATCTTAGTCCCAGTTCTGTTCAACTTTTACACAACAACAACCTACCTCCAAACCTGGTCCTCGAGGTTTTTCTATGCAGATGAAATCTGCTGTGGCTTAGAGCCCAAACTTACCCTGAGCTGGAAGATGCAGTCAACAATGATATTGCAAAGCTCGCTGACTACTGCAAAACAGGATTCCTAAAACTGAGCACCAGTAAAACAGCTTCCAACACATTTCACCTTCACAATGGCAGCTCTAAGAGAGAATCAAACATTACCCTGGATGGCCAGAGACTGAAACATGATCCCTAACCTGTTCAGCTAAGCATCATCCTTGACGGAACTCTCATGTACGCACAGTATCTCATCAAGACTATATAAAAATTAAAACCTGCAATAATCTCCACAATAAAGTGACACCTCATAGGAATAACAGACAAAGATCTGAGACCTCTGCACTTGCCATCATGTAACTCAACTGCAGAATACTCTGCCCCAATCTGCTCACACTAAACTTGCAACTCAACTCAGCAAGGTTCATTATCACAGGTACACCTCAAAAACATTGTCTCTCCTGGCTCTCTGTCCCCATCACATTAGGAAGGAATTTCTAAAAGGTAAGCTTCTGGAGCAGATTTATTCCAACCGAAGCCTGCTCTTATTCAACGACCTCCTCAACCCGCCAGCCGTAAGTCTTTACTCGTGCCACTATATATGGCAAAATCCACCATACTGGGGAACAGCTGGGACCTATTTCAGGAGGTATAGCAAGGGAAAGCATTCACAAGAAAGCACTTTTTCATTGTAGATGCTACTGACTGTCCACCCTGCTTTGATCTCCCATGGTCACCGTGGGCCCTTTTAAACCATTTCAGGACTGGCCAAGGCTTTGGTGCAGCCACCCAACATCAGTGTGTTTGTCAAGACTATTCATTGCAATTGTGTTTCAGTCTAAATAATGACTCAAATTCTCAAGGAGTGTACAGTGACTAAACTTGAAAGCGGAATTAAAAAACTCTGGCTGGAATTCTTAAGCCATTCATGTCCACTATTGCAGCCAGTGAGAATGGTGAATTTGGCACTCAACCAAATCTTCGTTCATTGCAACAGGATCAGATAATCCCATCTTATGTGTGAGGTCAGAAAACCTGGCCTTCCATCTAGCCACTTACAAGGCTTATCTCTGTGACTTTTCACATGCTAAATAAATAAATAAATAATTCAGACAACTCTGGCTAGAATACACCCAATGGTGTAATGGCACCTCCAATGTTTCTTAATTATTAGCAAATAGATTGTGCCCTTAATCCACCCAGGACTGCTCCTTCCAGTGCTATAATGACTTTATTAATAAATACTGGCACCCTCCTCCCTTGTTTCCTGAACACCTTCTAAATGGAATATTGTTACCCACCCAGTCTGGCCCTTATTTAACTGAAAGAAGTCTCACAACATCAGCTTAAAGTCCAACATGTTTATTTGTAGCAAATTCCACAAGCTTTTGGAACATGCTGTCCCTTCATCAGGTGGGTGGGTGTTCTGATCACAAACAGGACACAAAGACACAAACTCAATTTACATGAATAATGATTGGAATGTGAGTCTTTACAGCTAATCAAGCCTTAAAGGTACAAACAATGTGAGTGGAGAGAGCATTAAGCACAGGTTAAAAGGATGTGTATTGTTTCCAGACAGGAAAGTTAGTGAGATTTTGCAAGCCCAGGCAAGTTGTGGGGGTTACAGATAGTGTGACATGAACCCAAGATCCTGGTTGACGCTGTCCTCATGTGTGCGGAACTTGGCTATTAGTCTCTGCTCAGCGACTCTGTGCTGTCGTGTGTCATGAAGGCCCCCTTGGAGAACGCTTACCCGAAGGTCAGAGGCTGAGTGCCCTTGACCGCTGAAGTGTTCCCCAAGAAGAAGAAAACAGTCTTGCCTGGTGATTGTCAAGCGGTGTTCATTCACCTGTTGTCATAGAGTCTGCATGGTCTCCCCAGTGTACTAAGCCCCAGGACATCATTTCCTGCAGCATATCAGATAGACAACATTGACCGAGTTGCAAGAGTGTGTACTGTGTACCTAGTAGATGGTGTTCTCATGTGAGATGATGGCATCTGTGTCAATGATCTGGCACATCTTACAGAGGTTGCTGTGGCAGGGTTGTGTGGTGTCGTGGTCACTATTCTCCTGAAGACTGGGTAGTTTGCTGCAGACAATGGTCTGTTTGAGGGTGTGCGGTTGTTTGAACCACTTTTTTAACCACTCTCTATTACAGTTTCAGAAAATTACCATGTGGCTATCTACACCAGCAGATTACTAACCTTATTGATCATGTTTCGTGTGTTTATATCCATTGCACTGTAAACTAAGTTCAACCTTCTTGTATTCTCAGTTTGTCCCATTTCATACCTATTTCTTGTTCTAGTGCTATCCATCTCTCCTAATCCTTTGCACCTTGTATCTCCTTTCAAAGGCCACACCCTGGTGCCCATCTCCCTTCCAGTTTAATCCAGCCCCACAGCCAATACCAGTAGCAAATCACCCATAAGGACATTGGTTCTGGCTCTGCTCAGATCGAATCAGTCTAGCCTGTACTGTTCTCACTGGCCTCAGAATTGATCTCAATGTCCCAGAAATTTAAAGCTCTCCTTCCTGCATCATCTTGCCTGTCATGCATTCATCTGCTTTTGCCTTCTATTTCTTATTAGCATGTGGCACTGGGAACAATCTGGAGATTATTGTTAATGTTGAAATTGTGCTGCAATAGAATGCATGTTTTTGGTAATGAAGGATTGCTGCACCTAGCTGAGGAAGGATTAGGGAATCGTTGCAAGAGCATGAAAACAAATTCAAACTGGGTATTGGGGAGAACTACAGGAATCTTTACACTGCAGCCATGGAAATAAACCTGGTTTATAAGGAAAAGACCAGCTTCAAATTCATCCTTCCCTCATTATATGATTACTAGATTTAACGATTATGATCTTTCAGGTCCAGCTTATTAACCTCTCTCCTAGCTCTTTAACATCTGCCTACAGGACTTTATTCCTCTTTTTACCCAATGATCTCCTCACTGAAATCTGGCACCTGCTGCAACCACAACTACAAACCTTAGTGTAGGAAAAGGTTACATTGCCAGTGGCCATGAAGCTAACTTTTTCAATTAACCTCTATGCTGCTTGATACTCATACTCCTGCAGGTTTACCCTGGGACCTACCTTTATCTCCAGTCACTTCTCCCACCCTCCCATAGATCTTCATGCTCTCAGACCCATCTTCATCTCTGGTTATTCCGCTTATTGTCCCTATTAAAGAAGTCAAAGTGTCAAATTAAATCATGTGTCAGTCATTTCCTTCTCTGGATGAAAAAGTTACTTCCTCTGAGGCTGGAAAGCCCCAAAGTAGTTACATCATTCACAATTGATAGTTAAAATCCTCCAAATCAACAACAGTTCACTTATTCCAGACTCTCGAGTTGTCCTCAGTGTGTAACCCTCCTGTCCACATCAGAATCACCACTACCTTAGGAGTTCAAACTATGCCCCAAAGTCACCTAACTCTATTCTATAGAAATGCAATACTGTCAAGTAATTTGTTGATTCTGATCGTGAACAGTTAGAATCATAGGATTATAGAAAAACTACAGCACAAACAGGTCCTTTGGCCCACAAGTTGCGCCGATCTTATCTCTACCTACTAGGCTTACCTATAACCCTCAATCCTATTAAGTCCCACGTACTCATCCAGAAGTCTCTTAAAAGACTTTTTAATTTGCCTCCACTACAACCGACGGCAACCGATTCCACTCAACCACCACCAGTGGTTCTTGACCACTTTTAGAGTTCTCAATAAAGCAGAAAAAAATCAGGTTTTCTGTCCTGATCTGGTTTTAGAATTGACCATGTTTACATTGCAGACTGTAGCTGGATAGTTTACACAATTGAGGAGATTCTGTATGAGTGCAGTGATGTGAGAAAGATGTGTGACAGGTGCTACAGCCATCTATTTGAATACAAAGCCCATTTGTGTTTACATTGTTTTTCAGGCTTTTGGAGGCTCGTCCATCAAAGTTATAAAGGATGAGTGGCCTAACTGCTGTAGTTTGAGCTGTTATGAAGGAAATCGCAAATACATATCCTAAGTAGCTCACAAGAAAAATAGTCAACAGTGAATTTGAATGGGCCAGACTATATGGATATGTAGTAACAGTGGAACTGAAAGAAGGGGAATATTGGACAAAAGGCTGTTAGTAAAACATTACAATATTAAATTTACCACCTAATGCATTCTAAATGTTAGATCTTCACGTAAATGGTAACATTCACACTCATGCAAAACAATAAGAGGCTGTAGGTATCTCTTTCAGGTACCAACAAATTAAACTAAATCAAATTAACAAGAGGCTGTAGGTAGAGCAGTTGAATGCCCCTGGGCAGTAGATAACCAATTATGTTGCAAAATGGGGTCAACATAATGGCAAGATAATAAACAGTAAAAATGGGCATTGGATTCAGTTGAGTTTGATATTTGACATGAAGCCTTTTGCTAATGAACAAAATGTATTCTGCTATAGGGGCTGCACAAAGCAGCCAGCTGTCAAAAGGAATAGGTATTTCTTGCCAGCAATTTTTAATACTGGAATTAATGGAGCTAAGGCAACAAAGTCAAAGGAGATATGAAAACTAAATGAAGCTTTTGATTAAAGAATGGTGTGGAAAATCAACGGGAATGATTAACTCTGTGAGGCAGATTTTAAATTCTAGCCACATAGTGCATACATTTATCTACCTAATTCTTACTGTAATGCAATTATCAAAGCAGGACTGTTATCATTACAGTTTAACATTCTGTAAATTACTGGTTGAGGTGGAACATTCTGCAATGTTGCTTTTAAATTGAAAGATTGAATCAATTCCCTCCATTAATTTTCTCCCCTTCTCCCCGAGCATGATGTATAATTAGGTATAGTCACTTTCTGATGTGTTGTTCAAGTAGTCATTCTTTTCACATCAGCCTGGTTTTCAAATATCAGCTGGGTGTTTGATTGTAGGGAACGTTGCAGTGCTCACTGGGCTCAGTTCCTTTGCACCATTGGAATATAAAGATGGTTCATGGATCACTGTCTAGGCACTAATCCCACTGTAATGTTAACTCTCCTGCATTTCCTCATCTCAGGAATTCTGCAGACAAGCAGAATAAGGCCCAATCTTCCATGTGGAATTATTAATAATGCTAAGCTGCTGATTTATGGGAAGTTGCCAGTTAATATTACACACTTGGCAGCAATATAGTGCAGGTGATTGTTCTCAACTGAGGTACTGAAAAGCAGAGATAATAAAATGAGTTTGCATTTTGATATAATATTATTATTAGTTTCTTTGTAACACATTTCCTACAGAACCCAAGGCAATATACTTTTGCAAATAGCTCAACGTTTCAATTCTCCATTCTTAGAATATGAATGCTGATTCACATTGGAAATGGAAAATAAATGATAAAATTCCATATTCACAAAATAATGGTCGGAACTGTATCACCTCATCTGCCACAGAATCGGAGTGGCCGAAAGTCCATCAATGGAAATTTCTGTTGACATCAGGTGGGAATTTCCAGTCTTGCCTGAACAATGCTGTAAAATGCTGTTCAACAGCTTAAAGCGGTTTCAAATGCCTAAAATCAAAATGTTAAGTGTATCATAGAATCCCGACAATGCAGAAGAGGGCCATTTGCTCTATCGGGTCTGCACGAACTCTCAGACAGATCATCTTACCCAGGCCCTTTCCCTGTAACCTCACATATTTACACTGCTAAACTACACATCTTGGGACATTAAGGGATAATTTAGCATGACAAATTCACCTAACCTTCACATCTTTGGAGAATGGGTGTAAACCAGAGCACCCAGAGGAAACCTACACAGACACAGAGAGAATGTGCAAACTCCACACAGACAGTGACCCAAGACCAGAAGTGAACCCAGGTCCCTGGCTGTGTGAGGCAGCAGTGCTAATCACTATGCCACTGTGCCGCAGTGTGTATTGTAGCATATTTACATAATATCTTTCAGATTCAATGGGAGTTGTTAAGTTTTCTAAAAGTGCACAAATGGCATTTGGAGATCATGACTCAGCTGAAGATTCGAGAAAACAAAACCTGGAGTAAATTCTTCACCAGATAATGGCTCTATTTTTTTCTGAAAATTCACTGATATACTTTTATAATATTGTTGAGAAGAATGCGCCATAAAAGAAATACAATATTTGCATGATCACGGTTATTTGCCACAATATGTTGGCAGAGATAAATCTCAAGAGCTTTGAATTTTCTTTTGAAATGGTAATTTGGAATTTAAAAGAGTTTGCATTCTAGTAGGTCCAGTATTGTTCTTTATCATTTTCTGTAATTGAAAACATTTTTACATTAACATTAAAAAAAACTGCTGTCAAACCATCAGGACTCCATTTCAAAACAAGTGGTTCTAGGCAATTATCATAAATTTAAACACCCCTGACCGACATTTCTCTTACATATCTTGGGAAGCAGGTTCTGAGGAGGTTGAGCTTGACAAGTGAATCAATGGATGGAATTTTTCTGTGGGCGTCGGGACCATTACCAGGTCCTGAATGTTATATCATCTCTTTGCAGGCTAATAAAAATAGAGATAAAGGCAGGCATGGAAGCCAAACAGAGAACTTTAATGGAGGTTTCACCTGTAACATGTGCTGCTTACTGTGTAAGTTAACCAAGGTGACCATTGCTGCACATGACATTGTATCATTTTGTGTCAAGTGAGAACATTTTACATAAATATATATCTAAATAGGACATACTTCACTTGCTAGTAAGCACACAATCGTAGCCAAGGAGATGGGAGGAACTTTGGATTTAGTGGCTGCTATTTAGTGGCTTGCCACTTCGGAAGCTTGACCCAGTGCTCCAGGTTATTCCTCCCTTTGTGTTGTTGTATCTTATTTATAACTGGGCCAACCATGAACATGAATTGTTACTGAGAAAAGACCCAGCTGACTCTGCGAATGGTAAGTGAGTGGTAGTATGTGGAGGATATGATTTCTGATAATTTACCAAGGGTGTTCCTGACCAACTGTTCGCTTTCACTGAAAATATTGTCTCTCTCTGTGTTCACAAATAAAGTATGCATAGTGTAAAAAAACTTCTGATCTCCTGTATTTCAGTTCCATGCCTGCTGGCTTAAATTTATGAGAGCTGGGTAACTGACATTGCCTGCCATCCAATTAGGGAAAGAAGGTGGGATCTGGAGCTGGGAGCTCAGGATAAGACTGCAGGAAAGGCTGGCAGTCCTAATTGTGTAATCACTGGGAGTACTGCCAAGGCCCAGGTAGCAGGAGTGGCAGAGCAGCAGCCAATAGCATCTGGGGCACAGTAGAGACATTGTGAGATGGGAAAACAACAGCCTCACCACCTTGTCTCACTATCAGTTAAATCTCAGACACAGCTTCCACTTACAGTTGTACAGCAGGCTCTTCCTTGTCAAGGCATGACACAGTGAGGGCTCACCTGATACAGCAAGATTACAGTCTGCTCAAGAAACACCCATTAAATATGCCATTAATTGATTTAACTACCTTTCTGCTGTTGCTGGGCATGTGGCCTTTACTAGTGTGAAGAAAGTGGGGAAGTCAGGCCAGCTCGACACTTTCAAAAATTCCATGACTTCTGCCATCACCCCCCACAAAGTTTCATCCGCAGGCTGTGGAAGTTCCAGTCAATGTCACGGGCATGCAAATTAATCACCAAGGAGTGCTTTAGCTTCAATAGCCTCCATATTATCATGCTGCCCCAGACCATCAAGCCAACTGAGAAAATATGGCCCAGTGAATTATTATGCTTGTTCTAAAGCCATCAGCCTTGCTCAGTAATATCTCAGTAATAATAAAATTGACTCCTGAACCAGAAGATGTTGGGGGGTAAGCCTCATTCTACAGGACAAGTGACGGTGATGGTCTTGCCCGCTCGCTAGGGAGTAACTTAAGTTGTTTATATCTGTCACCTGAACTCTGAGCTGAAATCATTTATATATATGTAAGAAGTTTCATATATGTGTATTAATTTTAGGAAAGAATGAATTTGCAATTATATAGCATTTTTTTGTGTCCTCAGGACATCCAAAAGTGTTTCACAATTAATGAATGTACCAACTATGCTTATGGAGAAGGTAATGAGATAAATGATCTGTTTTGTTGATGTTAGTTAAATCCTGTCCAGAATATGGTGAAAGTGGTCCTATTCTTCATTAAATTGTGCCATGGGCTCCTCTACATTCACTTGTACGGATAGGTAAAGCTGATTGGTTGGCAGCTCTCAGTCGGCAGGCCTTACTATCTCTAGAGTCCTGTGGAAAGCCTGCTAGTGGTCTGTTAAGCACCTGTTGAAACATCCAGTCTGTAGGGGATGGATCATGGTTTGAATTCAATGGGATAATTGATGCAATTCCAATGAGGACAGTGATCTAGACAGCTGCTAGTTCAAGGATCTGTTTTGTATTTTGATTATTTCAGTTACATTCTAAACAATTCAACTCTTTGTCAAGCATTGTTGTCAGGTTAATAACCTGGACTTCCATACCTCACACAAGAATTCCCACAGGAAAAAAGGCTCACAATCACTTTGTCAGCGCTGCACACAAACGAGAGTAAATAAAAGAAAACAGTGCACCCAATCTTGTCTGATATCCACACAAGCACACTTCCAGAAGGGCTCATTCAATGCAAAACAGGAAGGAGAACTTCGTAAGATTACCTTCCTCTTCTGCAACTTCAGTTGGTAACAGTGATTTTAGCAGAAATTGAAGAGAGGTGGAATTTGAATTCAATTAATTGTTCTGGAATTAAAAGTTAGTCCCAGTAATGGTGACCATGACAACAATCATCTTATTAAAAAAAATCTGGTTCAGTCATGTGCTGTAGGGAAGGAACCCCTTCCATCCTTACATGTGAATCCAAACCCCCAGAAATGTGATTGACCCCTAACTCCCCTCTGAAATTGCCCCAGCGAGACACTGGCCAGAATGTTACCATTCACACCAGTGGGATTTTCCCATCCTGCTGCAGTGAACAGATATTTGGCTGGGCACCAAAGTTTCCAACCTCACTGCAGCAGGAATGTGGCATGAACAGCCGATAAGATCACGCCCATTAAGTTTAAGGACAAATGGGGCTGGGTGACAAATCCTGGTCTGGCCAATACCACCCACATTCCATAAAAGAATAAATAAAACAATATCTAAAGCCTTTCTGTTCTCTATGGCTCAGCTAATCACTGAACCATCTATAGAGCTAAAATACTTGATCTGTTTAAGACTATCTTTGAATAATTGACTCAGTTTGTTTTATTTGTTTGCTTTTATAATAACTTAGTGCTATTTTAGAACAAAATTGAAATGTGTAAACAGGATGCACTTTATACTTATATCTGAACCATAATTTTGCCTCTGGATGTAACTGGTATTAAGGCCATGAAAATATTTCAGTCATATCTGCACTTGGAGGTAAGAAAAAATACAACAAAGAAACAGTGATATGGTCACGTGGAATAATGGGTATATAAATAAGAGAACTTCCATAACATTGTCTAATCCCTATCACAGTTTTCTACAACATTTTCAAATATTAGATAACTGAAATATATAATTGCAGCAAAACGATGCATTATAAAAAATAACTTTTTTGGATACTGGCTGGAAACCACTAATTGAATTTAAAAAAACACATCCCAGTGATTTGATATCACAGTCAAAGATGGCCTACGTTCTAAATCCATTGAAACAGGGTCAGCCTATCTGCAAAACCTTGCCTGGGATAATTGCCTTGAAGGAATAAGAATGGGAACCACCACTCATTCATCAGCAGAGCATTCAGCCAATCTCCTGGATACTCAATTGGGTAGAGGCAAACCATTAGACATGTTCACTTGGACAGTGGCACCCTGGCTGAAAGAGGAATTCCCAGCCATGATCTAATCAAATTACAACTGTAAAAGAGTCCTGAAGTTTATTTGTTAATTTGTTATTGAATTACCTTCAAGATAAGAGACACTCAGATGTGATAGTTGAAGCTGATAATTGTCTAACTGAGAAGAGAAATTCAGTTATCAGGCCAAAGTTTATTATGAACTTAACTGGTTAATAAGTCTCAGTGCATTGACACCTTAATGACAATGCTGAATATGCCATATGAATATTGACTAGATTCTTGAAAATTCTGTGTGCTTCAACATTTTTATACTGCTGCGTTTACAATTTCTTCAATTCAGAATTACATCTAAGGGAATACTTGCTATGCTAATTAAAATAAAAGTAGAAAAACGAGCTTCTATATTAATATAATTATTTATTTGTTGACGAAAGGTAATACATTGCATCAATTGAGGCCTCCCTTGTACCCATCAACATTGCATCCAACATAAATAGGATTTACTTTGTGCGCTTTAGAATACTGTTTCTTTTTCTGAAATTGCAATCACAATTTTGCATTTTTTATTATTTTAACTAGTTTCCTATGGATGTTTGAAAACCAGTGATGAAAGTATATATTTATGTAGTATCTCTGGAGTTAGTTTTAGTTTACACTACGCAATGCCTCAGATCTTCCAAGAAGTGCCAATGATTGTCAGGTTGTCACATCTTTTGTAAACCCACCCCGATGCTGCTGCACATTTCTTCCCGAATCTTCCAATGCTGGCTTGCAGTGTCCTTTGGGGAAATCCATTGGAGTCAAGTCAGGAAGACAGAACATGCCCCTTTTATATGGCACTAGCTACCATAAGGTCAGTTTAAATATCTAATTCGAATGTTAGTGAATGGTTCAATAGATGAATGGGTGAATGGGTGATTGAATGAAGGGTATGGTGGCTAAGGTGGTAGGGGATGAGTTAGTATGTGGTGAGACAGTGGTGGGCGAGCAGGCAGTCAGTTCAGGCGGTAGTTAGATCGGGTGGGTAGTCAGGTCGAGTGGGTAGTCAGGTCCGGAGTTAGTAGGTTTATTTATTTATTAGTGCCACAAGTAGGCTTACATTTGCACTGTGAAAATCCCCGAGTAGCCACACTCTGGCATCTGTTTGGGTATACTGAGGGAGAATTTAGAATAGTTAATGCACCTAACCAGCACATCTTGCAGACGGTGAGAGGAAACCAAAGCACCCAAAAGAAACCCGCTCAGGCAAGGGGAGAACATGCAGATTTCACACAGACAGTGACCCAAGCAGGGAATCGAACCCGGATCCCTGGTGCTGTGAGGCAGCAGTGCAAACCACTGTGCCAGCATGCCAGGTGGTATTTGAAAGATCAAGGGAGTAGTCTGATAGTGGGGGGTAGTTGGGAAGTATTTGGGTGGGATTTAGTGTTCAAGGATGTTCTCAGATAGTCAAGAGATAGTTGGGTTGGTTAGGAGGGCAATCAGATGGTCGGGTGATTAATCATTGCATCAGAAGTGATTGAAGGGTCAGCTATGTAGTTACCCAAGTGTTAGACTAGGCTTAATCTGTCTACCCTTTCCTGTGTAACTAATCAAGTAAGTACTGTGGAACTGTCTGAACACTCTGACTCTGGCTCAGGGTTGAAGACATTCTCAGGGGGTCCCAGGGAGCAGGGAAATTGTCCATTGGAAGTTGAAACTTCCTGGGCAATTCCCAAGTAAGTGTACATATCAAGATTTCCACAGGGACCTAATACACATCTTCAGTCATGCATCCGAATTCCAGGAATGTAGAGACCAGAAGATTTGGCCCAATGTTGTTCCATTTCACTAATAACATAAATGTTTGTGCGGCCTCAGCATTATTAGAGCCAACTTTAATAACAAAATCTTTGTTAGGGCTTCCCTCATGCCAAGACTATGTAAGTATGTTATATTACTGAAACGTACAGAACAAAGAAGATGTAGGTTTGATGTAAGTGCGACAGTCTTCCGAAGACAGCATGGTGATTAGCAGGAGCACTGATTGAGAATTGGTGGGCCTGCAGTGTCTAATGTTCCACTTCTATTAACTTAAATATATGGAACACTAAACACTGTAAACTTGTGATTTTTGAACAGCCATACTTCCAGGCATTGGTCTGTACTTAGAATGTCCAACTGTAGGAACTATCTAGACTCAAATATCAAGAACAACCATTCAAAAGAGGCAGTGAAAGTCTGTATTCATTTGTGAAACCATTCCCCACGATCAGTCACTCTCTTTAACAGAGACAATGGCCGAGATTTTATGCCTCACCCACCCTGGAATTGGAGCAGGCAAGGCTCGCAGAAGGAAATTCTCTGTTGGCCTTGGGTAGGGTTTTACAAGCCTCGCCCAAGTGAGGTAATAAAATCCAACACAATAGCTCTGATCACCACACAAGGAAATATTTGAAGATTTACTAGGATGCTATGGGACTTGATAGTTTGAGTTATAAAGGGAGGCTGGATAGACTTGGATGTTTTTCTCTGGAACGTAGAAGGCTGAGGGGTGATCTTAGAGAGGTCTATAAAATAATGAGGGGCACAGATCAGTTAGGTAGTTAATATCTTTTCGCAAAGGTAGGGGAGTCTAAAACTAAAGGTCATAGGTTTAAGATGAGAGGGGAGAGGTACAAAAGGGTCCAGAGAGGCAATTTTTTCACACAAAGGTGGTAAGCATCTGGAACAAACTGCCAGAGAAAGTAGTAGAGGTGGGTACAATTTTGTCTTTTTAAAGTATTTAAACAGTTGCATGGATAAGATGGGTATAGAGGGATATGGGCCAAATGCAGGCAATTGGGATTTAAAAAAAGCGTGGCATGGACAATTTGAGCCAAAGGGCCTGGTTCCATGCTGTAAACCTCTATCACTCTATGACTCTATCATTGAGATGACGCAGAGGAGATTTACCAGAATGTTTCCAGAGATGGGGAAGTTTAGTTATTAGGTTAAGTTTAGAAAGACTAAGATTATTTTCCTTGGTGCAAAGGAGATTTGAGGGGAGATTTGACATGGTGTATAAAATTAAGAATGGCTTAGATAAGACAGACAAAGAAAAGCTCTTCCCATTAGCTGATGGTGCAGTGACAAGGGAACACAGATTTAAGATTCTGGGCAAGAGGTAGAGAAGGAATGCGAACTTTTATATACAGTGAGCAGCAATATCCTAAAACCTTTTGCCCACAAGAGTGGTGGAAATAGCAACAATGTTTTCAAAAGAAAGACACTTGAAGGAAGTAAGCTTGCAGGAAATAAACTTACAGAGTTACGGGGATCAGACAGAGGAATGGAATTGAATGAAATATTGCAAGGGGATTGACTGAATCATTGCACTGGGAGATGTTAGGGACTCAAATGGCCTTCTTCAGTGCTGTGATTGACTCTATGACACAAACAAATCATGTAAATATAAACTACAAACATCTGAGATTTCTGAAGTGGAAACCTGGGGCACTATGGAAAAGATGCCTGCAGCCCGATCAAGAGAAAAATATGCTGAAATGACGGAGCAAAGACAGTTTTGCCAAGAAATGCAGAAACAAAGCTGAACAGAGAAGGAGGTTAGGGTAAATCACACAAAGGAGAGATGGAAGTAGCACAACCGTGAGATGAGTCAAAGAAGATGCAGAAAGTGAAGACACAAATAACAAGCATAAATACATGTTCTTTGTCAATCAGAGCAACTACGAGAAGGCTCCTGTGATTGTTGGTGGTGTTGAAGTGAGCATTATTGTAGATCCAGACAGAACAGTGTGAGAAGAACAGAAGACAAAGAGAATCAAGTGCATATCTGGAAAATGTGTGAAAAACCTGCATCCTCACAAACCCCTGCTGAGCAGAGAAATGGCCCAAGCCTTGTGAGTGCAAGTGAACTCAATGAAATACTGTGCACAATCTACAGAAGAGTTTGGGCAAGCATTTCATGGAATTGGGAAGTTACACAACCACCAAGGGAGATTTACAATTGCTAATGTCAACTTCTAGGCAGAGCCAATCCACCAGCTCCAGTACACAGCACACTGTTACTAACTGGACCATTGGCAGATGTAGCAGTTGACTTTAGGCCCACTTTCAGTGGAAGAACCATACTAGATGTGATCAATTATTATAGCTGTTACTATGAGTATGTTTTGATCAAATCTACATCAGCAGGGAAAACTGCATCTTCATTGACTGAAACATTTGCAAGGCACAATCTGCCAATCACTCTGCATTCAAACGATGGACCACAACTCATTTCACAGATCCTTGGAGGTTATATGGAAGCCACAGGCACTCACCATCACAGAGCAAACTCTAAATGGACACAGACGAATGGGTAAATGGAATGACAAAACTATTTCTTCGAGAAACCAATGTGCATTGCTCCGACTGAGGGTGAAGATTGGAAAGGGGCATTGCTGTCATATGTGGCCATGTATACAGCAAATCCACATGCTACAATGGGAAAGAGCCCAGCTGAGCTGCTGTTTGGATGCAAAATATGCACCAAGATGCCAGAGCTGAGGGGGATCAGTGTCTTCATCAAAAAGAGAAATAGTGTAATGATACAGTTGCTAGAAGAAGAACTGTATCACAGAAGTAACTGAAGAAACTGTGAAATAACAGTTTCAGGAAGTGAAATACTGAACAAAAGACTGAAACTCTTTTAAACTGTGATGTACTGAATGTACCTGACATTAGCAATTGAAGAAATTCATTTACTCAATGAGTTAGGGAAACAATAATTCATTACGTTTGTTTACAACATTTATTGCAATATGTTTAGTAGGGGATGGAGTCTAAGCAACCTACATCAAGCAGAAAAATCATAGGAACATAAGAACTGGGTGCGAGAATAGGCAATTCGGCCCTTTGAGCCCACTCCGCCATTCAATACAATCATTGCTGATCTCATCTTGGCCTCAACTCCACTTTCCTGCCTGTTCTCCATAATCCTTCAACCTTTACTAATTAAAAATCTGCCTACCTCCTTCTTAAATTTACTCAGTGTCCCGGCATCCACCAGTCTGTGGTGTAGTGAATTCCACAGATTCACCAGCCTTTCAGAGAAGTAATTTCTCCTCATCTGTTTTAAATCTGCTACCCCTTACCCTAAAACTATGACCTCTTGTTCTAGATTGCCCCACAAGATGAAACATCCTCTCTACTTCTATATTTTTGGACATGTGTTTGGTTTAATAAGGGAGGAATATCATGATGATAGCTGACTGACTGTGTGTGTGTGTGTGTGTGTGTGTGTGTGTGTGTGTGTGTGTGTGTGTGTGTGTGTGTGTGTGTGTGTGTGTGTGTGTGTGTGTGTGTGTGTGTGTGTGTGTGTGTGTGGACTTGAGAATTAGATATTGGCTGAACTTTCTGATTGTTCATGCCAGTGGATGTTCTGGTCCATTGGTGACGCCACAACTGCAGGTTTCCTGACAGCATGGAGTGGAGTCAGGGACAACAGCGCGACCATAAGATCCCACTGCCGGCCATTGGCATGCCATCTCCTGCTAGAAGAAACAGGCTGCAAAGAGGTCAGAAAATCCCACCCACTATATGGTACTGTAAGCACCACACTGTCCTACACGTGAGCTCACCTAGCCTGGTGATTGAAAGTCAGATATCATTTGTTGGGAAGATAGCCAGCACAGCAGATTAAATGATGTTGCTCTTACCATTAAATCTGTGACTTCAACTGTTGTACTTTCAACAGTTGAGAGTAGGATTTGACAGCCTGAGACATGACACCTCTGATCTACTGTCTGCCCTGCAATCTGCCTTCCCACCTCTGATTTCTTTCTCCACCTCACCCCCATTGCTCAGAATTCCAATCTTTGCTCTGGCCTTTGATCTTCTACACCTCACCCACTGTGTTTCCTGATCCCTTTCTCTTTCCTTTCAACTCACTGGGTGACAGCAAATTGCATCATGTTATCTTCCATGTAACAAACCATGTTAATCTTCAACAAGTTTAGATTAGCCTCTCCATGCGGTCTCTCTCTCAACCTCACATCCACAGTTCCATAGACAAGTCGCATTTGGTGAACCTCTTCTGATGTTATGGCATCTGCTTCAGATAGATTTCAGTGCTATGCTTTACCAATATCTTACATTCTACTGTTGAACATATATCTCTCAAAACATGCATTGCTGCATGGTTTGCAACATTGAGTAGGCATCCTTAGCGCCAGCTCTATTTTGTCCTTGTCTCTAACTGCAGCCCTTTCTGCCCATGTAGAGTAGACACTGTGCGCTGGGTCTGTAGGCCAAACCAATCAACAAGTGCCCAGCTTCTCAATTTGGCTGGCTGTGGCTGGAAGATTTAAAAATGCTGAGTGTGTCCTGCCATTAAATTCAGCAGGATTGAAGGAAAACCCATTCTTCCAGTGTCCTTGACCTTAGAGCAGTTGATCTGCTCCCTCCCTGCCTTCAAGTTAATGTTCAACTCATTGCATAGGATTTTCTGGTCTCATCTGTGGCAGGGCCCATTGTGAGCGAGAACAGAAAATTTGGCGTTCCAGCCAAAATTCCATTCACTGTCAGCAGCATCAGACAATCCCACGAACGAAGACGGAGGATTTTGGCCATTTGTCTGGAAATATGTCAACACATTAATGTTCAGCTGACTAGTCCATTATTGTCAGATTTATCTCTGTCCTTTTGTAACCATTTACAAACCTCCAGATCTCTGGCACTATGGTATGATGCATACCTTTACTATACTTTATCTGAGTCTGAAGTTTCATGTGATTTCTTAGGTAATGAGTCAGATGATTGATAAAGGCTCATCCAGATTCGGAACATTGGCTCCATTCTCTCTCCACAGATGCTGTCAGACCTGTTGAGATTTTCCAACATTTTCTATTTTTGTTTCAGATTTCAGCATCCACAGTAATTTGCTTTTATATTTGAGTCAGATGATTGCTTGTTTTCCCTTTCTTCTGCGTGTATGGTCTGGTAAAGAAGTCATGTGGGCTTCCTAAATTATTGTCAGTAAACATGTTATTTTGTTCCCCTTGTGGATGCTGGAAATCTGCAAGCTAAACAAAAAGTGCTGGATAAACCCAGCAGGTCAGGCAGCAACTGTGGAGAGAAACAGAGTTAACTTTTTGAGTCCATATGACCCCTTCTTCTGCATAACTGTATTTATTTGCTTAATAATTGTTAATATTCTAACAATTCCGGAACTACAACTATTGCTTAAAGAGTTCTTGACACAGGATGGCAGCAGCGGTAGTGATCAATTCAAGCAAATGTCATTATTTTGCTGGATATCTCAGTCTGGTTTATGAAATGAGAAATAAGCCTGTGCATGATATCCTTGGGAGGTGCCAAACCTCCACCAGTGTCTTTCAAAAGCCCCAATTCAAATGCTGTGGAAAAGTGGAAGAGATTTGTATGAGTTTAGGAAAACTATGACCTTGTGACAGAGATTGACCAGAAACCAAAACAAATGTAAATAGCAAGACTTCACAATGATCAGAGAAGAAATGCACAATGCCTACTCTGCATGGGCAGAATGAGCAGCAGTTAGAGACAAGAACAAGATTGGGCTGAGAAAACTCCCTCAGTGTTGTCAATCACGCTGTATGTATCTTTTGAGAGATATATGTTCAACATTAGAGAATGTAAGGTACCAGAAAAGCATAGCATCTGTATCACACAGCACTGAAATCTCTTAGAAGGAGGGGCCATAATATCACAAGGGATTCTCTGAGCACGACATGTTTTTGGAATTATGGATTTGAGGGTGGGTGACAGATTGCTTGGAGAGGCCAACCTAAACTTGTTGAAAATTAATGTGATTTCTTACATGGATGATAACATACAACAACTGACAGTCACCCTGTTCTCCTGCTATTAAATAGCATATCAGAGACAGTTCAAAGAACGCTGTTAAGACTCCAAAAGTATTGCCCTCAAGTATCTTATAGAAAGGAGAGAAGACGGGATTTATGAGGCTGTTGCCAGAATTGGAACATTGCAATTATGAGGAAAGATTGGATAGCTTCAGGTTGTTCACCTTGGAAAGAGGGGGCTTAGGTAAGACTTAATCAAGATATACAAAATTATGAGGGGCCTGGACACAGTAAATGGGAAGGGCCTATTCATCTCAGCAGGGACTAGGAGGCAAAAATTTAAAGTGATTGGTTGAAAAATTAAAGGGGAGATGAGGAAACATTTTATCACCCAGAGAGTTGTGGGAGCCTGGAACTCACTGCCTGAAAGGGTTGTCAAGGCAGAAACCCTGAATTCATGTAAAAGATGCCTGAATATGCACTGTAGTCTGCAAGACTACGGATCAAATGCTGGAAAATGGGATTAGGCTGGGTGGCATGTTTTTTAACTGGTGCAGACATGGTGGGCCAAGTGACCTCTTTCTGTGCTGTAAGCATTCTATGATTCGATGAAGACAGTCCTAGCAGATAGATTGAGCACAGCATACCTCTTGGAATTTAATAATCCTGATTCCACACATAAGCTGGAAAAAATTGATTCTCAAGAATCATTTCCAGTCAAGGTTCACATTAGCAACAATTGGAGAAGTAGCAATGATTTTACAGTGAAACATTGTGCAAGCAACACTGCATTACGCAACCAACAAGCAGCAAATCTAGGCTACCATTCAGAAAGGCTGGCTTGAGAGCCATCTGAATGCCTTCACACCTACTTTGACTTTCAAGATGAACTAACTGTAAAAAGTGAATGACATTCAAGGGAGTGCAACCTGTGGTGCCAGTTAAGACCGTAGAACATAGGAGCAGAATTAGGCGACTTGGCCCATTGAGCCTGCTTGATCATGGCTGATATTTTTCTCATCCCCATCCTCCTGCCTTTTCCCCATAACCCCTGATCCCTTTATTAATCAAGAACCTATCTGTCTCTAATTTAAAGACATTTAATGACCTGGCCTTCACAGCCTTCTGCGGCAAAAAGTTCCACAGATTTACCATTCTCTAACTGAAGAAATTTCTGCTTATCCCTGTTTTAAAGGATCGTCCCTTTAGCCTGAGGTTGTGCCCTCTGGTTCTAGTTTTTCCTGCTAGTGGAAGCATTCTCTCCACATTCACTCTATCCAGGCCTCACAGTATCCTGTAAGTTACTATAAAATCCCTCTCTCATCCTTCTAAACTCCAACAAGTACAGACCCAGAGTCCTCAACCATTCCTCATACGACAAGCTCTTCATTCCAGGAATTATTCCAGTGAACCTCCTCCAGACTCTTTCCAAGACCAGCACATTCTTCCTTAGATATGGGGCCCAAAACTGCTCACAATGCTCCAAATGGGGTCTGGCCAGAGCCTTATACAGCTTCAGAAGTACATCCCTGCTCTTGTACTCTAACCCTCTTGACATGAATGTTAACATTGCATTTGCCTTCCTTACTGCCGACTGAACCTGCACATTAACCTTAAGAGAATCTTGAACAAGTTCCATTGTGTTTCTGATTTCCTCAGCATTTCCCCATTTAGAAAACAGTCTATTCCTCTATTCCTCCTTCCAAAGTGCATAACCTCACACTTTATCACATTGTAATCCATCTGCCATTTCTTTGCCCCCTCTCCTAGCCTGACCAAATCATTCTGCAGCCCCCCTTCTTCCTCAATACTACCTGATCCTCTACATATCTGCAAACTTAGCAACAGTGCCTTCAGTTCCTTCTTCCAAATCGTTAATGTATGTTATGAGAAGTTGTGGTCCCAGCACTGACCTCTGAGGCACACCACTAGATATCAGCTGCCATCCTGAGAAAGACCCCTTTATGCCCACTATCTGCCTTATGCCAGTCAGCTAATCCTCTATCCATGTGGGGATCTTACCATTAACACCATGGGCAGTTGCACTATGTAAGGAACTGTGGGCAGGATTTTATGGCCTTTCTCATTCCAAAATCTTAAAATTCCGCCCGAGATCAACGGACCTTCCCATTGGTCTGCCCCTCGCCTGCTCCGATTCCCATGGCAGACGGGCCAGTAAAATTCCAACCTACATGTTTAGCTCATCATAGTCCTGAAGGGAAGAAATCACTACGATATCATCATATTATGGTGGCCTTGTTCGAAGGTTGGAGCTGGCCTTTGAGTTAATACAGCTGTAGCTACTTATGTATGACTATTACAGTCACTCAGTCAAAGTGTCCTGTCTCATTTCTGTTACAACTTTGAGAGAATTCTAAGAGGTGTTTGCAGGATTTGAGAGGGTGTGTTTTTCAGTTAAATTTCAGCGTTCCTCTATGACTAAGGTTTATTGAAATCTCAGGTTGTTAGACGGTACAGGTTGAATATGTTCAACCTAATGCGAATCTGAGGTTGAGGATTCCAGGTCAAGCTGACAAACTAGCAAGCAATGCCCGCTAGCCTATGGGGGTGGCCCAGCAGTGTTAATTGCCCTTCAGGCACTTAAATGGCTAATGTTTGGCCCAGGCCGGTATTCAAGATTTTGGTGGTGAAGGTCCTGCACCCAAAGCTGCCGACCAATCAGAAGCTGGCAGCTCCTCATTGCTGTTAGCACCAGTAGTGGAATAGTGCCAGCTGCCAGCAATGCACCAACCAATGACCCAGGGCCAGGTAAGTGAGGGTGGAAGGTTGTTGTTGGGTAGAGATCGCAAGACAGGGCAGGTAGGTCAGAGACAAGGGTGGGGACCTGGCTTTTTTTAAAATTATGTCATTTTATTTGACACTTCTAACAAATAACTCAATACCAGCTGGAGGGTCCAGAAAGTTTCTATAAACCAGATGGGCAAGGCTTCGGGACATTGGTGCAGGCCCTCCTTTGCCCAGCTCCATCTCTCCCATGTTGCCATCCACCTCACAAGGAAGTGAATCAGTATCCCTTAGCCAGACTCTGAATGCCAGACTGTGTGGCATCTCACCCACCTGCAAATGCCAACTTTCAACTTTAGTGCTGTTTTCTTCTGAAGGAACATCCTCCTGTTAACCTGGCTTTTCCTCCGATGGGCTGGCAGGACAGAGTGGAACATTTGACACACAATATGACAGTCTGTGCGTGGCTGAACACTCATGATTTTGTAGCAAACAGGACACCTGACATCCAAGAAGTAGAAGTTGGGACTTTGCTCCAGGCATTCCTTCTTGTATTCTCTCTTCTGCTCGGCAGAAAGATGCAACAAATCTTTTGCCAGAGGCACGTTGATGTCTCTGTCCATGCCAAGAAGAAGGATAGCAGCTCAACAAGATCCATGATCCTCCAGACCACACACTGTAAAGAATCCTAAAGTGCAGAAGGAGGCCATTCGAAACATCGAGTCTGCACCGACCACAATCTCACCTAGGCCCTACCCCCACAACCCCATACATTTACCCCCTGATACTAAGGGGAAATTTAGTGTGGCTAATCCACCTCACCCACAAATCTTTGGAGGAAACCAGGGAACGTAGAGGAAACCCATGCAGACACGGGGTGAATGTGCAAACTCCATACAGACAGTGGCTCAAGCCAGGAATCGAACCTGAGTCCCTGGCGCAGTGAGGTAGCAGTGCTAACTCACTGTGCCACCATGCAGTAACTGTAAAGAAGAGAAAACCACAGTGAGCTATAAAGGTTCGTGAGAGTCCCCACCCTCCTCCCTCAACTTATCTGGGACTAACCCCCTCCCCCCCTCCCCCAATGGCAGCACACTCAGTAGGTTCCTCAACACTATCCACTCTGACACTATAGCGGCATCTTCACATTGGTCCTTGTCAATTCCAGCAGGGTGCATCATGTAGATCTCAATGACACCAAATGCCTGCATTCCCAGGCTCCCAAGAAGCCCCCCCCCACAAAAGAAACTTGATGCCATGTTAGAGGGCAGTTGAGTGGCTGCATGTGAACAGTATTTGCATCCTGAAGGGGGGCCTCACTGATGCACCCTGTCATGACCTCGAACGGGGTACGTGATGATGGACATCATCATCATGCCATACATGGTGGGGAACATTAGTGTTATCTGTGTGATGTTGCAGTCTTTCTGGAAATGTGAGTTCAATGACTGGGACATTGGTTTGCAAAGGGTTAACAGTTGGCCTTCGCAGAACAGCAGTGGTTTTTTGGCTGCACACTATTTACTGGCATAAGCACTAATGAGGGTAGGCTGGGGTAGCTGTTCAGTCAAGTGTCTGCCTGTTGTGGCAGATGAGACACAGTTCAACTGAGAGGCTAGTAATTAGCCTATCCAATGTAATTCCAAAGAGCATCCTGTTTCTCTCAGGTCACAAAAGGTGTAGCATTGAGCAGCCTCCCATGATCCATTGCGATCTGCTGTTCCATACAAGCACCCCTGACAATTGGTTTTGGCCTTCTTGGCAGCCTCTCCCCTTTGTCTTCACACTGCTACATGAGTGTGGGTTCCAATCTCACTGCAGTCATTCTCCTGAGTGTGAGACCCTTCAGGCTGCATGAAGGGGAGACTCAGACCATTCCTGAATTCCCCCCTCTGCCCTGACAGCCCAGCCTCTCATGGGGGCCCACTTGAGTAACTCACAGTCACCCCCAGTTCTGAACCTCTTGTTTTCAAGCCCTTCCCTCCTCTTACCAGCCCCCACTGAGGCACTCTCTCAGCTGTGGTAAGGACAGGAATCCAGGAGGCTCTGCCCACATACCAGCCTTCACATCCCCTTTAAAGCAAGGGCGCCTGACATGAAGAGAAGGTAAGTGACCCTTTCCAACCTCTCTCCCTGATGTAGCAATTCTGGGACCCCCACCTCCAACCCCAAGTTGAACTTATCTGCACCCTCCACATCCTCTGAGTGGTACACACCACAGAAGGTGCTGGCTGCCTAAATGCTCACCTCCAAAATCCCCCTCGGAGGTGCAGGCACCAGGTTCACATTTATGTAGAGCTGTTGTACATGGCTCTGGTGTTGCATCATGCTGTGATCTGTTGAAAACCCAGTGAGGGGGAGGTCCCTGAGAGAGTGCTTGTTAATGACATGCTAATATATTAAAATGAGCTTTCAAGGGTCCCGCAGCATGTTTCACACCACTCCACGCCGAGGGGGCTAGAAGATTCGAACTTGGAAACTCATCGACGGGAGTCACGTTTTTCGAGTCTCTCCAGATTTTCAGCGTGCGCCGCCATTCCTGCAGACGGAGAGGGTTGGCTCAAGATCACCCCCATAGAATCTGGGTGTGTTATCTATGCATATCTCTGAGGATAAAACATAGTACTTATGTTTTATCTGCTGTCCTGTAGTGGGCGCTGCACTTTATCAAACTGATAGATCTCCAAGGTTGGGATGTTCCATTCTTCCCTCTGACGTGTTTGTCTTTTCTACCTTCTTCACTCCTTTGCTTACATTTCTAACTTTCCCAATTCTGATCAAGTATTAACGCTGTGGGCAGGATTTTACAGCTGTGCTTGTCCCGAAACCATAAAATCCTGCCTGAGGTTAATGGACCTTTCCATAGTCCGTCCCTCACCCGCTCCAATTCCTGTGGCGGGTGGGGATGGTAAAATTCATCCTGTATCTCTGTCCGAGGATTCTGTCAGACCTGCTATGTATTTCCAACAATTTCTGTTTTATTTCACGTTTTCAGTATCCTCCGTATTTTGCTCTTGAACTACCCTCAAAGATTGATGGGCAAGAAAACAAAGTTCAACATTGCACCAATTTCTATTAATCTCAATTATTTTTCAATCCCCCAAAGCATCAAGCAGCTTACACGTGACCTCAAAACAAGTTCATATCTTTCCTGCTCTGAATCTGAATCTTAACACTGCTGGCATTGGGGATTAGCTCGCAGATTCTGCACTGTGCACGTATTGGCAATGGCAGCGGGGGGAGGGGGGTGAGGGGTGGGGGGTCACTCTCTAAGTGCATCATTATGAAAATGGTCCTTTATTACAGGCCTAAATGTGTGTATTCTGAAATGATCCCAATTCTTGCAGACCTTTTGTCAAGCCCTTGAAGTAATTACAAAGAGTTCATTCTTTCCATGACAACTTCCCATCATCACTGGCAACTTAATGTATTTGGATGTTACAGCACCCACTGCACCACCGCCTGCCCCCCGCCCCCGTCCCCAACAACCAGCACTGAAAGCCTGTGCACAATACTCTATTACAATGATCACCAATGTGCAGACGGAATGGTCAAGCTTTTCTCAATTGTCATCAACCATTATGTAGAAATATTATGTACTCCGGCATCAGAATATGTGACATTTATATCAGCAAGTGGTTTCTCAAATTGCTGGAGAAGTATTAAGCATCGTGATTGGTGTGTTATTTCCTGCCATTAATAAAATGGAAATCTCAGCATGTACATATGGCTAATGCAAGTTGCCATGACCATTAATGGATCTGGAATTATGTTGGATAAAGGACAGTTCTCCAGTTCCTTTCAAAATGAAAATAGATGATCCATGATTCTTCCACTAGACAAGTTATCGGACAAAGTAATATTGGGTTGCATGAGGTGAGGCCACAAAAGCCGTTATTTGGTGCACAATTAAGGGAGCACAAGCTTCCAGTGCTACCTACATTCACAGCCCCAATTCCCAGCTTTGATATTAGCATTTACCCAATTCACTGACAAACATCAATAAGGCCCCAGATAAAAATGGAACATATATAAACCAACGGCGCTCAGTGTTTCAGCTGGGATTGTTTCTTTTCTCTCATTGTGAAAACCCATGCATGGATGCAGGACCTCGAAAGGGTATTTTGTGAAGTTTACTATACTTGCAAAATAATAGTTTTCCCACTGGAATGCTAATTTTTGGAATCAGTGTTGCTTTCTATTTTAATTCTCATCTGAATTTGATTTTGTTTTTAACGCAGTTTAATTTGATGATAGCGATGGTAAAAGGGCTGGACCTAGTCCTCCCGTTGCAGCGCCCACTGGTGGGCATCAGTGAACAGGAGTGGGTATATGATGGCTGGCAGAACCCTATTATACAGCAATAAGCTCATAAATGTGGGCGACGCAGGTTTGCCAATGAATCATGTGTCTGGGGGAGGGGTTGGGGGGTGAGTGCGGGGTGACCCTGATGTCAGGAAGTCTACATCACCTGACGGCCGTACAGGAGCTGGCACTATGTCTAAAGGGCCAACCCTGTGTTGGAGTTGCAAATTGTCTTGCAGGCTTTTTAAAGCTCCGCAGTTTAAATCTCCAGCATCTCTGTGGCTCCAGTACAAACAGAAGTTCCAAAGTCAAAAGAGAAGATTCCTCTACCAGTATACAAGGTCTTTTCACTGTAATACTAATACATGTGCTGAGGTCTGAGATGTCCCATTCCAGTCAGTGTGTTCCCTCCAGTGTTTGAGGAGGAAAAAGGACAGAGTGGCTCCCCCTGTTGCCACTACCTCCTCCTTTCCCAGCAAGCAGCCTCTTAAGTGTCCTTCACTTAGGCAGAGGGAGCTGCGCCAGCTAGCTGCCATGATAATCATGATGGTCAGAAAATAGGGTGTTGAGCAAAAAACGAGCTTGGCCTCAGTGCACCAAACCCATCGAAATGCACCCAATAATCCCACTGGCTCCGATCGAGTCCCTGTTCAAAGCAGGCAGCAACCCAATAATAATGCAAACCGACAAATAGGCTTGATGACCCATTCACCTGCCCCCGTCATTCAAAAAAATGCACCAGACGGGCTTTGATGCTTAATGATCAGGATGGGCCTGGCATCCTAGATTCTGAGAGTACAAGGGAGGATCACCAACTACTCACCAAACAGTGGCACCTCCCCCCATCATACAAGTAACAGGTCACCAACCTCCACCCATCTACACCACACCATGCAGGCATGAGGGTGACCCGACCTCTCTTCTGCCCCCCCTCCCCTCTCAGATTGCCTCACAGTACCCCCATTCCTCAGCCCCCCCTCCCACTGAAGCCCACCATCAGGCAAAGTGTTTTGGCAACGGGGTACTGCCCTCCGACACAGATGCATTGGCCTGATGCCTTGGGTCCGAGTGGGTTCAAGGAGGTACACTGACTGGCCATTTGTCCCTCTGCCACTGCTGGACTGCACAGGAAGGGTCCCTCAAAGGTCCTGAGGGTTGGTTAGGCTCGTGCTAGAGGAAGGAGTTGATCTCACCACTCTACCCTTGGATGGGTGTCTCGTGGCTGGACTGCGTCTTCCAGCCTGGCAGATCTGAAGATCACTCACAACATTGTGATTTCAGGCAACCCTGTGATCAATTTTTTCATTCTTGCCTGCATTCCAGCTGTGAAAATTCTGAAATAGCCAGATCACTTTAACCTACATGCACCTCCCTCCTCCACACACTCCCCCCAGTCACCTGGCAGGCCTTCAGATTATTGCAGTACTTTATTCTGCAACAGAGGATTTTCTTTCTCCCTCTCAGAAGCTGCAGTTGTGAACAGGCCCCTTTGAGGTCCTTTGACAGAGAGGTTCTATTCTCCACAACTGTGCAATCACAAAGATTTGCTCTGAAGTCTCTGAGCCTTCCTAGCAAGCTGAAACCTTTGAAACCCTCTCTGTTGCATTGGAAACCTTTTACCTCTGTCAATTTCAAAGTGCAATGCTTTGAAATAAGCTTGCATTGACCACTTAATGGATTTCTATAATCTTCTAGCAATGTGTTTATTTTCATTTTCCTTTATGCTTGAACGCCTCCATCATTATGAACCACATTGTTTACAGAGACTCTAAGCCTGATTGTCAGCTGTCATTTCTTCAAAAGGAATGTGTTCTGCTGTTTGTATATACTGCGGGTTGCTCGGGATGTAGGAATTTGGATCCATCAGATGGGTGAAACTGTAACAAAGCTGTGAAGCTGTAATATTTTGCTATCTCACAAGGTCAAACAGTTGCTGCAAAATCTGTATTTGTTGAGCATTGTCTTCAACAATCTCCCTGAACATCCTTGTCGGAATCAGAAAACTCATTCTGCTACATATCTTCCCCCTCCTCTGTTCCAGCTTCAATACTGCACTGTTGTGATATACTGGCTTCCATTACATTGCCTGCAGTTATTTCTCGTGCTATGTGACATTCAACCTCAGTCTGCTGTGCTATCACCATGGCTTCTGTAAAAGTTGAAGTCCCTTTTCTGATATGATTACTTGGCTTTATTTTCTTATCTTGACTGAAACTGAAATCCATACCATCATATACTCTGGGGTTTGAGAGACCCAGCAGTTCCCAAGCGTGTACCTCCTGCGGCATGAGATCCTTGATCTATGCCAGCCACTCCCCTCTTTCTTCCAGTCAGCCTGGGCATTATGGGCCTGTTTTGCCTCGAGAAATAAATTGAAGTGCCTTTTATAAATCTTGCTAATATCAACATATAGGACAGTGACAGCTCAAAGCAAATACCTCCAAGGGAAACATTTCCAATCTTACAATCAGTTCACAACCATTGTCATGTTAACTGCATTTTAGGACTGTCTCTAGGTTTGTGAGGAGACTGTGCCAATTACATGGAACTCCAACTTCAAAAATCCCCATTGTTACTAAGTTTTATAACCCATCTGCAAATTTGTGAGGAGCTGGTGTTATTTATACATCATGGTTCAAGAATGTCCATTGTTAACGGCTTTTATGAGCCCTGGGTTAGTTCTTACCATAACCCATGTAGACTGAAATCCTTGAAGGGAGAAGTTCTTCAAGTTTTCACAATTTTTCATCAATAATGTTACCATACCTGGCTGAACGCATCAAATCATCCATTTTCTTTCAGCACTGATCTGTGGTCCTAGTCTCTTAACTATTTGTGGAGACAATGCTTGCAACTTCCTTCTAAGACAGAGATTGTATCCTCCTTGGTGGCTTCAATTTTTCACACTGCCAAATTTGGGCTCTCCTTTACTCCACTTGTGTAATAAGTCATTGTCAGAGAAATTCTGATTTCTCTTCTCCCCAACTAGATCTTTATTGGCCATACTCTCAATTAAAACATACAAGCACATTTAGGCATGTCACGGATAAAGTTATATCATAATATAATGCAGATTTAAATAGTAATTTCACAGATTTAAAACAAAGAACAAAACCTATGTTCACTTAGAAATATTAAACAATAATAATCCGCAATCATAAAAAACAAAATTAAAAATGACACTTTAAGAGAAACACTAACAGTAGAATTTCCTATTAAAAGGAAACCAAGGACAGGTAAAAAAAAATCAACTTAGAGTTAAAACAGCTGTGTTACCTGTTGCTTTCTTTTCAATACAAACCTGCAGTTTTAAAGCACTGACCTCAGGAAACATTCTCTTATATCCTCATCACAAGAGGTCATGACTTCACTTGAATACGCGCTCCACTCGAGCCTGCGCATCTGTAACAAGCTGAGGTTGCCGGATGGAGGACGTAGATGTTCTCAGGGAAGATGTATCAGCAATTTTGAAAAACCTGAGGGTCAATAAGTCCCCTGGGCCAGAGGGGATACATCCTAGGATACTTTGGGAGGCAAGGGGTGAGATTGCAGAGGCTTTGGCTTTGATCTCTGGGTCCTCACTGTCCACGGGCATTGTGCCAGAGGACTGGAGAGTGGCAAATGTTGTTCTTCTCTTCAAGAAAGAAATAGGAATGACCCTGGTAATTATAGGCCAGTTAGTCTTACTTCAGTGGTCAGTAAATTAATGGAAAGGGTCCTGAGAGATAGGACTTATGACCATTTGGAAAGATACAGCTTAATCTGAGATAGTCAGGAGGGTTTCGTGAGGGGTAAGTCCTGCCTCACAAATTTGATTGAATTCTTTGAGGAGGTAACTAAGAGTGTAGACAAAGGTAGAGCAGTTGATGTTTATATACATGGATTTTAGTAAGGCGTTTGATAAGGTTCCCCATGGTAGGCTCATGAAGAAAGTAAGGAGGTGTGGGATAGAAAGAAATTTGGCTGATTGGATAAATAATTGGCTGTCTCATAGAAGACAGAAGGTGGTGGTGGAGGGAAAGTTTTCAGACTGGAGGCCAGTTACCAGTGCTGTACCATAGAGATCAGTGCTGGGTCCTCTGCTATTTGTGATTTTTATCAATGACTTGGAAGAGGGGACTGAAGTGTGGGTTAGTAAATTTGCTGATGACACCAAGATTGGTGGAGTAGTGGATGAGGTGGAGGGTTCTTGTAGGCTGCAAAGAGACATTGATAGGATGCAGACCTGGGCAGAAAATTGGCAGATGGAGATAAACCCTGATAAGTGTGGGGTGATTCATTTTGGTAGGACAAACTTGAATGTGGATTACAGGGTCAATGGCAGGGTTCTGAAGAATGTGGAGGAACAGAGAGATCTTGGAGTTCATATCCAAAGATCTCTGAAGGTTGGATAGAGCTGTGAAGAAGGCTTATAGTGTGTTAGCGTTTATTAACAGGGGGTTTGAGTTTAAGAGCCGTGGGGTTATGCTGCAACTATACAGGACCTTGGCGAGACCACATTTGGAATATTGTGTGCAGTTCTGGTCACCTCACTGTAAGAAGGATGTGGAAGCATTGGAGAGAGTGCAGAGGAGATTTACCAGGATGCTGCCTGGTTTGGAGGGTAGGTCTTATGAGGAAAGGTTGAGGGAGCTGGGGCTTTTCTCTTTCAAGCCGAGAAGGATGACAGGCGACTTCGTAGAGGTTTATAAGATGATGAGGGGGATAGATAGACTGGATGTGCAGAGACTATTTCCTCGGGTGGATGTAGCTGTTACTAGGGGGCATAACTATAAGGTTCATGGTGCGAGATATAGGAGGGATGTCTGAGGTAGATTCTTTACTCAGAGTGGTTGGGATGTGGAATGCACTGCCTGCTGTGATAGTGGAGTTGGACACTTTAGGAACTTTCAAGTGATTATTGGATAGGCACATGAAGCACACCAGAATGATGGGGAGTGGGATAGCTTGATCTTGGGTTCGGATATAGCTCGGCACAACATTGAGGGCTGAAGGACCTGTACTGTGCTGTACTGTTCTATGTTCTAAGTTTTGTCACGATTTTTCAGTGTTGCTAAGTGGGCACTTTTCCCACTCAGTACTGGCAGGCCATGGCTTACTGCAGATACATGGAAGTTATGGGCCAGTGCTAACATCCTCAGAGATCCGAGCCCACAATGACCCAAATTTCCCACAATTGTGACAGCTGATATGGTTACTTGGCTTTTTCTCTTACTTTGACTAAAACCGAAATTCACACCACCACCTACTCTGGCATTTGAGAGACCCAGCAGTTCCCAAGCATGTTCCTCCTGTGGCGTGAGATCCTTGATCTTGGCAAAGGTACTGGGAATTATGCTATTCCAATTCCAAAGTGACAGTAAAAGAAGGCCAGTTTATTATGTGTCCAGGTCATTAACTGAGATGGAACAGTAAGAAACCCTAGCAGAAACTGGGACATGTGAAAAATTCTCTGATTATGTACTGGGCCTGCACTTTAAGATTGAAACAAATTCTAAGGCATCAGTATCACTGTTGAACACAAAAGGAAATCGCTAAGATGCCTCACAGCATTCACTATTCCGACTTAGTATCATCCAATACGATGCTACACACAGGGTGAATGTTACACCACTGCTGATACACTATCCAGGATACCCACCACTTACTAAATACAGGAAAATAAAACCTTCTTACAGAAATTGAAGCCTTTAACTTGAGTATCAAATATTTGTTGGCTATAGTGCAGAAGTTGCGAAAATTTCGTATAGGCCAAAGACAAGACAAAGAGTGCTTCCAGGTTTGTACATATTGCCTGGACAGATGGCTCAGTACATTCCAAGCAACTCTGTCTTGCAGCAATATCACTTCAGTGTCATTGACGACCTCCTGGTATCCAAGGCAAGAGCAGCGATACGACGAGCTCTCTACCTTGAATCCTCCTGAGAATCCACCAGGGACTTTTTGGCACAACCGGGCCGAGGCACAAGAGTCTGTATGTGGCCAGGGATTTTACACTCTATTCAACAGATGGGCCTCTGCTGTGTCAGCTGCACCATTCATAGACAGAAGAAGAAAGAGCCAATTCTGCTCTCTTTCTTCCCAGCAATCTTGGCACGGTTTTGTTTGGCTATAAGGGGAAAATATTTCTTATAGTAATAGACTATTACTCCCGCAGGATAGAATTGCAAAGGTTACATGGGCTCACCTTGAAGCCATATTGACTCCTTGAAGAAAATGCTATCTACACATGTCATTCCACAATTCACCACAATCGTGCATGCGACAAGTTCCCCAAAATACCCTTAGTCTAACAGAGGAGCTGACTGAGGTTTATGCACTATTTACTTAATTACTGTTCCATGCCATATATAATAGATTCATCCATGTGAACTTCTGATAGTCTGCAGGCTTCCTTTCCTGATGTACATCATGCTATCAAATGTCATGATGAAAAACGATGATCAAGCAAGGAAGAAGGAAGAAACTTACTGAGCCAGCCAAGCTTGTAAGTTTAGCCAGAGGCACAGAGTTGAAGACCTATTGATTCTTGGAAGGGGAAAGAGGATATGGATCAGAGATCAGGACTATGCTGATATGGTTACTGAGAAGCAACAGCAACTGAGATTGTATTTGGTCAAGATCCACCTGGCATCATTTGAAGGAACGGATCTGCCATATGTCATTGGACAGAAAATTATTAACAGCATAGTCAGAGTATCCTGAACCTTTAGAGAGTATCACACCTACTGAATTACAAACATGAAACCAGGAATGACAACTCCATGAACTGACCTCAGAAAAAGCTCCACACTCATTCAGCAAGGCAGGTGAAACCACTAAAGCAACTTTCAGTTAAAAAGCAGAGTCTTTAGGGAAATGTGTAAATAACAATGTGGGGATAAAGACCCCAGGGAGATGTAGAGTAAATGGTTACGGTCAAGGATTGTGAATGCGTATTGCAAAGAGAGCGAGGTCACAGAGATGTCACTCACTGAGAGAGAATGAGTGTAAAGCATCACAGCGAGGGGCTCCAGCTGTGTCTGATCACCACAGCGAGGGGTTCCAGCTGTATCTGATCATCACAGCGAGGGGCTCCAGTGTGTCTGATCATCACAGCGAGGGGCTCCAGCTGTGTCTGATCATCACAGCGAGGGGCTCCAGTGTGTCTGATCATCACAGCGAGGGGCTCCAGCTGTGTCTGATCACCACAGCGAGGGGCTCCAGCTGTGTCTGATCACCACAGCGAGGGGCTCCAGCTGTGTCTGATCACCACAGCGAGGGGCTCCAGCTGTGTCTGATCATCACAGCGAGGGGCTCCAGCTGTGTCTGATCATCACAGCGAGGGGCTCCAGTGTGTCTGATCATCACAGCGAGGGGCTCCAGCTGTGTCTGATCATCACAGCGAGGGGCTCCAGTGTGTCTGATCATCACAGCGAGGGGCTCCAGTGTGTCTGATCATCACAGCGAGGGGCTCCAGCTGTGTCTGATCATCACAGCGAGGGGCTCCAGCTGTGTCTGATCACCACAGCGAGGGGCTCCAGCTGTGTCTGATCACCACAGCGAGGGGCTCCAGCTGTGTCTGATCACCACAGCGAGGGGCTCCAGCTGTGTCTGATCACCACAGCGAGGGGCTCCAGCTGTGTCTGATCATCACAGCGAGGGGCTCCAGCTGTGTCTGATCATCACAGCGAGGGGCTCCAGCTGTGTCTGATCATCACAGCGAGGGGCTCCAGCTGTGTCTGATCACCACAGCGAGGGGCTCCAGCTGTGTCTGATCATCACAGCGAGGGGCTCCAGCTGTGTCTGATCATCACAGCGAGGGGCTCCAGCTGTGTCTGATCATCACAGCGAGGGGCTCCAGCTGTGTCTGATCACCACAGCGAGGGGCTCCAGCTGTGTCTGATCACCACAGCGAGGGGCTCCAGCTGTGTCTGATCACCACAGCGAGGGGCTCCAGTGTGTCTGATCACCACAGCGAGGGGCTCCAGTGTGTCTGATCATCACAGCGAGGGGCTCCAGCTGTGTCTGATCATCACAGCGAGGGGCTCCAGCTGTGTCTGATCATCACAGCGAGGGGCTCCAGCTGTGTCTGATCATCACAGCGAGGGGCTCCAGCTGTGTCTGATCACCACAGCGAGGGGCTCCAGCTGTGTCTGATCATCACAGCGAGGGGCTCCAGCTGTGTCTGATCATCACAGCGAGGGGCTCCAGTGTGTCTGATCATCACAGCGAGGGGCTCCAGTGTGTCTGATCACCACAGCGAGGGGCTCCAGTGTGTCTGATCATCACAGCGAGGGGCTCCAGCTGTGTCTGATCATCACAGCGAGGGGCTCCAGTGTGTCTGATCATCACAGCGAGGGGCTCCAGCTGTGTCTGATCACCACAGCGAGGGGCTCCAGCTGTGTCTGATCATCACAGCGAGGGGCTCCAGCTGTGTCTGATCATCACAGCGAGGGGCTCCAGCTGTGTCTGATCACCACAGCGAGGGGCTCCAGTGTGTCTGATCACCACAGCGAGGGGCTCCAGCTGTGTCTGATCATCACAGCGAGGGGCTCCAGCTGTGTCTGATCACCACAGCGAGGGGCTCCAGCTGTGTCTGATCACCACAGCGAGGGGCTCCAGCTGTGTCTGATCACCACAGCGAGGGGCTCCAGCTGTGTCTGATCACCACAGCGAGGGGCTCCAGCTGTGTCTGATCACCACAGCGAGGGGCTCCAGCTGTGTCTGATCACCACAGCGAGGGGCTCCAGCTGTGTCTGATCATCACAGCGAGGGGCTCCAGCTGTGTCTGATCATCACAGCGAGGGGCTCCAGCTGTGTCTGATCATCACAGCGAGGGGCTCCAGCTGTGTCTGATCATCACAGCGAGGGGCTCCAGCTGTGTCTGATCATCACAGCGAGGGGCTCCAGCTGTGTCTGATCATCACAGCGAGGGGCTCCAGCTGTGTCTGATCATCACAGTGAGGGGCTCCAGCTCTGCTTAATCTCCGTAAATGGTTGGTATGGTAAATAAATGGTTTTAAACAAACACTTCGAGCAAGATCTCTTCTGGTGTAAGATGTCAAGAACTCCCAAAGTAAACCCAAAATAACAGAGAGTATTATGAACGGCATGCTAGCACAGTGGTTAGCACTGCTGCCTCACAGTGCCAGGGACCTGGGTTCAATTCTCGGCTTGGGTCACTGTCTGTGCAGAGTCTGCATGTTCTCCCTGTGTCTGTGTGGGTTTCCTCTGGGTGCTCCTGTTTCTTCCCGCAGTCTGAAAGATGTGCTGGTTAGATGCATTGGCCATGCTAAATTCTCCCTCAGTGTGCCCAAAGAGGCACCAGAGTGTAGCGAATAGTGGACTTTCACAGTAACTTCACTGCAGTGTTAATGTAAGCCTAGTTGTGACACTAATAAATGTGCCAGAATCCCCAAAACATCAACTGCTTTTTCACTCTGTCCCGATACTTGGCAAAATATCAGACATACTGATTTCAGTAAAGTTCTGCTGATATTTCCAGGTTTTGAGTTGAACTAGATGAGTTTGAGTTGATGATCAGCATCAGAACCTTCAAAACCTTTAAATAATAATTTAAAGTCACTATCCAACAAGTAAGATATCTTTTATAATGTCCTGCATTTAGCGATTAATGATGAACAATCAGTTGCTGTAGACTTTCTGTTAGCATGTTGGCACAATACACTCAGCAGAGGCCCTGGCACTTCTGTGAACAGGGTAGGCCACTTTACCCAATCATATTGAAGAATCCTCCCTGAGGCACATAGAGTGTGAAGCAAGGATCGTGAGATAGAATATTTAGTTTAATGTAAAACCATTTACAACTGAAATAAAGAGGGAAATAAAGATGGGATGAACTGAGAAAGCTGAAAGACGCAGAACAATAAAGTAAAAGAAAACTTCAGCTTAGTTGGCTAGAGTGTTATTCTTAGCAACACTGACAGAGTAGGATCAAACCCCATTCCAGCTGAATCCTCCACATCATCCCATTGTGATGACCCGACATCTTGGAGTCACGATTAGCATCCCTTGGATAACAAGGTCACTGCATTGAAGAGAGAGGGAGAAATCCATAGCAATGATTAAAATACAAAAGAACAGGATTTTAAAAGTTAAAAAAAAGATTATAAAAATTAATTTTCAGAGCCAAGAGGTTTGTTTGATTAAGATCCATCCTGCCAGAAAAAATCCACTACTCTAGAAAGGGCAAGCTTAATTTCTAGTAAGCTTAGTCGTTATCTAGTGGGTAAGGACTACAACTTCGCATCCCTCATGTATTTGTATGGCAAGTCTCTGGCCCCGAGTAGCAAACCTTGTGGAGAAGCAGGGAGCCTGGGTAGCAAGTTCCTGATTTCTGTCACTATCTGTAAATGTGTGGGCACCAGAAGTAGCTGTCCACGTTAACTCCATAATAACAGTGAGTGTTGATAGCACTTATTATTAAAGTGAAATTTGGACAATTGTGTTTTTTGATCAGACAAAGGCTACAATTGATACGGGTGCTACAGGTTCACTGATTATGATTTGTTTTAATATGTAGAATGTAATTATGAAAATAATGAACTCTCTCAGAAAAATCACTATTTTTAAACAGCCATAGTAAACACTCAGATCAAACTTCTTTCAACTCCTCATGAAAACACTAATTGAAAGAACCTTGAATGTCACTACTTCAGAGAAGTTTTAACTGTGCTTAAGCTGTTTTGTCATGCAAATGAGGCAGGTGTACATTTCCATTTTGTATCATAAAATCAATTAGCAGCAATTGAAAACATAACAAACGCATTTTCATAAACTATGGTGCATTTTAATCTATTTTTTCCTCTTCTCCCTCCCTGCTGGATTACTGGCCCATGGGCAGTACTTATCCATTCACATGTGTAAGCTTTAGGCCTGAGGATCAGCATATAATGTTATGACAAGCACATGGTCACTGATGCACAATATCACTTGTCTTCCATTAGACCACTAGGTGTCAAGCTGGCCACTTGGGAACATGGGCAGAGATACTGAGATGTGCTACAATCAAAACCTTATCTCCACTACTGCTCTGATGGAACAAATTATTGGCCTTCAGAAGCAGACTATCCACAGCCTGACCAAATCAGAGCAATGGGCTACCTTTATAGAGGAAAAAGTTCAGATACAGTCAAGGTACATTCTCATGAAGGAGAAAGACAGGGCAAATAAATTCAGAGCTTCCCAAATGATGGAACAGATGGAGAATAATATGAAGCTGAAACAGAGTGGATATGATTGATGTTAGCTGGGTAGAAAATTCAGAATCAGACTCAATATATAAGGTTTAGAGGAAAAGTGAAAAAAAATGAGTGTTATGAGGAGAGACAGGTAGTTAAGATAAAAATCTTTCATGCTGAAAATCACCAATTAAAAGCCAAAGCCGTAAAAATTCTTCTGCATCCATAATTTTGAAATTAATAATTGCAAATTTAAAATCAATTTAGTACAAAGTCCGAGTGTCTGACTCTGAGCCCTTTTACTCATTCTGATGAATCAGTGAGAGGGGGTACTCTCTGTGACTGCAGACTGGCATGGGGAAACTTTGCTGAAATCCCACTGAAGGCATCTGAGATGTTGCAAAAAGGGGATTTGGCCAATGAGACCCAGCCATACACTGCTGTGTCTTGCCATGAGTTGGACAGTTTGGCTGAGTTGACTGTCTGCAATCAACAAGGACACAGGCTAAGAGACTGCTTGGTGAATAAATGTGAGAGAGGACAGAATGTCTCTTTCCCTTGGGACTGAGTCTTGGTTCTCCCATTGCTTTGTGTGAAAACAGAACACAAGCGTAATGTTGTTGAAGCTTGTTTATTCTGCCTGCTACTATGAGAGTCAAAAGAGATGCCTCAAACTAGAGTCAAGATGATAGAAGTCTGAGTTCTCAGCTAAGCCATCAGAACTGTTACCAAAGTTTCCATCACCATGAACCCCCTGCAGTGCTCATTGTTCTGACGCTTTCCCCAAATTAGGTTGCATAGATCTGATGCCCTGCATAAAAATACCATGCAAATTGGAGCAGGGTCCTTCCCAACTATGATGCATAAACTTGCTGGTATTTATACATTCTGCATCTATTCTCAATCACCACCTTTACAGGATGGAGCCTGGAGATCTACACCAGTGCTTTCTGTGAAGAGTTGGCATCGTGGCACAGTGGTTAGCACTATTACCTCACAGTGCCAGGGACCTGGGTTTGATTCCCGGCTTGGTCACTGTCTGCGCAGATTCTGTATGTTTACCCCGTGTCTGCATGGGTTTCCTCCGGTTGCTTCAGTTTCTTCCCACAGTCCAAAGATACGCGGGTCAGGAGGATTGGCCATCCTAAATTGCCCTTTAGTATCAGAGGGACTAGCTAAGGTATATACATAAGGTTATGGATAGGATCTGGGTGGGACTGAGGTCGGTGCAGATTCAATGGGCCGAATGGCCTCCTTCTGCACTGTAGGATTCTATGATCTACAAGCTCTCTCTGGTGATTTGCATCCTGGATTATCCCACGTACTCAGTGCTTGTGATGTAATGTTAGGTGCATCTTCCATTGCAGATCTTTTCAGCCTACTCTTCAAACTTTGTGTGGCGCTAGTCTCTGAGCTGGTGCTCACATAGGTAAAGTCAAGTGATGCTTCTTCTTCTTCTGATGTTTTCCCCTTCTTGTCTTCTGCTCACTTTGGGCTCTCTTCAGCTTCTGGAAGATAGGCCCAATGTCTAGTGGCAACAGTTAATGGCAAGGCCAAACAGAGACAGATGAATGGCTTCTCAAAGCAGATGCTCTTTGCCATGTAGAGTGAGTAGATTAAGATTGCAGTGAGAAGAGAAAAAGAGAGCAACATATTCAGAAAGTTATAGAAATATATCCTTCAACCTCACCAGAAACAATGAGCCTGATGCACTACATCTCTACAAGCTTGAATACATCTTCCTCCATTGGGAACAGGGCATGCTTGCTCATCTTGTCCATGTTTATTTCTGAATATTGTGCACCAGCTTCTCCTGTAAGAAATCAGGGAGGGTGTTAGTCTAATGTGAGTGGTCTAAACTTGATTCCAGACCGACAACAATGTGGTCCAGTTTTAACTACCCTCAAAAAGGGACCTAGCAAGTCATTCAGTTATATTTAAGAAGATGGCTCGGCAGTGCCTGCTCAAGGGCAATTATGGATGGACAGTGCCGGGGCAGGACCTCTGGGGAACTCCACTGGGGTTCTTCCTTATGTGTAGGGTAAGTTGGGGGAGTGTTTTCTGTATCGGGGGGGCGGGGGGGGGGGTTGGGGGGGAAGAGGAAGGATGGCGGGGAGAGATGTGCTTGTGTGTCTTGGAAGTGTTCCCCTTATCCGTGGGAGGAGGGCATTGTCCCGGTGCATGTGGGGATGTTCCCCTTATCTGTAGGGGAGGGGTTTGCCCCACCGCATACTGGGGGAGATTCTCTGTATTTCCTGGGTGGGGGTAGGGTGAGACGGGGAGTGTATTTCTTTAAGGCAGATCTGGGTGTCCTTTAAAAATGTGCTGAGATCTTGGTCAAGCTGGCTCTATGAGTCCCTGCCATTATAGTGTCAGACACATCTGCAGAACTTCAGTATCTGGTGATAAAATCTAGCTATGCAGCCTGTTTTCTTGATAAAACCAGCACTTATACAAAGTTTTTGTAAAATTTCACACATAGTGCCTGTGTTTTCTACATTGTTATTCATAAATTGAATGTGTATATTTCGAGCTGATTTCTGATTGAATGTCTAAGCTGACCATTTCATGTTACTTCTGTATCCAATGGGCATACAACACCAGGTTTTAGTCCAACCGATTTATTTGATAGTAAACCCATAAGCTTTCGAGGGGACTCCCTCTTCGTCAGGTGAATGGAGAGTTCTGGCCTCGGACAGAGCATATAAAGCACAGACAGTTTAGAGATTACTGATTAGAATGCGAATCTTTACACCTAACCTGCTGTTCAAGTCCTAAAGTGGCCGACAATGTGTGTGGAAGGAGCACTGATCACAGGTTAAAGAGATGTGTATTGTCTCCAGACAGCACAGTGAGTGAGGTTTTGCAAACCCAGGCAAATCATGGGGGTTACAGATAGTGCGACATGAACCCAAGATCCCTGTTGAGACCGTCCTCATGTGTGCGGAACTTGGCTATCAGTCTCTGCTCAGCGACTCTGCGCTGTCGTGCGTCGTGAAGGCCGCCTTGGAGAACGCTTACCCGAAGGTCAGAGGCTGAATGCTCATGACCACTGAAGTGTTCGCCAACAGGAAGGGAACAGTCTTGCCTGGTGATTGTCGAGCGATGTTCATTCATCCGGTGTCGTAGCGTCTGCATGGTCTCCCCAATGTACCATGCCTCGGGACATCCTTTCTTGCAACGTATCAGGTAGACAATGTTGGCCGAGTTGCAAGAGTATTTACCGTGTACCTGGTGGATGGTATCCTCACGTGTCATGATGGTATCTGTGTCGATGATCCGGCATGTCTTGCAGAGGTTGCTGTGGCAAGGTTGTGTGGTGTCGTGGTCACTGTTCTCCTGAAGACTGGGTAGTTTGCTGTGAACAATGGTCTGTTTGAGGTTGTGTGGTTGTCTGAAGGCAAGAAGTGGGGGTGTGGGGATGACCCTGGCGAGATGTTCGTCTTCATCAATGATATGTTGGAGACTCCGGAGAAGACGTCGTAGCTTCTCCGCTCCGGGGAAGTACTGGACGACGAAGGGTACTCTGTCCACTGTGTCCCGTGTTTGTCTTCTGAGGAGATCGGTGCGGTTTTTCGCTGTGGCGCGTCGGAACTGTCGATCTATGAGTCGAGCGCCATATCCTGTTCTTATGAGGGCATCTTTCAGCGTCTGGAGGTGTCTGTCACGATCCTCCTCATCTGAGCAAATCCTGTGTATACAGAGGGCTTGTCCATAGGGAATGGCTTCATGTTCCCTAAACATGTTAAAGAAGCCATTCCCTATGAACAAGCCCTCCGTATACACAGGATTTGCTCAGATGAGGAGGATCGTGACAGACCCTCCAGATGCTGAAAGATGCCCTCATAAGAACAGGATATGGCGCTCGACTCATAGATCGACAGTTCCGACGCGCCACAGCGAAAAACCACACCGATCTCCTCAGAAGACAAACACGGGACACAGTGGACAGAGTACCTTTCGTCGTCCAGTACTTCCCCGGAGCGGAGAAGCTACGACGTCTTCTCCGGAGTCTCCAACATATCATTGATGAAGACGAACATCTCGCCAGGGTCATCCCCACACCCCCACTTCTTGCCTTCAGACAACCACACAACCTCAAACAGACCATTGTTCGCAGCAAACTACCCAGTCTTCAGGAGAACAGTGACCACGACACCACACAACCTTGCCACAGCAACCTCTGCAAGACATGTCGGACCATCGACACAGATACCATCATGACACGTGAGGATACCATCCACCAGGTACACGGTAAATACTCTTGCAACTCGGCCAACATTGTCTACCTGATACGTTGCAAGAAAGGATGTCCCGAGGCATGGTACATTGGGGAGACCATGCAGACGCTACGACAACGGATGAATGAACATCGCTCGACAATCACCAGGCAAGACTGTTCCCTTCCTGTTGGCGAACACTTCAGTGGTCATGAGCATTCAGCCTCTGACCTTCGGGTAAGCGTTCTCCAAGGCGGCCTTCACGACGCACGACAGCGCAGAGTCGCTGAGCAGAGACTGATAGCCAAGTTCCGCACACATGAGGACGGTCTCAACAGGGATCTTGGGTTCATGTCGCACTATCTGTAACCCCCATGATTTGCCTGGGTTTGCAAAATCTCACTCACTGTGCTGTCTGGAGACAATACACATCTCTTTAACCTGTGATCAGTGCTCCTTCCACACACATTGTCGGCCACTTTAGGACTTGAACAGCAGGTTAGGTGTAAAGATTCGCATTCTAATCAGTAACCTCTAAACTGTCTGTGCTTTATATGCTCTGTCCGAGGCCAGAACTCTCCATTCACCTGACGAAGAGGGAGTCCCCTCGAAAGCTTGTGGGTTTACTATCAAATAAATCGGTTGGACTAAAACCTGATGTTGTCAGACTTTTTACTGTGTTTACCCCAGTCCAACGCCGGCACATCCACACCATCCAATGGGCATCACAGGGACTGGGTTATTACGTCACATTTTGATTTGATATTTTAAGTATCCTCTGCAATTGTTTTTCATTTGATGCAGTGTCCCTTTAAGGGACTGCTCTCTTGATTTGTTCCTTAGTTTGTTTAACTTATTATAAAATTATGGGTGGGATTTTTCGACTGTGCTCACTCCAAGGCTGGAAATTCTCGCCCGAGCTCAAAGAACATTGAAATAGTCCAGCAAATTCTCTGTCTCACCAGCTACAATTCCCGTGGCAGGTGTGACAGGAGAATCTCAGCCAATATTACACATAACTTGTTGAATTTTCTCCATTTCTAACAACTTAAAATGTAAAAATACTTTTGTTACATATCTGTCAAAAATATCATTGGTCCATAACCAGAATATCAACTCTATCACATTGGAATAAAAATGGAAAGATTGAGTCATATCTGAGAACCAAACATTGTCGTCAACAGAGGAGGTTTTGTTCTTATTCTGTTTTTCGGCATTCCTAACAATGAATAAATTACACATGATCTAACAGGTTTTAGTTAAAAGAATGGGGATGGTGAAAACAGGTTAAAAGTAAATGTGCTGGAAAACTAAAAGACACACATGCACACACACACGCACACACACACACACACACTGCATCAAACAACTCCAGCAGTTAAAATGTTAACTCTCTCAGGCAAGTGGCCTAGTTTCTCTCATGGGTCAAATCTCCGTCAGGTGTTTTGATGATGATTATTTGATAACAAGTCAGTGCACCATTTCTCAAGAGTCAAATTTGATAACAAAACTGAAACTCTGGAAAATTAACATCCACTCAATCTTTTGTTAAGTATTTAGTAAGTAATGTGTGTATACGAGAGAAGAGTGCATAATTTTAGACTTCTCTGCAAAAACCTTCGGTGCCTCATCACTGCTTTAAAATGCTTCTTCTGCACTATTGGCTGCATTTTACAGACCCCTCCCATCCAGACATGAAGATCCATTGAGCTTGTTACCAGGCCAATCAACTAGATATTATACTGCCCATGCCATAATGCAGTTGGGACAGGCAGATAGTGAGAAGTGGGCAGTATGTTTTTTCTTGGCCAGATTGAAAAAGGGCTGAAAGGAAGGGGGTACATCATTCAGGGAATGACCTGTCTGCACCAGTGAAAAAGTCCCCTCATTTCATTGCTTGCCATGTATCCTCCAAAACAGGCACTCCAAACACTCCCCTAGCCCTCCCCCACTTCCCTGGGCTCTCTGATCTCTCCACCCCTCCAACTCCTCCCACTTTCCTGGGCTCTCTGATCTCTCCACCCACCACCTCACCCACTCCCCCCGCCAACCCCCCCACTTCCTTGAGCTCCCTGATCTCTCTCTGCTCTAAAAGTCAAGGATTTACTGCCTCCAATGCCACTTCATCTTTCCTCAAATAACAGGACAAAACTGTGCACAATATTCCAGGTGCGGAGTCACCAATGTCTTGTGTAGTTGCAACAATACTTCCTTACCTTTATATTCTATTCCTTTTGTTATAAATGCCAACATTCCATTCATTTTCTTTATTATTTGTTGTACCTCCATGCTAGTTTTCTGTGACTCATGAATGAGGATACCCGGATGCCTCTGCACTGGAGCATCCCTGCAGTCCTGGCAGCATCCACTGCTGAGCTCTGAAACTGCCAGGACTGCTGGAGCTGCCCACCATAGCTTTTGAGAATGGGACTTCGTCCCATTGTGGGAGGGGCTGTCAGCTTTTTAAACCTCCAGCAGCATGTTTTGGCTGCAGAGTGGGTTTCTTTCCAGTATATCGCCTATCTGCCACTTTCCTTCCAGGGTGAGGTGGGGCAATTTGTAGGGTTTGAGCAGTCTGACTACAGTTTATTTCTACCTTTTATAGAAATGCTTTGATACTATTGATATTATTGTGAAATGAACAAGTGACTGACATGAGCACTCAATTTCAGTCATGAATAACAAATTCCAATAATAACTTGAAGCCATGCAGGCTGGACCAATTGGATATTCTGTAAGCATGTATTTAATAGTTGATTCAACACATGTTAGCTTCTGGGTGGTTGTGAATTTAAATTATGTGTAGTTAATCTCTAAGTCCTGCCATTCCTGACACTGTGAGTGGGTGGTGAACATAGTTGCTGATTGTTGCTGGAGCCACAGCCAAGAAAAAACTACTTTCCTTTTTTTGCAGCATATAAGAATGATTCTCATTTTAGCAGTCTGAAGTTTACTGATAATCGAAAATGGTGACATTTAGGATCTTGGGCTTCATAAATAGAGATAGTAAGTACTGAAAACATGGGGTCACGTTCTCCAGCTTCCCAGCATGTGTTTCCCAGTAGTGGGAGGTTCGTAAGTTCACATGTCCACAAGATATAGAAGTGGAATTAGGCCATTTGGCCCATCAAATCTGCTCCGCCATTCCGTCATGGCTGATATGCTCCTCATCCCCATTTTCCTGCCTTCTTCCCATAACCCTTCAACCCAATACCAATTAAAAATCTGTCAAACTCATCCTTAAATTTACTCACTGTCCCTGCATCCACCACACTTTGGGGTGGTGGATTCCACAGGTTCATAACCCTCTAGGAGAAGTAATTTGTCCTCAGATCAGTTTTAAATTTGCTAGCCTTCATCCTAAGACTATGACCTCTCGTCTTAGAATGCCCCACAAGAGAAAGCATTCACTCTATCTCTACTTTATCTATACCTTTTATCATCTTGTTTACCTCAATTTGATCTCCCCTCATTCTTCTATATTCCAGAGAGTATAAGCCTAAACTGTTCAATCTCTATTCATACGACAAACTCCTCGTTTCTGGAATCAAACTAGTGAACCTCCTCTGAACTGCCTCCAATGCCACTTCATCTTTCCTCAAATAATGGGACAAAACTGTGCACAATATTCCAGGTGCGGAGTCACCAATGTCTTGTATAGTTGCAACAATACTTCCTTACCTTTATATTCTATTCCTTTTGTTATAAATGCCAACATTCCATTCATTTTCTTTATTATTTGTTGTACCTCCATGCTAGTTTTCTGTGACTCATGAATGAGGATACCCAGATGCCTCTGCACCGGAGCACCCCAAAGTCGTTCTCCATTTAGATAATAAGTCATTCCCCATTTAGATTCTAAGTCGCCTTCCCATTTTTCTGACTAAAATGCATGATCTCACACATCTGCCACATTTTGGCCCACTCTCCTAACCACCTCCCAACCTTTATATCCATTTGTAATGTTCTTATTTCCTCATTGCAACCTACTGTGTCATCTGCAAATTTAGAGTTTCTATCCCTATATCCAAGTCGTTCATATAGATTGTAAATAGCCGAGGCCCAAGGACCGAACCATGTGGTACACCACTAGTTACTTCTTGCCTTCCAACGAAGTACCCATTTATCCTGACTTTCTGCCTTCTATCCATCAGCCAGTCACCTATCCAAGCTAATAAATACCCCTAACCCCATGTGGTCTCACTTTGTGAATTAACCTTTTGTGCGACACCTTATCAAACACCTTCTGGAAGTCCAGATATACTACATCTACAGGATCCCCATTATCCACTTTGCTTGTTACATCTATGAAGAACGCAAGCAAATTAGTCAAATATAGGGGGCAATTCTTCCAAAAGTACTGAATTGGCAGGAAAACAGTTCTAATTCACAACTGTTTTGAGGGTTCAAGTTCTCACTCGAATCACCTACTTTCTGCACTTCAGAGGTCCTAATCGTGAATCTAATTAAAAACCCGAGGGGAAGCGGGGCCTGTTTGTGCCAGAATCTGATAGTTCTGGAACTCTGCGCATGTGCACTGGCCCTGATCTGTCAGTCTCCCCGTTTGTTGGCCAGCTCAATCGCTGTGCCCTCATGGCACTGCCTGATGTCTGATGGACAGTACTGAAGTACCCCCTGGGAATGGATACTTTGCCCCTTGGGCAGTGCCAAGAGGCACAGGCTGGCACTGCCAGGGTGCTCATGCCTAGGGGGCACCACCCCCCTGCCTCCTGACCCCCTGGGGGCCCTGATTGCCCCCCTTCATTCCGGTGGGGTCTCCTGCCATTTCCACGAACATGGGGAGCTACTCTAAATACCACCACAATGAAGTACTCCTGGTGGGGTGGGTGATTCAATCAGTACTGATAAGTTCCCAATAATGACATTCAAACTGCATTTAAAACATATCAAAAAAAGATTCAAATGATTTACCTGCCTTCCTACCGGTTTCCAGCATGGTCTGGCCTGCGAATGTTCTCTGGCTCTGGGAGATGTGCATGCGTTCCCAGCGCATGTGCAAATCCCGGAACAAGGCCGGCAATGCACATCTCCCACTCTGACCTGCCACAAATGTTGCGGGTCGGGATGGGAGAATTGTGGCCAGGATTTGCTCTTCACAAAACCACGCTGACTCTGGTAGATAGTGTTTTGACTTTCCAAATGTCCTGAAATTGCTTCATTGTGATTGATTCTAACACTTTCCCAACAACAGATGTTAAACTAACTGTTCTGTAATTTCCCACATTTTGCCTCCCTCCCTTTTTGAATAAGGGTGCTAATGTTAATGTTTTTCCAATCCACTGGAACCTTTCCCATGTCCAGGGAATTTTGGAATATTATAACCAATGGATCCACTATTTCTGCTACCACTTCCTTTAATACTCTAGGATATAGGCCATCAGGCCCAGGAGAGGTGGTGCACTGTTCACTGGCAGTGGGATTCTATGGTCCCGCTGCTGTCAATGGGATTTCCCATTGATGTCACCCCATGCCTCCACAAAACCCAGAGGGTGCTCTGCTGATGGGGCCAGGCAATCCCGTTGGCATGCATGGCTGAAGAATTCCTCCCATGGCATTCCAAATGACACTAGTGACTAATGACGTACCACAAGGATCTGTGCTAGGATCCCAACTATTCACTTTGTATATTAATGATCTGGACAAGGAAACTAAGGGCCCGATTTGTGGTAAATTTGGGCATCCGAAACCAAGCAGATCACACCTTTACTAACACCCGATTTGGGCACAGATCTGGTCCACGGCCTAATCAAGTGGCTGGACGATTTAAATGCATTAGCATGCATTTAAATCGACTTAATGAACTGCCTGCCCAACTCTACCGCCAAATCCCATTTTACCGTCTTCGGATCCGTTTTGGATCTGCGCTGATATCAACCTGCAGAATAAAAATCTGAAGTGGATTCTATTCTGCAGGGGAACTCCGAAGCCCATCCTCCTTGAACACCTTTCGCAGACCCACTGCTAACCACCCTGGAAGACGCCCCCCCACCTCCTCCCCGCCGCGACCGGAACCCCCTGGGAGGAAGACCCCCCTGGCAGGCCCCACCCTGTGATCCAGACACACCCCCACCATCGCCAGCCCCCGGTAGGCAGCCCCCTCCCCCCCACCTCGATCCAACCCCCCCCCCCCCCACCCCCGGAGGCAGGGCCCCCCCAACAGACCCCCCCCACCCCCCACGGCCAGACCCTCCGGGAGGCAGCCCCCCCTGCCCGTGACCAGACCCCCCTCCTCCCCCCCCACTCCTACCCCCGGGAGGCAGGCCTCCCCCTCAGCAGAGCACACCCCCAACCTACCTTGATTGCTGCTCTCCCTTCTGACCTGCACTCGTTGATGTGGAGATGCCAGTGTTGAACTGGGGTAAACACAGTAAGAAGTCTCACAACACCAGGTTAAAGTCCTGTTGGAGTTTAACCTGGTGTTGTGAGACTTCTTCCTGCACTTGTTGGACAGCCTGCAGCACCTCCCTGGCCTTCCGCTGCCATCTGCTGGAGGAGGGAGACGGGCTTAGGTGGATCTCTGGTTGGGGGTGGGGTGGTGGAGGATGGAGGACACCAGGTTAAACTCCAACAGGACTGCGCTTACCCCAGTTCAACGCCGGCATCTCCATATCAACGAGCGCAGGTCAGAAGGATGGTGCAGGGACAGCTGCAATCGAGGTAGGTTGGGGGTGTGCTCTGCCGAGGGGGTCCTGCCTCCCCCGATCGCGGGGGTGGGGGAGTCTGCCTCCCAAGGGGGATGGATCATAAAGGGGGGGTCTGCCTCCCAAGGGGGATGGATCATAAAGGGGGGGTCTGCCTCCCAAGGGGGATGGATCGCGGGGGAGTACGCTCTGCTGAGGGGAGCCTGCCTCCCAGGGGGGTCCGATCACAGCTCATCCTCTGCACCCCCCCCACCCCCGGCTCTCTCTGCTGCTTTTCGTCTTTTGCGCTCGGGTGCACTGTTTCAGTTTTTTTTCGAACTGCGCATGCGCAGTTCAGAACTCCGATCGTTCCGGCAGCACTAAGCCCGCCCACAGCGTGGACCGGACCGGAGCCGGCAAAAAGTGTATGGGCGCGCTGGAATGAGGATTCCAGACTCGGATCCGTTTTATGTCCGGATCCGGCACCTAACCTCCAATTGGTAAAATCTGGTCCTAAACATACAATCTCCAGATTTGTAGATGATACAAAGTTGGATGGGAGAGTGAGCTGTGAGGAGGATGCAGAGATACTTCAGCATGATTTAGATAAGTTGTGTGAATGGTCATCTGCATGGCAGGAACAGTATAATGAGCATAAATGTGAGTTTATCCACTTCGGAAGCAATAATAGGAAGGCAAGTTATTATGTGAATGTGTGTAAATTCAGAGAGGTGGATATTCAGCAACACCTTGGTGTCCTTGTGCATCAGTTGCTGAAAGTAAGCGCGCAGGTATAACAGGCAGTAAAAAAAGTAAATAGCATTTTGGCCTTCATAGCAAGAGGATTTGAGTACAGGAATAGAGATGTTTTACTGCAATTGTATAGGGCATTGGTGAAGCCACACCTGAAGTATTGTATGCAGTTTGGTGTCCTTATCTGAAGAAGGGAATACAGCAAAAGTTTACCAGGCTAATTCCTGGGACGGCATGTCTGTTATATGAGGAGAGATTAAGTCGGTTAGGATTATATTCATTGGAGGTTAAAAGAGTAAGAGGGGATCTTATCGAAACTTATAAAATTCTAACAGGATTCAATAGGGAGATTCAGAAAGAATGTTCCAAATGATGGGGGAATCCAGAACTAGGGGTCTTAGTTTGAGGGAAAGGACTGAGGTGAGGAGCAATTTCTTCACCCAGAGCGTGGAGAATCTGTGGCGTTTAATACGTTATTATTTTCAGAACACTATTATTCCCACAAAACTCATCTCCAAACTCCGAACTTCCTAACTCACAGATCACAATCAGTAAGGACAGGCAACAACACCTCCTCCACAATCATCCTCAACACCAGTGCCCCACAAGGCTACGTTCTCAGCCCCCTACTATATTCCTTATATACCAATGACTGTGAGGCCAAATTCCCCTCCAATTTGATTTTCAAGTTTGGTGACGACATCACCATAGTGAGTTGGATCTCAAACAATGACAAGACAGAGTACAGAAATGAGATAGAGAATCTGGTGAACTGGTGCAGCAACGATAATCGCTCCCTCAGTGTCAACAAAATGAAGGAGATTGTCATTGACTTCAGGAAACATAAAGAGAAAGCCCACCAACACCTCAACTTTCTCAAAAGACTAAGGAAATTTGGCATGTCAGCTACAACTCTCACCAACTTTTACAGATGCACCATAGAAAGCATTCTTTTTGGATGTATCACAGCTTGGTATGGCTCCTACTCTCCCCAAGGCCGCAAGGAACTACAAAATGTGAATGCAGCACATTCCATCACGCAAACCAGTCTCCCATTCATTGACTCTGTCTATTCTTCCTGCTGCCTTGGCAAAGCAGCCAGCATAATTAAGAACACCACACACCCTGGACATTCTCTCTTCTACTTTCTTCCTTTGGAAAAAACACAAAAGTCTGAGGTCATGTACCAACCAACTCAAGAACAGTTTCTTCTCTGCTGCTGTCAGACTTTTGAATGGACTTACCTTGCATTAAGTTGATTTTTCTCTATACCCTAGCTATGATTGTAACACTACATTCTGCACTCTCTCTCTTCCTTCTCTATGAATGGTATGTTTTGTCTGTATAGTGCGCAAGAAATAATACTTTTCACTGTATATTAATACATGTGACAATAATAAATCAAATCAAATCAAATCACAGAAAGTAGTCGAGGCAAAAGCATACTGTGATTTCAAGAAGAAATTAGTCAGAGCTCTTGAGGCTAAAAGGATCAAGGGATATGGGGGGAAGGCAGGATCAGGATATTGAATGTGATGATCAGCCATGATCATAACGAATGGCAGAACAGGTTCATAAGACAGATGGCCTACTCCCATTTCTATTTTCTATGTATGTTTCTATGTACATTCTATGTACTTTACAATGCTCTTCTTAGGTCATGGCTAGAGTATTGCTTCCATTTCTAGTCCCCACACATTAGGAAGATGTCAAGGTCTTTGAGAGAGTGCAGAGGAGATTGACCAGAATGTTTCCAGGGATGATTAGGTTGAGAAACTGGGGTTATTCTCCTTAGAGCACAGAGGTCTGAGAGGAATTTTGATAAAGGGGGTATGAAGAAATAAGTGATAGGTGGGACCTGAAGAAATCCTTTTTAATGCAGTGAGTGTTAATGACCTGGGTCTTGCTGTGTATGAAGGGCACAGAAGCAGAGATGATGAATGATATCCAAAAAAAATTGAATAGGCCCTTGAGGAGATAAATTTCAAGGACTATAGGATATAATGTGGGAATGGGAATTGGTAATAGTTATGAGAGGACAGCTGGCTGAGGTTGTTTGGGTAAATAGACTGAAAGGTATGATAGCAAATAAACGTGTTACCTTAGAATCATAGAATTATCTTTTCCTTCATTACTATCTCTTACCCCAAGGCTAGAATTTTTGGCTTACCACACCGGTGGTAACTGGAAAATAAGTAATGAGCACAAAAAAAAGCTTCAACAGTGCCCTGACAATATTGTCATCTCGGTACTAAACTTCTGAATGGAACTCAAAGTCTATCACCCCAAAAGCTCAGTAGATAAAGGAAATATCGTGAATTTTTAGATATAGTGGTAAAGTGTTCTCACATGTATATGGACATATGAACTAGGAGCAAGAGTAACCCCCTCAATCTTGCTCCACAATTCAATAAGATCATAGCTGATCTGATTGCAACCTCAAATCCAACTTTCCTCCAATAACCTTTTATCCCTCTGCTTATCAGGAATCTATCTAGCTCTGTCTTAAAAATATTCAAAGACTCTGCTTCCACCACACTTTGGGGAAGATTTCCAAAGACTCACAACCTTCCAAGAATTGAAGTTTCTCCTCACCTTTGTGTCAAATGGGTGAGCCCTTACTTTTAAACAGTAACGCCTAGTTCTAGTTTCTAAAAAAGAAACATCCTTTCCACATCCACTGTTATGCTCACTCAAGATTTTACATGTTTCAATCAAGTCACTCTTATTCTTCTAAACTCCAACAAATACAAACTTAGTTTGTCCAACCTTTCCTCAAAAGGCAACCATTCCAGGCATTAGTCTAGTAAACCTTCATTTTTCCATAAATAAGGATACCAATACTGTACACAATATTCCAGATGTGGTCTCACCAATGCCCTGCATAACTGAGTAAGAAGTCTGACAACACCAGGTTTTAGACCAACCGATTTATTTGATAATACTCACAAGCTTTCGAGGGGACTGCCTCTTCGTCAGGTGAATGGAGAGTTCTGGCCTCAGACAGAGCATATAAAGCACAGACAGTTTAGAGCTTACTGATTAGAATGCGAATCCTTACACCTAACCTGCTGTTCAAGACCTGAAGTGGCTGACAATGTGAGTGGAAGGAGCACTGATCACAGGTTACAGAGATGTGTATTGTCTCCAGACAGTACAGTAAGTGAGGTTTTGCAAACCCAGGCAAGTCACGGGGGTTACAGATAGTGCGACATGAACCCAAGATCCCTGTTGAGACCGTCCTCATGTGTGCGGAACTTGGCTATCAGTCTCTGTTCAGCGACTCTGCGCTGTCGTGTGTCGTGAAGGCCGCCTTCACGACACACGACAGCGCAGAGTCGCTGAACAGAGACTGATAGCCAAGTTCCGCACACATGAGGACGGTCTCAACAGGGACCTTGGGTTCATGTCGCACTATCTGTAACCCCCGTGACTTGCCTGGGTTTGCAAAACCTCACTTACTGTACTGTCTGGAGACAATACACATCTCTGTAACCTGTGATCAGTGCTCCTTCCACTCACATTGTCAGCCACTTCAGGTCTTGAACAGCAGGTTAGGTGTAAGGATTCGCATTCTAATCAGTAAGCTCTAAACTGTCTGTGCTTTATATGCTCTGTCTGAGGCCAGAACTCTCCATTCACCTGACGAAGAGGCAGTCCCCTCGAAAGCTTGTGAGTATTATCAAATAAATTGGTTGGACTAAAACCTGGTGTTGTCAGACTTTTTACTGTGTTTACGCCAGTCCAACGCCGGCATTCCCACATCACTGCATAACTGAAGCATAGCCTCTCTACTTTTGTATCCCATTCCCCTTGCAATAAACAATAACATTCTCTTAGCTTTCCAAATTACTTGCCATACCTGCATACTATCTTTTTGCAATTCATGCACCAGGACACCCAGATCCCTCTGCATCCCCAATCTCTGGAATCTCTCACCAGTTATGTAAAATGCATCTTCTTTATTCTTCCTGCCAAAATGTACAATTTTACATTTTCCTACATTATACTCAATTTCCCATATCTTTGCCTACTCACTTGCCCAATCTATATCCCCTAGAGCCTCCTTATGCATTCTTCACAACTTATTTTCCTATTTATCTTGGTATCATCAGCAAATTTAGCAACCATACCTGAGTCCCTTCATCCAAGTTATTTATATAAATTGTAAGAAGTTGAGGCGCCATCACTGATCCTGTGGTGCACCACTCATTACATCTTGTCAACCAGGAAAAGACCCACTTATGCCTACTCTTCGTTTCCTGTTAGCTACTCAATCTTCTATCCACAATATGTTACCCCCTGCACCATGAGAGATTTTATTTTCCCACATTAACTTTTGATTTGGCACCTTATTAAAAGCCTTTTGAAAATCTAAGTACAGGACATCCACTGGTTTCCCCTTATTCACAGCATATGTTACTTCAAAGAACTCCAATAAATTGGTTAGATGTGACTTCTCTCTCACAAAGCACAATGACTGTTTGATTACCTTACATTTATCTAAGTGTCCTGCTATAACATCTTTAATAATAGCTTCTAACATTTTTCCTATGACATATATTAGGCTAACTGCTCTGTCATTTCCTGCTTTCTATCTTGAATAAAGGAGCTGCATTCACTATTTTCCAATCAAATGAAACCTTCCCCAAAGGTATATTCCTGGGTTAACTTTAGTCTCCTGTGGAGGCTGTACAATTCTATCAAAATGAATTTCTCATCTCAGGATAAAATATTAGTCATAAAGGACAGCATGGAAGTTTGGAGGGACATATTAATGTTAACATAAACCCATTCAAATCCTTCAAAATCAATACCAAAAGTGAAACTTAAAAAAATGTAACTGAACCCTGTTTGACTGGAAAGCCAAATTATTCATCAAATAAACAGTGACAATGATTCCCTTGACATTGATCCATAAATTTACATATAAACCTGCCACTATTGGAAAGAGAAAACAGATTTTCTATATTTTAGTTTAATGCACAGCCTTAGAACACGTAGCAGGAGTTAATACATCTCTAGGGAGGAAGAACAGAGAATACTCAGATTAATTGAAACTGTACTTGATTCAAAAGCATAGTCAAAAGCTTTTTCCTAGGGTAGAAGAGTCAATTACTAGGGGGCATAGGTTTAAGGTGCAAGGAGCAAGGTTTAAAGATGATGTACGAGGCAAGTTTTTTTTCCACAGAGGGTAATAGGTGCCTGGAACTCGCTGCCGGGGGAGGTAGTGGAAGCAGATACGATAATGACTTGTAAGGGCCATCTGGACAAATACATGAATAGGATGGGAATAGAGGGATATGGTTCCTGGAAGAGTAGGGGGTTTTAGTTCAGATGTGCAGCATAGTTGTTGTAGGCATAAAGTGATTGAGCTTTCATCCAGTCTGCAACATACATCACACCCACCTACATGCTCCAAGGTCAGTCTCTGATTTCATAGCCAGGGCGGGCAAGTGCCAGCTCTGGCTATGAAATTTATAACAACATCAGCTAAGGTTTGCTTCACTGCAGTAATCAGTGGAGCACGGAGCAGCTTGATTTGAATCTACGACAGCTTCTAAACTGACAAAGCAAACCAAGAACAGCCAGTGCCTTCTCCTTGGCCGAAGAAGAGAGGCTGGGTAGGATCTTTTGCTCCATGGACTAAGTGTGGTGACAGTTGGGAAAAGAGGTGTTTTTCTGGTGGATTTTCATGCTCTCATGTACACTTCTCACCTCATTAAATATTCAGGAGATACGTCACGATGCAGGTGGGCAGCCTATTGTTCACACACCCAACTGTGACATAAGTAGATGATAGCAGTGGGCACCATATTTAAACCACGGCCATGCACAGCATTCTCCACATTTGTAGCTCAAGATTGCTGTAACAGAGACATGGCCCCCAAAGGGAAGAAAACTGCAGACCTCAAGTTTACAAATGTTTGCTGGGTCACCTTCCTGATGCCATTAAGGATCCCCAGGAAGCATTCTACTCTTGTGATGACAGAAGGCAGTCCAGAAACCTCCCAGCTGTGGCTTGAGAGGAGGTGGCCAGAGTGTTGAGTGCTGGCAGGGCAGTGAGTGCCGGCAGGGCGGTGAGCGCCGACAGGGCAATGAGTGCTGGCAGAGCAGTGAGCGCCAGCAGGGCGGCAAGTGCCAGCAGGGTGATGAGCGCTGGCAGGGTGGTGAGCACCGACAGGACAATGAGTGCCGGCAAGGCGGTGAGTGCCAGGAGGGCAATGAGTGCTGCCAAGTAGGTGAGTGCCAACTCAGCCTGTAAGTGGTCAGCTACCCAGTGCAGGAAGAGGACGCACGAACTCATTCATTCTTCACATGTATGCCTAAGCCAACAGGAGGTGCGTCAACACCGAATTCATCAGCCGCGCTCACAAGACAGCCCCGAACATCACCCAAGCACAATGCAACGCCATCTGTGTTCTCAAGACCAATTGCACCATTGTCATTAAACCAGCAGACAAAGGAGGGGCCATTGTCTTACTGAACAGAATGGATTACTGCAAAGAAGCGTACTGACAACTGAATAATGAGGAACACTATAGACAGTTACCTGCACTTCCGACCAAAGAACACACCCATCAACTCAACACTCTGATCAAGGCCTTTGATCCAGACCTTCAAAGCACGCTCAATGCTCTCATCCCACATACTCCCCACGTTGGAGATCTCTACTGCCTCGCGAAAATACACAAGGCAAACATATCCAAACATGGAGAGGATTCTGAGGGACAAGATTTATGAGCATTTAGAGAAGTTTAGAATGATCAGAAATAGTCAGCACGGCTTTGTCAAGGGCAGGTCATGCCTTACGAGCCTAGTTGAGTTCTTTGAAAATGTGACTGAACACATTGACGAAGGAAGATTGGTGGACGTGGTTTACATGGACTTCTGCAAGGTGTTTGATAAGGTCCCCCATGCAAGACTTCTTGAGAAGGTGAGAGGCATGGTATCCAAGGGGCTTTGGCCTTGTGGATCCAGAACTGGCTTGCCTGCAGAAGGCAGAGAGTGGTGTGGATGGATCTTTTTCTGCATGGAGGTCGGTCACCAGTGGAGTGCCCAGGGATCTGTTCTAGGACCCTTGCTGTTTGTCATTTTCATAAATGACCTGAATGAGGAAGTGGAGGGATGAGTTAGTAAGTTCGCCGACAATACGAACGTTGGTGGTGTTGTGGATAGTCTGGAGAGATGTCAGAAGTTGCAGCGTGACATAGATAGGATGCAAGACTGGGCACAGAAGTGGCAGATGGACTTCAACGCGGATAAATGTGTAGTGGTCCATTTTGGCAGGACCAATGGGATGCAGGAGTACAATATCAAGGGTAGACGTCTTAGCAGTGTTGAAGAGCAGAAGGATCTTGGGGTTCGGGTCCATAGGACTCTTAAATCGGCCTCGCAGGTGGAGGATGTGGTCAAGAAGGCGTATGGTGTACTGGCCTTCATTAATCGAGGGATTGAGTTTAGGAGTTGGGAGGTAATGCTGCAACTTTATAAGATCCTTGTCAGACCCCACTTGGAGTACTGTGCGCAGTTCTGGTCGCCTCACTACAGGAAGGATGTGGAAGCTATTGAGACGGTGCAGAGGAGATTTACAAGGATGTTGCCTGGATTGGGAGGTATGCCTTATGAAGATAGGTTGAGGGAGCTGGGACTCTTCTCCCTGGAGAGACGAAGGTTGAAAGGCGACCCGATAGAGGTTTATAAAATGTTGAGAGGAATAGATAGGGTGGATTCTCGGAGGCTATTTCCCAGGGCTGAAATGGTCGCTACGAGAGGACATAGGTTTATGGTGCTGGGAAGCAAGTACAGAGGAGATGTTAGGGGTATGTTTTCACTCAGAGGGTGGTGAGTGAATGGAATCGGCTGCTGTCGGTGGTGGTAGAGGCGAACTCGCTGGGGTCTTTTAAAAGACTTCTGGATGAGTATATGGGACCTAATGGGATTGGGAGTTACAGATAGTTCTATGGCTTGATAGGTATAGATGTGATCAGCGCCTTGTGGGCCGGAGGGCCTGTTTGTGCTGTAGTGTTCTATGTTCTATATCCGGCCGTGCCATCGTATCGGGCAGTTGAACCTGTGTGAGAACCTCTCCAGCTACGTCAAGGGCATCCTGAAACCCATTGTACAAAGAACCCCCAGCTTTTGTCGCGACACTACGGACTTCCTACAGAAACTCAGCACACATGGAGCAGTTGAACCAGGAGTACTTCTTGTCACAATGGATGTCTCTGCATTCTACACAAACATCCCCCATGACGATAGCATTGCTACAACTGCCTCAGTACTCAATGCCGACAACTGCCAGTTTTCAGATGCAATTTTGCAACTCATCCGCTTCATCCTGGACCACAATGTCTTCACCTTCAACAGCCAGTTCTTCATCCAGACAAATGGAACAGCCATGGGGACCAAATTTGCAATTCAATATGCCAACATCTTCATGCACAGGTTCAAACAAGACTTCTTCGCCGCACAGGACCTTCAACCAATGCTATACACTAGATACATCGATGACGTTTTCTTCCTTTGGACTCATGGTGAACAATCACTGAAACAACTATATGATGATATCAACAAATTCCACCCCACCATCAGACTTACCATGGACTACTCTCCGGAATCAGTTGCATTCTTGGACACACGCATCTCTATTAAGGACTGTCACCTCAGCACCTTGCTGTACTGCAAGTCCACGGAAAACCTCATGATGCTCCACTTCTCCAGCTTCCACTCTAAACACGTTAAAGAAGCCATCCCCTACGGACAAGCCCTCCATATACACAGGATCTGCTCAGATGAGGAGGATCGCAACAGACACCTCCAGATGCTGAAAGATGCCCTCATAGTAACAGGATATGGCATTTGACTCATCAATCAACAGTTGCGATGCGCCATAGCGAAAAACTGCACTGACCTCGTCAGAAGACAAACACGGGACACGGTGGACAGAGTACCCTTTGTCATCCAGTACTTCCCCAGAATGGACAAGCTACGACATCTTCTCCGGAGTCTTCAACATGTCTTTGATGAAGACGAACACCTCGCCAAGGCCATCCCCATGCCCACACTTCTTGCCTTCAAACTACCGCACAACCTCAAACAGGTCATTGTCCTCAGCAAACTACCCAGCCTTCAGGAGAACAGTGACCATGACAGCACACAACCCTGCCACAACAACCTCTGCAAGATATGCTGGCTCATCGACAGAGATGCCATCATCTCACGTGAGAATACCATCCACCAGGTACATGGTACATACTCTTGCAACTTGGCCAACGTTGTCTACCTGATATGCTGCATGGAAGGATGTCCTGAGGCATGGTACATTGGGGAGACCATGCAGATGATGTGACAACGGATGGATGAACACCTTGACGATCACCAGGCAAGACTGTTCTCTTCCTGTTGGGGAACACTTCAGTGGTCACGGGCATTTGGCATTCGGGTAAGCGTTCTCCAAGGTGGCCTTCACAACACACGACAGTGCAGAGTTGCTGAGCAGAGACTGATAGCCAAGTTCCACACACACGAGGACGGCCTCAACTGGGATTTTGTGTTCATGTCACACTATCTGTAACTTCCATGACTTACCTGGACTTGCAAAATCTCACTAACTGTGCTGTCTGGAGACAATACACATCTCTTTAACCTGTGCTTAATGCTCTCTCCACTCACATTGTCTGTGCTTTTAAGACTTGATTAGCTGTAAAGACTGGCATTCCAATCGTTATTCTGTAAATTGAGTTTATTTCTTCATATGTCCTGTTTGTGAATAGAACTCCCACTCACCTGACGAAGAGGCAGCACTCTGAAACTTAGTGGCACTTGGTACCAAATAAACCTGTTGAAATTTAACCTGGTGTTGTGAGACTTCTTACTCGTTTGTTCCACCAGGGTAAGTCAACCATGTTGTCACACTCAACTCATACTCTCACAGGCCCATAAAGCATTCACAAGATGACTCTCCATGGGGATCAGGGAAGATTTCTGCTCACTCCCTCACACATCTTTACATCTCCATCTAGGCCACAACCTGTGCAGTTTGTGGGCTTATCCCATGCAGAGCTCCACTCAGCACCTACACAAGCTGAATATCCTTATCATCTGCCTTGGCGCATGTCCTGAGCACAATCTCACCACCTGTCTTTACGAAGAACTGACTGGCAATAATTTTGAGATGTCACACTGGGCTGGTGTGCGAGTGATAGGATACCCAAGCTCAAGGCCCTCACTCCCTTATGAGGAACACGTTGCTGAGCTGGCCAGAGAGGACCGAGACTGTGCCTGTGGCGACGGTGAGATTGGTGGTGTAGGGCCAAGTAAAGATTCATTTTGTAGGACAAACTTGAATGCAGATTACAGGGTCAATGGCAGGGTTCTGAGGAATGTCGAGGAACAGAGAGATCTTGGAGTTCATACCCACAAATCTCTGAAGGTTGCCACTAAAGTGGATAGAGCCGTGAAGAAGGCTTATAGTGTGTTAGCGTTTATTAACAGGGGGTTTGAGTTTAAGAGTCGTGGAGTTATACTGCAACTATACCTTGGTGAGACCACAGTTGGAATATTGTGTGCAGTTCTGGTCACCTCCCAGGATGCTGCCTGGTTTGGAGGGTCGGTCTTATGAGGAAAGGTTGAGGGAGCTGGGGCTTTTCCCTTTAGAGTGGAGGAGGATGAGAGGCGACTTAATGGAAGTTTATAGGATGATGAGGGGGAAAGATAGAGTGGACGTTCACAGACTATTTCCTCGGGTGGATATAGCTCTTACTAGGGGGCATAGCTATAAGGTTAATGGTGGGAGATATAGGAGAGATGTCCGAGGTAGAGAATGGTTGGGAAGTGGAATGCACCGCCTGCTGTGATAGTGGAGTTGGACACTTTAGGAACTTTCAAGCGGTTATTGGATAGGCACATGGAGCACACCAGAATGAAAGGGAGTGGGATAGCTTGATCTTGGGATCGGATTTAGCTCAGCACGTCGAGGGCCGAAGGGCCTGTACTGTGCTGTACTGTTCTATGTTCTATGACACTTCATACGCTGTTCATACAGCCACACTACCAGTGCATTGTTAGGTTTTGGAGTCTGCTGCCAGACACAAATTATCTTTACTCTCTTTAATAGGCACTATAGCCCAATGCCCCAGGAACACTGGGAGCCAGCCCCTCACCTCCAGCCCTGAGGGCACCTCGGATAATGATCCCAATGTCACGTTGCTGGAAGCTCGGTCACAGCATTGGCCCACACCCTCCAACAGCACAGAGACACACCTCAGTGGCACTGAGATCTAAAATGGTCTCAGCGTCAGAATCAGGTGAGCTCAGCACTGATTCCGTCTACAGCAGAGACAAGCCAAAGTCACTGACGCTCAGAGGACTGCTGGAGGCAAGGGTTCAGATGATGAGCCTGTGGACTCGGTCCAAACTCAAATGTTGGAGCTGCAGTTGACAATCACAGGAATATCACACAGTGTTGTCACCAGCATTCTGCAGACTGCAATGCATTGATGGACGAGTCTGTTCATGCCCAGTCTGTACTAATAGCACCAGTGTGCCAGCGCACAAAGCCTGGTAAGATGATGGCCACGATTGAGGCCTTGCCCAGGATATAATACCTGTGCTGCTACAGGGATTGCAGTCCATTACTGTGGGTATTGGTGACATCCAGCAGTGGCTATACAGGAGGAGGCCAGGGCACTTCGATCTCACTGCTCCTTCTCCTCAGTATGTCAGCCAGGGCTCCTTGGGACTCCACGGGGATGAAGTCCAGCAGCTGGATATCTTCAAGCCATTTCACCCAGGTAAATCCCAGAGTGTCCAGTCCCTCTGCTTGCGACACCATCAACTGCAGCTCCACAGGCCGAGGAAGGCGCGCTGGCCCGGAGAAGGCCGGGTCCCTCCATGTCTCAGTCCTCCAGACTGCATCCACCAAAATCATTCCAGAAAGTGCGGTGTTGCAGTCAGCAGACTGCCTCCACCTCCACTGTGGATGTGGGGGATATAACAAGATATAGTGATAGAGTTAGCATGCCAAGAACACAAGCAGCACAACAATGAATGGGTGTTTAGCAGGTGTACAGGGAATCCTCACTTAAAGTGGTGCTTGTGTTCCTAAAAATTTCTGCTTTAAATGAAATCCCTTAAAGTGAAGCATGGTGTCCCACAAGAATCAATGACAAAGCCAGAGTTAGGTTCCTAGGGACAATTAAATCAATGTAAATATTGAAACATTGCGCAAAACAGTCTGGAATACTGTACAATACAGTACAGTAAGTGACTTTAAAATTGCTACCTTTGCCAGATTCAAGCTAGCAGAGACCAAGTTTACAGCCAGTCCCTCAAACACAAGTACAGTACAGTGCAAAGTAGAGCAATACATTACACTACAGAGTAGCACAGTACAGAAATGTATTGTGCAGTATAGAGCATATAGTACAGAGCAGAGTAGAGCAATACATTGCACTACAGTACAGTACGGAACAGAACATTCAGTAGAGCAGTACAGTACAGCACAGTGCAGTACAGAAAATACAGTACAAAGTAGAGCTGAGTAGTACTATACATTACAGAACAGTATGTTATAGTTCAGAGCAGCAAATTACAGTACAGTGCAGAGCAGTACAGAGCAATACAGTTCAGAACATTACAGTACAGAGCTGCACCATTCATAGCAAATATCTCTTTTAATAACAGAAGTCTACAGCAGTTCCTCATACAGTACCAGCAGCAAAGATTTTTGAAAAACAACATTTACTGTGGAGAATTCTTTCAAAATACAAAAGTCCACAGATATATTCAGTTAGCACGGGATACAGTAAAATAAAAGTTTATACTTGAAGTTTAGGTTAGTAAAGGGATTGGTTGAAAATGCAGAAAAAAACTGTGTTCCTTAAATGTGAAGAAAGGAGAAAATGGCATTGATCACAAGCCACGTTTGTGAAATGACAACTTCATCAGGCTGCACACACACTTTAAATCCAGGAATACTATACTGTCAATGGAGCCCAGAAATAAACCCTTTAAAATGAAACCACTTTAAATGGGAACATTGAAAATGGGGATTTACTTAACATAATTTCCAACAAGGTAATTAGAGTTACAGTCATTCCACATCTCCTCTTGTGTATCCCTCCACTATATGCCAGGCTGGGTGGTGATTAAACAGATCTTACACCACCTCCTACATATTGCAGGTGTCACATCAAGTGGTTCAGGTCAATGTTGTGTGTAGCCTTCACATAACAGTGAATGCTGGAAATTGGGAATAAAAATCACAAAATGCTGGAAAATCTCAACAGGTTGACAGTATCTATTTGCGACTTATGTTTTGAATCCATATGACTCTGCTTCAGAGTTAAAGGGGGAAATATACTCCTATACTGTTGAAGAGGGGGTGGAGCAGATGAAGCAAGGTAGAAGATTGGTGATATGTGTGAGCTCAGAGAGATTGAACAAAGGTATTTAGGGCGAAGGACAAAGGGAGTATTAATGGTAGTGTTAAAGACTAAAGAAGATGCTGATAGTGGCATAAAAGTAAGGTCACAGAATGTGTTAAAATGAGAACAAAGGTAAGCTGTGGTTGAAAGCACACCTCAGAACACGTGACCATTGACTCTGTGGGGGTTGGGGAGGGGGGTGGAAAGATTACAATCCTCCCATGATATTTCCTCCTTTTGCCAACCATTATGCATGCCACTGCCAGGAGTGGAAAATCCTCTCCACTGATTGCAGATTTGGTGGAAGTAGGAGAGAGATTAGCCAGCATTATATCTGTACTGACTTTCACACCTTGGGACTGCAATGCATCCTGCTGTTTCTCAGTGGTATTGATATCTGATAGCAGTTAAGCAATTCTGCTGATCAACTGGGACATGTAACTATGGCCTAATAGAATAGCAATGGCTCAGATCAAGTTGCTTAAGGCTGCTTTTACCCAGGACAGTTACACATGCTGGCTTATAGCCTTGCTGTTCAGAGAATCACATGGATACCATGTAGAAGAGACAACAGGCTGCCTAGACACAAGCTCAACAAGTGCAGCCAGGAGCAACTTGTTCCCAGCTAAACCTAGTCTTTTTTTAAATGCATCATATGTAATTGACAATTTAGTTTGTTTGTGCAGAACAATCAGCATTTTTATTCTCCAAATATTTGTTGTAATATGTCCTTAATAATATTTAAAATCTAAAATTTTTAAAAAATCCTAAACCATGAAAAAGAGTTTACAGGGGAATGGACACACTGTATTGTGCAAAGCTAAGAGAAATCAACAGGAACGCAAACGAATTAATAGAACAGAAAAACAACCACAATGAATAATGGATAAAAGCAAATTACTGAGGATGCTGAAATCTGAAACCAAAAGAGAAAATGCTGGAAAATCTTAGCAGGTCTGACAGCATCTGTAAGGACAGAAAAGAGCTGATGTTTCGAGCTTTGACAAAGGGTCATCTGCACTCAAATTGTCAGCTCTTTTCTCTCCTGCAAAATTGCAACAGGATAAATAATTAATGATATGTCAACACAAGCTTGGATCATATTTAATAAAACCAAAAACTACACAACTTTTCAGAATGAGTCTTTGCATTAAAGATTTTCCTGCTAAATTAGAAAATGTCTACTGGAAAAATAAATACACCAGTATACTACAGTGCTTTACTTTTGATTTCCTGCCTTTTTTCCATAGTGGTTTTTCAAGACCCCGTACAATGCCATGCACAGAATGGACAATTGGCGGTATACCTACGATTTTCCAATGGGCAATATGTAAGGCCCTGATCACTGGTCTTGGAAAATGGTGCATTTAATCCCTGGTGAAGGGACTAGTGTTGTGGAATGAATCTCAAACATGCTTATCACAAATTCTTCACACCTTATTTAAAATAATGCCAAGCATTCACCCAGCATAGGGCTCACCTTTTCAGATGAAAAGTGGCCTGGATCACACCGATTAGACCCACATCCACCCATGTCTTACCATGCTTCATGATCCAACAAGTTGTAGCTAAGTAAAAGGAAAAGGAATTTGAGAATAGGACGTTCATCCTCACATACCCTGAATCTATCTTCCTTGTCAGTACTTGCTTTGTAAGGGGTGAAATAAAAAATTCTAAAAAATGATATCTGATTCCGAAAGTATCTTTGAACATATGAAGATGATGGATTGGAATGATCAGTTAGTCCATCAAGTCTGCTTTATATGATTCTTGTCCAAGACAGATCACACCACCATTTGTCCCACTACCCACCTCATCAATCAATCACTTAATCATCTGGTAGTACCCCAGTACTCGACTCACTTGGGCCATTTCTTATTCATATATTTTCTCAGTGCCTCTCCGCACTCTGGGCACAGTAGCATTTTTCTACCTTTACTCTTTAGGATTTGTCTACAGGTACAGGAGGTGAGCAGGATAGAGTTCCACCTCTTGCTAAATTCCTGCCCATTCCCTCCAAGTCAGTACACAGGAGGTATGGCAAGCACCCCATAAGGCTGACTTGTGGAGTTTATACTTACTCCTTGACTAACCTAGCTGCACAAATTCTGCCATTTGTTCATCACATTTAAAAGACACCTTGTTTATGTTCCAATTCCTGGCTGGTCACCTCAATTCCCTTTCGCCCACTCGGATCACATGTAGGCCACTGCCTTCTTAATTCAGGTTCAAGCTGGATGTTTGAGAATATGAGAGTTATTTGGAGTTTGATTTTGGAACAATTTTTAATCACTTCTTATCGAAGCCCACTCAGGGACACCAAATAAATCCCCCATAGTTATCACTTTCATCTGGCAGAGATGTAGCAGAAACTTGCATTTATAGGTGATGCCATAACAGGGCTGTACTGTACTCCGCAGCTAAACTCTTGCACATTCACAGTAAGTGACTTTCAAGATCACAATTACTTAAACTTCAGTGTTTCTGGGTAATTTGGGGATCACCACTGAGGACATTAATGTTATTATCCAATCAGTTGTATTTGGATGTATAAAGCAAAAATCTAGAAGTGATTTCTAATTCAGCAGGCAATTATATTCCCTTCCCCAGAGGCAACTGATTGCAGAATGAGAGAGCTGTTTAATTTGACAGCATGCCAGGATTTCCAAATGAGCCAGGAGTTTGAACCTATGGTTTATGTGCTAAAAGTTAGTTTGCCCTGCTTTCCTGGTGCAGGGATTAAAGCTCGTGACCTGCCTGTACTGTCTCCATTAGAGATAAACAGCATGCAAATTCCATGCTGCCACCACATTGAATGATGGCATCGTAACGCAGTGCCTGACCCAATGCCAGCTGTCTCTTTACACTGCAGTGGGCCAGGCAGTTCTTAAAAAGTCTGTTCCATTAAAGGGAAAACAGCCTGAAGAACTGAAGCTGGTTTTGAAAATTAAGAGGCAGGAAAAGTGAACCCTCACCCAGCATTGGGTTTCCAAATCCCAACCCCAATCCTAACCCTAATCCAAGATACAGTGGTGTTGCTGTGGATGCACAATTTACAGAATAGCACTCCAAAAAGAAAGGCATAGCTTCTGCGAGGGGTTAGCAGACTCTGATGCAGGCCCTGATGCAGACCCAAGGGAAGTAAATGCCCAGAGTCAGGCCCCAAGGTTCTGGCCTAAAGAAATTTTATTATCTCACGTGTTGACAGAGTCAGTGACAATATCTTTTCATCGTTTCTCATACCCATCATACACCCAGCTACCTAAACTACTCAGTGCATCACCTCCCCATCACCCACTAGCACACAGATACATGCCTAGCATTTAGATATTCCAGCTCAGCCTCACACACATACCAGTGCAGCTAGACTTAACTCTCACCTTTCACTGCCTCCACTGACCTTTAACTATTCAGCCATGGCAGACACATCACCCAAGCACAGAATCACATAATCACTGACAATCTGTCCTCTGTGATTTAGGAGAAGCACAGTAAAAAGTCTGACAACACCAGGTTTTAGTCCAACCGATTTATTTGATAGTAAACTCACAAGCTTTCGGGTTAGTCCCTTCGTCAGGGTGTCTTGACACCTGACGAAGGGACTAACCCGAAAGCTTGTGAGTCTGCTATCAAATAAATCGGTTGGACTAAAACCTGGTGTTGTCAGACTTTTTACTGTGTTTACCCCAGTCCAACGCCGGCATATCCACATCATGACTTTTAGGAGAAGGTCATACAATACAGCAGAAAGACCCAGGAGAACAGGCAGGAGGGCAGCCACAACTCTGGTAGCTAGGCCTGATGCAAGAGATCGCGCTGAGAATCGTGGGGTCTGCTGCATGTCTGAGCCTGTGGCATCCAGCATTGCCGATAATCAAGAATACCCACATTCCATACTTCATTGGCTTATTCTCTGTTTACTCTCTCTTCACCTTCATCCTGGGACTGAGCATGAAACAAGAGTTACAGATTTTGTGACCATTGGCATCTTGCATTTTAGGTACTAAGGAAATGCATGTAGTTGAGTAGCTCCTTCTTCCTTGTATAATTGGACATATTGTTGGATAAAGATATTATCTAAAAATATTTCTTGGTGATTTTTGTTGTATGTTGTATATTAAGTGGTTCCCAAGAAGAGGTTCCATGTCTTGTGTGGTCAAACATTAAGGATTTGCTGATAACACATAACTATATACATATATAGGTATCAGTATGTAAGGCATAGGCCACACTATGAGATAACTCCATGCTTGCATCTACACAGATCTATGTCCAGTTCACAACTGACCCTAGTCTCTTTACATCAAACTGTGGGCGGTTCTGCTTCCCAGTTCTATGTTGACCTTTGTTATACAAGATACCCTTATACTACAGTTTTTATTGTTGAATGTGGCTGTGATGAGGTGATTCAGGCAACTGTTGGGTGGGGATTGGTAAATTTATGTAGATTAGTAAAAGTTGCATCACTGAAATTGAAGTTTGATTATTTACTCTTTTGTCCAGTAAAAAAACAGTCCTGATGACCTGAGACAACATGGTCGGTCAGAATACATTCTTCAGGAGTAGGACATGCTGTAATGGAATGATTTTTGAAATAAGGTGAGGCAGAGTTGTGAGTACTGCAGACATTGAGTAAGAGAAACCTGGAGAAATGAATTTCAAGGATTTGCGCACTCTATCCAAACAATGACATTCTCTTGTGCCCCTGACTTGGTATTTGTTAGTAATATCTGTGTTTTAACTTTGACAGATAATAATGCCTGCCCTGTTAAAGTGCTGCAGTGCTTTAAATCCAGCAGAACAGCATAATCTTCTCCCTACCAAGAGACATTGTCTAGAGCTGGCTCACATAATTCAAATGATGCTGACCCTAGAACTACAACTGTGGATCTGTACATCATCCAGCAGATGGGTGTTATTCTCCCACTGCTTCAATTCCAGTCAAATGTACCCGACTGGTAAATATAGTTGCTATATTGGACTAATGATTTACATCATAAGTAAGAACACAGGGTCAGTGAATCATCTGCTTCGTCCAGAGAGGATGAAATATTTAAGAGAGAAATTTGGTGATAGTATAAGCAAATGTCAAAACAAAAACAAATATAAAGGGACAGAAAATAGACAAAACAAACAGAAAATACGAGGCAAGAAACAGAATAGAAAACAAATTTTGAGAGCAGAAAGGGATGTTGAAAGAAGGGAAACCTAAAAAATGAATGAATCATTGCAGATATATGAATAACAAGTGCATCTAAAATGATTTCAGTATAGAGACATAGGGATTTCAGATGGCTCCCCATGTTGCCTAGAATTATGTTATGGACAACACCTCCATTTTCTTTTAATAATAGAAGTTTCTGATCACATTTCACACTGATTAGTTACAGAGCACAGCACAATGCATCATCTTCTGTTGTTCTCTCTGTGCTGCTGGTATTCTGAATTACAAAAAATAGATATAATTGTGCTAACATATGAACCAGCAATCATTTTTCAACATTGCTTGAAAAAGGTAAAAGTTTCAATCAACAATTACATATTATCCTCAGTCAACCAATGAATAGAATTTATTTAAATGGTGAATCAGTCCATGAAAAACATTGTCACTGTCAATTGAATAATATTTAATGTTGCTAGCATATTGGTTTGATTTGATTTATTACTGTCACATGTATTTGGATACAGTGAAAAGTATATTGTTTCTTGCGCACTATGCAGACAAAACATACTGTTCATAGAGTACACAGGGGAGAGGGAAAGGAGAAGATGCAGAATATAGTGTTGCAATCACAGAAAGGGTTGAGTTTAATATATGGTAGGCCATTCAAAAGTCTGATGGCAGCAGGGAAGAAGCTGTTCTTGTGTTGGTTGGTGCATGTTCTCACACTTCTGTATCTTTTTCCCAACAGAAGAAAGTGGAAGAGAGAATGTCTGGGGTGCGTGGGGTTGTTAATTATGCTGCCGAGGCAGCAGGAAGTATAGACATAATTAATGGATGGGAGGTTGGTTTGCGTGATGGATTAGGCTCCGTTCATAAACCTTCGCAATTTTTTCTGTTCTTGGTCAGAGCAGGAGTCATACAAAACTGTGATACGTTCGAAAATGATGCTTTCAATGGTGCACCTGTAAAAGTTGGTGAAAATCATAGTGGATATGCCGAATTTTCTTAGCCTCCTGACAAAGTAGAGGCGTTGATGGGCTTTCTTATACCATCAGCTTGGAGGTTCAGGACAGGTTGTTGGTGATTTGGGCACCTAGAAACTTGAAGCTCTCGACCATTTCCACTTCATCACTGTTGGAGTAGACAGGGACATGTTCTCCACTATGCTTCCTAAAGTTGATTTCTATCTCCTTCATTTTGCTGATATTGAGGGAGAGATTATTGTAGTTGCACCAGTTCACCAGATTCTCTATCTCATTCCTGTACTCTGTCTCATCGTTGTTTGAGATCTAATCCATTATGATGGTGTCGCCAGCAAGCTTGAAAATGTAGTTGGAGGGGAATTTGGCCACACAGCCATAAGTGCACAAAGAATACAGTAGCGGGCTGAGAACACAGCCTTTGGGACACTGTGTTGAGGATGATCATGGAGATGTTGTTGTCTATCCTTACTGATTGTGGTCTGTGGGTTAGGAAGTTCAGGATCCAGTCATGGAGGAAGGAGCTGAGCCCAGGCCATGGAGTTTGGAGATGAGTTTTGTTGAGATAACAGTGTTGAAGGCGGAGCTATAATCAATAAATAGGAGTCTGACATACGTATCCTTGTTACCCAAGAGTTCTAGGGAGATGGTGCCTGTTGCAGCAATAGGTGAAATGTAGCGGAAGCAGGCAATCTGGGAGGCTGGAATTGATTGTGCCATGAATTACCTTTCAAAACATTTCATAATGATGGACGTCAGAGCCACCAGGAAGTAGTTATTTTTGATTTGATTTATTATTAAATTACTGCAATAACATACAGCGAAAAGTATTGTTTCTTGCACACTATACAGACAAAACATACCGTTCATAGAAAACGAAATGAGAAAGTGCAGAATGTAGAGTTACAGTCATAGCTTGGCTGTAGAGAAAGATCAACTTAATGCAAGGTAAGACCATTCAAATGTCTGACAGCAGCAGGGAAGAAGCTGTTCTTGAGTTGGTTGGTACATGACCTCAGATTTTTGTATTGTTTTCCCGAGGAACAAGGTGGAAGAGAGAATGTCCGGGGTGTGTGGGGTCCTTAACTATGCTGGCTGCTTCGCCGAGGCAGTGGGAAGTGTAGCCACAGTCAATGGATGGGAGGCTGGTTTGCTTGATGGATTAGGCTACATTCACAACCTTTGCAGTCTTGGGCAGAGCAGGAGCCATAGCAAGCTGTGATACAACCAGAAAGAATGCTTCCTATGGTACACGTATAAAAGTTGGTGAGAATTGTTGCTGACATGCCAAATTTCCTTAGTCTTCAGCAAAAATAGAGGCATTGGTGGGCTTTCTTAACTATAGTGTCGGCCTGGAGGGGAGGGGGGGGAGGTGGTGGCAGGGGTGGGAGTCCAGGACAGTTTGTTGGTGATCTGGATACCTAAAAACTTGAAGCTCTTGACCCTTTCTACTTAGGCCCTGTTGATGTAGACAAGAGCATGTTCTCCTTTAAGCTTCCCGAAGTTGATGACAATCTCCTTCATTTTGTTGACATTGAGGGAGAGATTATTGTTACCACACCAGTTCACCAGATTCCCTATCTCATTCCTGTATTCTGTTTTGTCATTTTGTGAGATCCGACCCATTACAGTGGTGTCGTCAGCAAACTTGAAAATAGAATTGGAGATGAATTTGGTCTCACAGTCATAGGTATATCAGGATTATAGTAGGGGGTTGAGAACACAGCCTTGTGGAGCACCAGTGTTGGGATGATCATGGAAGAAGTGTTGTTGCCTATCCTTACTTACATATGTGGTCTGTAAGTTAGGAAGTTCAGGATCCAGTTGCAGAAGGAGATGCGGAGACCAGGCACACAGAGTTTGGAGATGGGTTTATGGGAATAATGATGTTGAAGGCTGAGCTATAGTCAATAATAGGGGACTGACATAAGTGTCTTTTCTATCTAGGTGTTCCAGGGTTGAATGCAGGGCCAGGGAGATGGCATCTGCTGTGGTGGTAGATAAACTGTAATGGATCCAGGTAGTTTGGGAGGCTGGAATTGATTTATGCCTTTCAAAGCACTTCATAATGATGGATGTCAGAGCCACCGGCCAATAGTCATTAAGGCACACTGCTTAGTTTTTCTTATGTACTGGGATGATGGTCATCTTCTTGAAGCAGATAGGGACCTCAGATTGTTGTAAAGAAAGCTTGAAGATGTCTGTGAATACCCCGCTAGCTGATCCATGCAGGATTTGACCCAGTCATTAAGGCACACTGCTGGACTTTTCTTTGGTACATGGATGATGGTCATACTCTTGGACCATGTAGGGACCTCAGATCGGAGTAAGGAGAGGATAAAGACGTCTGTGAATACTCCCACCAGCTGATCTGTGCAGGATCTGAGTGCTCGTCTGAGTACCCCATCCAGGCCAGTCATTTTCTGTGGGTTAACTTTGGGTTTGGCCAAAGCTTCCAGGGTGGATGACGTCCTCTCACTGACCTCTTGCTCAAGATGGGCATTAAATGTGTGGAGCTCATTGGGATGAGGTGCATTGTTGCTGGCAATTCCACACACCGTCATCTTGTAGCCTGTTATATCATGTAGACTTTGCCAGAATCAGTGGGTGGTCATGTGGCTAGCCTGGGCCTTTAGCTTAGTCCACTATTGTCTTTTGGCATCTTTGATGGATCCCCGTGGATTGTATCTGGATTTCTTGTACAGGTCAAGGTCACAAGATTCCAATGCCTCAGACCTGGACTTCAACAAGCAGTGGATGGCCCTGTTCATCCATGGTTTCCAGTTGGGAAACACATGGATTTGCTTCTTAGGCACTTCTTTCGATTGCTTGAAGAAGTAAAAATTACACTCTCAATCTCAGTGGGAATCCAAATAGTTTCATCACATAGTTTAGGTGCAAAATCATGTGGAAGTCTCATAGAGCCACCGAGTTCACATCCTACACGTGGAACAGGGATAGTATCAAGAGCAGGATTTTCTGCCCACCCCCACCTACCATGGTGTTGTTTCTGGTGCTGGAAGCAGCTCACAATTGGTTGGCGGCGGGGCCTATCAGTCCCACCAATATCTACACTGCTTTATATTGTTCGCCTGCCATGCCACCAGGGAACCCACTACAGGGAGTAGTCATTGTTGGGACTGGAAGACCCCAATGGTGGGAATGGCTGGAAAATTCAGCCCTAATTGTTTGAGGTGCAAGGTACAAATTTAGGTACCAACAAATCGTTTTGCATTAGTATTATTTTATTTATTGTATCATCGCCTAGCTCAGTAACTAACCAAATACATTGGCTGGAATGTTACCACTGTTCATGCTGATGGGGTTTTCACATCCCACTGCAGTGAACGGAGATTTGGTTGGGTGCCAAATTCTCCGACCTCGCTGCAGCAGGAACATGGTATGAACGGTCGGTAAGATCACACCCATGTGTCAATAAATTTAATAAAAATGCCCTTTGATGTGGCTCATAACATAATGAAATAACAGAGGCAATATAAGGCCATATGAAAACCCCAAGTAACTACTGAAGATCCATTTTAGCTTCAGCTCTCTAGTAAATTCCTGTAATAGTTCATTCTTTCATCATTCTCAATCATTACTACATTCAGAATTCAGTATCTGATAGGTTTCTTGCCTTTATTCTACTTCTCAATTATCGGAGATGTTTCCTTTTCGCTTTCTTCATCATTTTGTTTTCTGCCTTGTATGAATGATTTCACTTTGTTTGACATATCCAACCAATTATCCTGTTCACCCCTGGATGTAAATGTGACAGAAGTGATAGAATATTGCTGAAGATATCTGGAATGAACACCAACACAATTCTCTCAGGATAGAATGTTTCATTCCACCATGCTCCTTGTCTTTGGAGCTGTCATTTATTTCCAGAAAACAAAAGTTCACAAGCACATAAGAAATAAAACTAGAATTGTTCCTTTAAATGTTTCCCACTATTTATTTATCACCACACTTTCTGTCTGTTTACTGAATCCACCTGAGTCACCTCTCCCCTTCTACCTCTGTAATTTTCCTGAAATTTAAGATTCATATTTTGGACTCGGGTATGTCTGACAAGAGAGCCCTGGAGGCCAGAGAGAGAAAGAACAAACTTGGTAGGGAGCAGCTGACCGGAGCAAAGGGAACACTTAAAAAAAAACAGTGCAGTGAATCTTCACTGAATCCATAAGTGGAACTCCTGAGGTGACATGAGGGTTCAGAAAGGGAGGGTCAGAGGAAGCAGCTGACTGGGTGAGTAAAGTCGGGTGATTCAACTTGGCTGGTAAGGAACTATCATTGGTGAATGACCTTAATCAACAATAAGCTTTAAAACGTGCAATATTAAGGAATTAAGTGAGAAGCACAGGGATAAGCAAAAGCCAGAGCCAGCAAAATAAAGTGAAAAGTAATTATAATAAGTAATACAAGAATAAATAGGCTAAAGTAGAATTGGACAGGGAATCCAAGTTAAGGTAAGAGGAATATTTTTTAAAACTAAAGTTTGAAAAGTTAGCAATTCAGACAAAGTACGCTTAAACTTAAGACACGGTAGCTGTGGCCAGCTGACAGGAATGTGTGACATGTTTTTTGTGGGGAGTCATGGATCCTACCAGCATCCTAGACAACCATGTGTGCAGCAAGTACTCCCAAATTCAGAAACATGAGCTCTGGGCTTCAGATTTCGAGCTGCAGCTGGAGACACTGTGGTGAATCCACGAGGCTGAGAGTTACGTGAATAGCATGTTTAGAGAGGTGGTCACACCACAGCTCAACAGACTGGAGGAAAAAAGGATGACAACCTGGAAATCCAAGAGAAATAGGTAGATAGTGCAGAAGTCACCTGGGGACCCATTCTCTAATTGGTTTTCCATTTTGAAAGCTGGGTCCTCAAGAGATTGCAGTCAAAGTAAGATTTTGGCACCACAAGTGACCTGTCTGTACAGAAGTGGAGGAGGAAGGAAGGGCGAGTGATAATGATAGGGGATTCCTTAGCTAGAGGAACAGGTAGGTATTTCTGCAGTGACAGACATGACTTCAGGGTGGTGTGTTGCCTCCCTGGAGACGGGGTCAGGAATGTCAATGAGCAGTTGCAGGATATGCTAAAGGGGGAAGGTAATAAGCCAGATTGGGGGAAAGGGAGGGGGTGGAACATATTGGTACCAACAATATAGCTAGAATGAAGGACGAAGGCTTGCATCAAAAATTCAGGAAGCAATAACAAGAACATGGTTTCATAACGTCTCCAGCCAAAATGTGTCTCCTTTTCAAGTTGCACAGGCTGATTTTAACTCGTGCTAGCCTCTGACAGCTTTGCACCCCCTGTTCAGGAATTCAGCAGCACAATTTGCATTGACTGTTTACTATAATCATGTATAGGAGCAAGCAACGTGATTAATCCCACATTGCAATCCACACATTTGTTTTCCAGAGTTATGTAACCTATTTGGCCTACTCTAGGCCAAAACTAATTATCTACAGAAATAGACAAAATCTCAAGGTGGCACAGAGTGCTTATCCAATGCATAACAGAGGCATGTTAATGTGGATGGTCCCAAATGCAATTTGCAGTCAGTGCTGAGTTAGCTGTATAATTAGCCTTAGAATGTCAGGATAAGCAAGGGGAAAATCTTATTCACTTGCTAGAAGTATGTTTATGTGAACATTTGATGAGGAGAGGATTGACATGTGCTATGACTCCCAACAACGAATAGTTGATGCTAACATTCAATAATGGCGATTCAGGTGACAGGCATATATGGCACAGTCCTCCAGAAAAGATGTAATGACTTAATCGAAGGAATATTGGCACTGAAAGTAGCACTGAACAGATGTGATGACACTGTAAATATAACATAGCCATGGAGTTGCTATTAAGTGTGTATAGTTGCTAAGAACTGCTACAATGACACCACAATATAGTGGATTAATCCAAAAACTTCACAAAAGTAGGGAGATGCATTCTGTAGAATGTTGTGGGTTCCTTATATTACCAACATTGAGAATTTCCAGTAAAGACAGTTTATTGCTGGGGTCAATACCTACATACGGTACTTGTGCTTTGCCTGAGATCCTGGGGGTAACCCCCACACTCCCATCACGTATTCTTATGAATCGATCGTCATGTTCTGTGACCACTCAGTCTACACATTTCATTCCATGTTTTATCTTGTGCTCTGTAGCAGATGCAGGGCTGGCTCAGGGGGACTTGCTACCCGAGACAAACATTCAGCTTGCTGCCCAATGACACAACCCCCTTTCCCCCCAATTCACTTTTGAAAGTGAATTACTCAATAGGTGCTGACCTGCCTCTGGTCTTGTCTCAGCCCCCCATTGTCATGTAGCATCATGTTTCCTTGGCAATGCTCACTAGATTGCCTCAATCCCACGCCCACACTTCTCCTGAGACCTCAACATCCATATCACTCTGAGATCAATCAAGAGCTTTCTGATTGATTGAAAATGTCATTTTTGATGAACTGGCATTAGCTGAACAGACAAATCTTAAACAACAGCAAAACTTTAAACAACTTTTTTTTTGCAGTCTTATTAGATGACATCTTAAATACTAGAAATTTTGGACATTGAGAGAGACATTCATGTACTAAGGAATGGAGGCAGTTACAAACTTTATAATTAATGTAGGATGTTTAAGTATGCAATTGGCAGACATCTCAATTATCACTGACCAAGTCAAATTAGAGGTGATATGAAAATGTCTGGTCTTTCGAAGACATAACTCAAATTGCTTCAGGGACAAGTTCTCATGCATCATCTTTTTTTCCTGTACAGTCCTAATGAAATCATGTTGCTAAACTCTTTGATCCCCAAGGTGTTCCAATCATTGCTGAACATGCAAATGACTATTACATCTTTGATATCTGAAGCTAACCCAATGCATTCACTTAAGAGCAGCACGGTAGCACAGCGGTTAGCACTGCTGCCTTGCAGCACCAGGGACCTGGGTTCATTTCCAGCCTTGGGTCACTGTCTGTTTGCACATTCTTTCTCTGTCTGCGTGGGTCTCCTCTCACAGTCCAAAGATGTGCGGGTTAGGTTGATTGATCATGCTAAATTAGGGGGATTAGCAGGGTAAATATGTGGGGTTACAGGAATGGGGCTGCCGTGGGATTGTGGTTGGTGCAGACTCGATGGGCCGAATGGCCTCCTTCTGCACTATAGGGATTCTATGATTCTACACTGACTTGTGATATTTCTTCGCTTCAGCTTCATCACGTTAGACACTATCTGGCCATGTCCTATCATTTCAAAATATTTGCACGCCTAAAAATCAATTTCTTTGATAGTGATGAATTCCGAATTGTAATTTGAAGTTATTGATTTTCTGGTTTGAAATGTGAACAATTGTGTCTCCTTCATACCTAGTAAAGAATCTTGGCTGCTTTTCCTTTTTCATGTTTATATCTTAATCTCACTATTATCACACAGGATCCCAAATTATTTGTGATCATATGGCACAAAGATCAAAATGGGAAGTCAACAATGATTTTCACACAAGTAATAAGAAAAACAGCGAAGTAGTTGTAAATTCCAACATATTTCCACTTGACTACATTGTTAGTGCAGAAATTACAATATCAAAGAATCTTGAAGCTCGAATATCCATAAATAAAAATATTACACTTCACCATCATCCTGCAAATGAATATATACTTGTACACATGCACACCAATTTTAAATATGGTAGATGGTAGCTCAGAAGTTTATTGCTATTTAATATGAGATCTCAAAATGCTGTATCAGGCTTGCCAAGTTCCATCACTGCTGTGTTAATATAATCACCATTCGGAAATGAAAAGCCATCTTTCATATTATAATTTTTAAAATATTGCTGCTCAGTTGCTCGATTTTGATTTGCTGTCAAAAGCTTAAATTAAAATATCTGCATTTCATTGATGCATGTATTAGTAAATCAAGTAGTTTTTGCTTCTATTGTGCTAATTTATTCCAATTCTCCCCCCACACTATCTTTTGGAATAGAAATAAAATACAGCACCGTAGCACAGTAGTTAGCACTGCTGCCTTACAGCACCAGGAACCCGGGTTCAATTCCAGCCTCGGATCACTGTCTATTTGGAGTTTGCATATTCTCCCTGTCTCTACATGGGTTAACTCCGGTTTCCTCCCACACTCCAAAGAGCTGCAGGATAGGCGGATTGGCCATACTAAATTGCCTCTTAGTGTCAGGGGGTTAGCAAATTAAATAGGAACATAAGAACATAAGAAATAGGAGCAGGAGCAGGCCAACTAGCCCTTTGAGCCTGCCCCGCCATTCAATAAGATCATGGCTGATCTGAAGTGGTTCAGTTCTACTTTCCCGCTTTCTCCCCATAACCCTTAATCCCCTTGCCTACCAAAAACCTATCTACCCGCGTCTTAAATATATTTAGCGAGGTAGCCTCCACCACTTCAAAGGGCAGAGAATTCCAGAGATTCACCACCCTTTGAGTGAAGAAGTTCCTCCTCAACTCTGTTCTAAACTGCACCCCCCTTATCTTGAGGCTGTGCCCTCTAGTCCTGCTGTCCTTTCTGAGCGGGGAGAACCTCTCCACCTCTACACTATCCATCCCTTTCATCATCTTATACGTCTCAATAAGATCCCCCCTCATCCTTCTAAACTCTAACGAGTACAAGCCCAGTCTATTCAGCCTCTCCTCATAGCTCAACCCCCTCAACTCCGGTATCAGCCTAGTGAACCTCCTCTGCACTCCCTCCAAGGCCAAAATATCCTTGCGCAAGTGCGGCGACCAAAACTGCACACAGTACTCCAGCTGCGGCCTCACCAGTGCCCTGTACAGTTGCAGCAAGACCTCCCTACTTTTATATTCAATCCCCCTCGCTATGAAGGCCAGCATCCCATTTGTCTTCCTGACCACCTGCTGCACCTGTAGGCTGGGTTTTTGCGACTCATGCACAAGGACCCCGAGGTCCCTCTGCACCGTCGCATGCTGCAGCTTTTCGCCCTGTAAGTAGTAGTCCTTCCTACTATTATTCCTACCAAAGTGGATAACCTCACACTTGCCAACATTGTATTCCATCTGCCAGGTCCTCGCCCACTCGCTCAGCCTATCTAGATCCCTCTGCAGACTTTCCACACCCTCCACACAATTTGCTGTTCCACTTATCTTTGTGTCATCAGCAAATTTCGACACCTTACACTCAGCTCCCTCCTCCAGATCATCTATATAAATGGTAAATAGCTGAGGCCCCAGAACCGATCCCTGGGGCACTCCACTAGTCACCAACCGCCAATCCGAATAGCATCCATTGACACCCACTCTCTGCCTCCTATTTGACAGCCAATCCCCTATCCACGCTAACACCTTACCCCAAACTCCATGCCCCCTAACCTTCTGTAACAACCTTTTGTGCGGCACCTTATCAAACGCCTTCTGAAAATCGAGAAACACCACATCCACCGGTTCCCCTCTATCCACCGCACTAGACACATCCTCATAGAATTCCAATAAATTCATCAGACACGACTTCCCCTTAATGAATCCGTGCTGCGTCTGCTCTATTAAACAATTCTTCTCAAAATGCCTCGCTATTTCCTCTTTGATTACGGATTCAAGCATTTTTCCTACAACAGATGTTAAACTAACCGGCCTATAATTCCCTGCCTTTTGCCTGCTACCCTTTTTAAACAGCAGTTTTGGTCGCCGCACTTGCGCAAGGATATTTTGGCCTTGGAGGGAGTGCAGAGGAGGTTCACTAGCCATTTTCCAATCTTCCGGCACTTCCCGGAATCCAGCAAGGTTTGGAGAATAATCACCAAGGCATCCACTATCACCTCTGCCATTTCCTTCAGAACCCTTGGATGCATTCCATCCGGTCCTGGGGACTTGTCCACCATCAGTCCCTCTATCTGTCCAGCACTGCCTCTCTAGTAACAATGATCTCATTCAGGCCCTCCACTCCTACCATCTTCCCATCGTTAACACCCGGCAAACTATTCGCGTCCTCCTCCGTGAAGACCGAAGCAAAAAAGTTATTCAAGACCTCAGCCATTTCCTCATCCCCCACCACTAAATCCCCCCTCTCATCCTCTAAGGGTCCAACATTCACCCTAGCCAGCCTCCTCCTTTTTATATATTTATAAAAACTCTTACTATCCTTACATATAGGGGTTACAGGGATAGGGCCTGGGCTGAATGGCCTCCTTCTGTACTGTAAGGATTCTATGATTTTATTCTATTCTATTTTACAAACACGCCATTGAGTTGGACAACAGAAACACCCAAAGCAATTCAGGATAGTTTAAACATTTATCAGAATGTTGTATGTAATCTGCATTAGATTAACTGTTTTTCAATAGCACATTGATTGCAACTAAAAGATGCCATAATTTACACCTAGGTGCATTAAAACACTGCCACAATGACTGCACAAGGTGGTCGGGCTGTGCCACAGCACATGTTATCAGGCTATTAAGATGATCAAGATAAAATGCTGCCACTATTTTTAAAATGAAAACACAGCTGGAGTAATGAGCAGAATCTCTTCCTTTCAGTATGAATAACCTCATCTGCTGACAAGTGGAAACTAATTTGCACCCCAACACACACACACACACACACACACACACACACACACACACACACACACACACACACACACACACACACACACACACGCAGCTGTGCTGCCCTAGGCTGGCACTTACACCTAGTGTTCAGTGGCTCTGTGCAGATATATTGACATGGCAAGTGAATGATGGAGGTGACGCTGGACAAGATGGACACATTTGTTATATTGTTGTAATATTCTAATTTAGGAACTATGCTGCTGCTGCTTGTAGCTACTCCTGTTGTCATGGTGTGTGCCATGCTTGCCAGTCTTGGGCCATCCTCACTGTAGCTCATCCGCAAATGCTCTGTGATATCCATCATCCAGCTACATGCAGGCTGACCCCATTCTTGCTTCCTCCACTTTGCCCTCTAGGAGAGATTTCTATAGCTTTTCAACTCTGACCAAATGACCGAAATACTGACATTTTCCTTTCTGGATGTCACTACACTAAATGTTGATGGTTTATGTATACATAGGTATCCAGAATCTCACATCACTCATTACTGCACCACAGTCAGGCCAGGTACCAAGCAACAATAAATCAGCAAACAACATATGGTGTGATTTAAAAACTACCTTCAATGAAGCTCCAGCATTTGAATTTAAAAGTGTGATATTTCCAACCACAACTGCTTGACAATGTTAAGCAGGGAAATGTTTTCCTTGCAGCTATTCTCCAGAATAAACCTCAAAAGCTGTGTGTATTCTTTCTGTGTCAGTGGAAGTGGCTCCCACTCGATGTAATTTAAATGCAGATTTAAGCTTCATCTTTTGGTGACCTTGGATTCTTGCAGCTGGCATTATGAATGTGATGCATATGCAGCAACCACTACGAGTCAGAATCAGGTATGGTGCAGAAAGATACATCTTGTATGTGAAACCAATCGATATCACAGAGTATTGTGGATGCTGAAAATTGGAGATTAAAAATAGAATGAAACTAAATTAACATTTCTGGCCAACAAAACTGCAAAATCCTGCATCAGAACTGCGGGCTGCATTTCACATCTCACCACCAGCCTCCTCCCCCCGGAAGGAATGTCTGCTGGAAGCCAACTTGCTCCATGTCTGCCTGCCCCGCATAACACAGTGCGAGCAGGCAAACTTACTGGAGAGTAGAATTGCCACCTTCAGAAGCTGTTAGCCTATCAGATTGGCTGCCAGCTTCAGCAGTCCCGCCAGCATCAAGTGCTCTGTAATGGGCATTGCCATACTGCAAGCAGCCCCAAGAAGAAAGCCCAATTGATCCTTGAATGAGCTAAGTCAGAAATGTAACTGGATTGATTAGTAAGTTTGTGGATGACGCAAAGGTTAGTGGATTTGTGGATAGCAATGAGAACCATCAGGGGATACAGCGGAATATAGATCATTTGGGGACTTGGGTGAGAGATGGCAGATGTGAGATAATGCATCTTGGAAGGTCTAATACAGGTAGACATATACAGTAAATTGTGGAACCCTTAAGGCAAAGGGATCTGGGTGTACAGGTACACAGGCCACTGAAAGTGGCAATGCAGGTGGAGAAGGTAGTCAAGAAGGAATACAGCATGCTTGCCTTCATCAGCCGGGGTATTGAGCTTAAAAATTGGCAAGTGTTGCAGCTTTATAGAACCTTAGTGAGGCTGCACTTGGAATATAGTGTTCAATTCTGGTCGCCACACTACCAGAAGGATGTGGAGGCTTTGGAGAGGGTACAGAAAAGATTTACCAGGATATTGCCTGGTAGGGAGGGCATTAGCTATGAGGAGAGGTTGGAGAAACTTGGTTTGTTTCACTGGAGCGACGGAGGTTGAGGGGAGACCTGATAGAAGTCTTCGAGATTATGAGAGGCATGGACAGAGTGGATAGTCAGAAGCTTTTTCCCAGAGTGGAAAAGTCAATTACTAGGGGGCATAGGTTTAAGGTGCGAGGAGCAAGTTTAAAGGAGATGTATGAGGCAGATGTTTTACACAGGGAGTAGCGGATGCCTGGAACTCGTTGCCAGGGGAGGCAGTGGGAGCAGATACGGTAGTGACTTTTAAGAGGTGTCTTGACAATACATGAATAAGATGGGAATAGATGGATAAAGTCCCAGAAGGGTCGGGTTTTAGTTAAGTCGGGCAGTATGGTCGGTGCAGACTTGGAGGGCCAAAGGGCCTGTTCCTGTGCTGTAATTTTCTTTGTTCTTTGGGAGATTGACCTCACAAGCTAAGTGAGTGGGCAAGTGCATAGCTGATGCAGTATAATGAGGATAAATATGGGATTATCCACTTCAATAGGAAAAACAAGAAGGCAGATTATTATCTGAATGGCTGTAAATTGGGAGAGGGGAATATGCAACGAGACCTGGGCATCCTCGTACACCAATCACTGAAAGGTGCAGCGTTCAGTAAAAAAAGCAAATGCTGTGTTGGCCTTCATAGTGAAAGAATTCGAGGACAGAAGCAGTGATGCCTTCTTGCAATTATACATGGCTTTGTGAGACCACACCTGGCGTATTATGTGCAGTTTTGGTCTCCTTATTTGAAGAAGGATGTTCTTGTTATAGAGTGAGTGCAGAGGAAGTTTACCACACTGATTCCTGGTTGGCAGGACTGACATACAAGAGGTGATTAAATCAGTTAGGATTATATTCACTTTCAGAGAATAAGGGGCAATCTCTTTGAAACCTATGAAATCTAATAGGGCTAGACAAGATAGATGCAGAAAGAATGTTTTCGATGGTGGGAGAATCAGAGGCAATAGTCATAATCTAAGGATAAATCATCAATGACTGAGATGAGGAGAAATTTCTTCACCCAGAGGGGAATATGCAATGAGACCTGGGTGTCCTTGTATACCAATCACTGAAAATAAGTGTGCAGGTGCAGCAGTCAGTTAAAAAAGCAAGTGCTGTGTTAGCCTTCATAGTGAAAGGATTCGAGTACGGAAGCAGTGATGTCTGAATACCTGGATAAATTCAAAGTCATAGCATCACTCCATTCTTGGTTGATTTAGAAGTCCCAGATGTTACCAGACCACTTTAAAATGCTTTGAGTGACAAGAGCTGCAAGTTTCACTGGGAGATCCCCATGTTTTCTCTCATAAACCTCTTAGAACCACTTTGATTGACAATTCCAGAGCAGATCAAAGCAGGGATTAGGTGAGATTTGCTTACACAAGGAACTGATGGCCCATTAGCTGCTGAAAGCTCTTTTGACTGACAGGTCCAGTTTATCAGTTCATACTCCATTATGCCTAAAGTACTTCCTCCTTTTGTCATATCACTTCTGTCTGGCCGAATGGCTTTTTTCTCTTACCTGCAATGCTTCTAACTGAACTCTAACTGAACCCACACTCTTCATAATACTGCTCTTTTCTCTTCCTTTTATTAAAAACTCTGCCAAGATTTGAGATTGAAAAGGCTGGAGCTTTCATCTTTGAGATAGAGGAGGCTGAGGGAAGAGTTAATTGAAGTACATGAAATAATTAGGGAGCCTTGACAGAATGCATATGGAAGGATGTATTTCTAAAAGCAGAGGAGTCCCCAAGGGGCAAAGATTGAAAATGATAGACTGAAAGATTAAAGGGGAGTTGAGGGAAAATTATTTTAACCAGAGAGTGGGGAGGGTGGGAACATCTACAATATGCAGCACATAACAATCCATTAGAAGTAACATGATCTTTTGGGCTACTGCCAAGGGTTGAAAAATAGATCTCTTTCAGCTAGCAGACAACTGATGGGCTGATTGGCCCCCTCATTTGCTGTTATTTTCTAAAAATCTATAGCCAATCTCATCACTTTGTTGAATGAGACCCTCAGAAGGACCAATCATATGAGTTAAATAAGGCATCAAAATACTTTTGCCAATAACATATGAGATGAGGTTACCAAATCTTGTCCGTTTGAACACTGACTCACTCGGTGATATATTCGCTCTTATAATTTTCACACATCTGACTTTTGTTGTATATCCCTTAGATTTGAAATTGACCTTAGAGTGATAACAATGCCACACTTAACAAACATGCCAGATCCTACATTAAAAGACTGCTATTTAAAGTACCAGACTGTATCTCCATGATTTTGCTTTCTCCTCATCAATGTTTGCCTTCTTAAGAACTGTTAACAGTATTTCATTATAATTCATTGGCACTCTGGGACATTATGAGGACATGGTCAGGTGCTATGCAAGAATGCAAGTCTTCTTTTCATGGTTTTCTCATTATATTCACCATCAATGGGTGACACAGCCAGGTGACACAGCCAGGGTGGCAATGGGAGTGATACCAACTTCTTTTCTGGCTGAATGCATCCTTCAGTGCAGACATGCTATTCCAGCATAAATGTTTGAAGAGGACTCAGTATGGGGAGAAAACAACAGTCAGCCAAGGTCTTCAGATCAAATATAAGGTCTGTTTGTAAATATTGCAATTAAGAACAAGCATGTTCATAAACATTGTGGTTAAGAACAAAACAAAATGGAGCTTATTGCATTGTACCAACAATGAACTGTTAGTTCTGCTCTCAAGCTTTCAATCAGAGCACTTCACACAGAAACTGCAGTCTTTTCAAGGTTCAAGAGGGAAATCTTCTTGTGAAACTACATCAGAAGCGAATTCCCCTAGTGAAAGTGACACGTCCTGACAGCCAAAGGACTTCAAAGAGTTCTGGGGTATCTGAGAGAGGGCATGGGAAATTCCCTCTATGGAATGGAATGCTGCCATGATTTTTAAGGCTTCCAGTGGTTCAGGGGGCATGGACATTCATGTGACCAGGCCTCTTGAAATGTTTTACAGTACACAGACAGGACTAAAGAAATTTACCCAACAAGATGCCTGGAATCACCATATTAAGGGTGATTTCCACTTTTCCTGGGCTAAAAGGCTCAGCCGTGAAACCCCCATTCTGGGAGATAGTCCTGAGGTCAACCCCTTCCTCCCAGCCTGAGCCCACTAAATATCCAGACCCCTTCGGGGACCCTCCCTTTGCAGCCTTGCAGTGGCAGAAGGGCACATGGGCACAGCCGCTAACTCTTTTCTTCTCTTCCTTGGTGTCCAGAAGGCAGGTCAGGGAGAGGGCCACAGTGTGAGGGGCAATCAAGATTGGCACTGCCAAAGGGTGGGGCCTGAAGGGGAGGGACCTTAGGGGACTCCATATTACAGTGCGTCTCTTTGGGGGGCGGTTTGAAGCTGGGGGCGAATGGGTGCAATTGGATCATCCTTATGCCTGCGTGTTGCATGGGGAGGTGGGTGGGGGGGGGAGGGGGAGAATGTGTTGATCCATTCTTTCAATGGTGGGGGTGCCTTTGTTCTGAGGGGTTGGGGGTGGTCTCCCTGTCAGCGGGGGTTGCCATGTCTGAGGTGTTGGGGGAAGGGGGGGTCCTGTCTTTGAACATCGAGATCAGAGCACCCTTTAAAAATGACACCCTGACCGCTCTGAAGCTGGGCTGGCAAACGTGTTTTGCGCTATGCAATGCTAAAGATGAGTGAATCCCACCCAACAGGCGCTGCTAATCCCAGCGAAAAACAATGTGGCTTTCCCACTGATGGGAGCAAGCAGAGCAAAAATAGGAGAAACCCACCTGCCTTTCCCTGTTCTCACTTTATTTCTTCCATTTTGTTTTGAGGTTTGATGTATTCTTGTTCAGTTTTCTCTGTATTTTGGATAGTCTTCCTCCATTATAATAAGAACTCTGTACTACAATGACCTGTAGACACAAAGCTATGTGTGGTTGGATGATCAGTTTCACAGAAAGCACAGAAGATTAAAATTAAATCATTTTAAATCAATTTTTTGTTCCTGACTAGAACAATTGTCAACTATAATCATTGTACACTTTATTTTCAAACACTTGCCCTTCACATTGTTGCAGTTATTTTAATAATACAAATAGATTTCTATGTTTTTTTGTCACTAGCAATAAATCCAATTACAAAAATTTCATTTTCAACACCACAGACTATTTATGCAATGTTCATTTTTATTATACCTATTTATTTGGAATAATTAAATCCAGTGGCAATAGTTTTGACCCTGATGCTTTTCATCTTAGTATTGATCTTGAGTATTTTTGAAAAGGAATGTGCAAGTTGCAAAAGGCTTTGCAATGCAATGTCTGATGTATCTGACACGTCATATTCCTGTACCTTGTATATGCTGCAGACAGTAGATCATAAATTGTCAAAAATATCGATTGGAAAATCTTTTCCTGCTGTGCTTTTTTTAGTCCAAAAAAGCTCCCGCAGGAAGCCGAAGATTTACAACTAGTTTCCCATCAACAGAACTTGCATCAGCAATTAGCATCTAGTTGACATTATACAGCCTCAGCAAAGGCAGTAAATGTACAGTGCCATTAAAAGTCAGGTATGATAAATAAAAATAAAAATGTTGGAAAAACTCAGCAGGTCTGGCAACATCTGGGAAGAGATGTGGACTTGAAACATCAACTCTGTTCAATCTTCTCGGACAATCCCCACAGCGTCAGTGTCTTGGACTTCCTAGCAGTTCTGTAGCACATCTTGGGTTGTTATGTCATGTCTCAGATGATCCAGAAGTTAGAGGATCTGGGACATATATCATTTTATCACAATCATGATGCAGTCCACCCATAAACAACACTGTGGGTGATCCACTAATCACCATTAAAATATTGGACCTGATAAACTGTGATTACTATTTACCATAAAGGTGGCTATCGGTGATGGGGCTATGCCTTTATTCTTCTGGGGGGAAGGGGACAAAAATAACTATTAAGTTGAATCCAAAGGCCTAGAACATATTTTCTGCACCATTGTCCACTGTGACTGCATTAAGATTCACAGCAGAAATTAATAAATAAAAAAAAGGCAGAAATTCCAATAGGCACCATTCTCTAAGAATGCCTACAAGCTTGTAGTCAGTTCCTCCTATAAGAACCAATTAGACATGACAAATTCATAGAATCCCTACAGTGCAGAAGGAGGCCATTCAGTCCATCAAGTATGTACCAACTCTCCAAAAGAGCAACTTATGTAGGCTGTATCCCTGTAACCCTACATATTTACCCCACTAAACCCCCAAACCCAGACATCTTTGGGCAGCTGGGGCAATTTATCATAGCCAATTTACCTAACCTGCACACCTCTGGAGTATGGGAGGAAACTGGAGCACCCTGAAGGAATCCACCGAGGCACGGTAAGGATGTGTAAACTCCACACAGACAGTCACCTAAGGCTGGAATCAAACCCGGATCCTTCGTGCTGTGAGGCAGTGGTACTAACCACTGTATCATAGAATCATAGAATCCCTATTGCGCAGAAGGAGGCCTGTTCGACGCATCGAGTCTGCACTAAGAACAATCCCACCCACTGCTTGTTCCCATAACCCTACATATTTACCCTGCTAATTCCCCTGACGCTAAGGGATAATTTAGCATGGCCAATCAACCTAACATACACATCTTTGGACTGTGGGAGGAAACCGGAGCACCTGGAGGAAGCCCACACAGACACAGGGAAAAAGTGCAAACACCACACAGACAGAAGCCCAAAGCTGGAATCGAATCTGGGTCCCTGATGCTGTGAGGCAGCAGTGCTAACCACTATGCCACCATGTCATCGTTATTCTCCAATTATAATTTCTAATTCCAATCAGCAGCCAGCTTTACTTAATCCAATTTACTGAACTGCCATAACTATAAATAGAATCTCTTCATCTTTGTCCCTGCCACAATGGCTGAACCATTTTTGATTTGGGAATCCAAGCCTCTGATTTACACATCCTCTTTTCCTGAGCAAACTCATTATCTGCTGAATTTCTAGTTCCCTTGTGGGAAATCCTGGGTACCAGCAACCTTAGACATTCTTAGTCAACTTGGGTATAGACAGCGCTAGACACTATGCATAATATTGGGCTTTTAATTACTTGTGCACAAGGACAAACAAACTTACAGCCTTCCTGTAGTTGTTTCTGATGTTTCAACCAAACAACTTGGCAATTATAGCAAATCAAAAACAAGCAATTTTGCTAATCCTTCATTGGCATGCATATTCATCAATTATATCCTAGCTTTTCGTCCTCTTTTATTCCATGAAAAACTGTGTTCTGCCAATCCTTCCATTGCATAGCATGTCCTCATATCTTGCCTTTGGTATTTGTTATGGAAAACTCTGATATTGCCCATCCTCTAACGAAGGCCAAAAACAGAATGTTATAGGGCTTACATAGATGAAGATTAGCCTGTTCATGCTGAATAGCAGAAACTGATCCCATTCAAAAATATGTAAGTTGATAAACATTTTCCATCACTGTACAGAGAAAGCATGAACTTTAATTTGAACAATTTAACTTCTACACCCTGATCAATCATGGAGGACATGGAGGACACACCTCATGCAGCAAAAAAGATCTCAACAGCACCAGGATTTGCTGAAAAACAAACACCACGAGGAAGTAAAGAGCTGCAGCATGGATGATAAATGTGAAAAGGCTGACGTTGCTCCATGGACTAATCGCTAGTGACCATGATTCAAGTAATGAAGACATGGAGAGAAGTTGTCTTCTCTGAGAACAGCAGGAATAGGCAGCTTGCACGACTGCAGGTCAAAGAAGCTGTCGGTAGCTGAATGTAGTGCCAAAGGTCTGGATTGAGTGCCAGAAAAAGTTTAATAATCTCACAATATCCAGGAAGGTATGTGTCCTGAATCTCAACAGATAGCAGTCAAATTCAATTTCAAGCTACTGGTGATGCTTTGCAGATGGTGAACTTTGGAGAATGGAATTTTACATCCCCATCACGCCAGGTGTGGGGCCAGAAATGAGGTGATCGTCCGGAAGTTCACGGATGGGACCAGAAGATCCCACCAATGGCTAAGGACTTAAAATTCTGCCTAGGAGCTGACTTATTCACTGCAGAATTTCCAGCCTCTTACCTACACTTGTAGTCACAATACTTAAATGGTTAGTCCAGTAAAGTTTTTGTTAAATGATGTTACCCAGAATGTTAATAATGAGAGATCCAGGGATGGCAATGTCATTGAATGTCAGGTGCAGATGGTTAGATGGGGGCAGCACAGTAGCAGGGGCAGCATGGCTGCACAATGGTTATCACTGCTGCCTCACAGCACCAGCGACCCAGGTTTGATTCCTGGCTTGGATCACCATCTGTGCAGAGTTTGCACACTCTCCCCGTGTCTGTGTTGGTTTCCTCCAGATGTTCAGGTTTCCTCCCACAGTCTGAAAGATGTGTTGGTTAGGTGCATTGACCCAAACAGGTGCCAAAGTGTGGCAACTGGGAGAATTTCACAGTAAGTTCATTGCAATGTTAATTTAAGTTTACTTGTGATTAATAAATAAACTTTACTTTAGATGCTCTCTTATTGAAGATGGTCATTGACTGAAGCTTGTGTGGCGTAAATGTTACTCGTAACTTCTTGGCCCAAGGCTGAATTTGATGTTTCAGGTGCATACAGCTTCAACATTTGAGAATCTGTCAAGTTGGAGCCTGAAATTGCAATCGTACAGGCACCCAGCAGAAACAAGTGTTAGGTTCTCTGCATATGCAAATCGGTGCCATCATATGACTCACGCACACTTCATCCAGTAATACCAGGCCTATAGTGTCCAGTCCAATACTGATAAAATGATAAGTAAAATTATGTTCAACTCAATTTCAAAAATACTATGGGTCACTGCCAGACATCCTCCAGTTTGTTTTCCTGCCAACCCCCCGCCCACCCCGCCCCCATCCATGCCCACCCCACGATTTTCTTTCAGGTTAGTTTGGTATCAAAGACAGTGCTATGCCTTTGACTCGCGAACACCACTAGTTCTTGAGCCAACACCTTTGCAGTCGGTACGTGTTGGAATTATGCCAGTCATTTTGTGTTGGAAACTGGCATTTCTTGAATTTGTAACCTGTGATTCCCCATTAATAATATTCATGTCATAGGTGGATGGATTCATATAACTTAGGATACAATTATTTGGCTTTTGGATATTTCAGAAAAAGCACAAGTGTTTTGGTAATATCCTTTTTGGGTTGAGATAAAAATAATTTGAAATGCAATTCTTGATGGATGCATTGTCAATTTGCAAAAATGTAGGCCTTAATGTTAATTTTTACTCTTCACTTATTAATGCAAAACCAATAATGATGCATAATTTAAGACATTACGTCTGCACTGCAAATCATTGTTAATGAGCTAACATGTAATAGATGGTACTATACAACGAGCTGTAAAAATTCCTAGTTACGTATGGCCATCTGTATTTCACATTGATATTCACCAGAGGATTGTCAGCTAAATTTAAAAGAGCATTAGGGCAAAAGTTTTTCCTCAGACATCCCTCTTGAGAGCAGGAATGACGCACAGACATATATAACTGCGGAGGAGAATGCATGTATAAAGAGAAACCCTCTCTATTCCCTCTGCCTATTCAGTAAAGGAAAAGGTTTTCTCATCATTTTAAACAAAAGGAAGGTTTTCTGGGTTTTTTTGAACAATTTTCCCTTGAGCTATTAATGTTTGCAATTATATTTTTGGGGTGACTGCATTTCAAAAAAGGGCAATGTAAAACAAAAAAGATCAGACAAAACATGGGGAAAAATTACAAACTGAAGATTCTGTTCTCAGTGTGAAAGCTTACCTTCAAAATGTGAAGAGCCCATGCAGAGGTAGAATCAGAACAGAAATCTAGCCCCTTCCAAATCAGCTAACTTCTTGCAAGATGTATTGTAACCTGTTTGTTTAACAGGCGAGTGTGGCATCTATTGGAAGGCAATGGTGTGTTGTTTAAATATGGAAGTCAGTTCTAATAATATGATTGAAGTCCAACTGCAATTTTAACCCCGAGCCTGTGCAGGGAAACTCCATCATGCCAACCTAATAGCAAGTAAATATGGGAACAAAGGAGGCCCAGAGAGGTGAGTGATGTTTATTGTTTCCTTTTAGCTCAGGGGGAACTAAGGGATTAAGGCCCCTTAAGAAAACAAGGGTCATTCTAATTCTGGGCTTCTCTTGGTCCCCAACATTAATTTCCTGCTATCCAAAATCTCTACCTCAACTTCCAACCAGTTAACGTTTCCCACTAAGTTTGGGCGAGAGGCTGACAGCAAGGGTTAAAGGGTTAAAAATTGGATTAGGCCCAGCTTTGACCACAGGGATCACAAGGTATGATTAATCCATTCTTGGTCCAATTCTGAGAGTCCCGATCTACTTCAAGAAGGTGACTATCATCCCGGTACCTAAGAAAAACCAACCAGCTTGCTTCAATGATTATCATCCGGTAGGTCTGACACCCATCATTATGAAATGCTTCGAAAGGCTAGTCATGGCATGAATCAATTCCAGCATCCCGGATTGTCTGGGTCCATTACAGTTTGTCTACTGCTGCAACAGGTCCACAGCAGACGCCATCTCCCTGGCCCTGCACTCAATCCTGGAACACCTAGATAACAAAGACACCTGTGTCAGACTCCAATTTATTGGCTATAGCTCAGCCTTCAACGCCATTATTCCCACAAAACTCATCTCCAAACTCTGTGGCCTGGGCCTTAGCTCTTCCCTCTGTGACTGGATCCTGAACTTCCTAACTCACAGACTACAATCAGTAAGGATAGGCAACAAAACCTCCTCCACGATCATCCTCAATACCGTTGCCCCATAAGGCTGTGTTCTCAGCCCTCTACTATACTCCTTATGACTGTGTGGCCAAATTCCCCTCCAATTCGATTTTCAAGTTTGCTGACGACACCACCATAGTGGGACAGATCTCAAACAACGACGACACAGAATACAGGAATGAGGTAGAGAATCTGGTGAACTGGTGCGGCGAAAATAATCTCTCCCTCAATGTCAACAAAATGAAGGAGGTAGTCATCAACTTCAAGAAGCATAGAGGAGAACATGCCCCTGTCAACATCAATGGGGACGAAGTAAAATGGGTTGAGAGCTTCAAGTTTTTAGCTGTTGAGATCATCAACAACCTGTCCTGGTCCTCACATGCCCACACTATAGTTAAGAAAGCCCACCAACACCTCTACCTTCTCAAAAGACTAAGGAAATTTGGCATGTCAGCTATGGCTCTCACCAACGTTTACAGATGCACCATAGAAATCATCAGAATGCACCACAGATGCACCATAGAAAGCATTCTTTCTGGTTGCATCACAGCTGGGTATGGCTCCTGCTCTGCCCAAGACTGCAAGAAACTACAAATGATTGTGAATGTAGCCCAATCCATCATATAAACCAGCCTCCCATCAACTGACTCTGTCTACACTTCCACTGGCTTGGCAAAGCAGCCAGCATAATTAAGGACTCCACGCACCCTGGACATTCTCTCTTCCACCTTCTCCAGTCAGGAAAAACATACAAAAGTCTGAGGTCACGTACCAACCGACTCAAGAACAGCTTCTTCCCTGCTGCTGTCAGACTTTTGAATGGACTTACCTTGCAGTGAGTTGATCTTTCTCTACACACTAGCTATAATTGTAACATTACGTTCGGCACTCTCTCATTTCCTTCTCTATGAACTGTGTGCTTTGTCTATATAGCGTGCAAGAAATAATACTTTTCACTATATGTTAATACATGTGACAGTAATAAATCAAATCAAATCAAAATTGAGGCAGCAACACACAAGCTTTGTCCTGCAGTGTGTAGCCTAGACTCAGCAGGTTCCCAAAAACATACATTACTTGTTGGGCATACAGTAATTTGCACATCTTAAAAGTAGTCTGCTTTTTTCTTAGAGGATTGTGAGATTTTGGAATTCTCTTCCTCCAAACATGGTTGAAGCAGAGTCTTTGAATATCTTTAAGATAGTGGGAGATAGATTCTTGGTTGGCAAGGGGACGAAATTATTGGAGACAGGCAGGAATGTGAAGTTGAGATTAGAATCAGATCAGCCATGACCTTTATGAATGGCAGAACAGGCTGGAGTGGCCAAGTGGCCTACTCCTGCTCCTAATTCAAACATTCTTATGTTCAGTAATGTGCCCATGGAGAGACCTAGAATTACCAAGGGACTCAGGTCAGAGATGAGTGAGTGGGAAGAGGCCAAGGGGAAGGGGGTTGCTGGAGGGGAAGGCAGGGGTGTGGGTGGCAAGGCAGGGGTTGGGCTTTCAGTGGCCATGCCCCTAACCATTGCCAGGTTCCTTGATCAGGCCCAAGTGTCTTTGTAAGAGGTACCTCTCCAAGAAGGCCAAGGCAAACCCAAAGGGGTTTGTTTGAAGACCTTCCAGAGGCATAGGAAAGCTATGCACTTGCATGTAATCCCTGAGCCACCACTAAATTCTAATGGATTCAGGGATAATTGATGTCATTTAGCTCAAAAAAGAACCTAACTTACAACCATTCACAAATGGATAAGTTTCCTCACTAGGCCTGAATGTATCTCCAACTTAATTCTGGGAGCCTAACATGCAGCCTTTCCCACAGTTAAGTGGGCCCAGCTACCACATCTTCTGCTGTGATAGGCTGCATTAAACCCAGCCCGAGGTGCCTCCTGCAACCTTGGGCAGGCTGATGAGATCGCAATCACAAGTTGGGCTGGCCCTCAGCATGCACTTGTAGAGAAGATTGTCCATGTCTTAAGAACATAATAAGAAATAGGAGCAAGAGTAGGCCATCTAGCCCTTCGAGCCTGCCCCGCCATTCAATAAGATCATGGCTGATCTGTCGTGGCTCAGTTCCACATTCCCGCCCTCTCCCCATAACCCTTAATCCCCTCTCTTATCAAAAACCCATCAACCAGCGTCTTAAAAATATTTAGCAAGGCAGCCTCCACCACTTCAATGGGCAGAGAATTCCAGAGATTCACCACCCTTTGAGTGAAGAAGTTCCTCCTCAACTCCGTTCTAAACTGCCCCCCCTTTATCTTGAGGCTGTGCCCCCTAGTCCTACTATCCTTTCTGAGCGGGAAGAGTCTCTCCACCTCTATCCTATCCATCCCATTCATCATCTTAAACGTCTCAGTGAGATCTCGCCTCATTCTTCTAAACTCTAACGAGTACAAGCCTAGTTTATTCAGCCTCTCCTTATAGCTCAACCCCCTCAACTCTGGCATCAGCCTAGTAAACCTCCTCTGCACTCCCTCCAAGGCCAAAACATCCTTGCGTAAGTACGGCGCCCAAAACTGCACACAGTACTCCAGCTGCGGCCTCACCAATGCCCTATGCAGCCGCAGCAAGACCTCCCTACTTTTATATTCAATCCCCCTCACTATGAAGGCCAGCATCCCATTCGCCTTCCTGACCACCTGCTGCACCTGCAAGCTGGGTTTTTGCGACTCATGCACAAGGACCCCGAGGTCCTTCTGCACCGTCGCCTGCTGCAGTTTTTCGCCCCGTAACTAATAATCCTTCCTACCATTATTCCTACCAAAGTGGACCACCTCGCACTTGCCAACATTAAATTCCATTTGCCAGTTCCTGGCCCATTCGCTCAGCCTATCTAGATCCTTCTGCAGACTCTCCACACCCTCCGCACAATTTGCCGTTCCACCAATCTTGGTGTCATCAGCAAATTTCGACACCCTACACTTGGTTCCCTCCTCCAGATCATCTATATAAATGGTAAATAGCTGAGGCCCCAGCACCGACCCCTGGGGCACTCCACTAGTCACCATCCGCCAATCCGAATAGCACCCGTTGACCCCCACTCTCTGCCTCCTATTTGACAACCAATCCTCTATCCACGCTAACACCCTACCCCCAACTCCATGTCCCCTGACCTTCTGCAATAACCTCTTGTGAGGCACCTTGTCAAACGCCTTCTGAAAATCCAGAAAGACCACATCCACTGGCTGTCCTCTATCCACCGCCCTAGACACATCCTCATAGAACTCCAATAAATTTGTCAGACACGAAACCATGCTGCGTCTGCTCAATCAAGCAATTCCCCTCAAGATGCCTCGCTATTTCCTCCTTGATGACGGATTCTAACATTTTACCTACAACAGACGTTAAACTAACCGGCCTATAATTCCCTGCCTTTTGCCTGGCACCCTTCTTAAACAACGGCGTAACATTAGCCGTTTTCCAATCTTCCCGCACTTCCCTGGAATCCAGCGACGTCTGGAAAATAACCACCAAGGCATCCACTATCACCTCCGCCATTTCTTTCAGAACCCTCAGATGCATTCCATCTGGTCCAGGCAACTTGTCCACAATCAGCCCCCTCCAGTCTGTCGAGCACCGCCTCTCTAGTAACAGTAATGTCATTGAGACCCTCCAGTCCTACCACCTTTCCATCTCTAACACCCGGCAAATTATTCACGTCTTCCTCCGTGAAGACAGAAACAAAAAAGTTATTCAAGACCTTAGCCATATCCCCATCCCCGACCACTAAGTCCCCCTTCTCATCCTCTAAGGGACCAACGTTCATCCTAGCCAGCCCCTACCTTTTTATATATTTATAAAAACTCTTGCTATCCTTTTTTATATCAAGCGCTAGCCCAGCTTCATAGTTTCTCCTACCCTTCTTTATCAACTTCTTTGTCAATCTTTGTTGACATTTAAACCTCTCCCAATCCTCTTCTCGCCCACTACTCTTAGCTACTCTAAACACCTCCGCTTTTAATTTAACACTTTCCTTCACCTCCTTCGTTATCCACGGCTTATTACCTTTCCTCCTACTGTCCTTTTTGACCATCGGAATAAATTTCTGCTGAGCACCAAGAAAGATCTCCTTAAAGATCCTCCACTGCTCCTCAGCAGACCTACCTTCTAACGCGCTCCCCCAGTCCACATTCGCCAATTCTTCTCTCATCCTACCGTACTCCCCTCTGTTCAAACAAAGGACGCGTGTCCGGGAACCTACTTTCTCCTCCTCCATCTGCACCAGAAACTCCACCATACAATGATCACTCCCCCCAAGAGGATCCTTCACCGCAAGGTCCCTAATTCTACCTGCCTCATTACATAACACCAGATCCAAGATAGCTCGCTCCCTCATCGGCTCCAACACACACTGTTCGAGGAAACTATCCCGGCAGCATTCCAAGAACTCCTCCTCAAGCCCACCGCGTCCAACATGGGTCGACCAATCAATATGTAGATTGAAATCCCCCATAACTACAGCCGTCCCATTCCTGCACGCCGCACTTATTTGCGCGTTAACAGCCCGCCCCACCTCCAGATCATTATTCGGGGGCCTATAGACGACACTCACCAGCGTCTTCCTCCCTTTGCTGTTCCTAATCTCTACCCACAACGATTCCACTTTCTGCTCCTTGGCTCCAATATCATCCCTTGCTACCACCCTGATGCTATCCTTAATCAGCAGAGCTACGCCCCCCACTTTTTCCTCCCGCCTATCCTTCCTAAACACTTGATACCCCTGGACATTCAGCTCCCAGTCCCTGTCACCTTGCAGCCACATCTCTGTAATGGCCACCAGATCATATCCATTTGTGCCGATCTGCGCCACCAGCTCATGCACTTTATTCCGAATGCTTCGTGCATTCAGATAAAGCGCCTTCATCCCAGCCTTCACCTGGACCCTATTTGCCGTAATGCCACCAACCATACTCACGCCCCCTACTCCCTCTATTAATGAGACATCCTCGGCCTCTACCCTTACCTGTACCCTCTCCTTAACTTTTGACCTCGTAACATCACCTACCCTCGCACCCTCCCCCCCCTTAATTAGTTTAAAGCCCTGTCTACAGTCCTCTTTACTCGATTAGCCAGCACTCTGGTCCCAGCACGGTTCAGACCCACCCCATCCCGCCCGAACAGGTCCCACCTACCCCAATACTGGTGCCAATGCCCCATAAATTCAAACCCATTCCTCCCACACCAATCCCTGAGCACCCATTCACTTCCTTAATCCTATCAACCCTACGCCCGTCTGCACTCGGTTCAGGCAGTAGCCCAGAGATAACCACCTTGTCGGTTCTGCTTATTAATATCATTCCCAGCTTCTCATACTCCCTCCCCAGATCCTCAGTTCGCATTTTGCCTAGGTCGTTGGCACCCACATGTACCACAACGACCGGATTCTCACCCTCCCACTCCAGGTTCCTCTGCAGCCCAGATGCGACATCCCGGACCCAAGCACCAGGCAGACAACACACCCTTCTGTGCACTTTGTCATTGTGACAAAGGACAGTGTCAATACCCTTCACCCCACTATCCCCAATCACTACTACGTTCCTTTTCACCTTCTCTTTGCCTATGTCCTGCTGCATCACTGTACCGTTTGCTCACCGACCTCACCTCCCTCGTCCTCGTCCAGACTGGAAGCAAGAACCTCAAACCTGTTATGCAGATTGAGAGGCTGAGGCCTCCGCTCCTCACCCCCCTTCCTCCGCTCCCCACCCCCCTTCCTCCTCTCAGCAGCCCCCTCTTGTTCCTGACCCTTAGAGTTAGCCAGTCCAGTGGGGGTGGATGTCACTTGCACCCCATTAACAATGGCACCCTCTCTCCCCCTGATGAGCCTCAGCGTCTGTAGCTCAGAGGCCAGCTCATTTACCTTGAGCTGGAGCTCCTCCAGCAACTTGCACTTACTGCAGACATGGTCACTGGGAAGGACCCTGGGGTCCACCAGTTCCCACATCATACAGAAACCACACATCACATGCCCATTATTCACTGTAGTAGTATTGAAAATTTCCACACGAACTTACCTGGCCCTTTTTCTCTCAAGCCCTTTTGATATTAAGCCCTAATAACTCACTCTGCTTCCCCCTCACTCTGCTGCCCGCTCCGACGCTGCCCGCTGTCTACACCAGGCCTCCTTTTAAACCTGGCACTGATTTAAAGCTTGCTGGCCCACAACTCCCTTTTAACCATTCCCTCAGAATTCTTAAAGTGGTAAATTCTTGTCAGGACTCTTAGCAGTCTTATTCGCCATCTATGAGGGAGGTCACCGGCTGTTCGTTTTTCTATGCTCCTGTGACCCACAATTCAATCAATCACAATAGTTGGTTAATTCTAGACCTTTGAATATTATCTGCTGTTTCCCAGAATGGCTATCCCAATTCTGGTCAGGTGACAGGGGAAGTCAAAAGCTAGGTAAAAAGTGCATAGACATTGGCTGCGATTCTCCTATCCTGATCTGCAACTTTTCTGGCAGGTCGGGATGGGAGATGTGCGTCGCCGGCCTTGTTCCAGGATTTTGCGCGTGCACTGGGAATGCACATGCATCTCCCAGAGCCAGCAAACAGCCACCAGTCAGACCACACTGGAAACCGGTGGGAAGGCAGATAAGTCATTTGAATCTGTTTTTAATATGCTTTAAATGTCTTTTAAATGTAATTATCGGGAACTTACTGGTCCCAGTTGAATTTCCCACCCCACCAGGGGTGCTTCATTCCAGTGTAGTTTAGAGTACCTCCCCACATTTGGGGAACTAGCGGGAGACCCTGCCGGAATGAAGGGGGGCAATTGGAGGCCTCCAGGGGGTTAGGTGGCAGGAATGGAACCCTGGCATTGCCAGCCTGTGCCCCTTGGCACTGTCCAAGGGGCAAAGTGCCCATGCCCAGTTGGCACTGGCACCACCCATTGGGCATCGGGCACTGCCAAGGGGGCAGGGCCTATTGTGGCTGGGGCCATCAGTGGAGCTGAGGGGTTCTGCTGCCATTCTGAATTGGAATCGCTCTGGGATGGAGGTGGGGCTGGGGGACAGGGTAGTCTGCCAGGGATGGGGGAGGGGTCTATTTCCCTGGGGTGGGGTCTGACCCAGTTTGGGGGGGAGGGTGGTCAGCAGGGGACTGGGGGGAAGTCTTCCAGGGTGAGGGAGGTGGTGAGGTTGCCACTGCTGGGGGGGCGGTGGGCTGGACATCAGGGCACTCCAGGGCGAGGTGGGTGGGGGTAAGGTAAGGGCTGGCCTGGGAATTGTCATGGGGACCGCACTGCAGGTGTCCGGGCTGGCCAGTGATTGAGGTGGCCAGCAAAGGGGGAGTCTGACAGATTGTGCATACACAGTGGCCCCAAAGTTCCAGAACAGTCAGACTCCAGCATGACTAGGCCTCCATGAAAACTCCCCCTGGGTTTTTAATGAGGTTCATGACTGGGACCTTTGCAGTGCACAGAGTGCAAAGGTTCAAGTGTGAAGTTGAACTGACAAATCAGTCGGGATTTAAAATAGTTCCCCCACCAATTCAGTGCTTTTGGGAGAATCGCGACCAACCACTACTTCATCATCCTGATCCAAAGATGGTGGATACAGCTGACTGGCACAAGATGAACGTGTCATGGTGGGAGTCAGGATATGGTGCACACCAACACATTTACGGAAAAGGAACTTATACATTTTCAGTGCATCGTTCTGTTAAGATGCAGGGCAGTCAATGGCATTTTGTAAATCCTGGGAACCTGGAAAAGCTGTGTGCCTGGTCTTCCAACTTCCCTCTGGTAACAGAGAAAATGATGATGTCCCCTTACCATTTATTTAGAGTCTATGCCAGTTACCTGATGCAGTGATTCACTGCAAAGTTTTTGCAATGATTCCTGCCCCACTGGGACAGGAAAGTGAAGGCTACAGTCACTAGCATCACCATCCTTTCCCCGCTATAAGGTCCAGCTATTGAAAATGATATAGTTCAGTAACCAGCTTCTTGGTGAATTTTGGCCTGCTTAGACACTGCTCCCAGCTGAGATGGAGGAGGGAGATATGTTGCCTGGGGATCTTGGTGGATATCACATTTTCATGAGAGTCCTCCTCTCTTTGTAGACAGCTTCCTCTCTTTACTGACTGTGTTCCATGTTCTTACTGTATTGTAACCCAAGAGGGTCTGCAACAATAGACCATGTAATAACTTAGGAAGTCCGACCGGAAAAGAACAATATTTATTGTTAAACACAAAGTATAATCACTAATCTGTGGCATACATACACTTCTGCGGACTCTACCCGGCATCTGTCTTATGAAGGGCTCAGATGACAAGTTACAGCTGGGCAGGCCCTCGTCTGATACTTATGGAACTCATATTCAATAAGCCCCACAGGAGATCAATTAGAAATTCCCCACAGAACTCATGATTATCATAGACCTTATTACTAGCAGGGCTTCCAACTCCTCTGAACTGCTTGTCAAAGTGCAACACCATGCTCTTACCAATCCAAAAATGTTTTCAAAGACCCCCAAAACACCCAACACAGAAATTCACTCTGCAACAGCAAAAGTAAGTCAAAGAGGTCCAGGGGTGATCCTTTCAAGTTGCACAAATCATCCCTTATGTAGTTGAATGCCTGTTCATCTGGGAGTGTTCTAAGAGAGGGTGTACCTGAATCACAGAGTCATAGAGGTTTACAGCACAGAAATAGACCCTTCGGCCCAACTTGTCCATGTTCTTACCGTTAATCTAATCCCAGTTGCCTGCATTTGGCCCATATCCCTCTATACCAGTCTTATGCATGTAACTATGAGGTCCAAAATGGCAGTATACCAAATCAGCATTAGGCACCAAGACATTATTGTGGATGCTGGAATCTGAAACAACAATAGAAAATACTGGAAAATCTTAGGAGGTTTGACAGCATCTTTGGAGAGAGAATACAGTCAACATTTTGAGTTTGGATGACCCTTTGTCAGAACTGTAATAGATTCTGTTTGACATCCTGATCTGCCCCCTCTGCATGTACAATGTGCCTGTGCCAGCACCTTTACAATCCTGTGCCCTATATGGGCTGCATCAGAAGCAGCCCAGTGATATACCTGGAGTTCCTGGCTCCTTCAGCATCAGCTGAAATGCAGAGCTTCATAGTTATTCTATTCCAGGCCATACATCAGCTGCTTGCTTCCTGCAAGAGTTAATATCCAGGTTCAACAATTCTTTGAAATGTTGTTACTTTGGAAAATATTTTGCCCGAATAACTTACCTTGGTATGATTTGCCTCACTGAACAGATGTTTCCAGACTGTGAGTAAATTTATTTTCTCACCTAGCAGATGTTTCTGCATCTAACATTTCTGACTAAGGAACAGACAAAGCTACTTTTTCCTGACATATATCACAATTTTGTGACCTTCTCGAGATAGTAGATAGGTGGGCTGGATTCTCAGTCTGAGAGTTAATGCTTTATTGATCAAAAAGGTCAAGAAGTAATTATCAGTTTCTGACCAGAATTGAGTATAGGTGGGTGGATTGATGGATGCGATAGAATGAGTGGCACACTGTAGACATGGCAGGGTAAACTTTTATCTTCATTGCATGGGCTGTAATCTGCTGAGTATATTGCTCACACTCGTGAGGCTGCTGTGACTCATTCAAGCGCTCAAGTGATATTACTGGTCAGCAATGATAGGACCTCAGACCTAAAAACACTCAGCTGCAGATTGCAATAACTTGTTGGGGCAATCTGGCTTAGCTCAATTTTTAGCATCAGAATAGACATTGATTTAAAGATAACTAAGGGTTCAGAAGTGAATGATTGTGCAAACGTTCACCCTGGTTGCATGATTGGCCCTATTAGCAAGTTCCAGGTTAGCTCTCTTAATTTGCAGTGAGCAGGTCAGTCCCTTTGGCCTCACTATTTAATTCAGATGGGATGTGCTGGGGTTTGGCAGAAGTTTAAGTCGTGATACATTGACAATAGTACTTTCATTAGCAGTCGGTATGGTGCTAGTCTTCACAATGAGCTCTCAAAAGAGGATGTCGTTCCAAAAAGATGCATTGTAAGATTGATGGTATCTCTCTACCACACCAGCTGTCAAGTTTACATTTGTGTCTGGATAACTGGAAGGGATAAGCTAAAGAGGAAGAAAGGCTGACAGACATTGATGTGACAAGTCTGTAATCTCAAATCTGACTGCTGAGAATTTTCTTATGTGATTGGCAGCCTCTTCCTTAGGGATGATGGCCCATTTTGCTGTGTAGGTTGTCTCCCTCCTATTTGCCAACATCTCCTGTAAAATGAACAGAGCTCAGACGTGCCGTGGAAAAGTACCTTAAACCTCACACATCACATACAAATGAGCCAACTAAAGTGTAAAGGCTAACAGGATGAGGCAATGAGTGTGATTAAGAAGTGGCTATAAGGACAATAGCACTTTTTGAGAGTCTGAGTGCAAATAACCTCTACTTACCAATGGAGAACCAACCTTAACAAAGAGGGAATGAAAGGATTAATTACATGGAGGATTCCATAGGACTGTGTAGAAAGAGTGAAAGCTGTGAAGGGGAATTTTACTTTAACATTCTGAATGATATTAATTAAGATGCAGTCAGTCCTTCTCTCACTATGTTAATTCAGTAAGAAGTCTTACAACACCAGATTAAAGTCCAACAGGATTATTTGGTATAACAAGCTTTTGGAATGCTGCTCCTTCATTGGGTGAGACACTGATACCAGTGTCAGCACTCCAAAAGCCCATGATACCAAATAAACCTGTTGGACTTAACCTGGTGTGGTGAGACTTCTTATTGTGCTCACCCTAGTCCAACACTGGCATCTCCACATTATGTTAATTCATAACTCGTGTTGTTACCAAGCAACCTGCAAGGAGCTCCTCCCTTTCCCCAGCTCCTCCTCAGCTGGTTCTACAAATCCTGGGGCTCTGATGAAACTGTCCTTGCCCCCATATCTCTTATTGCATTGTACTGCTTCCTGTTCTGCCACAAAAAACACCCAATGTAACTGCAGCAGGCCCTTAGAAACCTTTAAAATATTGGCATTTCCAATCTCCTCGATGGTGACCTGGTATCTCGGCTCACTCATCCAACTGTGAAATAAGCCAGTAACTGAGATTGGTGTCTGCCAACTCCTCCAAGTGACCATTGCTCTTGTCCTGTCCACCTGCCCACCTCTCATCAGTTTCAAAATGGGAGATCAACATCGATCCTTGTGTAAAAGGGATCTTTAATTTTGATTTGATTTATTATTGTCACATGTATTAACATGCAATGAAAAGTATTGTTTCTTACGCACTATACAGAGAAAGCATACCGTTCACAAAGAAAGAAACGAGATGGTGCAGTATGTAGTGTTACATACATAGCTAGGGTGTAGAGAAAGATCAACTTAATGCAAGGTAATTCCATTTAAATGTCTGACAGCAGCAGGGAAAAAGCTGTTCTTAAGTCAGTTGGTACGTGACCTCAGACTTTCGTATCTTTTTCCCGATGGAAGAAGGTGGAAGAGAGAATGTCAGGGATGCATGGGTCCTGAATTATGCTGGCAGCTTTGCCAAGGCAGCGGGATGTATAGACAGAGTCAATGAATGGGAGGCTTGTTTGCATGATGGATTGCGATGCAATCACAACATTTTGTAGTTCCTTGCACAGCAGGTTGTCGGTGATCTTGACACCTAAAAACCTGAAGCTCTTGACACTTTCGACTTCATTCCCCGTTGATCTAGACAGTGGCATGTTCTCCTTTACATTTCCTGAGGTCAATGACAATGACAATCTCCTTCCTTTTGTTGACATTGAGGGAGAGATTATTGTTATCACACCAGTTCACCAGATTCTCCATCTCATTCCTGTACTCTGTCTCATCATTGTTTGAGATCTGTCCCACTACAGTGGTGTCGTCAACATACTTGAAAATCAAATTGAAGGGGAATTTGGCCATACAGTCATAGGTGTATAAGGAGTACAGTAAGGGACTGAAAACAAGTGTTGAGGATGATTGTGGATGAGGTGTTGTTGCCTATCCTTAACGTTTGCGGTCTGTGGGTTAGGAAGTTCAGGATCCAGTTGCAGAGGGAGGTGCTAAGGCCCAGGCTACGCAGTTTGGTGATGAGTCTCATGGAAATAACAGTGTTGAAGATCATTGGAAATAATGGCCTCTCTTCAGGCTATATTTTTTGGTGTTCTGTTTCTGTCATTAATGTAAATCGAGAGATTATAGGCACGATTCTCCCATTGCAACCCATAACTTTGCTGTTGGGTCGCAGTGGGAGACACGTGTCTGCGGCCTTGAACAAGATTTGCACATGCGCCGGGAATGCATGCACATCTCCCAGAACTGGCAAATAGTTGCCGGTCAGACCATGCAGGAAGGCAGGCAAGTAATTTGGATCTTCTGCATGTATTTTAAATACGTACATTTGTTCATTATCGGGACTTTTCAGGTCCCGATTGAATCTCCCATCCCGCCCAGGAGGAGTACTTCATTCTGGTGGGGTTCAAACTAGCTCCCCACATTTGGGGAACTAGTGGGAGACCACACTGGCATGAAGGGGGGCAATCAGAGCTCCCCAGAGGGTCAGGCGAGAGGGGATGGTGCCCTCTGGGTATGGGCACCCTGGCAGTATCAGCCTATGCCCCCGACTCTACCCAAAGGACAAAGTGCCCATGCCCAGAGGGCACCTTGGCATTGCCCATCAGGCATTGGGCAGTGCCAAGGGGCTGGGCCTTAGGGGCAATGGTTGGCATGGTGGCTGCTGCTGCCCCTCTGCATGGCGATCGGTCTGGGATGAAGCGAGGGCAGCAATTGGGGCAGACTGGGGTAGCTGGCCTGCCTCCAGGGAGTCTGACCCTGGGAGGGGGTCAGCGGGGAGGTGGAAGGGGGATCTGCCAGGGTGAGGGGGTCACCACTGCTGGGCGCAGGGGACTGGGCATTGGGGCGCTCCAGGATGGGGCAGGGGTGTCAGGGCTGGCCCGGGAATTGCTGTGGGGGTGCTGGAGGAGCAGCACTGTGGGGGTCTGGGCTCATGATGTGGGTATGCCGGCGTTGGACTGGCGTAAACACAGTAAAAAGTCTGACAACACCAGGTTTTAGTCCAACCTAAAACCTGGTGTTGTCAGACTTTTTACTGTGTTTACGCCAGTCCAACGCCGGCATACCCACATCATGACTACTATCGACACCACAAACTGCCGGATCCAAGTGGAATAGGTTGGACTAAAACCTGGTGTTGTCAGACTTTTTACGGGGTCTGGGCTGGCCAGTGATCGAGCTAGCCAGCAAACAGCAGGTTGACAATTTGGGGCCACTGTGCATGCGCAGAGTTCCAGAACTGTCAAACTCCTACGCTAATAGTGCCCATTCCCCTTGCCGAGTTTTTAATGATATTCATAACTGGGTCCTCTTCAGTGCACAGAGTGCAGAGATTCAGGTGAGAAGCTGAACTGTCAGAACAGTTGGGGTTTAGAAGAGTTCTCCCATCAATTGACAAAGTGCCTCACAAGAGGTTATTGCAGAAGGTCGAGGGACATGGAGTTGGGGGTAGGGTGTTAGCGTGGATAGAGGATTGGTTGTCAAATAGGAGGCAGAGAGTGGGGGTCAACGGGTGCTATTCAGATTGGCGGATGGTGACTAGTGGAGTGCCCCAGGGGTCGGTGCTGGGGCCTCAGCTTTTTACCATTTATATAGATGATCTGGAGGAGGGAACTGAGTGTAGAGTGTCGAAATTTGCTGATGACACCAAGATTGGGGGAACGGCAAATTGTGCGGAGGGTGTGGAGAGTCTGCAGAAGGATCTAGATAGGCTGGGCGAATGGGCCAGGAAATGGCAAATGGAATTTAATGTTGGCAAGTGTGAGGTGGTCCACTTTGGTGGGAAAAATGGTAGGAAGGACTATTACTTACGAGGCGAAAAACTGCAGCAGGCGGCGGTGCAGAGGGACCTCGGGGTCCTTGTGCATGAGTCGCAAAAACCCAGCTTGCAGGTGCAGCAGGTGGTCAGGAAGGCGAATGGGATGCTGGCCTTCATAGCGAGGGGGATTGAATATAAAAGTAGGGAGGTCTTACTGCAGCTGTATAGAGCATTGGTGAGGCCGCAACTGGAGTACTGTGTGCATTTTTGGGCGCCGCACCTGCGCAAAGATATTTTGGCCTTGGAGGGAGTGCAGAGGAGGTTTACTAGGCTGATACCGGAGTTGAGGGGGTTGAGCTATGAGGAGAGGCTGAATAAACTGGGCTTGTACTCGTTAGAGTTTAGAAGAATGAGAGGAGATCTCATTGAGACGTATAAGATGATGAATGGGATGGATAGGATAGAGGTGGAAAGACTCTTCCCGCTCAAAAAAGACAATAGGACTAGGGGGCACAGCCTCAAGATAAAAGGGGGGCGGTTTAGAACGGAGTTGAGGAGGAACTTCTTCACTCAAAGGGTGGTGAATCTCTGGAATTCTCTGCCCGTTGAAGTGGTGGAGGCTGCCTCGCTAAATATTTTTAAGACGCGGGTTGATGGGTTTTTGATAGGAGAGGGGATTAAGGGTTATGGGGAGAGGGCGGGAAAGTGGAACTGAGCAGCGACAGATCAGCCATGATCTTATTGAATGGCGGGGCAGGCTCGAAGGGCTGGATGGCCTACTCCTGCTCCTATTTCTTATGTTCTTATGTTCTTAATCACTACTTTTGGGGGAATTGCATCCTATAATTCAAAATAACAAGGCACGAGGCTGAGATTTTCTGTTTTTATTTTAACTTTAATCTCAGTTGACACTGATTCTGTATGTATGGAAACACCTTAGTCATGATTCAGAAGCAACAGCAATTGGCATAATGATTCGTTTTTCAAATGGTGGATTGATTTTCTTGCAGAATTACAATTTAAGAAAAAGATTACAGGCAAACATTTGGCTCAAGCCAAATTATATTTTTTCTACAAAACTGAAAGCAACAGGGAGTTGCATTAATGCTGGGGTAGCTCGTATTAGTTTCTTAATAGTAAACCTAACAACTCTTTTTAGTCTTGCATTTATCAGCATCAAATCTTGAAACACTTTGTCTCCTTGCAATTATGTTTCCATCCAATCAAAATTCCACCTTGACCATCTTCAAAATCACACAAGGTCACCCCTGACATCTTGTATGGTAGCAGCTATTGTTCACTATCCCTCCACATCTTCATTAGTCTTGCTATTGCCTTTGAAATTGTAAAAGAAAACACCATTTTCCTCCATCTTGATGAATCGAATGGCCTTCTTCTGCACTGTAGGATTCTATGATTCGTTGCCTCTGCTCTACAGTCTGCTTCTATGCTTCAGCACTCTCCTGGTTCCACTCCTTCCTGCCATACTTCATTTGTCAGCTCCAATGCTTTCTGACTCCCCAACACCCTCGTCCTTTGCCTTCCCTTCCTGGTGATGTTATAGATGTTATTCTAAAGAGTGGCTTTAACTTTAATTTGTATGTCAACGACACAAGCTCTACTTCACTAACCTCTACATAATCAGCCCAATGTCTGTCATTACAAAATTTAACAACATTGAGACCTGGATGAACCCTAATGTCCTGCAGTCTAATACCAACGACATTCAAGTCAGATAAACATTCACTGCATTGGGTTCCTACTTCATCTGTCTTCCTGACTTCAAAATCAGCCAAAAGGTGTGAAACCTGGACGTATGGGTCAACTTCAAGTTAAGCTTCATTTCCCACACCTTATCCAACATGGATCTGTTTTTCATCTCTGCAGTTTAAATATATGTTTTAATCATGTCATTGTTGAATTTCTCTAAAGGTCACAGTGGCAACTCCTTTCACTATACACAGTGTAATCCAGAATACCACAGCCATGTTCTCAACCACACAAAGGTTAAAAGTTCACGGGGAGCAAATCCCCCCCCCAAAAAATTCTAAATGCTGAATTCAAGTAAAAACTGGAATTACTCCTGCTGGTTGTTTCAGCAGGATTTCTAAAAATGAATCTCCCACATTCTGTGCACTACAGAGTGCACTAGTGAGATTCACATTGAAAATCTGTGGGCTGAGCCTATTCCTGCTGGAGAGACCAGCAACACAGCACTGAGTGGGCCACTGCACATGTGCCAGAGGGGAGACTGGCACATACAGTGCCCCCACACTGCTGGCCTCACAATCAGCCAGAACAGCAACCAGCATCACTGCCCCCCACCCCGATTGCTAGCCTCCCAGAGCTCTGTGGGCCTGCACCGGTGTCTGTCCCCTATCCCACCCAGGTGGCCAGCCCTGATCACCCACTTCCCTCCATCTGCCAGATCACTATGCAGAGTGGCAGATGGACACCACCACCACCCCCACCAACTGCCCTCCATTGGCCCTGCTCCCAATGAGTCCTGCCACCTCTGGTCCCGCTCCTTTGGCACTGCCCAATGCCTGAGGCATTGCTAGTTTGCCCTCTGGGGAGTGCCGGGGGTCAGACTAGCACTGTCCAGGGTGCCTCCCCCTTACCCCTTACTTGGGGGCATCTGTGGTCTCTGTTCCCTCCAACAGTGTCGGCCGCCAATTCTCCATTCGTAGGGAGTTGTAAATCCTGCTAGAGTGAACCACTCCTGGGGGTGGGGAGGGAGGACTCGGAGACTTCAGTCCTGGATTTACTATTTAAATGAGCTCTGCACCAATTTCTGGCACAGAGCTGATTATGGTCAAAATCCTGGCCCCAAAGACACACAGAGGCTGTGGTGCCCAATGGGGAGCTCAGTAAGCAGCTTCCGCTGATGTCCTCAGCCCGTTGTGCTGCTCTAGCAGACTGGGAGAATTGCCCCAACATGTTCATTAGCTGTGCCATTGATGAGTATCACTGCCCTAGCCTCAGTTTAAGATCTTTGTCTTTGATAGGTCAATCCACCTATAGGTCAACCATCGCCAAACATTGTCATCTCCTCTAGGCGGTCCTCTGCTAATCAACAGTGGTACCATGGTTCTACCCTCTGGAGCATATTCACTAACATTTCCATCGAGACACCTTCCTCCCTGCCTTCAAAAACCTCTGATTATATTAACCTAATTACATTATTGTTTTCTTTCCCTTCCCTGTTGGTGTTTATTCACTGTTGACTGTCCTGTTAAGTTTCCAATAATGTCACTATGCTTGTAACAAGCACTTCAGAAATCCAAGCTTTTTGTTCCATACTTTGCAAATGCTGATCTCAAATGTGGGGAAAGTTGCCATGCTTCTGAAGGTGAAATGGGGAGGGTGGACTTGTTGCAAATTAAGGTCACTCGCACAGTGAAACTGGCAGTGTCCAAAAGCCTGCCGGTGGTTCAGGTCTAAGCAGGAGGAGGCCACTGTGGGGTGGATGGAGTTTTTGGATGTGGACAATGGGAGGAGTGGAAAATCTCACTGCTTAACAGCTCATTTGGTAGAATACTTGTGGGTTTCATACACCCAGTCTCCCAACAACCTCAGTAAGGGGGAAGAGGATGAGATTAATGAGGGCTCTCACCAGTCAACAACTGAGGATGCAAGGCCAGCTGCAGACAGCAGTAAAAGGTGACAGTGTTCAGGAGGCAGCTATCCAGGAAAAGCAGAAGAAGGTCATTGACGCAGTAACACATCTTCAGAATGCAGACAAATTACCTCCAGATGTCTGAGAAATGGTGCGTTAGGCTGTCTCAGGAAGCAAGCACTGAAAGTTGCCAGATCCTGCAGCAAGGCCTGCAGCCACATGGTCATGGCAGCAAACCCCTGCCAATAGCTCCGAAAGTCATTGTGGTGCTCAGTATTTTCACTACTGGTTCGACAGACATTGCATCTCTTTTGCAGGCTAGCACACAAAGGTACATCAAAGGGGCGAACAATGGTGTGCTTTTAGGTTATCAGGATAACCACTGATGATGAGTTCAGGGAAATGAACTTTGCAGCCACCTCTTGTTTCCTGAGAGTGCCAGGTATAGTTTACTGCACTCACATTGCCATTACATTCCCAGGACACAGCTAGTGACATACATTAACTGCCAGAGGGGGATTTTACTCAAACATCCAACCGGTTTGTGACCATAGGCAAATGAACCCTGTGTAAAATATAGATTTCTTTTCCCAAAAGCACATGGCCATAGCACATCCCTCGGCCCGTCTTCACCTTTTACATCTGCTTAGGGGTCCGTTTTTCCTGAAGGAGAAAGAAGACTGGACAAATGCCAACTGACCACCTGTTCTGCATGTATCCCCATTACACGTACTGACCTGTCCATGTGTTGGGTTGTGTTCAATCACACACTCAATCTGCTGCATGGTTTAGTGTGCTAAAGCTGATCAGGCATTCACCCAACTAGCCTAGCTGCAGATTCACACAAATACATTGCCTCTTGCCCACTGAGGCACTTAACCAGTTGCATTGAAACAGGTCAATAACTCTTTTCCTGAGCTGAACCCATGATCTTCGGAGGACCCCATAGTTGCTAACTGCCTCTGCAATCTTCAGTCAGGCTGCCTTGGTCACGCAGGAGCGTCTCCTGTTCTCATCACTCATAGTATTTCCCTTAATTCTCTGACTGCCTGGAGTAAAATGAGGCAAAACATGTGGCAGTTTGGCTTGAGTGACCAATTGTATATAATCTAAATCATCAACAGGACTGTATGCGTGGTGGGGCTGCATGAAGAGAAGGGGTCAGTTGGCATTTATCAAGTAGACAGGCTGGCTATCAGATGACAGACCATCAACTCTCACCAAGGGCAAGCAAGCCCTGGGAAAATAAAAATCAAAAAAGGAGAAAAATGCAATTTCAGATGAGAAATAAACTGGTGAAAGCTTCCTTGGCATATACTGTGCATATTTATTATCAAGAGGTACACATGAAAGTTGCACATGGTGGAATAGAAGCTTGGATGATTGTAAAGTCACTGATAGTTCAATAGGAAAATCGTTTGATGGAGTTAATGTAGGACAGAGAAAATGATAAGACTTAAAGGCAACTAATTTTTAATCTGAAAACCCTGTCAATTAATGATTGATGCATCAGTTTTCCTGGTTACACATTCACCCTGACCCTTTCACTTTCATTCCCTGACAGATCATTTTCAAAAAACTTTCTCAGGCTAATTGATCAGCCTGCTTGATGCATTAATAGATTGAAGTCTGATTCATGTGTCAAACCAAGGAAACAAAGGGTGACTTGAAAAGACTGTTGATGATAAAGTTCAATGCTGTAATGACTTTCACAGCACGGGCAGACCTGGAAGATCTTTAGCCTCTCGGAATTTATTGGCACATCCTTGGAATTGTATCATTGATCTACGGTTTGGATTGTGCATTGTTGTGACAATACATTGATTGGACTGAGGATCCAGCAATTCTTACATTACCTCATAATGCCGCTTCCTAACATCAATGCATCTGTAACATGGCAGTAATCCCTTCTGGTTTTGCTCAGCTCAATATCAATCCAGTTTTGCATGACACAAATTCATTCTACTAACATTTTCTCCTCTTTTCTTAAAGAACTATGTGATTAAAAAAAATTGTACTGCCCAATAAAGTCAAAATTGTTCTTTCCTCCACATTCAGAGGAGGTTTAATAAATTGATGCCTGGAATGAGTTGGTTGTCTTATGAGGAAAGGTTAGATAGACTGGGTTGTTTCCATTGGAGCTTAGAAGAGAGAAATGTGACTTGATTGAACTATATCACATCTTGAATGGTCTTGACAAGGTTGTGGAAAGGCTGTTTCCTCTGGTGGATGAGTCCAGAGCTAGAGGCACTGTTTTAAATTAGGGGTCATCCTTATAGGACAGAGATGAAGACAAACTTTTTCCCCTCAGGGTTGTGGGATATTGGAACACTGCCTCAAAAAGTGGTGGGGACAAGGTCACTGACCATTTTTGCAGAGCAGGTAGATAGATTCTTGTTAACAAAGGGAATCAAAGGTTATTGGGGGTAGAAGGGAATGTGGAATTTGAAACATAAACAGATCAATTATGATTCTAATGAATGGGAAAGCAGGCACGAGGGGCTAAATGGCCTACCTCTCCTTCTATTTCATATGTCTGTATATTCTACAGTTCTTGTATCTGTAGCAAGACTTTATAGCACTCATAGACACAGCTGCAAATCAAGCTATTTACAAATGAAAAAAAAAACAAAATTACCAAGGGGCAAAATTTTATGGACCTTTACTGGCAGTTTTACAGGTAGGGAGTGCCTGTAAAATTTCCCAGGTGGCCTTCCCACCACCCTCCCAGTTGTCCCCAGGCTTATCCACAATGTTATGGTGGGCATTCGAGGCCCAGAGCAGTCTGCCTGCCCTCCTCAAATTTGAGGTCTTTAAATGGCCTACTAATGGACATTTAAGGACCACTTTGCACTCAGGCCTCAATGTTGAGGCCAGCGGGAGGGATTCACGAATGGTGGAGAATGATAGTGGCAATGACATAATGAATGCCAGGATATAACATTTCCTTAACATCAAATATCCAAAAGGAAAAGATCAAAATCTCTACCCTAAAAGAACCTGTTCAAAGAGAGATATTCTAAATTCAGTTAACAACTAATCTGGGAAAGATACACATAACCAACTGAATTTCAGAGCAGTGGGATCAAATAAAGTCAGCTGTACTAGACTCCTTTACCTCGACCATTGGGTTGATGCAGTGCCATCACCAATACTGCTTCAACAAAAGTGATGCTAACGTCCTGGAACAAAAACAAGATTACATTGCCAGGCAGAGCAACACAAGCTTGCAACTCAGGAAGTAAACATACTAACAGCCCAAAAACAAATCCAGAAGATAAGGGACATGTGGTGGGAACAGAATTCCTGAAAGATATATTTGTACTCGTTTCGTGACAAGTGAAGCTTTTCTGAAGCCCGCAGAGCCACCTATAGACCAAGGTCAAGTGGACAAAATCCCCTTCATGTGCAGGATGATGTTCCTCTTCTTAGAGATGACAATACTGACAAAGATGAGTGCTGGAAAGAAAAGTCTATACAACTCCTCGACCATAAATGCACATTAACAGCTGATACAGTCTAGTCAATTCTCCCGGTTTCCTGTGGTAGAATCCATGGGTGAAATGCCACGCACAGGGGAGCTGCAACAAGTGATCAGATGCAAAACAACAAAGCGTGTGACCCCTATGGTATTCCAACTGAGATCTTCAAAGTTGGTGGACTATTGCTCACATCAACATTCAATGCACACATTCCGTAAGTTTATTTGGGCTCTGCAGCGACACTGCAACTTCTCAACCTTGCCAGCACACTGCACAAGATAATGCATTAATTGCCACACGTAATGGCTAGGATGGTAATCGGCCTTCATCCCAGCCAATGAGTGCTGGAGGGTGAGAGATCCAGTCTCAGACGTAACAGGTCATGACCCAGAATAAGGTGACAGGCAGAAATTTAAAGAAGCCCCGGTATATGATAGTGTCAGGGGACCCAGATTCTTTGTACTTTGACTTTGCAAGGTAAGTGCACTTAAATTTTAGTTAATCCCTGCAAATCTTGTCATTTTTCACAGGTAGCTAATTTTAAAATTTTAACAAGCCTCCCAGTTTTTGGCACGAGGAGTTGTATATTTGTTTTCATACATAGATATTGGCACTATCAAAGTGAGGTTGGAGCTGAAGAACCAGATCCTAAATTCAGTGAGAACTCACATCAAGCTCTCTGGCATGCAGTTTCAGACCAACATGGGCATCTCATGCCAACTCCTGGCAAGAGGAGAAAGCCCAGCCAGACACATGCTGCATGGGAGGAGATGGCCAAGGTGGTCAACAATGTGGATGTTGTGAGAAGGACTTTGTCTCAATACCAGGAAAGATTCAATGACTGAATGTGCCAGAGTGAGTATGGCCTCAGTATAAACAATCTTTGCCAATAAATGGTCTATTTAGCAGGTGAGTGGTTTACAGGATGATCTTATGACACATGAGCATAGGTTCCAGGCTGGTACACTCTGAACTGATAATGGGCTGAAGGCATACCACTTTGTTTGATTGTGTTAAATCTTTCCAAGAAAAGCAAAGCCACAACATAAGAATGTCCATATGGTCAGGGAGTCCTGAATCTCAGAGTCCCATCTCCTTCTGAAGAGAAAGGGCTGGTGCTGATAGAGACCAAATCCTCCTGGAGTATTGATGGAGGAGTCATTGGAGGAAGGCTTGGGTCTGGTGAGACAACAGAAGGCTCAGATTAGGGGAAAAAGGCCAAGGCCACTGTGATGTAGGGTAGGCACTATCTAATCCAGCTAATTAACATAGTTTACACATTGGAAACATAAGATTCAATATCGAAGCTTCACGTCATCTTTCAAGGGCACATTGCGTCTGCAGAATCCAATTACTCATGTCAGACAATAAAATAGTTAATGTACACTGTATGATGGGGCTGATGCAGCAATGTATTTGAATCCAATTACCACCTTCCTGATGTCCCTCTGTTATAGGAGAAACCTCTTCAATAGAAGCTCTGCCAGAAGCCGTACGGAAAACTCCCTCCGAGGATGAGGAGAACCCTTGGAGGATGCAGCATCACATCCTTTCACAGCACCCTTGCTTGAAATAAACAACGGCATGGCCTAGGACACCCATGTCCTTATGGAATCATGCTGCCTTTAATGATCAGTTAAACTCTGCTATCTCTGGCATTTACTATAGAGATTTCTAGCACACTGGGCAAAGGTTGTTCATACTGAGGCCATACTCACTCTGGCACATTCATTCATTGAATCTTTCCTGGTATTGAGACAAAGTCCTTCTCACAACATCCACATTGTTGACCACCTTGACCATCTCCTCCCTATCTGAGTTCCTCCTGGCCCTCAGGCTCTGTCCCCTTCAAGCCACACCACAGCATTCTGATCCTCCCTTTGCTCCTTTCTTGCTCCATCCATTGTCCTTGTCTTCATCCTTCCCATCTCCTCACTCGGGATTGTGTCTCAAACTAAGATCATAATGCTCATTTGTCTCAGAGTCGTATACCCCTGGGAATGGCCAGGAAAAAAGATCAGCCACTGGGAAGTGCTCTCCAAATCTGCATGAGTCGCAAAAACCCAGCCTGCAGGTGCAGCAGGTGGTCAGGAAGGCTAATGGGATGCTGGCCTTCATAGCGAGGGGGATTGAATATAAAAGTAGGGAGGTCTTGCTGCGGCTGTATAGGGCATTGGTGAGGCCACAGCTGGAGTACTGTGTGCAGTTTTGGTCGCCGTACTTACGCAAGGATATTTTGGCCTTGGAGGGAGTGCAGAGGAGGTTTACTAGGCTGATACCGGAGTTGAGAGGGTTGAACTATGAGGAGAGGCTGAATAAACTAAGCTTGTACTCGTTAGAGTTTAGAAGAATGAGGGGAGATCTCATTGAGACATATAAGATGATGAATGGGATGGATAGGATAGAGGTGGAGAGGCTCTTCCCGCTCAGAAAGGACAGTAGGACTAGGGGGCACAGCCTCAAGATAAAGGGGGGAGCAGTTTAGAACGGAGTTGAGGAGGAACTTCTTCACTCAAAGGGTGGTGAATCTCTGGAATTCTCTGCCCGTTGAAGTGGTGGAAGCTGCCTCACTAAATATTTTTAAGACACGGGCTGATGGGTTTTTGATAAGAGAGGGGATTAAGGGTTATGGGGAGAGGGCGGGAATATGGAACTGAGACACGACAGATCAGCCATGATCTTATTGAATGGCGGGGCAGGCTCGAAGGGCTAGATGGCCTACTCCTGCTCCTATTTCTTATGTTCTTATGTAAATCAGAGAAAGGTCTTCCAACTCAAATAATTTCACAGTGGAAAGTCTGCTCATTCTCATGGGGATTCCCTGCAATCAATGAAGTGTTGACTACAAAACTGAGACTCGAAACTCAGCTGCAGATTATAAACCCACCCAAGCATGGCATGATAACCACCCTGAAGGCATATTATTGTTCACAGTTGAGTCAATGACTTCAATGACTTTTCAAATTCACATCTAAATAATGTAGGCACGTTTCTGACTTTTGGTCCTGCCTGCATGTAATGTTATTGCAAACATTGGAGCTGTCATCCGACATCATCGCGCCCCTTATTATATCAGTCTCTGGGGTACGCTCCTGATTTGCGAGCTTATTATTCAGGCCACAGTGTGACTTTAGGTCTTTCAGGAAAGCCTCTGACATGGTCTTTGTTGCTAGACATGTCCAAGAACACTAATGATTACAACACCAGGAACTCATCATTGCATTCATCAATCTGACTAAACCATTTGACTCAATAAATCAACAGTCTCTGGAAATTGTGTCCCAACCATTAGGGTGTCCAAGGAACTTGAAGATGATGGCAGTTTCGTTGCCCAATCTACAGCAAGTTTGCAAGTCATTCTTCATCTCCTCATTCTGCACATAAGAAACTTGACCTGTCCCTGAATGTTACCAAAACAACCCAGAACTGATCAGTCAAATATTCCATCTCCTTCACATGTTGAAGGAGAGTCTTTGGAATATGTTGAGAACATCCCACACCTTGGAAGCCACCTTTCTCATAAGCCTTCAACCCCGGATCAGATGGGCCAGCTCAGCTTTCTACAAACTCCAATCTGACCGCTTGATAACAAAAACTTCTAATGTACACAGCAGTTGTCGTCATCACACTCCTGTGAGACCTGGACTGTGAATCAGTGACATTTAAGATTACTGGAGAAATCCCACTAGCAATTTCTTTGCCTCTTCCTCCTAATTCAATAAGAGGACTGTCACACAAACATCACTGTCCTTCAACAAGCCCAGTCCATAAGCAGTTAGGCAAACATCTTGTATTATCCACTTTAATAGCCACAAAATAGATATAAAAGTCTGAGGTCACATACCAATTGACTCAAAAACAGCTTCTTCCCTGCTGCTGTCAGAATTTTGAATGGACCTACCTCGCATTAAGTTGATCTCGCTCTACACCTTAGCTATGACCGTAACACTACATTCTCTCGTTTCCTTCTCTATGAATGGTATGCTTTGTCTGTATAGTGCGCAAAAAAAATACTTTTCACTGTATATAATACATGTGACAATTAGGGCCGTGATTATCCCGTCTCACTGCACTAACTGGGCCAGGAGAATCTTGTGTCGGCCAATTTGCGAGGTTCGCGCCCCACTAGTGTCTCCCAGCATCTGCTCCGTGCCAGAAATCGACAGGGAGGGCAAAGATTGCTAACACTGTTATTTTATTCTTATTTAAATGGGATTAGAAGGCCTCGGCTGAAGTCTCCAAGCCTGCTAACATCTCCCCCCACTTCCGCCAGAGTATTTAATTCCAGTGGGGATTACAGTAGCTCCCCACTGACAGGGAACTAGCAGCCCAACGCCGCTGGAGTAACAGGAAGCATTTGGGGCCCCTCTGGAGGATCAAGCAGTGGTGGGTGCCCCCTGGGCATTGGCACCTTGGCAGTGCCCAAGTGGCAAGGTACTAATGCCCAGGGGCATCTTGCACTACCCATCAGGCATGGGGCAGTGTCAAAGGGGCTAGGCCTAGGGGGCAGTCGGTGTTGGTGGGGGGGGGGGGGCGCTGCTACTCTGCATAGGGATCTGTGGGGGAAGCAAAGAGGCTAGCGATTGGGGTGTGCTGGGAGGCAATTAGCTTGTTGGGGAAGGTCAACACTGTGGGGGGGGGGGGGGGGAGGTGTGGTCAGTACTGCAGGATGGTTACTATCTACTGTCTCCTGCTGAGGCTGGAGATCATGATAGGCTGGGAGAGGGTGCGGGGATCAGGGCTGGGCCTGGGAACAGTCAGGGAGACCAATGATCGGGCCATGGGAAGGTGGAAAGCTGGCATTGTGAGGGTCACAGAACTGGCCAGCTCAAAATCACTGGCCAGCAATCAGGAGGCCATCAGTGTGGGACCACTGCGCATGCATTGATCTTGGCACTGACAGGTCAGTGCATGAGCAGTAGCTCGCTCAGCACTATGCTGCCAGCCTCCTGGGCAGGAATAGGCCCTGCCCACTGAAATTTAATGATTTTCAAGCTGGTGGTCTCTGCAGTGCACAGACTGTGGGAGATTCTTCCCACTGAAAAAACCAATGTGAATTACTCCAGCTTTTGTGCTAATTCGACACTTCAAATTTTTTTGGGAGTATTCCACCCAATAATCAAATCAAAATCAAATAGCCCGACACAGTGTCAGGGCTGCGCCTGCCTTCCAGCCTGTTCCCTGGGGTGGAGGGGGTTGGGGGACATTCAATTCTGCCCCCAGTTTCTTTATTGGGTGCACAGATCGAGAGATCGCTTAGATGATAGATAAAAACAATGTACTTCTGGTCTTTGAAGATAGAGCTTATGACTCTAAAAAATGTTGTTAGGAAATTTACCCAGATACTAGAGCAGCCAGTTACATACAAAAAGGTCTGAGGATAAAGTGGAGGCCATAAATTTCTTGTCTTTCTCGTGTAGAGGGATGTTACAAAATGTTGACCCAAGGATCACAGAGCTGAAAATGCCATTCCCTCCCAATACAACAAAGCATTAGCCATTAACGCTCACTGAATTGAGTTCACTGAAGTTTCTAAAACCTCTATCCTTAGATTTCTCCCTAACAACGACAAGAGAAGAATCCCACTTGCTGGAAAAATTTCACAAGATTCCCCTTTCTTGCATTTCTTTTGTGGTTGTCTAGTTTTCTGGTGGTCTGAAGGTAGAACTTTATTGCACAATAGACAGTGAACTCTCTCATTTAAATAGTAAATTCTGTGTAGGGAATTTGGCCTCTCCAGGATCCAACCTTTCCTCAGAAAATATGACTTGGTGCATTGTTATGCTTCCCAAATGTCAGCCCCTTCATCTTCACTCAAGTTAATGTCCTTCAAAAGCAGAATTAACATCAGTACAACATTTCACAGAAACACTTCACCTGAGATGACTCAAAGCAGCACAAGTACTCTGATTTTAAACATTGCCAATACAGAGGCTCAGACCTACCATACAGACAACAACTGCTTTATGCACAGCAACTTTATAGCTAAAGATACGATATGGCTGTGCAGAAAGGCGGCTCTCTAGGGATTGATGTTTTTGTTTTGAGTAAGTGTATGCATGTCAACCACAAAACCTGGAAATGAAACAAACACTGGACAGCAATTCACTTGTATTTTTTTTGTTTAGTATACTGTACTTCCTGCTCACGATGCCATCTCCTCTACATTGGGGAGACCAAATGCAGATTTGCCACTTTGTTGAACGCTATCATACAGCCTGCAAGCGTGACCCCCAGCTTCCTGTCGTTTCAATTCTCCCACTCTGACCTTACTGTTTGTGGCTTGCTGAGGTTTCCTCTGAAGATCAATGTGAACCCAGGGAACAGCACCTGAACTTTGATCATGTTGTGGGTCTCTTTACCAAAGGAAGGATATGAAGCTTAGAGGGAGTGCAATGAAGGCCATTAGTCTAATTCCTGGGATGAGCGGATTGTCCTCTGGAGGAGAGATTGGTCAGACCAGGCCTGTATTCCCTAGAATTGAGGAGAATGAGAGCTCATCACATCAAAAATATTACATTCAACCTTGTTTGATAGGGGCTAACTGGTTGGGGAGTCCGAGATGACGGATCACAGTCTCAGAAGGTCAGGAATTTAGGACTGAGAAGGAGAGAAGAGTCTTCACTTAAAAAGTTATGAATTGTTGGAATTCTCTACAACAGAAAGCTCTGGATGCTTAGTTGAGAATATTCAAGACAAACCTTTAGGGGATGAAGGAAATGAAGGGATTTGGGGATAGTGTGGGAGACTGGAGTTCAGCTGGAAGGTCAGCCAAGATCTTATCGAATGGCAGAGCAGGTTACAAGGGCCAAATGGTCTACTCCTTTCCTTATTTCTTATGTTCTGATGTACAGATATATTCGTTGGCTGGACCTTCCAGTCTGCTGATTGTGGCCGTGTGCCGTGGGGTCCCCTGCGGCAGAGGGTGTGAACAACAGGAAAACCTGTTGACAGCAGCATGGCCAAAGTATCCCTCTGCTGGCCAATGGCAAGCCGCTTCTGCCAAAGCAAAACATGCCAGGAGGGAGGGAATCTTACCCCAAAGGTCTTTGGTCTTAGCCAAGTTGATCACCTGCCAAACAATTTGTATCCCTGAATGGGCATTGTGATCTTAATGTCTCATGTGACACAATTTCCAGTGAGGAGATGAGAAACCCAACCCCTGAAACTCATCACCTATCACTCCCCAAACACGCCCCTTCCCTTCTCTACCACCACTGAACATAGCCCTTATGGCACTGCCCCCAATCCTGCCCCCAGCAGTACCCCCGCCGCCCCACCCCAAGTTAGTGGTCAAAGGTTGTTTTGTGGCTGGAAGCCCGTGTCCAGTGGTGTATTGCAGGAATCAATGCTGGGTCCCTTGCTGTTTGTAGCGTACATTAATGATCTAGTGCGAATGTGGGAGGGGTAATCAGTAAGATCATAGATAACACAAAAATTGGTGATAAAGAGCGAGGAGGGAAACCTTAGATTATAGAATGATATAAATGTGTTGGTTAGATGGGCAGAATAGGGGCAAACAGAATTTAACCCTGAAAAATATGAGGTGATGCATTTTAGGAGAACTAACAAGGCAAGGGAATACAAATGAACGCAGGATACTAGGAAAAACAGAGGACCAGCGGGATCTTAGCCTGCATATCTAAAGATCCCTGAAGGCAACAGGAGAGATAGATAAAGGTGACTAAGAAGGCATATAGGATACTTGCCTTTATTAGCCGAGGCATGGAATATAAGAGCAGGGAGGTTAAATGGAGTTGTGTAAAATACTCTTTAGGCCACAACTTGAGTACTGTGTGTAGTCTAGTCACCACACTGCAGGAAGGATGCGACTGCATTAGATCGGGTGCAGAAGAGATTCACCAGGATGTTGCCTGGGCTGGAGCATTCCAGCTGTGAAGATAGGCTGGACAGGCTGGGGTTGTTTTCCTTTGAGCAGAGAAGGCTGACGGGAACCTTATTGAGGTGTACAAAATTATAGGTATATAGATAGGGTAGTTAGGAAGAAACTTTCCCCCTTAGTAGAGGAGTCAATAATCACAGGCACATAAATTTAAGAGACAGGAGATTTAGAGGGAATTTGAGAAAAAAAACTTTCACATCCAGATGGTGGTGAGAATCTGGAACCCACTGCCTCAAAGGGTGGTAGAGGTAGCAACCCTCATAACTTTTAAGTAGTATTTAGATGAGTACTTGAAATGCCACAGCATAAAAGGCTATGGACTGACTTCTGAAAAATGGGCTTAGAATAAATAGGTGCTTGATGGCATGTACACACAAGATGGGCCAAAGGACCTCTTTCTGTGTTATAAAGCTCTATGGCTCCATGACATAGTTTACTGGCATCTTGACCTTTTTGTTCATAATGTCATTTCTGACCTGAAGCATCTTTTGAATTCTTTTGTTTAATAAGCTGCACCATTTTGGTTACCTCAACTACAATGTGGTTTCCTATCAACTCAGATTTAAGATCACTATATTTACAACCATCAGCCAGTCAATACAGATCATTGATAAGGGTATCCATTGGTTCACCAGGCTTCTGGAGCCTTTTGTTAAACTTTGTTTTTTTTTTACTTACGAAATTACAAGATATTACAAAGAACCAAGACATTTTTGAATTTAATATTTCATTAATTCCTGTCTTGCTATCATCAGCAATTGTTCCAATAGAGTATAGCTTTGTGGTGCTCAATACTGTGTCTGATCTGGCCCTTTCATGTGCCCAAATCAGTCTGGCAGGGTTAATTTGGAATCCATTGTTGTTTCCAACTCTTAAGAGGTGTGCCTGGAATTTTAAAAAAATCTCTTTTGCAGTAATGAAATCTTCTGGTGCTAATCAGGCTCTCTGATACCCTCTGCTCCTCTTTGGTAGCTGTCTCTAAACTTTGTTGAATTTTGAAATTAATCACTGGAAATAACTGTTAGACTAACTGACTGCTTCCCTTCCATTGGGAATCATTTTGAGCAGCCAAATTGTGTTCTTTATCGATTGTGGCCTTTCAGTCACCATGTGTAACGCTGCCAACCCTTGAACCAGGGTAGTGGGGTATATTGAAACCTGTGCTCAATGAAATGGAATTCTGCCCAGTGCTGCCTGTTTACTGCACCATAAATTTTAAGCTTTTAAGTCTTTTTGAAGATTTTCTTATCTTTCTGCAATCGTTGTGAAGTTCTTAGACTCTGCTGCTGGATCGGCTATTTTCACAGACAACCATGTACTATGGTGTAGTCCTTAGTAAGCTGAACATGACTTCTTCTCTGCCTCTTAGCACTCATGTCTTCTTTGGCGCTCTTTTATGATTTTTAACCATTTTACCAAAATCTTCCATCTTGGCACCTTTTTCTCAGGTTAGACTAAAGTTAATTTTGAGATTTCAAGCTCCTGACCTCATTATAACCTTGGTTCAAACATGGACAAAAGAGCTGAGTTCTAGAGGTGAAGTGGCTGCCTTTGTTTGCTGATGATTGCACAATATTTAACATCATTCACAATTCCTGAGATACCGAAGCAGTCCGGGTCCAAATGCAGCAAGACTTGGACAATATGCAGGCTTGGGCTGACAAGTTGTAAGTAACATTCATGCTGCACAAGTGCCAAGCAATAACAATTTCCAACAAGAGAGGATCTAACCATCGCCCCTTGACATTCAATGATTGACATTCCTATCACTGAATCCACCACTATCAGCATCCTGGGGATTGCCATTGATCAGAAAAGAAACTACAGTAGCCACATAATTACTGTGGCTACAAGAGCAGGCTAAAGGCTAGGAATACTGCGATGAGTAACTCACCTTCTGGCCCGTCAAAGCCTGTGCACCATCTACAAGGCACAAGTCAGGAGTGTAATGGGATAGTCTCCACTTGCCTGGATGAGTGCAGCTCCACCAGCTCAAGAAGCTCAACACGATCCAGAACAAAGCAGCCTGTTTGTTTGCTGCCCCTTCCATAAACATTCAATTCCTCCATCACTGGGGCTCCCTTCCAAGTTGCTCACCATCCTAATTTTGAAATATATTACCGTTTTTTCACTGTTGCTGAGTCAAAATCCTGGAACCCCTCCCTACTGGGACTGTGGATATACCTACATGTCAGAAACTGCAGTGGCTCAAGAAGGCAACTCTCCACCACCTTCTCAAGGGCAACTAGGGATAGACAATAAATGCTGGCCAGCCAGTGGCCCCACATCCTGTATATGAATGAAAAAAATACAGAAAGCAGATTTGAGGATGTGTAATCAAAATGGCTGTGTCAGTGAATTCATAGTCAACATTTGCACTTTAACACAAGTTCAGCCCCGTTCCTGATTATATCCTTTTGACTATAGCGAACATATTTTTGAGCTGCAGGTATGCTGTTAAAATATGGAGAAGCAAATGCTATCTGTTTAAAACATGCATGGAAAATGTCACTATCAGTGCCAAATTTATAATAATGATGAAATAGCTATTACGTTTGTTCCTGGATATTTATAGAGGAGCATAAAACAGTTGTATTGAACATAAACAATGAACACAATATGATTAATGTATTCCTGGAGGTTTCATCATCTGGCATTGCCCCCATGCTCTTGCTATTAGGCCAACCAAACCTTCCTTGTGACATATTCCCTTCCTAAAGCAGCTTGAAAGCAAAAAAAACCTCATTACCCAATTAGCTGATGAAAGAAAATAACAAAAAAACCCAACCTTTTCTAATGTCCCGATGATTGCTCTTCAGCATCGCACACAGCAGCATCCTGGGGACTGATGTTCACTTCCTGGAGACTCCAGGCCAATCCTGGAGGGTTGACAACCCTAGGTGTGACTGCAATGACACTGCAATCACTACGTGTCATCATGGCTCATCTACTACAGCAACACCAATACATCCAGTTGCGCATGTTTTTCAATTAGCAAATAAAATGCATCTTAATTGTTCCACAGCAAGTAAGGTCCACCTTGTCTTCACTTTTGCAATTTGCCTGCATGGCCATCGCCATAGCAACCTGCAATTTGAACACACGCTGTGAGGAAAATACTTTGGTACCAGTTTATAAGGTCATTTGTTTCATTTTGAAGGTGATTTTATGTAAACATTAGGTAGATCAGAGGCTCACATCTCACATCACCACACCAATAAATGAAATTAAAAGCGGAGGTAATAAAGAATTTGAACACAGGAGCACACACAGTAGAATAAATCTTGCATTTGAGTTTTAACCACAGATACCTAATTTCACGTTTATTCCTAGATGCTGAGCCATCAGAACCAGAACAAGAAGAGTCTTTTTTAGTTTTTCAATGTTGTTTATTGTCATTTTTTGTGGTGCAGCACATTAGGATTTGCAATCCAAGATGCTAATTAATTCACCCTTATAGATTCAGGGGATAGAAGTGGGGATCTGTAATTTTCCTTTTCATTGTGCCTGGACCCACAGTGGAAGAAGGCCTTTTTTTGTCACACTTAACATTCCAATTGTTGTAAAAGATTGACTAATATAGTAGCTGGAGTGAAATCAAAGTAAAGTAAATAAAGTTTATTTATTAATCACAGTAGACTTATATTAACCCTGTAATGAACTTCTTGTGACAGTCCCCTAGTTGCCACACTCAGGCGCTTGTTTGGAGTACACCAAGGGAGAACTTAGCATGCCAATGGCTAATCAGTACATCTTTCACACTGTGGAAGGAAACCATAGCACCGGGAGGAAACCCATGCAGACATGGGGAGAATGCGCAGACTCCACACAGACAGTGACTCAAGCCAGGAATCAAACACTGGTCCCTAGTGTTGCGAGGCAGCAGTGCTAACCACTGTACCACTGTGCTGCTCTGATCTTAGCCAGATTACAAAAATGGGGTCAAAAATCTGCATGTTGGATAACTGAAAAGCAACAAACAGTCTGAACAAACAATAATAATTTGTAGACATAAAACAATATAGCCTCAAATTGAGAGAAGACAACTCAAAAACTGAATATGAGGAGTCACTCTTGTTGATGGACTTTGAGACACACACGCAACATAAACCGTTGCTTGTAAAACTTCTTTCAAGTAGCGTTCTACATGAACTACTGATTCATCAACTGGGGGAGGGCAGTAGGTCATTAGCCTGGATTTAGGGGGTCGGGGGGGGGGTGGGCAAGGTGGTATGTACCTCAAACATGTGCTGAGAATCCTACTGGAAAGTTTCCAGGTAAGGGTTTATGCAGCAATTGTCCAGAAGCACCAATTTGCCGTAGACAATTGCTTTGGATATGGAAGCATCTGACAAAGTGTTTTAAATCGCTTACTTTGGATGGTTCTGCCAGTGTTAGACTAATTGTTACTCTGAAAGAGTTTGAAAAAAATAAAAGCACTTCTAACAGTGTAACTATTTTAAATACCTAGACTGAGCCCAACATGAAACCCTTCTCACATTGCCATACTCCTAGGGGACTCCTCAAGGCCACCCTCCTATAGGGCACACCACCATCCATGGTACTCCTCAATACCAATGCTATCACCTCCATGGGATTCCCCAATTCCCCTTGACCTGAGGCCACAGACTCGACTCAAGCCCCCAGTTTCAACGTCCACCCACCTCCCAAACATCCGACCTGTCCCCAGAATGACTGACCCCCACCGAATGCCCATACACTCCACCCCCTTGATGCCCGACATCCATCTCCTGGATATCTGACCCCCAATATCCAGTCCCATCCCCTCCCCACTCCCCCCCATGTCTAAACCTCTAACACCCCCCTCCCTGGAGTCCAATAACCTCTGCTCTAACATCCAACCCCTACATCCTCCGAAGTCCAAACCTGCCCAAAGTCCGACGACACCTGACATCTAATCACCCCCACAAGTCCAATCCCTCCCACCTATGTCTGAACTCCCCAACCCACATTCCATCCACTTTCCTTTGACATTTACCTTCTACTTGGCCTGTTATTTTCAATGGGACCTTAAAACACTCATGTTTTATGCAGTTAGTTCTGTACAAAGTGGGGGGCATGTCTTCCTTCACTCCAACACTGGATCCAGTGAACCGCTGCGCTGCTTGAATCTTACCCGTGCTGAGTCAGCAAGGTGAACAAAGCACGTGCTTATGAATTTTAGTGCAGGTAAGTTGGTACAGTGTGACAATCCAATGTTGATAGCCACATTGAGGAAGTTCTGGCCTGCTGTATTTTATGCCTCAGAGATATGCAGGGATGACTTTCTCAGGTTGCGTGTGTAAACAGGAGCTTTACTTCAAAACATCTGCAATTTTGCTCACTCTACTGTTTGGCTTCCTTTTCTCTCTAATCACAACCATAGGCTTTGCTCACAGCACACAGAAAACCTCTCAAAAGTATCCCTCAAATGATGATGACCTCAAAGAATCTTTCAGATTGGTGGTTTGGTTATTCTTTTCAAAAATGAATGACAGACAGAAAATTGCACTTTCAAATTTCAACCATATTCCTTTCAGTGAACAAACAGTCAACAGACATGCAATAAAACACTGAACAATGTTGGGGGGGGGGGGGTCACAGGAATAGCTGTGTTTCCTGTGAGCTCTGGTGATATTCTGCTAGAAATGATTTTATTTATCAAGCTCAAATAGCTCGTACTCACCTAACTTGGGAGTGAAAACTCCATGTCATGTCCCTGAAAGATTTTTTGGTTAAACTTTGCTGACAAAATGCCAAGAAATATTATCAAGGTCAACTGCAGAGCACTAGTGCCAGCCTGACAAAGCACAGAAGAGAAATTTTATGTAGAAAATGCGAATTCTTTGGTAAAGGCCTGTTTATAATAAACAACTGCTCAATATGTCTGAGCATCTAAACGTCTAGAGAACCAGGGCTAGAGAAAAATTGTTTGGATTATCGGTTTGCAAGAAGGAACTGGGGGTAAGCCCCCAGTTAAACCTTTTTAGAACTGGCTACCATACTTTCTCAACACAGAAACAAAAGACAGTTGCATTAAATTAGAAAGGGCACACTGTTTACTTGCTTTGAGGCTCAGGGATAATCAATCGCCCTGGCCCATAAATGTGCATTTTCATAACTTCAAAGATTGCCAAAAAGTGATGGAGGCAGCTAGACCTAATGGAGACTTGTTCTGTGATGGAGCAAAGGTCTCTTTCTACTAATATTTTTCAGCAGTGATACAACAAAAGCGTGAGGATTTTGATTAAGTTACAAGACAACTAAAGGCCACTGGAGCAAAATATGCCCTCGTGTAACCTGCCTTACTGAGAGTTAGATTCTGCATCTCTGCAAAAACATTCAATACCCTGCTAAAGCCATGGCTTTTGTTAATTTTGTGGAAGGCAACAATTCAGATACCTGGGCTGAATGTTATTAGTAATAGATTGCAGTTGACTGCAAAGTCTGGACTTTGTCCCTTTTCATTATAATTGTTTTTCATTCTGGGCTGGTACTTATCATTCTGACATGGATGGTCTAATAACTGAGCACTACAAGAAAATATTGTGCTTGAGAATGGCAGGGACTTCAATGAATAATTGTATATATAATATACACACACACACACACACACACACCTTGTGGTCTCCTTCATTCTTATCATGATAAATGTGAGTGACGTCATGCTGGGAGATAGGCATTTGACTTCAGTCCCAATAGGCAAGGTTAGATTACAGAGAGGGCATCATGTTCTCTTCCTCTTGATATTACATATCATTTCTTCTTTGTTTTATAGAGAAAGGTTTCTAGGTACAATGATGGAAGGTATGTTGACACAGCCCAACAAGGCCTCCCATTCAGTGAGGAAAATCCCCTGAGAGTAAATGATTTAGGATTTTCTGCTTTGTGGTTTAGAATAACTTGTGTGTTCCTTTTATTTGAGGTTTAAAGAATCATTAGTTGGTAACTGGTGTTTCTATAAGGGTACAGACAAGTCTAATTTAATTGAAAACGCTATATATGTTGCTGGTGCTTCTTGCATAGCTGGGGAGGTGAGTTTTAGTGCATACCCAAGAGGGACAGGAAAATCAGTATCAGGTTAAAGGCCAATTTCTTCATGTCAATATCCCACATTCTCCTTTACTGCAGAAGTAATGGCAATAGCTACACTCAGACTCTGCTTGTGGGATGTGCAGAGGTGCACCAAAGAAAAAAAGATCCTATCTTTTCGCAAAAAGGTGAAAGTTGACATAGCTTTGATGCAGGAAACTCATCTAGCTGACAAGGAACATTTCAACTTGAAGCAGTACTGGGTCGGCCAAGTAACTTCTGCCTCATTTTCACTAGTAGTGAGGAGTTGTGATCTTGATTCATAAAAGAGTGCCATTTAGACTGGAGAACTGTGTAAAGATTAATGGGGAAGGTATGTGATTGCTAAATTAATTCTACATGGGCAAAGTGCTTTGATAATGGATGTGCACAGCTCTCCAAATTATTCCCTGATTTTGTTTCCAAAGTCTTTAGGATTTTGCTGAACTAGCATCAACAAATTCTTTAATAGGTGGGGACTTCAACTGACACCTAAATCCTTTGATGAACAATCTTCCCTTAACGAGGAAGCCACCCACTCAACTGATAAAGGCATTAGCATCGGTGTGCTAGAAAGTTGGATGTTTGCAGAATGAATACTGCATCTTAAGGACAAAGAGTTTGTTTTTGACTCCAACCCCCTCAATGTAATATTAGAACTGATAATTTTTTCCTGCCAAAGAGATCAGTCTAGAAATGCATTAATGCATACAAAATGAATTTTCTCTTCTCTTAATCTGCCAACAATTTCTGAAGATTAAAGGTTGACCTTAAATGCTCTCATTTCTGAGGGGAAGTATTATCTGCATTGAGGGATTTTCAGTCTGGGGAGGCTCGAGGACCAAATGGTTTTGGAAGTGAATTTTATGAGGAATTCAAAGACGCGCTAATAGAACCTCTTCCTGGAATGTAGGACCGTTCATTTGAAGCAAGACAGTTGCCTCAGTTAGAGAAGCAAATATCTCTTTAATTTTGAAGACTGGCAAGGCTGCAGAGGAATCCTATAGATCAGTCTCACATCTAATGTAGATTTGCAATTGCTATCTAAAACACTGGCGTTGATGCGAGAAAAAACACATCTTCCCTTGATTATTCAGGATGGTCGGACAGGGTTGGAGAGGCTGAAAATTCATACAATGTCAGATTTCTAAATATCATTCAGAAACAAGCAATAGACAGCTTGATGATTGTTGGATGCAGAGAAAGTATTTGATTGGGTAGAATGGAATTAACAGACTCCTCTCCCCCAGCTCACATTTCAACAGTGTTTAGAGTAGATAAGTGGATACAAGTGTTTTATAAAAACCCCATGCAGCAGTTCTCATTAACAAATGCAGATCTAACAATTTTAGTCTTCAGCAGGGGACCAGGCAGTGTTGCCCATCATCCCTGCTGTTCTTTGCAATTGCTACAGAGCCCTCACTTAGGCAATTAGATATAACCATTTGGTACTTGGCTTGGCAAATGGCAGAAAGCAACATAAGATTATGTTACATGCCCATGATGTTATTATTTTCATCTCAGTCAGAAATCTCTGTTCCTGCTATTATTGACATTGTGGGTTGGTCTGGTTCCTTCTCAGGTAACAAAATAAGTTTTGCTAAGTCTGAGTCCACCTGGTTTGAGACTTCTGTGCTAATAAAAACAGAGAGAAAGGGGCTGCAATCCAGGATTTGGGATGGAGGTGGAATGAGAGAATGGAGGCGGAATGAGAGAATGGAGGCAGTGCAAGCTAGGGGAGTGAGTGGGATGAGGTGCTGCAATCAGCGGGTTGGAGATTAGTGGTAGAGGGATGATGGGAAAAGGAGGAGAGGAGTTGGGACACGCTGCAATCTGAGAGGAAGGGGAGAAGGAGAAAGGGAAGTGAGGCATGGAGAGGGGCCACAATCTGGGGAACAGGGGGATAAGCAGAAGGATGGAAGGACAGATGAGAAGGGGGGAGGTTCTACAGTTGAGACTGGAGAGGGGCAGGTGTTGAAATGCAGGTGGAGTAGGAGGTGGGGGCAAAGTGGTGAGGGTGCTGCATTTGGGGGTAGGGGGTAGTACTGCAATTGGGCAGGAAATCAAAGAGAGGAGTTGTTGCATTCTGAGGAGACGTGGTGTTGGGAGTGGAGAGTTGGCTGTACAACCCAAAGAAATTTGCAAAACACTTGGTGGGTGCAAGAATAAATCCAGTCCAAATTAATCATTGTGCAATTAAAAATGATATAATTTTTATTGCTTTTGTTAAATGGAATATTACATTACAAGTACATTAATTCACATGAATAGAGTTTATTTTCAAAAGCCAATTCATTTCAGTGCTTATGAATCAGTGTAATTCTTGTAACTTTTGTTTCTGCACAAAAAAAAACTTTAAAAAATGAGACATTGAAGATGCTCCTGAAATGAATTTTCATTCAGGGAACATGTTCAATCATGAGAAGAAACAGTGCAAAATAAAGGTTAGGGCTACGGAAATGGAGAGGGTGGAGACTGAGGGAGGGAGACACAGTGGGTAGGGAAGGTGCTGGAGAGAAGAGAGACAGACAGAGAGAGAGAGAGAGAGAGAGAACACACAGAGGGATGAGGTAGGGATTTTCACTGGCGTACTGTTTTTAGTAAAATTGACAACATAGAATCCATACAGTGCAGGAGGCAGCCATTCAGCCCATTGAGTCTGCACAGACTCTCTGAAAGAGTGTTTTACTAGGCCCACCCTGCCCTATCCCTGTAAACTACACATTTATCATGAATAATCCAGTTAACCTACAATCTTTGGACATGAAAGGGCAATTGAGCACAGCCAATCCATCTAATCTGCATATCTTTGGACTATGGGCGAAACTGGAGCGCCCGGGGGAAACCCAGGCCAATTCGGGAAATCTTGCAAACTCCACACAGAGAATCACCCAAAGCCAGCAACGTGTTAACCTCTGTGCCATGAACTGATTCCAGCTAAAGCCCACCGAAAAGTATTGGTGCCACCCCAGCAATTGGGAATGCCTACAGCATTCCTAACAAGTCCAGCAGATCTACCAGTTAAATCGGTCGCCTCCCATAGAATCCAGCCAATACCAGGACGCACCAGACAAATCAATGTTTTGGAGCAGAAATGTCTTCAGTATTCATTACAATTCTGGAACAAGGTCCCAGCCTCAAATATGTTTTGATTTGTCTGTTCTCTCCTTTGCGTTCATTTTTTAACCTCTTACAAACTGGTTTGAATTAATTGCTCTAAGTAGCTATCTTATCAAGATTTATGATTTTTTTGCATTAGTTAACCTTAAATTAATCTAATCCAGTGGTTTTTAGTCTGTGCACATTATTTGTTTATGTAATCATTCCCAATTTTCAGGAGGGCCAGAAGAACATGGGAGGTGTCCTGCTTAGAACAAAGAAAATTACAGTACAGGAACAGGCCCCCCAAGCCTGCACCGATCATGCCGCCCATCTGATCTAAAACCCCCATTCTTCTGGGACCATATCCCTCCATTCCCATCCTAATCATATATTTGTCCAGGCACCCCTTAAAAGTCACTATCGTAACTGCTTCCACTACCTCCCCCGGCAGCAAGTTCCAGGCACTGACCACCTTCTGTGTAAAAAAACTTGCCTCATACATTTCGTTTAAACCTTGCCCCTCACACCTTAAACTCATGCCCCCTAGTAATTGACTTTTCCATCTGGGTTTCCACCACATGTTGTGTTTGGAGGGTGGGGGGGGGTGGTGCAGGGGTAGTTCCTTAGTCCTAGACACTCAGTCCTAATATAAAGGCACAGTTTATGACTACAATTTTTGGTTTTATGGAAACCACCCTTTTCCTGTGAAATGCAAGACAAATATTTTGGGAAAAGCCACACAATAACTATCTCCTTTAACCCATCTCCTGGCCTACCACCTCCCATCAATTTCTCAATTATACACAAGGTTGCAATTCCCGTCAATAATCTCTCATGCAGAAACTTGTCCTAAAGCCCAAGAGTTTAATATATATTGATCTTTTCTTATCTACCATCGCAATGATTTGATTAGAGAATTCTATTAAGTTAAATCCAAACTGGAAGCCATCAATATCAGTTAGTTACCAAGAAGTCAAATGGCAAATTCGAAAGTCTTATTTGTACAGAAAGTGTTGACAATGTGGAACTTTATCCCACAGAGAGTAGTTGGGATGACTAATGTAGGTGCACTGAATGGAAAGCTAGATAAGCATGTAGAGCAGAAACATATAGAAAGTTTGTGATAAATGAGCAACGATAGTAAGAGGCTCAAGTGCAGATTTGATGTGCCAAAAGGCCTCTTTTGAACTGTGTGATTCTGTGAAGTGAAGCAGCAATACTAGCACGATTGACTGGGCCAAATGATGTGTTTCTTTGTTGTATATCCTATGTAAAACAAATCCCCACAATATACCACCTCACTTCTGATGAAAGGTCATCTCTAACTGAAACACTGGATGGAAAGCTTCAGCCATTCACACCAGCGGGATCTTTCAGTCCCACCACGGGATTCCCAACAGCAAGGAGTGCAATCAACAGGAAAATCTGATGATGATGACAGCACCAGAAGATATTGCAACTGCCCCCTGCCACAGCGAAGCACCCATTGGGTTCCTTGGTAAATTCCACCTCCCCACCCTACCATTAACTGTTTCTCTCCACAGGTGCTGCTCGATCTGCTGAGCATTTCCAGTATTTTTTGTTTTGTATTATCTCTCAAAATGGCTGCTATCACAGATTGCCAAATCCAGATATCATTAGGTGAGTCACTCCTTTTCTTCAGCTTTGCAAGTTTCATTTTTAAAATCCTGTCCACAGCTGCCCTCTGCAACCACCATCCTCCATTCTTTTCTTGGTTGTACCTGCTCCCTCATGTTTGACTTCTCCATTACCCATTGTGCTGAAGTTTAAACATCACACTAAGCATCACAGCAGTTCGTCAAACCCAGATCGCCCACAAACAATGGCATGGAAAATTAGAAAGTGGTTCATTAATATTAAAAGGGGGATTTAAACTGTTTCCAACTTGAACAGAACAAGTTAAAACCATGTCAGTACCAAACAGCTGTTTTAGTACCTGGCAATTGAGGTACTTGCTTGACTTCATGATAATCAGGGCCCTATCGATGAGGTAAAATCCCACTTTTACAGTTCACTTGCTAAAGCATTTGTGAATGCTCTAAGCTTAGAACCTGCTAGGGCACAAGAGGAGATCACACATGGTCAGCCCTAAATTTATCTCTGTGGGGTTGACAGGAAGCCATACATTGAACGTCATGCCTCTACTCCCCTAGGTTTACCCCACCACCAAGCCTGCTTGAACCCTTCTCCTGTAACATACTAAAATGTCAGCCAGCTGCCTGATCTTCATGGGTTGGAACTTAATCAACTGCATCTTGATGCCTTTATGGCAAGGAGCTGGCCACAAGATGTTCATGATATACATTCAGGCATCCCAAGGCAAGTCCTGTTTGGGAAGTCTGATGCTTCTTGTGTTTTTTATCCAATAATTCAAATCTCCACTAAAGTGGAGACTAACAATGACTACAATGGTCTTTACACTGAGCATTGGAGTAGAAATGATTTAAAACATGGCTAACTTGAGGGAACAAAGTATTCTGGAGAAATTAACATTGCAAGGGCTGATACCATGCCTGCATTTCTTAAAGTGAGAAAGGGGATGTGACAAGCACTGTCACCTCTTTATTGAGCTAACTGCAGTCACAAGGCAGAGAAACTTAGTTGTTTCAGATAACGATGAAAGCTATAATCTCCCACTTTGTTGAAGTCAACTGAAATGTGATGCTATACCTTTTGAACAGCCTTAAAAATAGAGAAAAAATATCATCTAATGTGTGCTCAGCTGTTCCTTTGATGGGCATAAACTTCCAAGTTGTTCATTAAAGCATATATATCTGTAACAGCATTTACCTTTCATTTGACATCAACATTTCCACAGCACAGCAAATGGAATAATCACATCTTCCCAATTTAATAGGTTTCATTATACTCTGCACCACAAGTTAGAATCATAGAATCCTGACAGTGCAGAAGGCAGCCATTCGGTCCATTGAGTCTCTACCGACAATTCCACCCTGGACCTATCCCCATAACCCCATGTATTTACCCTGCTAATCCCCCTGACACTAGGATCAATTTGGCATGGCCAATCCACCGAACCTGCACATCTTTGGATTACGGGAGGAAACCTGATCACTTGGAGGAAACCCACGCAGATGTGGGAAGAATGTGCAAACTTCACACAGACAGTCACCTGAAGCCAGAATGGAATCAGGGTCCCTGGCGTGTGAGGCAGCAGTGCTAACCACTGTGCCACCATGCCACGCATTCCTTGCTGAAATAAAATGCCCTCACAATGTTGCAGATTCTTGTAAGAGCTTGTTTCCACCACCACCCCACCGCCCGCTTCCCCCCCCCACTCCCCAACCTTGTGTCTCCTTTTCCCTTTCATCCTGAAGGGAGCACTTAGTTAGTTCATGGACAAGTCAGTATCCTGCTTAGAGATACTGATATGCAACCTCACTGTAAGCTTGCTTCAGATAAATTACATCTCAATTTCTTCGGAAACTGCTGAAGTCTCCTCTCCCAAGGTTATCTCTATCACAATGATGAACCTTAAATATGATGACTATTATTTAATCCTTACAAAGACTATGCAAACTTCAAAGAGAAGTTGGAAAACACAGAGTTGAAATTTGTTGTAAAAAAATCATAACCAGGCAAACACTTTAAAAACTGGAACTGCTAAGAGCCTATATTTTGAATACTTTCATCAAAAGCTGTGAAGAATCCTTTGTAGCATCGCAGGTCAGAGATTCGTTTCTGATTGTTGGTTGCAGATTGTCATTGATCTGGTAAAGAGTGCAATGTACTTAATGAATTCAGGGATAAATGCCTTTACTACCAGGATCTAGATGACTGCCTGAGCATGCTCTGCTACTGGGACCTCCCCAGTGACCTGGCTTCCAAATGCCACTTCTCTCCCAATATTGAACATGATCCTCTTCCCTCCTCCTTCAGATCCCTGATCTCCAACCCTAAAGCTAAGATTCCTCCTGGAACCCCCATCCCTCTCCTCTCAGGCCCTGTGATCCACCCCAATCAACAATCCCTATCTGTGGGCATCCCACTGAGGTCAACCCATGAAAAACAACTGGCCTGGATGGGGTACATGGACAAGCAGTCAGATCCTGCGTGGATTAGTTGGCAGGGCTCTTCAGACATTTTTAACTTCTCCTTACACCAATCTGAGATGTCGGTCTGTTTCAAGAAGATAACCATCATGCCTGTCCCAAAGAAAAGCCAGGCAGCGTGCCTTAATGACTATCGTCTGGTGGTTCTGACATCCAGCATTATGGAGTGCTTCAAAAGGTAGTCATGACATGCATCAACTCCTACCTTCCAGATACCTGGATTCATGACAGTTCACCTACGTGGGGAACAGGTCCACATCAGATACCATCTCCCTGGCCCTACAATCAAGCCTGGAACACCTGGATAACAAAGATAATAAATATGACAAACTCCTATTTATTGACTACAGCTCAGCCTTCAACGTCATTATTCCAAAATCCATGGCCTAGGGCTCAGCTCCTCCTTCTACAACTGGATTTTAGACTTCCTAGCCCACAGGCCACAGTCAGTAAGAATAGGCAACAACATCTCCTCCACACAGTTATCCTCAACACTGGTGCCCTGCAAGGCTGTGTCCTCAGCCCCCTATTATATTCCTTATACATTTATGGCTGTATGGCCAAATTCCCCACCAACTTGATTTTCAAGTTTGCTGATGACACCAAAATAGTGGATCAGATCTCAAGCAATGGAGAGACAGAGTACAGGAATGAGATAGAGAATCGGGTGAATTGATGCAATGACAAAAATTTCTTCCTCAATGTCAGTAAAATGAAGGAGATAGCCATCGACTTCAGGAAACGTAGTGGAGGACACGTTCCTGTCTACATCAATGGAGATGAAATGGAAATGGTTGCGAGCTTCAAGTTTTTAGGTGTCCAGGTTGCCAAACTGACGCTATAGTTAAGAAAGCCCACCAATGCCTCTACTTTCTCAGGAGGCGATGAAAATTCAGCACATCCACTACGGCTGTCGCCAAATTTTACAGATGCATCATACAAAGTAGCTTTCCAGTTATATCACGGCTTAGGGTAGTTCTTGCTCTGTCCAAGACTGCAAAAAAACTACAAAGGGTCATAACGAAGCCCAGTCAGCCTGCAAATCAGCCTCCCATCCATTGACTCGGTCTGCACTTCACGCAGTCTCGGAAAAGCAGCCAGCATAATCAAGGACCCCACATACTCCAGACATAGTTTCTACCACCTTCTTCTATCATGAAAAAGATAGAAGTCTGAGAACACGTACCAACCGACTCAAGAACAACTTCTTCCCTGCTGCCATCAGACTTTTGAATGGGCCATATATTAAGTTGATCTTTCTCTGCACCCTAGCTATGACTGTGACACCACATTCTGCACCTTCTCCTTTTCTTTTCAATGTACAGTATGCTTTGTCTGTGTAACGTGCAAGAATCAATACTTTTCACTGTATCCAAATACGTGACAATAATAAATCAAATGCTTCACCCCCATAATTGCGCTCCCAATTCCGATTAATGCCCCCACTCCAATTAACTCTTCCTTCTCCCCGGCTGACCCATTCCCTCCCTCAACAATCAGTCTCGGCCTCGTTCCTAATGCAGACATAGCTGTTGCAGACTTTATCCATCAGTTCTCCATCCAATTGGAGTCTCAGCCTGTCAGTCAGTTAGGCCCTTGGGTGTGGAGCTGCTCCCTCCAGCTCTAGATCAGGTTAATAAAAATTCCCCTACTATTTCTGACAGCTGGTACTGTTTTAATCAAGTTTATGAATGACAGTGTTGCCAGCATTAATCTCTTATACTTCAGGTGTAATACAGCCAGCTGCCCTTTTCATTGTTTCAATCACATTCCTAACAGTTAGAACATAGAACATAACAGCGCAGAACAGGCCCTTCGGCCCACGATGTTGCGCCGACCAGTTAAAAAGCAATGACCCTCTAACCTAAACCAAACCCTTTCCATCCATAAACCTATCCACGGACCTCTTAAACACCCCCAAACTAGGCGCATTTACAACTGCAGCAGGCAGGGCATTCCAATCCCTCACCACCCTCTGGGTAAAGAACCTACCCCTGACATCCGTCCTATAACTACCACCCCTTAATTTAAAGCTATGCCCCCTCGTGCTAGCTTTCTCCATCCGAGGAAAAAGGCTATCACTGTCCACCCTATCTAAACCTCTAATCATCTTATATGTTTCAATAAGGTCCCCTCTTAGCCGCCTTCTTTCTAACGAAAACAACCTCAAATCCCTCAGTCTCTCCTCATAGGACCTCCCCTCCATACCAGGCAACATCCTGGTAAACCTCCTCTGCACCCTCTCCAAAGCCTCCACATCCTTCCTATAATGTGGGGACCAGAACTGCACACGATACTCCAAGTGCGGCCGCACCAGAGTTTTGTACAGTTGCAACATGACGCTACGGCTCCTAAATTCAGTCCCCCTACCAATAAACGCCAAGACACCGTATGCCTTCCTAACAACCCTATCTACTTGATTCCCAACTTTCAGGGATCTATGTACACATACACCTAGATCCCTCTGTTCATCCACACTATTCAGAGTCCTACCGTTAGCCCCATACTCTACACATCTGTTATTCCTGCCAAAGTGAATTACCTCACACTTTTCCGCATTAAACTCCATCCGCCACCTCTCGGTCCAGCTCTGCAACTTGTCCAAGTCTCCCTGTAAACTATGACACCCTTCCTCAATATGTACCACACCTCCAACTTTGGTGTCATCAGCAAATTTACTAATCCACCCAACTATACCCTCATCCAGATCATTTATAAAAATTACAAACAGCAGTGGCCCCAAAACAGATCCCTGAGGCACACCACTTGTAACTGAACTCCATGACAAATACTTACCATCAACCACCACCCTCTGTCTCCTATCTACTAGCCAATTCCTGATCCAATTACCTAAATCACCCTCAATCCCATACATCTGCATTTTCTGCAGAAGCCTTCCATGGTGAACCTTATCAAACGCCTTACTAAAGTCCAAATACACCACGTCAACTGCCTTACCCCCATCCACCCTTTGGTCACTTTCTCAAAGAACTCAATAAGGTTAGTAAGGCACGACCTACCCTCCACAAAACCATGCTCAATATCTCCAATCAATTCAATACTCCCTAAATAACTATAAATCCTATCCCTAATCATTTTTTCTAAAACCTTGCCCACAACAGAAGTAAGACTCACCGGTCTATAATTCCCAGGGAAGTCTCTGTTCCCCTTCTTAAACAATGGGACAACATTTGCTATCCTCCAATCTTCTGGCACTATACCTGTAACCAACGACGACCTGAAGATCAGAGCCAAAGGCCCTGCAATCGCCTCTCTTGCCTCCCAGAGAATCCTAGGGTAAATCCCGTCCGGCCCAGGGGACTTATCTATTTTCAAACCCTCAAGAATATCTAGCACATCCTCCTTATCAACTGCAATACTGTCCAGTTTACAACCCTGTAACCCAGTGTTCTCCACAGCTACATTTATGTCCCCCTGCGTGAATACCGAAGAGAAATATTGGTTCAATGCCTCTCCAACCTCTTCCGGTTCCACACATAACTTCCCACTGCTGTCTCTAACTGGCCCTAATCTTGCCCTAACCAACCTTCTGTTCTTAACATATCTATAGAACACCTTAGGATTCTACTTAATCCTATCAGCCAAAGTCTTCTCATGTCCTCTTTTAGCCCTTCTTAACTCACTCTTTAACTCCCTCCTAGCCAATCTAAAGCTTTCTAGTGCACTACCTGAGCCCTCAAGTCTCATCCGGACATAAGCCTCCTTTTTCTTTTTAACCAGCGAATCAACTTTTTTAGTGCACCACGGTTCCCTAGCTCAACCATTTCCTCCTTGCCTGACAGGGACATACATATCAAGGACTCGCAGTAGCTGCTCCTTGAAAAAACTCCACATTTCGGACGTTCCCAGACCCTGTAGTCTCCTAGTCCAACCTATGCTTCCTAATTCTCTCCTAATAGCCTCATAATTACCCTTCCCCCAGCTAAAACTACTGACCCGAGGTTCATGCCTCTCCCTTTCCATCACTAAGGTGAACGTAACTGAATTGTGGTCACTATCACCAAAATGCACACCAACTTCCAAGTCTAGCACCCGGTCTGGCTCATTTCCCAGCACCAAATCCAATATAGCCTCACCTCTAGTTGCCCTATCTACATACTGAGTCAAAAAACCTTCCTGCACGCTTTGTACAAAAACTGACCCCTCTAACGAGCTAAAGCTATAGCTATTCCAATCAATATTAGTAAAGTTAAAGTCCCCCATAACAATTACCCTTGTCCAGAGTTCTTTACTGTTCAGTTGTGTCAGTCAATATGAACTGTGACCATCTATACTAAAATTTACCTCAGATCCAGAGAGATAAAGAGACACTTTCCACAATATAATAGGCGACTTTCAAGCATGAGGGTCTAAAGGTGAAAAGGTATTGTACTAACCCACTACCCCCCCAGTTCCCTTGCACAGAAGGACATCATAGCTAGCAACAGGAGTAAACCACATGGCCACTTGAGCCTGCTCTGTCTTTCATTGTGATTCTGGCTGATCATCAGCCTTAACTCCCTTTTTCCACCTGCTCCCTATATCCCTCACCTAATGAAGGGGCAGCGCTCCAAAAGCCTGAGCTAGCAAATAAACCTGCTGGATTTTAACCTGGTGTCATGCACCTTCTTACTGTGCCTCAATTCCCTGATACCCATTTTTAAAAAATTAATTATTCATGACACAAGTACATTTACATTAACACTGCAATGAAGTTACTCTGAAAATCCCTGAGTCGCCACACTCCAGCTCCTGTTTGGGTATGCTGAGGGAGGACTTAGCATGGCCAATGCACCAAACCAGCATGTATTTCAGACTGTGGGAGGAAACTGAAGCACGTGGAGGGAACTCACGCAGACACAGGGGAACGTGCAATTTCCGCATAGACAGTGACCCAAGCCAGGAATCAAACACGACTCCTTGGCACTGTGAAGCAGCAGTGCTAACCACTGTACTACTAAATATCAAAGCCAACATTGGATTTTATTTTCAAAGGTCATTGATTAATTATTAGTACAAGTCCAATTCATTGAAACATGAATTTCTGTCACTGATAAAAATATGTATATTAGAATATTTTTTCTTCCTATGTTCCACACTTTGGGAAGAATGTGAGGTTCCTTGAGAAGGTGCAGAAGAGATTTACCAGAATGGTTCCAAGGATTTTAGTTACAAGTTCTGGGATTTTGCACTCTGGGCCTAAGTAAAATGGTGGGGGTGGGAAGCGAGAGTGTTTCCTGTCACAGAGCCCAGTGGGAAATCACACTAAATTGTGCAATGCTGGACTCATTAATTATGTAGCTGGAGATTTCCCAAACTTATATGCAATGGGACAGGCAGGATATCATGCACCCCACCGACATATCCTGGCACCATATTTGAAAAGTTCCCCGAAAGCTGCTGCTCTCGCCGGACCTAAGCTGCAGCCTAGGAAATGGCCTGGAGATAATAAAATGCACCAACATCCAGATTTAGTGACACATCCTTGGAGATACTGCTGATGCAGTAGAGGGGAGGAAGGGTGGCCTGTACACCAGGGATGGAAAAAGGTCCATTCGACTTCATAACTCTGCGTGGAAGGCAGTTGCCAGGGTGGTGAGTGTGGACAGAACATACCCAAACACAGTCCAGCAGCGTAGGGAAAAAAGAATGATCTCATCTGTGGCATCAGGGCAAGTGAGCCCTCTACTGCTCAAACTCAGGAGTGGGAACTGGGTGATGGATCTTAGAGGACAGGCTACCATTGGTGCTGCCTATGTATAAAGGGCTTCATCACATGAAAAGCTGAAGCCTCAGTCATACAGCAATCCATCAAGTCTACAGTTATAGAAGCAACTGTGGGTCACTGACCCTGCCACATATTGTGGAAGCTGGGGTGGGAGGTCTAGAATGAAGCAGATGCCGTGCTTTGCCATGCCTAATCCTTTTATGTGCAAGGGTTCACCATTCTGGAGTATATTGCCAGAGAACTCCAGGGGTCAAATGCAGTAGAGCTTTTACATAGCAGGGAAGGATTTGGACCAACCATGTGGAAATGGTGAGGTTAGTGTCTGGTCTCCATCAAGAGACATCTCTACTTAGAAAGAGAAGGCTCATGCATGATGCCACATTGGGGGCAAACCGTACTTACTCTCATCTCTCACTATTGCAGCTGCCATCAAGAAGAGAGTAAGACCAGACCCTAAACCCAAATCCACCACATCCAGCAGCCCATTACAGATGAGTAAAGAAGATGAGGATGAACAAGTCATTTAATCTGTAGAATCTGTGCCTCCAGCAGCCCAGAGACACACTTCAGTCTGTTCAAGATTTAATTCAGGCAGCGTGTCACATTCTGCTGGTCACTGCACCAACACTTTCCCACAGCACAGGAAGGCAGCAACAGTCAAACTCACTGACACCAAGAGGACAGCTCCAGAAGGGACTCCTGCAAGGTCCAAATTAGATAACAAGCCTCTGGGACCAGCCCTAGACAGCTTTCTTGGCATGCAACGAGAGCACTGGGCAGCGATATCAGAGATCCTCAACAGAATGACAAGGTTTTTAAAAAATACATTTTACAGGATGTGAGCTTTGCTGGCATGAGCATCATGGGCATTTGTTGCTCTGTCCCTAACTGCCCTCTATTTCAGAGGGCTTTTGAGAGTCAACCACATTGCTGTGGATGTGGAGTGACAAGCAGGCCAGACCAGGTAAGGACAGCAGATTTCCTTCTCTAAAAGACATTAGTGGACCAGACTTTCAATTCCAGATTTTTATTGAATTCAAATTTCACCATCTGCTATGGCGGGATCTGGAAACATGGAATTTGAACCCGTGTCCCCATATCTTGCTTTGAGTCTGGATAACTAGTGCATTGTGCCACCGCAGTGGTATTGCAGGAAGTGGTACTGACATGTGCAAGCATTGAGGTCTCCATGGGAAGGATAGTGGATGCAAAATACAGCATTACAATTAAGTCAGGAAAGAAAGCGATGGAATTGGTCTTTGGCAGCAGCACAAAACGAGGGACGGCTGATTAACAGACCATTTTGCATTCTGTTTGAATTCATTTCTCATCCATTTAAATGGAAAAGAAAATCAGCTAGGATGCAAATCAGTTTCACTGGTACCCATTTGGACCTGCCAAAGACCTACTTCATCCACAAAGTGCCATTTCTGCACAAACTATTGACGTACATGATTCCACTTATCACCACAAGAGTGAAGAAAGGGCAAAATTGGCCCATAACATGAAAATCAGTGCCTGTTACCATGGAGACTCTTGTTCAGCAGAATAACCAGTTTCCACCAGAGATGCACACAGACCTTCACTCCATCTCAGTATCCATGAGTGAACTTTTGCAGTGGCCACATCAGAGGGGGCACTTCGACCTCCATCCAGGTGCCTCTTCGCCTTGAGTCAAGCAGGGGCCCTCAGGCACCCAAAGAAAGGAGGAGCAGCAGGCAGATAACCTGGGACCCCTACTCAGCACTCTTAGAGGATGTGCAGCCTTTTGCAATCCTCTCAATCTGTGATCCCATTAGCCTCAGCATCTGTGACTGTAAAGGGTACAGCTGCACCAGGGCAGGAGACCTAAAGTAAGCCTGATACCCCGTGGCCTCAGACACAGAAGATGCTCGCCACAGTCATCAAGGATGACATGGCATAGATAAGCATGCTGCCACCACCCCTGCCACAGAGATCAGGGAAGCAGCTAGACAGGATATACAAAATGAAGATGTTCTGATTTTACATGTGGTTGCAGAGGTGCACTATAACTGTTTCATGCTCATATACTTTATAAATAGACGATACTTTCATTTTAATCAGGTCTGATGTGATTTCACTGCAATTCTCTCTCATTAACCTCATGTGCACCATCTCCATCTTTGTGGGGACACCACAGGGTAAGTCTGTGTTCCCTCCATCTTATAGGGACACTCCAGGGTGGGTCTGTGCTCCCTGTAATCATTCACATGCAGGGAGACAAATGTATTTGCTAATGCCCTTGTGGACCAAGTGCAAGAAGTTGCCTGCACACAAGCCTTTGCCCTCCATGTACTCATTTGTTCCAACACGTTTGGCAGTACTACACGCTGGGTTCCCCTTCAGCTATTCAGTTGCGAGGACCTGCATCATTGCCCATCCCAGGTGACCCAGCTTCCATCCAACATCGCAAGATCTTCACCACGAGGGTCTGGCTATCAGTGGCTATCTACTGCCCATGCCCTCAATGTAACATTGTTTAGATCAAAGGATCCCCTCCCTCCATCTGACATGCAGCCCGCCCAGTTTTACTAGGCATGCCAGCTACGTGTCGGCAGGCCCACCTGGAGCTGGGAAGAATGTAGCAGAGGCAGGAAGGGTCTTTAAGTAGTCATTAATTGGCCACTTAAGGGCCTTAATCAGGGCTTTCCATCCAAGGCCTTGCACATCCCAGTGTAAAATCATTCTGTCTTAGGGGCATGTGGGAATCCCATCCCTTCAATTTCACATTCTGCCTATCAAAAAATCCACTGGTGGGGGATGTGTAAAATTCTGACCCATGACTGATTCTTGGATGAAAGTGGGGATTAGCACTAGGATAAACTTAAATGAGCAATGGCAGCCTTTGAATATTTCAGTCACTTGTCCAGTCTTCATATATGAATCCAGGGAAAAGCAGCAGTAGCAGTGTGACTACAGTCAAGCCTAGTCTTATGAATAGTCAGTATTCATGCACAAGCATTTTCCACCAGGGATAAACATTAGGAGCAGATATTGCTTTCCTATTCCAGAACATCAAGTAAAAACTGCAATCCAGCAACTTCAAAGACCATAGGGGTGATCTTATCAAAAAGAATTCTAAGTTCCAAACGAGCGTGAAAACAGGAAAGACGCATGCCCAGATGCAATCTTATGGCACTTAGAAAAAGAGAGGCAAAATGTGATTCTCACCAGTAGAGGGAGTGGCCAGGGTCTATTCACGCCATGAAGCCAACTGCTGACTGCTAAGGTGCTATTGTGCCTGCGCCCCGATCTTTCAGCATATGTAGTGCACTAGCAGATCTCTCACTCTCCCAGACATCACACCCCTGAACATTGCCCCCTTCCTCATCAATCACTGCCCACTCCCTCCTCCCAGATGATCGCTGGCTCCAATAACATCTCCCCGGCCAATCACTGGCTCCGATAACCATGTCCCGGCCAATCACTGGCCCTGATGACCCACCTGGCTGATTGCTATTACAGAGTTCAACCCACTGCCTCCCCATGATGGCCCCCTTCCCCACATGACACCGACCACTGGTCTTTGCCCACCACTTGGCACTGTCTAGTTCCTTGTGGGAAGTGCCAGGATGCCAGATAGTGCCCCAGAGGGCACTGCCCACCTCTGCCCCTAACCAGGGGGCTTCAATGGCCTCTGGTCTCACTGATGAGGCCATCATGTCTGGTCCTCATCGGTGAAGACTGCACGACATCCTTGCCGGTGAGGTCATTAAAGCACGTGAACCTGGATGATTCCATCCTGGGCTCACTAATTTAAATGAACAAACAAATATTTAAAATCAGCCTTGCACTTGGGAAAGGTGCGAGGCTGATTATAGAACATAGAACACTACAGCACAAACAGGCCCTTCGGCTCACTAGTTGCGCCGATCACTTCTATACCTACTAAGGCATAGACCTATCTATAACCCCTAATCCCATTAGATCCCATATACTCATCCAGAAGTCTTTTAAAAGACCCCAGCAAGTTCGCCTCCACCACCACCGACGGCAGTCGATTCCATTCACTCACCACCCTCTGAGTGAAAAACTTACCTCTAACATCTCCTCTGTACTTGCTTCCCTGCACCTTAAATCTGTGTCCTCTCGTAGTGACCATTTCAGCCCTGGGAAATAGCCTCTGAGAATCCACCCTATCTATTCTTCTCAACATCTTATAAACCTCTATCAGGTCGCCTCTCAACCTTCGTCTCTCCAGGGAGAAGAGTCCCAGCTCCCTCAACCTATCTTCATAAGGCATGCCTCCCAATCCAGGCAACATCCTTGTAAATCTCCTCTGCACCCTTTCAATAGCTTCCACGTCCTTCCTATAGTGAGGCGACCAGAACTGCACACAGTACTCAAAGTGGGGTCTGACAAGGGTCCTATAAAGTTGCAGCATTACCTCCCGACTCCTAAACTCAATCTCTCGATTAATGAAGGCCAGTACACCATACACCTTCTTGACCACATCCTCCACCTGCGAGGCCGATTTAAGAGTCCTATGGACCCGGACCCCAAGATCCCTCTGCTCTTCAACACAGCTAAGAGTCAGAAGAGCGAGGCTGATAACATCACAAGAGGCAAGAAACCGGGTGCGAACCTGATATTACACCTTTTGTTCGATCTTGTTGGCTCACCTTGCCCATCGACTGATGTAGTGAGCCTATAAGATCGCCGCCCATAAATTCGACCTAGGCCCTCTGGTCTGTAAGACTGAGTGCCAAACTCGGTGACATCCTCAACCATTTAGCCATTAAAGGAAATACATTTTAAACAATGAAAAAAAATGACAAAATGACCCATGCAGCAGTTCTGATAAAGGGTCTACATCGGAAGTATTAACTGACGTCGTCTTTTTTCAGACATTGGTTGGCCTGCTTTTAATTTGTTTTTATGTCAAATTTCCAATGCTTTCCCTTTTACCCCAAACATGTCTCTTTTCCACTGTCTATATTTTATACTAGCCGCCTATAAGTGCCTACTTTTGAAAATCAGTAGCCTTTATTCTGTAAAAATGGCAAAGCCAAATGTAAATGCAAATATATGTTTTTAGATTTTCATACCTTTCTTCTGTTTAGTAACACAGATGTAGAACACATGTGTTTTCTTAAATGGCTCTCTTTTCACTTTCCATTGCTGATGCCCACAGGTATGTGCATCTGAGCCCAAGCTTCTCAGTGAAATTGCTATGCGGTGAGTCATTCATTTTCTAGCTGCAGAGATAACCAATTCAATGAAGCATGTTTATTTCATGAATCTTGTAAGCCATCAATCACTTGCCGCAGTGTAGATATATTTGAAATGCTGTCTTTTTTTTTTATATAACATTTTCCAGTCACTATGCTATCGCTATCAGGAGGAATTAAATATTTTGTCCTTGCGCTTACATTCCAAGGATAATCCAAACTGCACTATTCATCTGAATAAACTGGAAAGTGACATACAATTATGATGCCTGTCCTGATACGAAACTGCCTGGGGCTCATTTATTTCCAGAAATTGGTGTGACCATCTGATTACTATTAGCAGCCCTTAACAGCCTCAGCTTGACCTCCATTGGTGTTTTACACAGGAGGCCCATGTCAATTAGCAGCCAAGCAGCATGGTGTGCCACTGGTGACAGGCTTTTCGAGGATACCTCCTTTGCAAGTCTTCTGAGCCCAGCAGGGGCAACAGCCTCATCCCCACACCTACACCCCCAAGATTAGACTAATCTTCCCCATTTATTTTGGTATCCGGCTCCCACAGTGATCTCCACTGGGGATCGTCTGTAGCCCGAGCAATGACCACCACTTCCACCTGGCTCCGTCGGGCCCATAGCGCTGCCGGCCATTCACTTTCCGAATGATCTGAGGCAGGGATTTCTGTGCCTGAGGATAGGCCTCCAGCCAATTAATGGCCAGTTGGTCATTGAATGGCAGCAGGAAAGATGGATTCCCTGTATGTGGGCTCCCTATACTGACTTTTTAGCTGAGGGATGGGGACCATGGCGTCCTGTAAAATCCATCCCAATGGTTCAATTCAAATAAGTTTAATTGAAACTGAAAAAATTGACAAGGTGCCAGATTAAAGGTTCATACACAAAACAAGAACTTGTGGTGTAAGGGGTTGCATTTTAACATGAGTAGAAAATTGGTTAATGAACAGGAAACAAAGCAGGTTTAAATGGGTCATTTTTGGGTTGGCAAATTGTTGAGTGGAGTCCCACAGGGCATTGGGGCTTCATTATTTACAATCTATAAAATGGATGAAAGGATCGAATGAATGGTTGACACAGAAATTGGTAGGAGCATCAGAAAAGGATAGAAGGATTCTGCAAAGGAATACAATAGCTTAAGTGAGTGGGCAGAGATGGGAATATAATATGGAAAAATGTAAACTTGTTCACTTTGGCAGGAAGAATGGGAAAGCAGGAAATCATTTGAATGATGAGAGCCTGCAGAACTCTTGAGGTACAGAGGGATTTGGGTGTCTTGTTACATGAATCACGAAAAGTTAATAATATGCAGGAAAGTAAGTAAAATATTGCTGTTTATTGCAAAGGGAATGGAATACAAAAGTAGGGAGGCTTTGCTACAGTTGTATAGGGCATTAGTGAGACCACATTTAGATTATGTTGTACGGTTTTGGTCTCCTTATTTAAGGAAGGATGTAAATGAATTTGAAGCAGTTTAGAGAAAGTTCACTCAACTGATTCCTGGGATGAAGAAAGGTTGGTCAGAATTGACCTGTATCCACCGAAGTTTCGAAGATTCAGAGGTGATCTTATTGAAACATGCAAATACCTGAGAGGACTTGACAGGCTGGATGCTGAAAGGATATTTCCTCGAGCGGGAGAGACTAAAACTAGGGGACATAGTTTAAAAACAAGAAATCTCCCACTTAAGATGGAGTTTAAGAGAATTCTCTTCTCTCAGAAGGTCGTCAGTCTGTGAAATTCTCTACCCCCGAAGGCAGTGGAAGCAGAGTCATTGACTATTATTGAGGCTGAGTTGAATAGATTCTACACTGACAAGGATGTCAAAAGATACAAGGGGTAGATGCCAGCGTAGGAAAAGGTGGCCAATCCACTGCCACCCATTTTCTGTCAAAAATTAAACTCTACCTGTATTTAATAAATTAAAAGGAACAAAAGTTGGGCTGTATAATGGGGAACTGATCTGCCTCCATTCATTTAAACTGTTTAATAAATCTGAAATGCTCACTGTGCTTGGAGCATGTGCCAGCAACCAGAGGCCTGAAACTCATCTGAAATTAGGTCTCAGGCCTTTTCTGAATAATAAAACTGAGCATCTCTGGAGGCATTTAACCTGTTCAGTCTGAACCAATTTGGCCAGCTGCAACTTTGGCTTGCAGCCATGTTCATACCCCTGACTCCATATGAAGGTAAATTCACATTAAAATCCTGGCTGTTGGTATCTCTCCCATGGTGCTTTTAACATTAAATGACAGAAAAAGAGGCAGAAAATGAAGCAGACCATGTACACTGCATATTCTGCTTAGTTTGTGAGTAATATTGGAGGGGTCCTTAAGCAGGCATTAATATATCAGCATATTGAGGATTCTAATATCTATTTAGAAACAGTAATAACATGCTGTATTAATATAATTGACATAGGAACATCTCAAAGCATGTCACAGGAGTTTTGTCAAACATAATTTGATATCTAGCCACATCAATAAATATTAGGGCAAAAGCTTGGTCAAATAGGCAGGTTTTAAGGAATGTCTAAACGAAGAAGGGATGGAGAGATAAAAATGAATATTTTTAATAGGATACAATATTTAATATGCTCTCCAGCTCTTCCTGGCCTCGCAAAGAAAGGCAACAAAATTTATTCATTTTGGCCTCTGATCCAGGATTCTGTTCCCAGTGCCTTTTCCAAGCAGGAGATACCCAAGTCGGGCCAGAATTCAAATTTCAGTCGGTTTTAATAAATTTGTAGCAGGACCCAGTCAGCTTAGGCAAGTGCATTTGTCACCTGCTCAGTGAAAAAAAACAGGTTAAATGACAGTCACATGATACTTTTAACTGGTCCTCCCACCCCACAAAAATTTCTGCCTGGTAGATAGGGTTAAAAACCATCCTTGTGAGATAGAGCTGAGATGGTAATGACCCACTGAACCATGCCTTCCTAGGGATAATATTTAAATAACACTAGTATAAAATCACTATTTTCTCACTGGGAGTACATCAAGATGAAAGATTATGTGAAGTTGAAGATAATTTTGTACTACTTACACTTCCCTATTGAAGACATGGTAAGTAAAGAATATTTTAAAAGTTTTGTTTAAAATAATTTTCCAGAGTTCATAGCATGTCAAACATCTAATGGAATAGCAATTATCAATATAGAAAAAGATTGGGGCAAATGATTCTGACACTTACAATTTGCAAAAATGGAAATTAAGAGGTCAGTCAAGGTTTTCCCTTATTCTTGTTGGGGAGAAAGAAGAATAATTTGAACAATTCCCATTGAACTGGGATTTGGCCACAGTGTCACTTTGAATTTAATAGGAAGACTGTTCACTCACCCTTGAAAACCATGTTAAGTGAGAAAATTCCCTTTGGAGCAGCACATACACTGTGTGCGCCACTAAATCTATCAGCACAGACAGTTTACTGATATTAACTTATTCAATAAAGTGCTTTACGGAAAGTTTTCAAACGTGAACATTGCTAACCAGGTATATATAAAAAGGAGAGAGAGAGAGAGGGAGAGAGAGAGAGGGAGAGAGAGAGCGCAGGAGTTCCTTCTGTATTGCAAACAATTAATGCTAACCAGGTGTATATAGATGGAGAGCGGTAACAGGACTTCCTTCTGTATTTAATTCATAAAAACATGAGTCCATGAAATGACCCATTAAACACCTTCATTACATGTGAATTATTTAGACAAAAGAAAACAATTTTGACTTAAATGCTGGTTGTTTAAATCAAAGCCAGTAATAAAAACCCACAATTTACTGTAACAGAGCACTGAAAAGCATCTTAGTTAGTCTTGCCCTTGTACACACAGATTTTGAAACATTTTAACAAGGCAAGTTTCTGAAAGCATGAGCTAATAAGAGGTCCAAGAAAGGACCCGAGTAAATAGAGCAACTGTCCACCTCCTTAACCATTCAGATTGAGAGAGTGTGAAATTAATAGTGCAAATACTGAGAAACATTGCAATGGATGATTCAATGTTATTTAGATGCATAAACAAGTTAAAGAGAGGGAAAATAAAATTGAATTAGAAAGAAGGACAAAAAGCAGAAATAAAAACGTTTATCAAGTCCTATTTAATATTTTACATTTTTAACATGTTCAGTGCCAGAGTGGTTGATTGGTTGCAATTAACACTTATCCCATTGTTGAAAGAACATTTAGGCAAGAAATAGGAACAGGAGTAGACCACATGGTCCATCAAGCCTGTTGTGCCATTCAATATATTCATGGCTAATCGTGGGCTTTTTTCCGTTCACACTCTATATCGTTTAATTCCCTGAGAGATCAAAAGTCTGTCTTTCCCAACCTTAAATGTGTTCCATGATGGAGTTCTAGGGTAGAGAATTCCAAAGATTCACAACCCTTTGAATGAAATAATTTCTCCTCATCTCAGCCTTAAACAATTGGCTCATTATCCTGAAACTGTACCCCCATTACTTTCCAATCAACAGCCATCTATCAAGCCCCTTCAGAAATGTGTAGGTTTCAATGAGATTGCATCTCATTCTTCGAAATTTCAGAGAATAAAAGCCTAATTTACTTAGTCCGTCATCATAGGACAACTCTCTTAACCCAGAGGCCAACTTGCTGAACTCTCACTCTACCACTTCCAATGCATGCACATCTTTAAATGTGGAAGCCAAAACTGCACACAGTACTCTAAATATGGTCTCACTATATCCCTCTACAATTGTAGCAAGGCTTGTGTATTCTTCTGCTCTAATCCCCTTGCAAGAAAGATCAGTATGCCTTTTTTTTTATTCTTATGACTAAAGTGAATAACTTCAAGCTTCCCTATGTTAAACTCCATCTGCCATCTTGTTGCCCACTCACTTAACCAGTCTATATTTCTTTGCAGCCTGCGTCCTCCCCAAAGCTTACCTTCCCACCTAACTTGGTGTCATCAGCGGACTTTGATATATTACTCTCCAGCTGAGGCCCCAGCACTGATCCTTGATGCACTCTACTACTCAATGCCTACCAACTTGACAAAAACCCCATTTCTGCTTTATCGGGTAACCAATCCGTTACCCATGCTAAAATATTACCCTGAACCTTAATCTTGTCTATTACCCTATTGTATGGCACCTTATTAAATGCCTTTTGGAAATCCAGGTGAGCTGTGTACACTGGTTCCACTTTATTTACCCTACTTGCTTCAAAATCTCTAATAAATTTGTCAAACAGGATTTCCCTTTGTAAAACCATGTTGATTTGTTCTAATCATGCTATTCCTAAGTCCATTGTTTAGAGTTCTTTAATAATAGATTCTGGCATTTTCCTAAAAACAGATGTTAGGCTAACTGGCCTATAAATCACCACTTTCTCTCTCCCTCCTTTCTTGAAAAAGTAATGTAATATTTACCAATTTCCAATCTATTAGGACCATTCTGAATTTAAGGAATTTTGCAAAATCATAACCACTGCATCTATCTCTTTTTGAATCTATAGGATGTAAACCATCAGGTTCCAGAGATTGATTGGATTTTAGTCCCTCAAGTTTCACCAATATCTTTTTGCTGCTGATATTAATTTCCTTAATTTCCACATTTTTTAGCACTTAGTTTATTGTACATTTCTGGAATTAGACTCATGTCTAATTCTACAATGGAGTCACACAGAAATATTTGTTTGATGTTTCTGCCATTTCCTCATTACCATTATAATTCCTCCAGCCTCTGCTCCTAAGGAGCCAATGTTTACTTTAGCCACTCTTTTCCTTTTTATATACTCATAGAAGCTCTTATAATCTTTTTTTTATTGCTGACTAGTTGACACATATTCTATTCTTCCCTCATTATCAACTTGCTGGTGGCCTGTCCTGGATTCTGCGGCACTCATAATCCTCAGACTTTTTAAGTAACATTGTAAGCCTCATATTAATCTAATACTATCCTTAGCTTTCTTAATGAGCCAGATTATCAATGGAATGTATTACTGTTGATGATTTTGAATTGTTCCTTTGAATGGTTCCCACTATTCATTTACCTCCATAATTCAGTGTATTTACTCTATTAATCTTAACCATGATATTACTAGTTAATCCTATTTCAACATACAGTACTAGATCAATTGTTTCATCTCTAGTCTGTGCCATGACATATTGCTCCAAGAAACTATCACAACAATATTCTATAAATTTAGCTTCTAGACCACACTTGCCAGGTGGATTGTCCCAGTCCATATGAAGATTAAAGTCTCTTCAATTATTACATTGCCTTTGTTACAAGCTCCAATCATTTCTCATGTAATACTCTTCCCAATTACATAACTAGTGTTAGGGTTTATATTAGCTACCCCACCAGAGTTTTCTGACTCTCGCTATTGCTAATTTCCACCTATGCTGATTCTACTTCATGATCTTCTGACGGCACATCCATTCTCACTAATGTCCTTATGTCATCTTTTACTTTCTTTTCCTTTGCCATTCTGCCTTTCCAAAACATTGTGTATCCTAGAACATTTATTTCCCACCCTTAATTATCTTGTAACCACGGCCGGAATTCTCCATCCTCGGTTGTGGCTGGGATTCTCCAGTGTCATTGAAAGTGGATGCAATTTTGGCTGGAATGCCAAATTTTCCACTCCCACAAGCAGTAGGGTCGTGCTACAGATGAGACCAGAGAATCCTGGCCCATGTCTCTATAATGGTTATTAAATCAGAATTATTTAGTTCTACATGTGCCACTAGTTTATCCATCTTACTGTGGATGGTTCATGCATTCAAATAAAATAACATTTTTTGATTTTTTTTTATTTCTATTCCCTGCAATGTCCTAATTTGCCAAAGTGCAAATTTTGTTAAATTCTATTACTTCCCCGACCAACTTGGCTATCTTTACCCACATTGCTATACTGTTCTGATGCATCAATCTCTTTGAATTTCTAAATCCCCCTTCACCTCATCGCTCCTCCTGTTAGTTTAAAACCCCTCCACAGCCCTTGCTAAATGATTGGCCAGGAAACTTATCCTAGTCCAGTTTAAGTGGAGCCCATACCAATGGAATAGCTCACTCTTTCCAGAGAGCTGATCCCAGTACCCCACAAATTGAAATTCCTTCTACCCATAACATTCTTTGAGCCAGCACTGCTGCCTCACAGTGCCAGGGATCCAGGATCAATTCCTAACTTGAGTCATTGTTTGTGTGGCGTCTGCACCTTCTTCCCATATCAGTGCAGGTTTCTTCCAGGTGCTCCAGTTTCCTCCCACAGTCCGAAAAATGAGCTGGTTATGTGCATCAGCCACGCCAAATTCTCCCTCAGCATACCCAAACAGGCACCGGAGTGTGTCGACAAGGGGATTTTTACAGTAACTGCATTGCAGTGTTAACGTAAGCCTACATGTGACACTGATTAAAAAAAGTGTTTGATTCTCTAATCTGCTTGGCCATATGCCAACTTGCAGATCAAGTAACAATACAGAGATGATTACCTTCAACGTTCTGCATTTTAATTTGGTTCTGGTTCTATGTATGTTGGTAGTTCCCATGTGGACCACAACAACTGGATCCTCCTCCTCCCAATTCCTCTCTAGCCCTGAGGAGATGTCCTTAGCCCTGGAAACAGGCAGGGAACACAACCTTCAGAACCCCTGGTTGTGACTGCAGAGAACAGTGTCTATCTCTGTGGCTATACTGCCACCTATCATACAACATTCCTTTTAGATACCCCCACTTGAATAGCATCCTTCACCATGATGCCTTGCTCATGCACATTGCAGTCCTTCTCCTCATCCACACAGATAGCAAGCAAGCACCTTGTGGTTTTGGACAGTCAGGGGCTGTACTACTCCAACGTGACATATTGGTTCCCCATACTACTAGACTAGCAGACACATCTTTCTGTCCCTGACCATTGAACAACTCTAAAGCTCTGCCTAATCTAAATGTGTGACTGGCACCTAGAACAAAGTTTGTAGTTAACTCTCCCTCTTTCTGAAGTCTTGCAATGTCTGCAACTCAAACTCCATCTCAGCATGCCTAACCTGAAGTTGCCTCAGCTGCAGACACAGGCTGTAAATACAGTGATGCAGGATTGCAGTGCATTCCACAGATTCCCACCTGCTGCAGTCACAACACACCACTAGCCTTGCCATTCTGTCCAATCTTAAATTAACTTCAAAGTTAAAGTATTGGAAAGTTGCACTCACCTAGTTTAGAGACAAGTAGGGAAACTCACCAGCTACTGAAGGCTGAATAACATTAGATAAAGGAACACCCCTTTGCCCCTCTGCAATGTGGAAAATTACCCAGGTATATCCTGTCTACAAAAAGCAGGACAAATTCAATTCAACCAATTGCCATCCCATCAGTCTAATTGCTGTTGAGTAGTACTTACTTAGCAATAGGCTTCTCACCAACACTAAGTGAGTTTTGCCAAGGTCATTCAGCACCTGATCTCATTACAGCCTTAGATCAAACATGGACAAATGTGCTGAACTCAAGAGGTGAAGGGAGAGTGACTGCCCTTGACTTCAAGGCATCATTAAGTTGTGTATAGCATTAAGGAGCCCTAGCAAAACTGGAGTTAATGGGAATCAGGGGGAATTCTCTCCACTAGTTGTACTCATACCCACTACAAGGGAAGATGATTGTAGTTGTTGGGAGCCAATCATTTCAGACCTGGGACATTGCTGCAGGAGTTTCTCAGGGTAGTGTCCTAGACCCAACCACTTCAGCAGCTTCACCAATGACCATCCTTCCATCATACAGTCACAAGTGGAAAATGGAGATTGTTCCCTGCTGATTGCATGATGTTCAGTACCATCTGCAATTCCTGTCCAAATAAATATTGAGACATTGACAACATAGATCACAGAAAGAACAACTTATTCTAACCACTTAATGTCACAAGCAAAATTCGTTTCAGTTGTCAAAACAGAGCGCTTTGCTGAACTAGTGTTTTTGTTGGTGGGTTCACAGTCAAGCATCATTATGCATATTTGCTAACACATGAAGACACTGCCAGACTGGAACAACCTAGGTAGTGAGTTTACAGAGAATATTGTGGCTATGCTATGGGGTGGATTCTTATTCCTGTTGGTTCTATCTATTCTTCAAAATCAATGAGGTTCTTGAAACATTGAGGTCAAATGTTCATAGATTTATTGAATATGTAGTATATGCAATCGTACATAGACATGCATGTAAAATATAGCATTCACAGCAGATAGTTGCGGTCTCAAATGGGTTATAGGTCAAAGCTGAGTGTTTAGATTGATTATGCCCTTGAAAATTCTTATTCGAATTTTGACACTATTATTTCCTTTATTGCTCTTACTTGGCCATCCTTAGTACATTTCTTACATTACTTTGTTACATCAAAAGATAAAGCCAATCCCATTTATGGAGAAATTAATAATATTCTATACCTTATCAATAACGCAGTTAATTGCTCCCTACACTTTCCTTGCCATTGAGCTAACAGGTCAGTATGATTCCCTGTCTTTGGGTGTCTTATCAAACATTCCTTTCTTGTTGCAATTAATTGCTTCATGCGAATCTATTACTGAGCTTTCCTTTGATCTTGAACTCTCAGCAAGGGTTGCTAAATCTATTTTAAAAATATTAGGTCCAGAATATGCTGAAAACAAAACAGCACATGAACGATGAAGGTCATTGATGTGAGTAAAATGGCCAGCAACATAGGTTGAAGAGGAGAAACACCTTGGGTGGAATTTTCCCAAACAAATTTTAAGGATGTGATCTTACCAGCTCACCACACTGGTTGATCACCGTGGTGAGCTGGTAAGGTTGCTCGAAAGGCCAAAACCGAGTTTGCGCCTGGTTTCTCACTTCACCAAACCTTACTGGGCCTGTTTGTCCAGTGAAATCGGCATCACTCCCTGATATGTCATTAATGAGTCCCGGTTGGCATCTGTTGCACTTACCTGCTCACTTGTTGGATCTCACTCCGGCAAGAATCACGACTGGCCTCCATCAGCGAAGACC